>NC_135663.1:80631870-81308917 GCF_964188315.1 Podarcis muralis | reverse complement strand
ACGGTGGGGGGCTGTTAGTTTAGTCAAGCTTATAATAAGATCCTTATACCAACCCAGCTGTTATTTGCTCCACATGGCTTCACCTTTCCAGGGTCTCAGGCAGAGCTCCTTCCCATCACCCATGACATGAGATTTCTAAGTGGGAAATGGAGGTGATTGAACCTGGAAATCTTTGCATGCAAAGCCTGTGCTGTCCAACTGAGAAATGTTCCTTTCTATTTGTGAATTTGGTTGTTCTCAGTCTCCTGTTTTTAAGCGGTCTGTGGATGTGTGATTACGACGGTAAAAATGTTTTGTGTGAAATTGTACAAATCTGCTGTGGCAAATCAGAAGCATACTGTCTGAGATAGAATACCAAATCGTAGAGTTGGAAGCAGTGTTCAAAACTCCCTTGTTCTAGTCGTGTTTTGTGACATGGAATTTCATTGGCGCGAGCCGTTTCTGAGCTCTGGGTGCAGTACTGCGCCTATGATTTCAAATTAAAACTGCAGAGTGGAAGGAAAGGAGGACCTTTTTCTGCCTCCCCACTTCCAGCTACTCTCTGAAGACTAGAGAAGAGACCCTCTTAAGAATATATGGGGGGGGCAGGGGAAGGACATGTGAAAAATGAACATAATATTTTAGCTGCAGTTCATTCGTTTTCAGCTTTGTAGTCTTGTTATTTAAAAAATGTACCTAGACATTCTGTTGTTGTGCCCATAACCTCAGGTTAAGGTGCCATTTAGCTCCTAGCTTTCATATCTCTGTTTCTGTCACTTATTGGACGGGACCACAAGGGTCATCTAGTCAATGCTTTTTGAAATTAAGTACCATTCGGTACAGCTGAGGTGTAATAGTAGCACATACTGAGCAGCGTTAATTCAGATTCACATTATGCAAGGATAGTATCTTGCAATAAGATTATAGTGCTTGTGCCACATAAAAACATTAGCATAATAAGATTTCAGGCTTGTGGTTTCATTTGGTTCTTTATCACTCAACACAATGGTCTCCCTATCTGTTTTAATAAATTAGACTGAGATTTAAATGAACCTTTTGCCTGCCTAGTTTACATTTTGGGGAGACTTGGGCAGCTGGATGTTAAGCTTCCTTCTGATGGCAGGATGCAAGTGTTGGGAGGTTCCTATAGCCCTTGTACTTCTTTTCTGGAGCAACACTGCAGTAATCTGTAGTAGCAATGCAGAGAACTAGACACTTGGAAGCAAACAGCATCAGCAACAGCTGAGTTTTCAGGGGCCTGGAGAAGCCGGCATTGGGGAACTACAGGGTAGTTTGCAGGAGAGCCAAGATGGTGGAGGGAACTAAGTTCATGGGACAGATGTAAAGACAGATGTGTATCCCTTGCAAATGGGCACCAGTGGGGAACATCGATTCTCCATATTTGGGGCTAGCCTGTCTTCATCTTGCACTTTTGCTTAGAACTTTAGCCCTAGATTACGGTTGCCACCACAGAATGTCTAGGCACCCTTTTTTCAGTGGAATTATTATTATTATTATTATTATTATTATTATTATTATTATTATTATTATTCCACTTTATATTTTAAAGAACATATCTCAAAGCGGTTTGCAACACATTAAAATATCAAATAAAACAATCCAGAATAAAATAAATTCAAACTGCAAGGGAAATATTACAGATCCTCCTGTTTTCTGTAGCCTGGCATCCAGAGATCTCCACATAGTTGCAATTGGCCCTGCGCCAGTCACAAAACACGCCTGGCGCCAGGGTGATTTCTAACACTGCCCACAGTGGATCTTTGCATTAGTAGTTAATGGTGATATGGTGGTTTATAATCCAGGACAGGCCCGTCTCCACAATTCCCGCTTTCAGGCAGTGTTTGAAATTAACCAGGGTGCCTGGGAACCGTTCTAATGAGACTCAGCCAAGATTTCTGGTTGCTTGATTTGTGCCTGACTTCTCCAACCAGTCTGTGAGAAGCGGAGAAGCTTCGTTCTTTCCTGGCTGCAGTGCCACCTGAACCCCACCCTGCTTCCTTCAGAAGGACTGCTTGGGCGTCATGAAGGGGGCCGGTGTGAAACTTCAAGCTGAGGTGCCTTCCCACCCCTCAGCCGCGTGGCTGGCCGGATGGGGTGGCTGCCTGGGGGAAGCAGAGAGGAGCTGCGGTGTGGTGGTGTTGTTGTTGTTTTGTTGTTGTTGTTGTTGTTGTTGTTGTTGTTGTTGTTGTTGTTGTTGTTGTTGTTGTTGTTGTTGTTGTTAACTTAGCCCAGGCAAGAGGAGATGGTAGGGAAGAGCAGCTCGCAGCTCCGGCCATGAGGGGGCTTCCACGTGGGGCTGTCCCTTTGGCTCCATATCCCCTCACTCACATCCACTGAAACGGACGCCAGTCCTGCTCGCTCTTGTGAAACTCCTTCCTTGAACCTGCCAGAGGAATGGGCTTGTCTGCTGCAGCAGCAGATTCTGTAGGGACACCCTGAAAGGAGGGGGGGGGGGAGGAAGAGGAGGAGGAGAAATCGGGCCCCTGAGCAGCAACTGTGTGTCTGCTTGCTTGGTGTGTGTGTTTTTGTGTGTAAGGAAGAGAAAAAGAGCAGTGTGTGTGTGTGTGTGTGTGTGCGCGCACACACACACGCACACACACACACACACACTATATCTATCTCTATATATAGTAGCACTGCCTGCCTGTTTGGTTTTGCATTTCTCTCTCATCTTAAGGGAGGCTCCAAAACAGGTGGGCGTCTGCCTCATTCTTCCACCCTTTCTCTCCCTGAGGCAGAGGGAATGAATCACACACCCAAAAGTCTAAAGTCCCAATCAATTGAAAATGAAAAGGCAGCCAATAAAAGCACTCCAAAAATCTCCACAAAACCAGGCACAGATGCTAATGGACCAGGGAGCCCAAGACAAAAAAGAAGGGAGGGGGAGAGGAGTACAGTGGTACCTCGGGTTAAGTACTTAATTCATTCTGGAAGTCTGTTCTTAACCTGAAGCTCCACTTTAGCTAATGGGGCTTCCTGCTGCCACTGCGCCGCCGCTGCACGATTTCTGTTCTCATCCTGAAGCAAAGTTCTTAACCCGAAGTAATATTTCTGGATTAGCGGAGTCTGTAACCTGAAGCGTATGCAACCCGAGGTACACTGTATAATTTTATGGAATTCAAACTGTAATACAATAAATACAATTTATAAGAAACAAAAGAAGCAATTTGGGTACCATTTGGAAAAAGAAAAGGGTTGTTTCCAATCCTGATCTGGAGGCTGCCTTCTACTTGAAAGTAAATCCCTACAGTTCAGTGGGGTTTCCTCCCAAGTAAAGTGTGCATGGATGGGGACCTCAATGGCTAAAGCTGTGTGTGTGTGTGTGTGTGTGTGAGAGAGAGAGAGAGAGAGAGATTATTAAGGCTAGGGTAAAAGGGCACATATTAGATATCTAAATATTTACACACACACATATGTTGGTATTTGTAAATATTAATTATTCAAATGACTTACGGTTTTGGCCATTTTTACAGGGTCTGAGCCCCATTTACGTTTGTGGTGTCCAATTAAAAATTGCTTTTAAACATGTGATATTAAGTGTGTCACTGATGTGAATTGTGAATTAGTTCATGCATTTCAAAAAAACAAATAAAAAGTGTTGCTGAACTGTGAAAAAAAGGCAATTAGCCACTTATGCTTTTTGTGGCCGTAGCCTAGGTTCCAGGAGCCGTGTGGCAAATAGCTGTTCTATCCCAGTTTCTAACACTCCTTTCAGGTAGACAATCCTAGTTGTCCTCAAGAACATAGATTTGGAGACATCCGGCAAAGTTGCTTACACTGAAGCCAGACGTTGCAGGTGACAGCTCTAGTACTGTAAATTGAAAGCAGCAGATATAATGGAGTTTTTCTAGCACATGTCCTGAAGAATGTTAACTGCTTGATGAATATCCCATGTAGGACCAGACTTGGGACCTATGGTGTGATCCTGTGCAAATTGATTTGTGGAACTTAACCCACTCTACCTGAGGCTATGTGAGAGCACCTCTTTATGTGTATGGAGGTTAGAAAAACATTCACCAGCATTAATGCTGCTGGTGTTGGTGTGGGATGTAATCCACTGGGAGCAGTCAAATACAACATTCCTTGTTTTGCTAGAGTGGACATGCAAGGGAATGTTTGGTCCAGCCAGTTGAAACTTCCTGTTCCTCCTGGCCTGGAGCATCCTTCCTTTCATGCGACTAGTAGGTGGGTGTGACCTTTCCAGACCCAAGAAAAGGCCAAGTCATGCAGCCACCTCTCTCTTTTCCATCTTCCTTTCGTCCTGTGAACTGCCGGACTGCTAACTGCAGTCACTAGGTCAACCCTTATGGGCTAAACCTCTTAGTATAAGTTTGTAACTTTAAGCCTAAAGCCTGCCTTCAGGGATCACACTGTGCTTTGCCTGATCGTGAGTAAACTTTCTTTTTGTTAATTATGAATAAGACACTGGTGTCTTTATTCTTTTAGGAGGGATTCAAGGGGTTTTACCAGGAAAATATTAGAACATATTTCAATCTGGACAGGCCAGATCGAATTGCGTATTGTCAAGAAACTCACACGAGTTTGCAGCACGTTTTCTGCTGTGTAAAGGAACTTGCTAGCACAAGTTAGCAAGGATGTTAATAAACAATATATCCTCTCCTGCCACCCTGAACATTCCAACAGTTGGAAGTGGAAATAATTTTGCATTAGCACAATCAGCAGCTTGAGTTGGAAGTTTGCTGGGTTTGGGCAATGGGGCTTAAGTTGGCAATGACCTTCGGTGCAGTCGCAATGAATAATATATAACATAGCTTTTCTGGTTTCTGGGATTGAGGAATATCAGTTCCTCAAGTTGAGAGGGGAAGGAGTTGGTGCATTTCCCATCTGCTAGAAAGTAGGTCGTTAATTGTCAGGGATGTAATGCTTAGCACCTCAATCCTTAGTAGAAGCTTTGTGTGTGAGGCAATTAATAGCATCTCATGCTGAAGTTTGCTGCGGTTCATGCTTAACCAGTAGCTTGTACTAAGTGGTTATGATTGCAACCATAGATTTGCATAATGCTGCATTTAGTTTGGTATTACTGAGCTACAGCATAACCTGTAAAGAAATCACCCCATAAAATATTTGTATATTTGTTGAGCAGAAGCCTGAAAACCTGTGTGTGTTTGCACAAATACACACAACCCAAGTGTTAGGCTAAAAGGAATTCTGATCTTACCTCCCTTTGTTTTTGCAGGCAGCAGCTGGCATCTTGTGCTATGTGGGAGCCTATGTCTTCATCACATACGATGACTACGATCACTTCTTTGAAGATGTTTATACACTCATCCCTGCAGTGGTTATCATAGCAGTGGGGACACTTCTCTTTATCATTGGTTTGATTGGCTGTTGTGCCACGATCCGGGAAAGCCGCTGTGGACTCGCTACAGTAAGTCTGATGTTTGGAAAGGGTTTTCTGTTTGACACACTGGCAAGCGTTTCCTCAGAACTGCCAGTGTGTTTTGGAGCCTAATAGTTGCTGTAAATGCTACCTGTCTTTATCATAAAATAATTGCTTCTTGAAATGCACCATTTGGAATGCTGAGTCAGCTTCCTAAGCTTAGTGTACCTTGTCTAAAGAAGCTGTATGCTGAACTTGACCATTTTGATGTTTTTGAAATGGTGTTTGCTTCCTCAAATTACCGGTAGAGTTGAGACTCTTTAACACAATGGGTATTGAGTGCATTCACCATTACCGAAGGACTTTATTAGATTATCTGGGTGTAACCTATAAATAGCATAGTTATATCTTCACAAAACTGTAAGTTGCCAACATAACATGTTTTTTCTTGCAGTTTGTGATCATCCTTCTGTTGGTTTTTATCACTGAAGTTGTGGTGGTTGTTCTGGGCTATATCTACAGAGCAAAGGTAGTTGTCTCTTCTTGCGTGCTAAGTATTGTGGTTAACTGTGCTTAGGATTCTGTAGCATTGTATTTCTGATAAGTAAAATTGCTGGAGGCTATTGGAATGGAATTATAGATGTAAAAATAAAGTGGGCACATGCTAAGAAAAGTATTTTAAAATTTCAAAGAGATAAAAAGCTAGAGAAAAATAAGGTAGTAAGCAAAGAATTTGGATGACTGTAGCTAACAGAATCTTTCAACCTTGGCGTTATCAGTACCACGCTCTAACCTGCTGAGCTATCCAAGAAGTTACTACTGTATGCCCAGCTGCTGTTCTTATGGCATTCTATTCTGCCTTTGTAGAAATTTCTAAAAACAAAAACCCTAGGGTTCACACTGAACTAGACCCACAGAAATTTCACTAATTTCAAAGAGCTGGATGAATTTTTAACAAATGTACAGTATTAAAATGTGTTTTTTAACATCGTACATCATTTGTTGCTTGTTGCGGGGCCTCAAACTCTTACTGGTCTCTCCAGTTTTTTTATGGTCAGATGCTTACTGTTTAATATGTTTGCGTACTGTTGTTTTGTGAGTTTTCAGTTGCGTTTTTGTTTACTGGTATTGTTTGTTATTCTACACCACTTAGATATTTTTTCAATATTAAGTGTTTATAAATGTTTTTAAGTAAATCATAAAATCATGGAATTGTTCAGTTGAAAGGGACCACCTCAGTTAATAAGTAGATTTCAGTTTTAAAAATTTCCCAAAGCTTTCCCTTGATTGAGGGAGGGTAGAAGCAAAGGAGACCAGAAAATGCACGAGGGTTGCAGACACACCAGCTTCCGCACTAGAAGGCTGCTGTTTGCCTTCACCCCATCCATAATAATAATAATAATAATAATAATAATTTATTATTTATACCCCGTCCATCTGGCTGGGTCTCCCCAGCCACTCTGGGCGGCTTCCATAAAAACCAAAAATACAGTAAAATATCACACGTTAAAAACTTCCCTAAACAGGGCTGCCTTAAGATGTCTTCTGAATGTCAGGTAGTTTTTTATCGCTTTGACATCTGCTGGAAGGGCGTTCCACAGGGCGGGCGCCACTACCGAGAAGGCCCTCTGCCTGGTTCCCTGTAGCTTTGCTTCAATCCATCTTTGCCTCATTTGGGGGCCCCACTTAGATCAGGCTTTGACTAAGTAGTGAGAACCAGCCAGCCAATCAGCTTGAAGCCTTTGCCCTCCAGCTGTTTTGAATTCCATTCAGCCCCCCGCCAGCATGGCTCAATGGACCAGGATGGTCAGAGTTGTAGTTCAAAGCATCTGATCAGACCCAGGTTGGGCAAGGCTGGTAGAGGCCACCATTTCCAAATGATGAGTCAGAGCAATACAAGCAAATGCAGTTGCTTCCAGCTTGGGTGTTGCATTCAAGGTACAGCAGTCTTGCTCTTCCTATGGCAATAGCCGTCTTGTGAGTGAGAAAAGCCCAAAGTCACCACCTGCCTTGCTTCAGAAGGTGAGGGGCCCCTAAGCGATGCATCAGGGAACTCTAACTGTACACACTGATCAATAGACTCATAGAGGGGATGGGGGCTCAGCAGGCCTCTAAATGGGATAACTTTAGAAAAGAACTTGCACTTCTTTGTTTTAATAGGTGGAGGCTGAAGTCGATCACAGTATTAAGAAGGTGTATGACACGTATAATGGAACTAACCCGGATGCTGCGAGCCGTGCCATTGATTATGTGCAGAGGCAGGTGAGAGCCAATGTAAACACTGTCAAGGCAAGCACTGTACTGCTTCCTGAAAAGGGAACAAGTCCACATTTACAGCTCCTGGCTTGTTGCTTTCTATAAGATAGTATTCCTCTTTTCCCTTGCCAACAATGCTAGGGAGGATGCTGTCAGAAGGGGTCTTCTGTTTTAGTTCTTGCAGGCATTTTGCTTTCTGTGCAGAAGGAAATTTTGAGTGTGGCGCAGCATTTCATCACAAGCTCCTGCCTGTAGCCTGATCTGGGGAAGCCTCAGTGATCTGGGGAAGCCTCAGTGAGAACTGGCCTAAGTCTCTGGCCTGGAAGCAGCTGGAGGCACTCTGTGCATGATGTTGCTCACGTAGAAGGGTGCAGGTGTGCTGCATGCTTTATGTGCTGAAGTATGTTAGTTGGAAGATACCCAATTGCTGCTCATCTTTTGAGATAGGAGTCTTTCTTTATGAAGTAAGCAGAGGAATCCTGGGACCTGCTGCCTTGCCCCACAGACCTTTATGCTTTGCTAAATACCTGTATGACACGTATAATGGAACTAACCCAGATGCTGCGAGCATTTTTAGTGAGCACAATTTGATTCACTGAGGGAATTTTTCACCCTTTCTCTCCTTCTTTGTAGCTGCGCTGCTGTGGGATCCACAACTACAGTGACTGGGAGACCACAAACTGGTTCAAAGAAACGAAAAACAACAGTGTCCCTCTCAGCTGCTGTAAAGCCACCAGCAGCAATTGCACAGGAAGTTTGACTCGCCCCACAGACCTTTATGCTGAGGTGAATAGCTCTTTTGCTTAAGCTGCAAAATTTGCAAGGAAAAGGAGCCACTCTGTGAGGTAGGCTAGGCTGGGGGTGCGCGGGCGGACCTGATGCAAGGCCACCCAGCCAGCAAGGCAAAGGTGGCTCTGAACCTAAATGGTACCCTGGTCTAAGTCTCATATTTTGTCTGCCATAGCCTGCTGACTATTACATGTTGGCTAGCAAATACCTTAATTGGGACCTATAGAACCCATATGCATCTTTTTCTTTTCTCTTGGAAAATTCAGGTATGTGATAACACTTCTGTAAGGGTTTTGCACTGTGTTTTCACCCATGTGATTTGTATGTGAGTCCTCATACGCTAAAACAAAATGCTATAAAACCCAGGTCATCACAATGTAGAAAAGGATGACACCAGCAGCGCCATCCTTAAAAGGGTTCTGTGGAGAAGCGCAAGTGCCAAGACTTGCTGTTGCAGGCAGTGCATCTCAGCCCTCTTCTAAGGCAGCAACTGTAAGCAAGGGCTTGAGGACAGCTGTTTGTTTCTTGCTTAGAACAGCCAAGGGTTCCCTTTTGCCTGGCAAGAGTACAGAGGACACTGGAGGGCAGAGAGAGCAGTACACACAATCTGCAGTTTTCTAAGCTTCAGAAATCTAACAGACGGCAAAGAGTTTGGATTGAGGAGAGGGGTGTCCCAGAATGTAGCATAAGCATTTTAGAAGAGAAATACTACCGCTAACAGCACCACTGGCTTGTTCTTTTTCCTTAAGGGATGTGAGGCTTTGGTTGTAAAGAAACTACAAGAGATCATGATGTATGTTATTTGGGCAGCTCTGGCATTTGCTGCCATTCAGGTAAGACTTAAAATATATAACTTTTGATGTTTGTGTTCTCCATCTCCTACAGAGATTTTTACAAAGCTTTCCCATTTTCTCTGTATTGTTCTGACCAGGTTTACCAGGCAAAAAACCCCTCAAATATCATTCTGTCTCCATACATGATGGTTCTTAAATGGCCTCATCTCAATATGGGCATTTCTGGAATTCCCAACACACTGTTTCTTCAAAGACTGGTTAAACAGTGTGTTGAACAAACATCTGCACAGAACAACTAGTCCTGAAGTATTGACAAAAGTGATATTACACATGGGACTATGCAATGTGCCCTTCCTAAAAGTTCCGGAACAGATTGAAGTATGCCGGCCAGCAAAGAGGCTTTGCCTGTTGGCACAGTCCCATCCCTGCTGGGGGCGGGGAGTAAGATGCCAGAAGGATTATTCTCTCACCTATGTCCTTGTCCATCACAAGCTGTTCCAAGAAGGGAAAGGGTGTTTGCAGTTGATTCTCCTCCCACCAGGCCTTCCCATGTGGCCTGGTTTTCATTAAACCACATCCATCTGACACCAAGTGTGGGAACAGGGAGAATCGGGACCACACCAAGTACATTGCCAAGTCTTCATTTTTCCTTTGCAAGAGATATTCTTTCAAAGATTTTTCTTTGCAGCCTCTGCTTCAGTTCAAGCTGGGCTGCAAAGGAAGAGTTACCTGACATCAGGTAATTGACAAGTGAGCAGCTCCACCCACATGTTCAGATGACCCAGAGGGAGAATTTTGAATCTGGCTTATCAAGTAGATAAGCACTTTCCTTGAGTCCAATTTACCTGGTGGTGGTTCGTGCTGAAAAGGCATCAGCACAAATCAGAAGTTTGAACCTTTACCCTCTTTGCGATAATTTTGTGTTGTTGTTGTTTAGTCGTTTAGTCGTGTCCGACTCTTCGTGACCCCATGGACCAGAGCACGCCAGGCACTCCTGTCTTCCACCGCCTCCTGCAGTTTGGTCAGGCTCATGTTTGTAGCTTTGAGAACACTATCCAACCATCTCATCCTCTGTCGTCCCCTTCTCCTTGTGCCCTCCATCTTTCCCAACATCAGGGTCTTTTCCAGGGAGACTTCTCTTCTCATGAGGTGGCCAAAGTATTGGAGCCTCAACTTCACGATCTGTCCTTCCAGTGAGCACTCAGGTCTGATTTCCTTAAGAATGGATGCGTTTGATCTTCTTGCAGTCCATGGGACTCTCAAGAGTCTCCTCCAGCACCATAATTCAAAAGCATCAATTCTTCGGCGATCAGCCTTCTTTATGGTCCAGCTCTCACTTCCATACATCACTACTGGGAAAACCATGGCTTTAACTATACGGACCTTTGTTGGTAAGGTGATGTCTCTACTTTTTAAGATGATGTCTAGATTTGCCATCGCCTTTCTCCCAAGGAGCAGGCGTCTTTTAATTTCGTGGCTGCTGTCACCATCTGCAGTGATCATGGAGCCCAAGAAAATAAAATCTCTCACTGCCTCCATTTCTTCCCCTTCTATTTGCCAGGAGGTGATGGGACCAGTGGCCATGATCTTCGTTTTTTTGATGTTGAGCTTCAGACCATATTTTGCGCTCTCCTCTTTCACCCTCATTAAAAGGTTCTTTAATTCATCCTCACTTTCTGCCATCAAGGTTGTGTCATCTGCATATCTGAGGTTGTTGATATTTCTTCCGGCGATCTTAATTCCGGCTTGGGATTCATCCAGCCCAGCCTTTCGCATGATGAATTCTGCATATAAGTTAAATAAGCAGGGGGACAATATACAGCCTTGTCGTACTCCTTTCCCAATTTTGAACCAATCAGTTGTTCCATATCCAGTTCTAACTGTAGCTTCTTGTCCCACATAGAGATTTCTCAGGAGACAGATGAGGTGATCAGGCACTCCCATTTCTTTAAGAACTTGCCATAGTTTGCTGTGGTCGACACAGTCAAAGGCTTTTGCATAGTCAATGAAGCAGAAGTAGATGTCTTTCTGGAACTCTCTAGCTTTCTCCATAATCCAGCGCATGTTTGCAATTTGGTCTCTGGTTCCTCTGCCTCTTCTAAATCCAGCTTGCACTTCTGGGAGTTCTCGGTCCACATACTGCTTAAGCCTGCCTTGTAGAATTTTAAGCATAACCTCATGCGATAATTTTAGATGTACCATTTTAGCATGTTATGTTTGAGAGGAAACTGATCTCCAGTGAAATTCTCAGATTTTATAAAAGCTGTAGTCAGGGTGCCAAACACTACTAAATACTTGAGTGTGTTTGAACATCAAGATCTGCACAGATACACAGCTGCTGTACTTTCTTATATTAAAGTGTGCACCAATAATGTAACAACAGAGAGGTGCATCAGAGTCTATGGGAACTGCAAACCCTGGATGACTGCTGAAGTAAGGTCACTCCTGAAAGCTCGGGATACTGCCTTCAAGGCAGGGAACATAGATATATACGGAGGGGCAAGAACAAAGCTCAGGAAAGGCATTAAGGCGGCAAAACAACAATATAAGCTTAGGGTGGAGAATTGCCCTAGCTGATAACAACAGGAAACAAGTATGGCAGGGACTGCAGCATCTAACCAACTATAAGGGCAATACGAGGAACACGGTTAAGGCTGATGATTTGTTGGCAGAGGAGCTGAACATCTTTGCCCGCTATGAGGTAAAAAGATCAGGTATCATAGCTCCTGCCTGCCAGCCTACAAACTCTCAGCCACTTATTCCATATGACCATCCAGTGAAAGCTGCAATGAGGGTGGTGAATCCCAGTAAAGCTGCTGGTCCAGATGGGGTGCTGGGGATAGTGGTAAAAAACTGTGCCGATCCACTAGCAGGGGTCTTGACAAGGATTTTTAACTTCTCTCTGCAAACGGCTTGTGTTCCATCATATTTGAAAGCAGCCACCATTGTCCCAGTCCCAAAGAAAACAGCAACTAACTGCCTAAATGACTACAGACCTATTGCATTGACACCTGTAGTGATGAAATGCTTCGAGAGATTGGTCCTTCAACACCTTAGGACATGTTTTCCACTGGATTTTGATAAACATCAGTTCACCAATAGGAGAAACAGGTCAACAAATGATGCCATAGCTACAGCCTTTCACCTTGCGGCGAGTCATCTGGAGAGACCGGGGAATTATGTTAGAACATTGTTTATTGATTATAGCTCGGCTTTTAATACCATCCATTCTTAACAAAAGGCTGATGGAACTAGACCTTTCTTCTACCATCTGTGACTGGATTAAAGACTTTCTGAGGGATCGGACACAAAACAGTGAGGATTGGGCCTGTTACATCTACCTCCCTGAAGCTCAGCACTGGCACCCCACAGGGATGTGTGCTGAGTCCCTACCTGTAATCGTTGTATACATATGACTGTATTTCATCTGATCCATCCCCTGCAATTAAGTTTGCAGATGATACTACCATAATTGGTCTAATTACAGGTGGAGATGAATCAGTGTACAGGAGAGAGGTTCAAAAAGTATCTACATGGTACCTAGAGAATAACTTGCACCTAAATATTATCAAGACAAAGGAGATGGTGTTGGACTTTCGGAGGAAGAGAGGAGAATTAGCCGTGTTGTATATCGGAGGGTTGTGTGGAGAGAGTCTCTTCCTTTAAATTCCTGGGAGTTTACCTTAGTGAAGACCTCACTTGGAAAAACAATATAACTCAGGTGGTTAGGAAGGCCCAACAGAGACTCCATTTCCTCAGGTTCTTGCGAAAGAACAATGTTAAACAACAATTGATGACCTCCTCCTACTGGTCCACAATAGAAAGTGTCCTCTCATATTGTATCACAGTGTGGTACATTGGCTTGACAGCCACGGACAGAAAGTCTTTATAGAGGGTGGTGAACACAGCACATGATAGCATGGGCTGTCCCCTGAGCCCGCTAGACGATATTGCAAGGGATCGTTGCCTTAGGAGAGCGAGAAAAATTCTCAGAGATGATTCACACCCCAGCCAGCACCTCTTTAATCTTCTGCCCTCGGGCAGGAGATATAGAAGTATAATCAGTCATAAAGGTAAAGGGACCCCTGACCATTAAGTCCAGTCGCAGATGACTCTGGGGTTGCGGCGCTCATCTCGCTTTACTGGCCAAGCATGACTAAGCCGCTTCTGGCTAACCAGAGCAGTGCATGGAAACGCCGTTTACCTTCCTGCCGGAGCGGTACCTATCTATCTACTTGCACTTTGACATGCTTTCGAACTGCTAGGTTGGCAGGAATAATCAGTTGTACCAACAGGCTAAAAAAAAGTTTCTATCCGTGGGCTGTTAGGCTGCTGAATGGAAAATAATATGCTGCAACTGACTTTGGGGGTTGGTGTGTTGTGTGACAAGCACACAGAGAGCAAGGAGATTGAGTGTATGGGGGGGAGGCTCGGTTAATTTCATTGTACACAGGTTGTACATTGACAATAAATGTATTATTATTATTATTATTATTATTATTATTATACTTGAACTTTCCCTACAGAAAACACATGGCAACCAATGACAGCGGTTTTCCCCATGAGGCCTCACTGAATATCATTTCTACTGTTGTGAGTCAGGGCACTTGTGTGATTGATAAACATGCCTAGTGTGCCTGTGCCGAGTTCTGCATATGTCACAGCCACAGATTTGAACTGTCCCTGCTGAGTACCAGAACCAGATATGCGTGCAGGTTCCTGCATGTGCCAGGTGGCACACCCCCTCCTCTTCAACTCATGGCAGGTCCCATGGTGGGTTGATTCCTAAAACCTCTGGTGCTAAAGGGAGTTGCAAATAGCAAGCACTTCTGATTCTGAATGAAACACAGAACAAATGAGGGATTTCACAATGGAAAGTAGCTTGAAGGGAGAGGTCTGGCAATACCCTCCTGAAACAGAATGGCTTGAATTGCATCTGTGTGGTGTCTAGGCAGCTTTCAGAAAGCCAATACCTGGTACAAATAATGCTCCTGCGTTCTCAGTTTCCTTCTCCTCTCCTCTGCAGCTGCTGGGTATGCTGTGTGCCTGCATTGTGCTCTGCAGGAGGAGTCGGGACCCTGCTTACGAGTTGCTCATCACAGGAGGAACCTACGCATAGAAGAAGCTGCAAACCTAAGCTTGAACTCCATTTTCTCCACTTCGGAAGGTGGCTTGCCTGAGTCAGCTGCAGCAGTTCCTTTGCTGGCTTTGACTGGGTGAAAGTCCATTTTTCATAAACTGGGACGACAGGCACATTCACTGGTGACGGGCAAAGGCTTGGCTTTTGGGACCTCCATATTACTGTGACCCCCCCCCCCACTACCTTAGCCAGCTTTCCGCATATCTAGACATCATAGTAACCAAGTAAACACTATTTTGAGGCCATTAACTAGGGGAAGAGAGCAGCTTGGCACAAAAGCCAAAGGTAAACTTGGTAAGCTGCTGCTAGAGGCTGTACTGATTTGATTCTTGTATGTGGAGTCCTTCCGATCTTCACTGAGCAATTGGCCAAAGTCTATACGAGGGAAGTCTGGTACCTTAATTTTGCAACACCTTCTTTCCCACCCCACCCCACCCCCCTTTTTGCTGCTTGCCTGTCACCAGTGTTTGTTGAGCATTACGTCAAGTCCAGAACACGACAACATGACTACTAACCAAAATTTTAGAATCACACGAGTGCATCTCTTGACCTTAAATTCAAGTGAACAAATCTTCCAAACTTTTAGTGTGTTAAAGTACAGGCTGGCTTTTCAGGAGTATAATGTATGCACTACTGTTCTATAATGAATATTTCATTTTTTCTATGAAAAGGCTGTTGATGTGTTGAGTGAATTGTTATCATAGAGTAGCAAAATAGTATGTGAAAGTGAAATGTAAATAGGAAACCTGATTAAATAAATTGTCTGTACATCCCTCTCCAAACTAAATCATGCTTAACCATTTTTTTTATCAATGCCTCATTCTTAAGATATTTATGCTTTTTGTTTATGTATAAAAGATGGGGCAACTTGTACCTGTGGGGATAATATCCAAAGCCCCCCAGATCCTGCCAGCTCAAACCTCCCCCCCCCCTGCAGCCTCTGGGGAAAAGGGGTGGGCTGCTCTGCTTTGTGCTCTGGTCCACACCCCACACCCCCACCCCAGCTCCCCTCAGCCACATCCTCCACCAGCGTGTGGCCCCTGGACAGGTTCCCCCGAGGGAACGCGGCTGTGGATAGACAGAAAGAAACTCCTCATCTCTGATGTGTAACCATAATTAAGCCTTTGTCACAGACTGGTGGTGCTTTTTGGGGTGTTCGACACAACACTCTATCTGGCTGCAGCAAACTATTTGCTGTGTGGTCTATCAATCCTTCACCTTTCCACATTTTTTCAGTCCAAATATTATGGTAGCATAAGTTTTCGTAGGCCAGAGCCTACTTCAGCCTGAAGTGTTACCTCCAATTGGCAGGTGCCTCTCTCTTTTTAGACAGGTGTAGAGCATGGGGCTTGCTATTGCAAAGTGAGGCCCAGGAGCTACAGGCAAGTAAACACAGTCAACTGAAAAGGGCAGAAGATTGCAGGGGTAGTGACCCACTTCCAGCTCTGAAATGAATAGGCAAAACAAGAACTGTTCTAGTCCCTACCAGACTCCATTTAGCCCCAGAACGGATAAGGATGGTGTCTTCATAAGAATTCTAATTCTGCAGCTTCTTTCTGGAGTCCCACTTTTGATACTTCCCAGCGAAAGCATAGCAACTTCCAATTCTGTTACTGAATGTCCAACAAGACTGGAATGCTCCCACTATTTTGAGTGTTAACATTTTTAATGTCTGATTTGTGTCCGTTTATTCCCCTGCAACTGATTATATATAAACAGCAGCAGGGTATTGCTGGCACACATTATCAGATTGGAAGATGTGAAGGGATTTTTGATAATGACTTAATTGCTTATTTTTTCTTCTCCTCAAAACACTTGGGGTTAATCTGTCCTCCCTGAGCCTGTAGCAATTGGTGGGTTTACACATTCAAATTAATAGATTAAGAAATACGCCCCAGCATCTGGAATGTGGAACTCCTAACAGCAATGAGTTTCAAGGAGAAGCCAGCTAGTATAGATCAAAGGCAGTCCCTTTCTTGAGTGCCGCTTGGGTCCCACATTTTGCCCCCTCCACCCCCCCCACCCCCGCCTCCTTGCTCAGCTTAGCATTGAATATCCTAAGCCTACAGTGGCCATTTAGTGTCACTTGCAGTGCCGAGATCTGAGGCACCTGCCATTTTCCATTCAGAGGCAGCACTTTTCTCACATCTCCCAGCCCCATTGTCTGATCCCACTTCTGGCTGGGAGAAGGGTGAAAGATCACCACTTTCCCAAGCAGCTCCTCCACTGGCCTCTGTCTGCTCCCTGCAGCCAAATCCCCCCTTCCTGAATGCCACTGGTTGAAGTCACCCTGAGCACAAGCCTTTTGTCATACAGCACCTCCCCTGCACACCATCCGTCAAATCAAATTACAAATCCTGACAAGGGAGCCAAATGAACCAGCTTTCCTCTGGGTCCAGCTGCAAAGAAACCTTCACCAGAGGCTTTTGTTTTGACTGGAGTAGGGATTAAGCTGCACCAGTGACAGGCCTTATTTTCCAAGCTCATCAGCTAATAAACACCCATGTTATTTCAAAGGAAATAAGCCTATTTTCATGTCCTTTTCTATTGAAAGAGCAGTAGTTGAAGTGCACGTATCTTAAAAGATTTATCCATAACTGCAAGTGAAAAGAGACAGAAAATAGGAGAAAGATTGACTCTTAACATTTTAATAAGTTTCTCTATAATGCCTGCTAATGGAATTCTGCGGGAAGAGGAAGAAATGTAGTCATTGGAATTTCCTGCAAAACATACCTACAAAAAGTGCTTCAGGTGTGATCTTCCACTATTGTGCAATGCCAGCAGTTATGAAGTGATCTGGACAAGGAATGTGGGGGAAGAACATCATTCAATATATGACCACTTGTCTAGCCCTGGGACTAGAGAGGGAGCTATGTTAGTCTGTTGCAGCAAAAGCAACAGCCTTGTGACATCTTGAAGATTAGCCACTTCATAAGATTATTATTATTAATTGAATTTATATACCGCCCAAAACCCAGGGGTCTCAGGGCGGTTCACAGAATATGCCATGATAAACTTGTCTAGGCTTAAAGGTGCCCACAAAAGTGTGTTTTCTCTGGCCAGAGGGTTATGGTTTGAGCTGTAGGGCCTGGCACTCTTAAGGCGCTGCTCCGCACGTTAATCTGAAGACGGCGTTAGGGAGAAGGAAGCCCCTGTTGCTCCTAACATTTCTGTTCCTCTGATTTGAGCACTTGGCATTGTGCAGCTATCTTTGGATGGACAAGAGATAAATGTAGCTGAAAGACACGATACATGGTTTGCATGAATTGGATGTAGTGGTGTGGTAATTTAGCAATGGGAAATTAGGCAGCTATAGTAGTATTAGTGGTCTTGGAACAGCAAAAAGTCTTGTCCAAACTCTCAGTCTGTAAAATGACAAGCTAAGAGAGCTTAACAGAAAATTACACCATTCTGCTCATTGCAATCTATTTTTTATTATTTTAAAACTTTTGGATATGCTGTTAAATGATATGTCTGCAATTAAATACTTTAGACTACATTTTTAAAAATATAACATCGTTAATGTTTTACTTGTAACATAACTTTCATCAGTGAAACACAGAAAATTCAATGACTTTTTTGTTTAAAACATATATTAAATAACTCTCAGTATTCACATCCCTTGCCGTCTCACACAACCCTGTCAGGTTACAAGACCATTCTTGTCTCCTTCCTTTTTCATTTATTAAAGGCACCTGCTTCCTTTCTATACCTTTAGAGTCAACCCCAAAGCACCGGAGATGCTCTCCCTCCTCCCTCCCAAAGCAAGCAAACTCTGCCTCCAGAGCAAAGCTGGATTGAGTTCCCAGGTGACTTGTTTCTGTGCTCTCTCCTCGTGTAGCTCCTGCATGCGGTGCAACTGGCGGCAAATAAATACTGACATAGTTTGGTGTGGATGGCTCAGAAGGGGCTCAAAAAGGCCCTTGCTCAGTCTATCCAACCCGTGAGCAGATTTGTGGAGGGTGTGAGACTTCAGGGTGCTCATACATAGTTGGCTCCATTGGGAGATGAGTACGTCAGTAACCTTAGGACGCCTGCAGGAATCTGCAAGTTGAAAGAATTTACAGGGTGGGTTTCTTTCTAATGAAAGAAACGGTCTGGCGTGTCATTCCAAGAGGGGTCCCCGGAACAGGTCATGGGAGTATTTCTCAGGCCTTCCACTTGCTGCTTGCCACTTGTACAGTGGTACCTCGGCTTTCAAACATCTCCATTGACCAACATTTTGGGGAAATTTAACATGCCACACGGCTTCCGCTGAGTGCAAGATCCTGAGGCCTAGCTGTCAGCTGTTGAGTTTTCGGTTTTCAAACGTTTCAGAACTTGAACGGTCTTCCAGAATGGATTACATTCAAAAACCGAGGTACCACTGTATTCAAATTCTCAGCTGCTGGTACCCTAAACTCAAGCTGCGGCAGAAACCAGTCTTGGCACCCCAGTGGAACAACTGCAAGTGCATTTCATCCCCCTCCAAAGGAGCTTTTGATCCCAGGCAGCTGAGAATTTGAATGATTGCTGAGTACAGCTCCAATGACAGCTCCCCCACCTTCATTTCCAGGGGGCAACTGCAGAGCCAGGAAAGGGCTGGTTTGATCTATGTGCTTTGGGTTCCGTCCGCTGGAGAGAAGAGGAAAGACACCAGCACCAAGACATCCCTCCAGAGTGGCACTTGAAATGGCTGCGTTGCTGCCCAGTTGGGCTGCGTTGCAACAAAAGGGTCTTTTAGAGAGGTCCTCTGTGGATCCCTTATGAGGCCATCATCCTAGAAATCATAAACCTGGGGTTGCTAACCTGCGCCGCTCCCAACTCCCATCCGACCCAACCTGTGGTCAGGGATGACAAAGAGTTTCAGTTCAGCAACCGCAGGAAGACTGCAAGTTACCAAAGCCTGCTAAAATAGATAGGGGTCTATCTTGTAGTTGTGCTGTTTTGTTTTTAGCAGCATGGGACACTAGGCAGCAATCTCTGTTAAATTTACCGGTAAGTGTAGACCCATAGCTCTTCATTTAATGACATTCACAAAGATTATTAAAAGGCATATCTGGAGGGGCGGGTTGGAGAAGGGAAAATCAAAACACTCCAGGTTGCTCCTCTCATCAAAGTTTTTCCAGATAAGACCCAGGCACAAATCCTTGCTTTCCGTTCTGTTCTGCAGTCCACCAGCCATCATCGCCTACTTCGATGATGGAGATGACATCACCTGCTTGGATATCCAGCTCATCCTCATTCTAGAAAAAGAGAACAAATGGAGGACTGAAGAGAGGTTTGCTCCAGCAGCAGCTGGAAGGTCCCAGGCTTCTCCATCACCATCCCAGGTAGAAGGCTAGGCCAGATCCCTTCTGCCTGATTCCCTAGTTCTTCAGGTGGAGACAGCATTTTGCTGCTGTTGGTCCATGCTTTCCCCACACCTATAGTTGGGAGTGGAGCTGCCCAGTCCCACCCAGGTGCTGCTGCAGGTGCTCTGATGGGTGGGGAACCTTGCTCAGCCAGAGGCAAAAGTGGGTGGAGTACCAAGACTAAAGTTTTCCTTTGCACATTAGACAGGCTTCTGCGCACACACACACACTCCAGACAAGCAAGGGAGGTTATCGGATATCAAGGACACATTCATGCCAGGCAAAAACATTCCAGGTTTGAAGCAGAGCTAGTGGCTGGGAAGTGGAGTGTTGCCTGGGAAGAGTTTGGAGGGCCAGGTAAAGAGACCCGGAGGGCCACAATCAGCCTGTGGCCTTGAAGTCCCCCCCCCCCCGGCCCTGCATACCATAAAGGGCCAAGGAGCCCCTCCAGCCTCTTCCCCCTTTTTCAGAATGTTAATTTTAGTAACAAGCACAACCTTAAGCAAAATTAAGTGACTGACCAATTAATTATAGCTTAGTTGATAGATCAACACGTTTCTTTAATCAGGTGATGGCCTTCTTTTTCGTTAATGTATGCTAAACTCTATAACCTGGTTACCATGACCCAAATCAAATTGTGAACATACACAGCAGCCAAAGCTGCTCTGGGTACCAGGCGCCCAGACGGAGCTCATTGCTGACTTGTGACTTTGGCGCCCACAAAGCGTTTCCTTACCTGGAGCTCTAGCAGCTGATGGAGCTGCCATACAACTTCCCAACATGAAGACCATCTGCAGCATTGTGGAGAACAGCAGGACCCAACAGCCCTGCTCCCAGCCACCCAGTGAGGCCAGGGGCGTGTCACTTTGCCCATGAACCAGCTCTGATAGCAGTGGGGCTTTAGGAAATCCTACCCGCGGGCTCTTTGCCTTGGAGTGTGGAGTAAGGGATCTCGAGGTAGTTCTGCTGTGCTCCTGGGCTTCAGCTGATGTCTCCTGTCACTGATTTTTCTTCAAGGCCTACACTAGCTCCCAGTACGTTTCCGAGCGCAATTCAAAGTGTTGGCTCTGACCTTGAAAGCCCTAAACGCCCTTGGTTCAGTATACCTGAAGGAGCGTCTCCTCCCCCATCGTTCTGCCTGGACGCTGAGGTCCAGCGCCAAGGGCCTTCTGGCGGTTCCCTCACTCTGAGAAGTGAGGTTACAGGAAACCAGGCAGAGGGCCTTCTTGGTAGTGGCACCCGCCCTGTGGAACGCCCTCTAAAGGAGATAAACAGCTATCTGACTTTTAGAAGGCATCTAAAGGCAACCCTGTATCAGGAAATTGTTAATGTCTAATGTTTTACAAATTTTTATGTGCTGTAAGCTGCCCAGAGCGGCTGGGGATACCCAGCCAGATAAGCAGGGTATAAATAATAAAATTACTACTACTACTACATGCAGAGAGATCAGGGCAAGAGCTCTCTCTGCAGCTCCCATTTCTTGGGATAGTTTAACTGGAACTGCTTTGTGGCTTTTAAAGGATTTTTATCCTTGTTTTTGGGATCACAAAAGCGGCCTGCGAGGGAGCACGTCAGCTGTGCATGGCCTCCACTTAAAGGCAATTCATTCAATCAATCAGCCAATAAAAATAAAACCACATTTACCTCCTGGAGTTTGTGTTCAGATTGATATTGATTTTGTTTAAGCAGATTCTATGCCAGGGGTCCCCAAACTAAGGCCCATGGGCTGGATAAGGCCCGAGGGACTCATTTATCTGATCCACCTCTGGGATGGAGGAGCACCGGAAATAATGCTTGCGCATGCGCACAAGCTATTTCCGGTGCACATCCAGGTCGGAGGAGGCCCGTGCACATGCGCACAAGCTATTTTCGGTGCTCCTCCAACCCGGAAGTGTGCCGGAAATAGCATGTGCCCACACGTATGGGCACGTACTCCCCCGCCCTCCAGCCCACAGCGCGATCAGCGCTGGAGACACCGTCCCGAGGTGCAGTAACTTTGCTGACCCCTGCTCTATGCACCTGGGGGGGGGATTTGATGCTTACCTGGGCTGTGTAATCATAGAGGACTCTGTAGTCCTCAGATGTAGAAAACTCTTCTTCTTGGGCCACGTGAATTGCTGCATAAACGCCATCTGCTTTCTCAGCTGTGGGAACAAAGGGGTTAACTGCTTGGAGAGACGAAGCAGCGCCCAGGAATGTACTGAGGCATTCCTTGGACCCGTCTATCTAGATTTAGCCTTAGTAACCACATGAATTCCATGATGCATTCATAGCACAAAGAAAATATTTTGGCCTCAGCAATTGTTTTCAAGTACCGGTGCTGTTTTGAAACCTCAAAGAATGGGATCATTTTTTAAAAGGGATTTTTTTGTTTATTATGAGTATTTATTAACCACCAGCTCATTAAAAGACTACCATGGCAGTGTACAATAAGATCACTAAAATATCATAAAATTATACAGAACAAACTAGCAACACCAAATCAGATTAATTCCCTGGGGTGGATAACTATTAGAGATCATTTATTTGATTTCTATCCTCCCAAAGGGCAACAAACACTATACAAAAATTGTAAAACAAAAGCAATTGCATCTCACAGCTACTTTTTTCACAGTCGCCAATAACTGTATTTCAGCCATCAAAAGTCTGTGTGAACAGTAGTGTTTTAAAATTCCTCCAGACCTGGGTGAGAGAGACGCAGATCCGCAGGGAGGGCATTCCACCAATATCAATATTTGCAACAGCTGATATTGGGGGAGGCGCTCTTTGGTCTCAGAGCATGGGGGGCCTCAAGGATGCCTGAGCAGCAGCAACTGGGAAGGGAAGGCCCTAAGTGTGACAGCACCTCAACTTTGGCACTCCCTGCCCATTGAAATCAAGCAGGCGCCTTCACTGGACTCATTCATTTTGGCACCTGATAAAAATATTCTTGCTTAGACAAGCCCACACTTGCTTAGAAAGTGGAGGTAATCTTAATATGCATGTTAACTTTGGTATGTTGTTAATTTTTTTATCTTTGAGGGGTTTCTTTTACATTCAAGTGGTGTATGAATCTTATGAACTAACTAAATACACAGTTTATCATCATCATCATCATCACACTGCACTGAGCAGCAGCAGGAGGCAGGCAGGCAGCTTTGCACAACGCCTCTTCTGTGCCAAACCCAAACTCAGGTAATCTTTGTTTCTCCAGGCTCCTTCTGCCTGCTCCTGCTTCCTCCAGGGCTGGTATGACCTGAGGTTTCACTTCCTTTGCAAGACAGAGTCCTGACAGCATTGCTGCAATAGCTGCACTCTGTGCACCAGGCCTCCCCATGTGGCCCGCAAGCATGTTTTGGCCAAGCCACGCCCACCGTCCCACCAGGGGGACCCAAGGGCCTTTGCAGGCACAGCTGCAAAGGGGCGCCAGGTCTTGCCAGGGGCAAGAATCAGCTGGTTTCCAGGGACTGCATAGCTCTGTGCACAAAGCGCCCAAGCCCCAGCCACCAGCTGGTGATGGGGGCCTGCGCAGAGCTCTGTGTGGTGCTTTTGCTGATGCCCTTGATTGCTCGGGCAAAAACAGATCGCCTGGCGCCACTGTTCCTCTCCCTCTCCTCTGCACCCCCCCCCCCAGTCTTACACAGAGGCAAGCAAAGCCTGACGGGAGGCGAACAGCAGCCCCTCCCTTCCCCTGCTGGGCCCTCCCTTTCTCCATCAAGTGCTCTTGGGGGAATGGGAAAAAACACCCATCTGTTGCAAGCTTTGAGTCCCTTTAAACAGCTTAACACAGCAATGCCCAAAAGAGTGAAGGGGGTGGATTTGTGTTTAATCCTGAAAAGGTGCCAATGGCCCTTTTAAAATGTGGGCTCCTTCCTAAAAAGAACATCAGTTGAACAAACATACCAGCTGGTGGAGCTGTGGGAACAATACTGTCGGAGGTGTTCCGATTGTTTCCGTGGAGCAATCCAGAGAATCTGTGGAGCCATAAGAACCCAGGATGAGCTTCAGAGCAAGAGGCATTGCCCCCCCCCCCCCGTCAGCCCCCTCCTTTCTTATTTATCATGGCTCCTGCGCTCATGGCCAGCGTTGAGGGTCACCCTCAGTGGGCCCCTGCCAGCGCCCAGACCCCATCAGGGCCCCCACAGAGGACTTCCATAGCCTCCTGGCCATGCCCCCCTCTTAGGAACGCGAGAGGAGCCCTGCTAGATCAGACCCAGGGCCTGCCTGCTTCACCAGGTGCCTCTGGGAAGCAGGACAAAAGGGCAACAGGCCTCTCCTGCTGCAACTGCTGTGCAGGGGTAGACTGCCCCTGAACATGGTGGCTCCATGTTGCCGTCCTGGTTAGTATCAATGGGCAGCCCCATCCTCCATGAAATACATCAACGCTTCTCGAAGCCAGAATGCAGTGCTTGAAGGGGCAATGAATCCCACAGGCTAACTCTTGCCCCCGCCTCACCCTTGCTGCCTGGACACCTGACCTCCCCAAGTGTGCAAGCAGTGGCAAAAGTCAGACTCCTTGCCCTTTCCTGCTGGGTGGATTGGGCCCAGAGACGGAAGGAAAGCCCACGGCCAGCCATCAAGATGGCACAGTGCCATCGCTCAGGCCTGGAGAAACAGTTCATGCGACACCCGAGATCAGTGCTTCAAGAGAGTTGTGTTCATTGGTCTTTCAGAGGAACTGAGCTGCAACTTTCCCTCCAGCCAGGGGGTATGCTCTGGTCTCACTTCTCTTTTGAGGTTATTTATTACATATATGGCAACGCAGTCGCGTGGGGGGCAAACTCCTTCCCAACTCCTTCCCTTTCTTATTTATTTAATAAAATTTATATACTCTTTGATTGCAGAAGGACCTCAAGGTGATTTACAAAAGAAATATGATTTTATTTGGCAGCTTCTCTGTCTCTTAAATTGCTGTTTTCATACCCAATTTTAATAATATAATAATCATATCTGTTTTATTCCCTCCTGACTTTTTATTTTTCTTTTGACTTTAACAAAAGCTCTGTGTGTCGATTATTTTGCTATTCAATTTTATTTTATTTTTTAAAGATAGCAGAGATGTCCTAACTCACAGAGGGGAGCCTGGTGACGGCATATTCCCCAAGACAACCCCCCCCCCAAAAAAAACACATGGCTCTACACCTGTGCAGAGAAAGCTTCCCCAAAAGTCTCTTGGGAGAGTCCCCCATATTCAAGTTGCCCAATGGGCCTGCGTTACCTCTTCATCATCCCACATGTCGGGACGGGGCTGCTGCAGGTTTTAGCCGTCAGGACTCGGTCGTAGTAGTCTTCGTAGCCAATGGCAGCTGCGTTGGAGAAGGGGTGGAAGGCATGGGGAAAACCAGCTCAGCATCGCTGTACCATCCCCCCCCCCCCCGCCCCACTACCGCATGGTCATTGTCTCCTCTGAAGCTCACATTTAAAACTTTCACAATATGTTAAGAATGGCATGTTTCTAATGGTCTGGCAGGGGAATGGGAAGCAAAGGATCTTCTGGACATTCCCCTTTGAAGAGGGCACGAGGGGGGTCGGGGGGGGGGCTCGGAAAAGCCCCAAGGGCCAGATAGGAAGTTCCCCATTCCTGCTGCAGCAGAATGTGGAATCCAAACAAAACACATTCAAATTCCACAAAAAGGGATCTCAGCTAAGTATGTAAACTTCCTGGCAGTGTGGGCCATTCAAGAGTGGAGCAGGCTGCTTAGGAAAGATGGTGGACTCTCCTTTCTTAGAAGCTCATAAGCAGTGTTAGAAATTCAGATCTATAAGCTCGGTGTCAAATGGCTCCTTAAACCAAGGCTACAGTTGCCAAAACAGAATGCCTAGTTGCCACCCCCACCCCCCAGAATACAACTTTTTGGTTTCTGAAATTCATTCTGATTGTGTGGATAAAATATAATGGATATAATTTTACAGGTTGTGGTACTGGTGTGTGAAAGCAGTCTAGATCCAAGGACGCCAGGGAGGCCCAGGGCATCTTCATTTGGTCGCAAGGGGATGAGAGCCAGGTGCAACGTGCGCCTGGTGAATGTTGAACGCTGCTTATAAGCAGAGGCTGGATGGTCACCACCTACAAGCAATGCTGCTGCTGCTGCTGCTGCTGCTGCTGCTGCTGCTGCTGCTGCTGCTGCTGCTGCAAGTCTCCTGCAGCAACAGCAGTCGGGGGCTAGACTGGCTGCCTGGGAAGGACCTTCCAGTCGCCCTTATTCCCACCCCTCCTTTCTGGAGTTCAGAGGTGACAATCAGACAACCAAAAACACTAAATAAAAAAGTTCCCTCAGCTGGGTTACCTGGTGGCTCCATCCCAGTCATCTTATTCTGAATGAAGTGATTCATATCCGAGTCTATGTTGCAGTTCTCCAGGCTCACGCGGACCTCTTCATACAGCTGGGAGAGCGAGAAAGGGAAGACGTGGCTTGGCTCCTGATCAGCACATTTTATGAACCAAAAACTTTTGCTTCTTTTGACACCAGTCATCTTAGTTCCTTCCTTGAAAATGGGTTTTTCTGAGGCTAAGATTCTAAGACTGTGGGCAGAGCCTGTGGCAGCCTTAATTCTGATGAGGCTACTGAGCACCTTCAGATGCTTCATAAATAAATAGAACAAAAACATGTTTTTTAGGAGTTAAGTTGCGGTTGAAAGTGTTGCGCTCTTCCTCAATGCTCTGGGCCATTTTGTTGTTTAATGGTTACTAGGAATCCCTTGGATCTCTTCTGAGTTTCTGGGATTCCCTTCCACTTTAGCCTCAGTTTTATTTATTTCCTTTCTATCCCACCTTCTTCCCTCCAAGGAGCTCCAGGTGGTGGTAGATAGCCCTCCTCCTCCCCCACCAATGGATCCTCACAGCAACAACCCTGTAAGGGAGGTCAAGCTGAGAGCGGCCCAAGTGGAGAGCTTCCAGGGGAGAGCTTCATGGCAGGGGGGGGGGCAGGATTCCAACCCTGGCCTCCCAGGTCCTAGGCCACTACACCACCGCTGGCGTGCATTTCCCTTACCTCATCGTCCTTCACGCACTGCATGGAGAGCTGGTTGCAATGGACCCACAGGGAATTCCGGAGAATGGTGATTCGGTCGCATTCCTGGAGCTGGAAGGCCTGTATCCATGAAGGACAAAGGGGGGTTCCGTTGGCTCCATGGTGTTCTGCGTCAGGGCCGCTGTCCAAAGGTGGCAGCTTGGGCATTTGGCAAGGGGCCACACTCAGGAGGGGAGCCATGGCTAGGGGCCCCTGGGACCTGCTGCAGCAAGGTGGTGCAGACTCACGGAAGGGCTTTGCAAAACCCGGACCTGACCCCATTCCAACATGGCATGCAGAAGTCCCACATGTCAACACGGAGAATGCAAAGGCGTCAGTGGACCATGAAAGCTGCGGCTCATATTGAGCCGTGGATACAAAGTGCTTTCCAAATGCAAACCTCTTACCTCGCAAGTGCTGATATGCTCCTGCTCCCAGGCAGTCCGGGCCTGATCCAGCAATTCTATGTTCTGCTTGTACACTCTTTCTGCAGCAGCAGAAAAACAAATGAGAGGTGTTCACCAATGAGGTACAAATCTCTCTTTGTGTAGCCCCATCCCATGATTAGGAATCCTCCAGGACAAAATACCCAAGACTTAAAAGAACAGGAAGACCCTCCTGGATGGCTGGGTTGCCAGGACCTGTGCCTGCCTCAGCAGTGTGGGGCACATGTGACCTACTGTGGGTTTTCTGGACAGTACCTGCTTCATTTGCTGCCTCTTTGCACTGCCTTGCTTTGGTCTGACTCTGCAATATAAAAAGAGAAGACTGTCATGGCTCTGCAGAAGAAAGAGAAGGGATGCTAATTATTGTATTATCACAGGATGAAGCCTGTGACCATGGGACTCGGCGGGCACCTTTTGCACCCCCCCAATCCTTAAAGGAACCCAATTACGGGTTCCGGAGCGAAGAGGGGCAAGTGGCGCGGTGCTGAGAGTCAACTGCTTCTTCCGTGGAGCGAAGCCGCATAGCCGTTGCCGGAGAGCGCTACCTTTTTCCTGGGACAATTTGGCTACAAAAACAACTACCTGTGAGTAGATCAAATTTGGACAATTGGACTTTAAACAACGACAAGTGAGTAGAACGGGAATTTGGACTGAGAAATTCTTTTTAAATTGGCACTGAAGCGGGAAGGTCTAAACAGGAAGTCAGCCTTCCGTTTCTTGTAGATAGTTTAAAGCAAAGACATGGTAAACTAAGGGCCTTGGACATAAGATTACCAGGTTAATGAACTAGATGGATGGGACAGAAAGGACTGACTAAACCCGGGAACCAGGAGGAAGAGACGTTGGATGAAGATTGGAAGAAAGTTTCTAAAAAAAATTTTTTTTATTTAGGATTGTTCTGGAAAATTAATGAATAGTAGAAAAATGTTGGAATGAAATTATTTGGCTTTAGCAGAAATGTTAAAAAGAGTTTTGCAAGAATATGTTAAGGTTAGGAGAAATTGGTATGAATAAGACTTAAGTTTAAAATTTTAGGGTTTTTTATGTAATATAGGTTAAAATAGATCAAGGTAATTTAATGACAGGATATTATGAAAAATGGAAAGGATTTGCTGTTATAATTAATAACTAGAATACAAAAAAGGGAGATGTGAGGAGGTTGATGAAATAAGGTCATGACAGTTAAGAATTCGGGAATATTGGATTTGTTTTTAAATTTTTGTGGTTTATTCTTGTTTTGTGATTTTGATGTGTTAAGTGTTTTGCTTTTGTTTTTTGATTTTGAACTTTATCGATTTGTATTATTTGACTGCTGTTTGTCTTTCTATTGTTTTTATCCCCCCTTCTTTTTCTCTCTATCTTTTTTGTAATTTTAAAATTCTTAATAAATATCATTTTAAAAAAATAAATTATTGTAAACACTGGATACCCTTGCCAACACAAGAAGAGCCAAAATGGCCTCTCTAGTCCTGTTCTCACAATGTCCAACCCAATGTCCAACCCAGACTCAAGCACAAGAGCAATCCGCTCTCCACCTGCGGTTTCCAGAAACTAGTATTCAGAAGCATTGCTGCCTCCAGCTGTGGAGCCGGAGCAGAGCCCCCCCCCAGCCCCCCCGGCTCCCAGCCACTGACTCCTCCATCGAGGTTGCTGGACATCCCTGCCCATTTGGCCAAGGCTGGCCCAGGAATTCCTCTGCAGCTGGCATTTCTCCCTTCACATCCCAAATAATCCAAATCCTGCCATTTATTAATTTCTAGGGTTTGGAGGGTTCCCCCCAAATCTATAACAATATACAACATTTACAGAATACATATATCAGAGTTACAGCTCAAATCACCTCCAAACCCCACCCAGCCATCCTCGGTAGTTACCAAAATTCTTCCCATTAGCACAATATACAACACTATCAAAAGCCAGCCCATACAAGGAATAAATATACCATCTTTAGCATGCAAGTCAACTGACTAAAATAGCCAACCCAATCTGCACTGAACAGGAACAGACTTATTAGTCTTTTTGTGTTAGCGAATTCAATAAAAGGGTACCAGATAAATACAAATGGGTCATTTTCCTGTTGACCACGCACATAAGTTTCTAACAAAGCAATCCTTGAGAACTATGAATTTTGAAGGATAGCTGTGTTTCAGTTTGCATTAAAATACAGGCCAACCCAAATTTCTCCTCCACCTTTAGCTAAGGGAGAAATGACACCCTAGTTTTTCATCAGCTGAGTCAAATGGGACAACCCAGGAACCAGGGAACCAGGGAGACCACCACAGCGAAAAGCAGGCGTTTGCTGGAGGCCCAACGCCCAGCTGCTCCCTTGAAAGACCACTGAGATTCTAGGATACCTTTTCTGTTTGCTTTGGGTTGCCCACGGCACTTATCCTCTCCAAGGTCTGTTCAGCCTCATCGGTGTCTTTGCACTTCTGCTCATAAGACTTCTTTGACTGCAGGCAAAGATATAAATACCGTCGATGTGTTGTGAACCACCTTGAGATCAATAGGTATAGGGCAGTATAAATTTAATAAATAAAATGAATAAAAAATAAGTAAATGAGATTGGAGGAGAGGGAGGGAGGGAGGGAGCTAACGGCACGACAGCAGGGAATCCCCAGAAGCTGAAGGCTCTTCTTAGGATAGTGTCCTAGGCTAGTCCTACTCAGAATGGACTCACTGACGAACTTGGGCTCATTAATTCCTAGGGACATTAAAATGCATTGCATTAAAAGCGTGCATTGCGGGGGTTGGTCTAGATGACCCTTGGGATCCCTTCCAACTCTATGATTGTAGGATTCACTGTGATACTTTAGAGTCATGGCTTCCCCAGCGGCGGAGCATATGCCCGCGCTGCCCAGGGCGGGTTCCCTCCCAGGCACGGGGTAGCCACTGGGGTGCGCCCTGCGGCCGGTGGCGGAGCGAGTTGCCAATGGCAGACATTCGGTGCACCGCCTGCCCGTGACTGCCAAATGTCACCCCCCCCCAGCGAAAACACCCAGGGTGTCTGCCCCCACCACACACCCCTTCCTGTGCCCCTGGCTCCCCCCCCCCCCAAAGGATTATGAGAAGTGTAGTTTGTTAAGAGAGCTAAGAGTTGTAGGGAGACCCCTAGTGCCCTCACAGAGCTATCATTCACAGTGCAGTCTAACAGTCGATCCCTCTTCACAGGGAACTCCTGGAAGGGGAACAGGGATCTACGAAGAATGCTCAGCACACTGAACAAACCACAGCTCCCAGAATTCTTTGCAAGAAGCTAGACCTCTTTAAAGGGGTATAATAGTGTTTTGAATGCATAGGGTGAATGTGGCCCAAGTGCTACTCAGAGAAGAACCTAAGTTAGTCCTGTCTATTAACTTCAATGGGTCTACTCTGAGTAGCATCCTAAAAATCTACGCACCTCAATGGATCATACCAAGGTCAAAGGTTTATTCTGGACAGGGTGACGGGTGTCTCTGCACTGGGCATCAACAGGGCACCGCAGCTATAATGCGGTGCATTGAGCAGAATGGAAGGAAGGGGTTGCCAAATTTTGGGCTCACTCAGGGCACCACTGGAATTTTAAAGTCTGCCACTGCCAAGGGCCTCTTTCCCTTGGTGGCCAACCAAGTGCCTCTGGGAATCCCACAATCCCATGTTTGGAGGGCAACTCTCTCCCTCAGAGGAGACCCACTGGCAAGAAGGGACTTCAGTCACTCATGCCTAGGTGAGCTCCATGGTCAGGGGCCCCATCCTCAGCCTGATTAAAGCAATTATTTAGGCTGAGGTGAAATACGTGTGCTCTTTAAGCTCATTTCTTACCTCCATGGTCTTCTTGTACATTGAGAGCTTGTTCTTGTGCACTCGCTCCATTGTACTTTCATACTGCAGGAAACACAGAAGATTTACAACTCTTGTCCCCCAGAAAAAGAGCTTTTAAGCTGGGGCTGCCCTACATCTGGAATTTCCTGGAGAGAACTGGGATTCGGGGCAGAAATTGCTGAAATGTCCTGGAAAATCCAGACGTATGCAACCCATGTTGGAGGTCTATATTTTGACAAATTTCCTTAAAAATAGCTTAACAACTTTGTCTGCCCCCTCCCATAAAAAAAACTTTGGATTTTCCCTTTTTGAAACTGGGCAACCCAATTTTAAGCTCTCTGCCTTGCTTGGATTAAATTTGCGTGATTTCAACAAGCCTGCCTTCCACCGTGCAGAGCTGAAGTAGTGCAAGTTAAACACACATCAGATGCAATCTTGCTGCATCCACACAGTTCCAGACGACTGGTGAACCTTGGAACACCACCTCAAACAGACACAACACCTGTGCACACCTCAAAACAGAACACAGGCCAAAAAAGCAGGCAGCGCCCGACCCACCACCAAACAAGTAAAAAGCCAAAGCATAAAAAGCAAACATTTGGGAGGAGGCCTTGAGGGTGTCTTGTCTCCCTTTGGGGATCTGACTGACACAGCGCTTCTCCTTGTGCTCTGGCTGGCTGTTTGTCAGTAGGGCAACACCCTCAGAAAGCCCTTCTCCACAGTTAAACCCAGCGGCACTTATCACCTCCATTCAGGAAAAGCGGAGAGTTAATCACATCCAATATATTAATGTCTCAAACATCAATAATTCAGAGAACCATTTACAGGGATGCTGTCCCTAAGTTACTGGGCGCAGTTAAGTCCCTTCGTACTCTGATCTGCAGCCTGGAGGGATCTGATTCAGAATTCACAAACTGGAGAAATGGCAGCACCATAGGCGCCGACTCCATGGGGCTTGAGGGGGCCCGAGCCCCCTCAAAAATTCGTTTGGGGGGCTTCGCCCCCCCAATAATCTCCGGCGCCCCTCCAGCAGAGCACCATCGCCGCCCCTCCCCCAGCCCAAAATGCACAGGGAGGGGCGGGCTGCATGCCTCCTGCCCTCCCTCCCGAGCAAAAGCTCCACCCAATTTCCTTTGGAGCTGATTAATAGGCGCAGCACGCTCTCCCCTATTCGCTCACGAGGAGGCGGCGCCACTTTATTTGCATATTCATGAGCTTATTTATTATTCATGAGCTTTCCCGGGCCCCCCCAATATTTTTTATAAGTCCGCGTCCCTGGGCAGCACGTCTTTGAAAAGAAGCCCCTCAATATCTGATGCAAGTTAGGCTTCATGGAAGGTCAAAGAGCACATGATGGACAGTTTCTTTCTTTCTTTCTTTCTTTCCTTCTTTCTTTCCTTCCTTCCTTCCTTCCTTCCTTCCTTCCTTCCTTCCTTCCTTCCTTCCTTCCTTCCTTCCTTCCTTCTTTCTTCTCCCTAAAGTTTTCTTTTAAAATGAAAAATAGCCAAGGAAAGCTGGAATTGGAAGGCACAGAGTGTTGGGGGAGGGGATTGTTTAACCATTTCCCTCCCTGTAGTTCCCCCAAAATTTCCCCACCCAGTCCCAAATCACTGTTTTTCCACCTGCAGGAATAAACGAGATGGGGAGGACTCCAGATCTCTTCCTTCTGAATGAGAAAAGCAGCTTAGAGAGGAATGTAAGCAACCAAAGGGAAACAGGAAGGGGGAAGACCAAGTTGTTTTCTCTACTTCTGATTACAGCCTCCTTCAGCTTTTTCATTTGGAAGAGCTACAATTCCCAGCATCCTTAAACTACAGTTCCCAGGATTCTTTGGGTGAAGTCACATGCTTTAAATGTAAACGCTGAACGTCTTCAAATGTATGGGGTGGATCTGCCCTTCCAAGAATCACAGCAGTGCCTGTCATGTGAAGTTTGGCTCACAGTCTGACTGAAAGCACAAGAGACAAACTGATTTCACTGGGATTGAGCTGCAACAATTTTAGGTGCATCAGGCCCTGCAGGGTTCTTGTTTTGTTTTAAAAGTATATTTCTACATTGCCTGGGCTGATTTAGCCTTTTAAATAATACACAGATGTGTATAAAATAGATGAGCAAGAGGAACAAATGAGATTTCTAGTGCATTTGCTCCTTTCAATTATGCATCTGTCCCTTAAGTCTCACATATATTTTAAAGTGAACTGAGATGACAGTGGAACTACACAGGGCAGCCAGAGGGGAAAGAGATCCTTTCCTGTTTCCGAAACAGACCTGAGATTCTGTAAGGTGACTCAGGAGAGGGCCTCCAGCACCTTCCTCTCTGCACTGGGTCCTCAGAATGAATCCCAGGCAGGAATAGGGAACCTGGCCTTTCAAACCTCGTGGCACCACAGGCCACTGGCCATGCTGGCTGGGCAAGAAAAGTGTCCCTGTCTCTTTTGCTTGGAGATAAATAAGGCCACCCTACCCAGCTGTGCATCAAACAGACTGCTGCTAACTCTCTTGCTCCACAGTTGATTCCAGTTTCTGCTCTCTGAGACTAATGATTCTGGATGGATTCTGCCTGTATGCATCCTCTGAAAACAAAGAAAAATTCTCTCTCTCTTTAGAACTATTGTGCTTTTCCCACTTGATGCACACTTAATCAACTGAAATGCATATAGTTAATCAACTAACCTTCTTTAATTGGGTTATGGTCATTATCATCACCATTCATATTATTACAGTAATTAATATTAATTTTCATTATTAATGATGGTGATATAAACATCTTCATAATCAATAATATAATACATAAATGTCTTTGCTGCTGCTCTGTGCCCTTGCTATCTAGTTAGGGACCCAACTCTTCACTCCTCCTGGGGTGACCGTTATTTTATGCCTCACCTTTTTCCTCTGCTCCTTCTGCCTTTCTCTGAATTCTTCCAGGCCCTTCAGTTCCTCCTTCATCATTATGGCCAGCTGGATGTGAGAGTTCCCAATACTTTCAATTTCTGCAGAAAATCAGAATGCAGAGTTTGTCTTCTACACAGGAGCTGAGCGATCCCACCTTTGCAGGTGACCTTTCCTTCACAGTCACAGTGAAAGTATCCTTAGCCAGCATGAGGATGTTCACTGTTGGTGTGTCTGCTCAGCATTGCTGGTCTTTGCGTACAAACTGACAGCATCCTTTATTCCCAGTGAGTAAAGTAAAATAAGCAAGCTGCACAAACACACTTCAAAACCAGTGCCTGATGGGGCACTTTCAACCTGCCACTATCACATCTTGGAAAATTCAGGTTGGGCAATTAGTGCGGATTGAGAGGTCTTGCGCAACAAACCCACTTCCCCAAAACAGATTCGGTTTTTTGCAGTAACAAAAGTGATGATGAAATACAGGAAAGGGTGAAATATTATTTCCTTCAACAGCGCTTTCTAACCTCCCCACAGACAAATCAGGGTGAATGCTCATTTAAAAGTTGGCATCGTCCTCCTATCACCCTGCAAATGGATCAGGATGGCTGTTCAGTAAACAGGTCGGCTTGAAGCACAAGTATTTGTAACTAAGCACACCAGTGACCCTCCCACAAGTTTCCTTCAGGAGAAACCAAGCCTAGGAAAGTGCTTTGCCCCCAGAGCTTCTCACTGCTGAGAGAATTGTAGTGTGTGTTGTTACACTCCGAGTGGTGAGAGACTCTAGGGATTCCATAATATTAATTATTGTACTCTCCTTCTGTCTCTTTTTCAGTTGCCAAGCCAATAATTTTCCGCATTTATTTTGGGATTCCAAGCTCTTTTTCAGGCTTCAGATTCCTTAGAAAGAGGGTCAAGGGACACTGCAGTGTCTTTAGGCTATATGGTTTTGTTTAAACACATATACCACCTGGGCGTAGGATGGAGGGACTTGCAGTGTTAACACCCTGAAAAATCTTACTTCCTCATTAGGGTTCCAGGGGAGCCCCAAAGTCCAGCACAGGTTCAGCATAAAGCAAGGCATGCCTTTCTGTGTCCTCACCCACAATTATGTCCATTGTTCTTCTACCTACCAGCCAAGGTAGGGGCCTGGGGGAAAGACACAGCGCGACTTCTTAGGGTATGCTAAATTGTGGGCTTTAACCAGCCCAAGTCATCACCTTAACAAAGGAACTGGTTTGGCAAGCTGCTGCTTCCTCAGATACAGGATCCCAGGTTTGGGAGGGCCCCCAGGGTCCCATCCAGACTGACCCCCCACAAACTCATAACAATCCATTAGCATATGAGCTGCAATAAAAACAGTTAACACACTCTAATGCTGCACTTAAAGGGATAAAAACACCCATGTGCAGTGAAAGTAAACTTCTTACTGGTGGGAGATGTGTAAAACCTGCTCTGTTAATCTGCAGCCTGGTTGGCCTCTTCCCCTGAGTAACCTTGGATGTTCTGCCCTTCCACAAATTACTCTCCAAGAGGAAAAGGGCAGCGAGAGGAGCTTCCTACTATACTTACGTTGCTTTAGGATTTCAAATGAAGCTTTCAGAGTGCTGAGAAGGAAGAGATAAAAGGGCGGTTATTTTTCTTACAGATAGAAATATCAAAGCAGAAGAGTCCACAGCCACTCGCTTCATCATCCAGACTGCCAACACAACAACCACAGCTGAGGAACACAGGAGGATCCTGGCTGCAGGATCAGTGCAGAGGCCCACCCAGCCCAGCAGCCTCTGGAACACAACGAAGAGCCTGAGCGCAACAGACTCACTTTCTCCCCGCTTGCGATTCCCAGCAACTGGAGCTCACAATGGTGGCTGGTGCCCTCTGGGACTGGTAGGCAGCAAGCTGGGACCCCAACAGAAGGTGGCGCTAGAGCCTATGGCAAGCAGAGCCAGCTAACTCTAGTTTTGTCCTCTCCTCCTCCCTGCCAAGTTCTGCAAGGCCAGGCAGATGAGGGCTGGCCGGAGAGTGACTTTGGCCAGCCTCTATGGGGTAGTCAGAGGCCGGTTGTCTCTAGCAGTGGAGGTAGAACATCCTTCTCATGGCTATGACACGGGTGGCACTGTGGTCTAAACCAGTGTTTCCCAACCGGTGTTCCGCGGCACACTAGTGTGCCGCGAGACGTTGCCTGGTGTGCACCGGGAAAAATTAAAAAATTCGAAAGATATCCGGAGAGGCGGCCTTCAGGCGAGTTTTAATTTTAATTTTCCTTCTCCCACTTAATGCCCCACGCTCGCCCGAGCAGCTTGCAGTCCTCGGTAACCACGGCGACCCGAGGGAGGGGAGGGAACAGGGAAGTCGAGGGCGGCGGCGAGCCGCGATGACGTCAGTGGGCCGCGCCGCCTCACCCTGGCACGGTGTGAGAGCCCCGGCTAGTGGCGCGAGCTTCAGAATAAGTGGGATCCGCGTGCGCGAGACCGAGATCGCGGGTAAGGAGCTCAGCCCTGGGCAGGAGGAAGCGGGACCGCGCGTGCGGGCCACATCCCCACAGAGAGCGAGCCTCCCCCGGCCCACCACTCCGGGCAGGTCCACTCGCATGAGGGGGCGGCGATGGCGACGGCCGGCAGCTTGCCTGCAATGCCATCCCTCGAGCAGGCGAGGAGCCCGGAGGCTACCAGATGCGAGTCCTCTTTCCCACCCTGCTCGGGAGTCCAGAGCACTTGGTCGCATTCAGGATCTAGAGTGGGGAAGCGGGGCTTGTGTCTGGGCTGGACACATTGGGCTGCCTGTGCCGCTCGACGTGCGGGGAGAAATCAGGGTGGGAGTCACGACCGTGAGGCAGGGCTGCCAAGTGTGGCAGAAGAGGACACGGCCGTCGCACCTGTCCTTAGGTAGGAGCTTCTTCCGTGTCGACCTGCTGCCCTAAAGTCTTGGCTTTTTTCTTGGCTTTTTGGCGGTTGGCACAGAAGGAAGGCAAGGGGGAGGGGAAAAAATTGAAACTTACACTTTCGTGCGTCCCTCCCGGCGTGACGCTGCGCGCTGACGTCACGGGGCTGTAATGCTGGTGTGCCTCGAGATTTTTTTCATGAAACAAGTGTGCCTTTGCCCAAAAAAGGTTGGGAAACACTGGTCTAAACCACTGAGCCTAAGAATTGCCAATCGGAAAGTCGGTGGTTCGAATCCCCGCGATGGGGTGAGCTCCCGTTGCTCGGTCCCTGCTCCTGCCAACCTAGCAGTTCGAAAGCACCTCAAAGTGCAAGTAGATAAATAGGTACCGCTCTGGTGGGAAGGTAAACGGTGTTTCCGTGCGCTGCTCTGGTTCGCCAGTCATGCTGGCCACATGACCCGGAAGCTGTACACCGGCTCCCTCGGCCAGTAAAGCAAGATGAGCACTGCAACCCCAGAGTCGGCCATGACTGGACTTATCCGTCAGGGGTCCCTTTACCTTTAGCCATTGAGAGGCATATCTTTTGTGAGACCTTTAGCTGAGATTCCAGCATTGCAGGGCTTGGACTAGATGACCCTTGGATTCCCTTCCAACTCTATAATTCCATGATTCCACAACCTGATCAAGCCTCTTAATGTCTACACAGGCAGCAACCACAAGTCAGACAGATACTGTAGACCAACTCACAGAGAAAAGATGTGTGAAATCGATTTCAGAATATCTTATAACCCCAGGAACAAATTTTCTACCTATCTGCTAACTGTCCTAACCTAAAAGCTAACTATATTCAGTATAAATCACTAGCATTTATAGAGAGGGAGAAAGAGAGAGTTGGCGAAAGCAATTAAATGCTTAGCGGAGCAGTGAGCTAAAGATTCCTTTGAGCTTTATGTGCCTTTCTTATCAATCCAACCTCACTTACTCTTATCTCCAAACAGCTCCATTCCTTATCGTTTTTACTGGGATTTGTGTGTGTGCATAGCAATTTTCTGATCCGTATCAGTGTGCTGGAATGTTACAAAAGCAACTGTGATCATGGATCTGCCTTTTTTAGTGCCTGAAAAGAAATCTGAGCCAATTACTGGTCATTGAACTCCTATATCTTAATTTTCCCTCGCTTCTCTGGCTTCCTTCAAACGAAAACAGGTAGCCCATAATAGAGTCCATGACGATGTTTCTTGGCCGCCCTCTTGTGGCATCGTTTCACCTTCTGCTTAAGAATCCTTAAGTCCTCTGGACAGCGCTTCTCCAACCAAGGGGCCCTGGAGCTGAGGGCTGCCGCTGCCACCACCTGCCTAGCGCCTCCTCGCTTGCCCAGCCGCCCCTCTGGCTGTGCCACAGCCTTCAAGTTGGACCAATGGCAGCGCCAGCAGCTCTTTGTCTGCTGAGCAAGGGTGGCCAGGAGGCAGAGGGGATGAGAGGAAGGTAGGAAAGTCTCCCACCACTTCTGAGGGGAGAGGCCCCAAGGAGGGGTCGCTGGTGTAGCAGGAACCCCCCCACCCCAATCATTCTGTTTGTACAAACTTCACACACACACACACACACACACACACTACATACGCCACATTTCTGTTATAAATTCATAGAAAATCAACCATACATCGGATTTGCACTGTTCCATTTTTATTTTACTCCATATGACAAGAACTAACAAAGGGGGGTGGCTTGGCCCTGGTCATCCCTTCACTGTCTCAGCACATCTGCAGGAGCCCTGCCCAGATGATCCCAGACAGAAGACAATTAAGATCACAAAGAACTTGCATATGGGAGTGGATTCAGCATGGACTGAAACAAAGGACAATAATCAGATCTTCCCTCTGGGGGCAGGAAACTGCAAACTCCCCTTTGTCTCCTGGAAGTGACTCATGGGGAGGGGGGAAAGGAGGAACCAGCCAGGTGACAAGATACTCAGGTTACCACCAACTCCTCCCTCAACCCCTCCTTTCTGTAATGTATGCATGATGTTTCTGGGGGTGGGCTTGACCTAGAGCAGTGTTTCCCAACCTTTTTTGGGCAAAGGCACACTTGTTTCATGAAAAAAATCTCGAGGCACACCACCATTAGAAAATGTTAAAAAATTTAACTCTGTGCCTATATTGACTATATAAAAAGTACAGTGGTGCCTCGCAAGACGAAATTAATTCGTTCCGCAAGTCTCTTCGTCTTGCGAGTTTTTCGTCTTGCGATGCACGGTTTCCCATAGGAATGCATTGAAAATCAATTAATGCGTTCCTAGGGAAACCGCCTTCAGACCAGGTCCGGGGACAGTCTGTCCCCCGACCTCTTCTGAAGGCTGGGGGGGGGGGGACAAGGGCTTTTCTTCCCACTGCCAGCCTTCAGAAGGCTGTTCTGAAGGCTGGCGGTGGGAAGAAAAGCCCTTCTTCCCACCTCCCGCCCCGCAAGCTCCGGGGACAGGAGGGCTTTGCTGCCGACCGCCAGCATTTTAAAAGCCCCTGCTGTCCCGGGGCGATTTTAAAATGCTGGCGGGCGGGAGCGAAGTCTCCGCTGCCCCGAGGAGATTTTAAAATGCTGGGGGTCGGCAGCGAACGCTTCGCTCCCACCCGCCAGCATTTTAAGATCGCCCGGGGCAGCGGAGAAGTCTCCGCTGTCCCGGGAAGGCAGGCGGGGGGAGCAAAGACTTTTGCCCCCGCCTGCCTTCAGAAGAGGTCCAGGACCCCGTTCCGATGCCCGGCGGCGGGGTGCGAGGTTCCCGCCCCACCGCCCGGCATCGGGGCATCGTTCCGATGCCCGGCGGCGGGGGGAGAGGTTCCCGCCCCACCGCCCGGCATCGGGGCATCGTTCCGATGCCCGGCGGTGGGGGGAGAGGTTCCCGCCCCACCGCCCGGCATCGGGGCATCGTTCCGATGCCCGGCGGCGGGGTGCGAGGTTCCCGCCCCCCCGCCCCACTTCAGAGCAGCGCTCCGAAGCGGGGCGGCTGGGGCAGGTGTTCCCGCCCCCCCGCCCCGCTTCGGAGCAGCGTTCCGAAGCGGGGCGGCTGGGGCAGGTGTTCCCGCCCCCCGCCCCGCTTCGGAGCACCGGGAGAAGCGATCTCCCCGCAGCCCCTTGCTTCAAAAGAGGTCCGGGGGCAGCGGGGAAGAAGCGCTGCGCTTCCCGCTGCCCCCGGACCTCTTTTGAAGCAAGGGGCTGCGGGGAGATCGCTTCTCCCCGCAAACCCTTGCTTCAAAAGAGGTCCGGGGGCAGCGCGAAGCGCTTCCCGCTGTCCCCGGACCTCTTTTGAAGCAAGGGGCGGTGGGGAGAAGCGATCTCGGGCGCCGCGGCGCGCAGGCGCACTGCTCGCTCCTCTTTCCGCGCAGGCGCCTTCTCTCGCTCTTTCGCCTCCTTTTCTTTCTCTCTCGATGGTCCGCCTACAAAGGAGCGAGGGAGGCGCCCGCCATGTTTGGATTTGCATCCAGCAGGAGATGCCGCCGCCGCCCCGCCTCTCCCGCCTCCCTCCCACGGCACACCAGGCAAGGTCTCACGGCACACTGGTGTGCCACGGAACACCGGTTGGGAAACACTGACCTAGAGGAGGGGAATTTCAAAAAGTTTTTATAAGACCTGGCACACTATTTTTCTGGGTCTTTCCTCTCACCTGCAAGTGAGGGGAGCACCCTGTCGCGACAGTCTTTCTTCAATAAAGACCAAGCCTACAGGCTGCTGATTTGCTTCAATTTACTCTGGTTGGTGTCTTTACTTTTTGTCCAAGGGAGCCCTCGGATTTTTCCGGTAACACTGGGAACTGTAGTGCAGTGTATTAACCTTATCCCAACTATTAAATTTAAGTAGTGCACATATTTCCAAATCACTAGTAATCTCCTTACACATCTGGTCCAAAATCATTTTAATCATTTGAGAAATATCTATCGGAACTAAAATGCCTAGATATGTTACAACATCTGGTCACCAACAAAATGGCCAATTAGTGTATTAATGCCCATTGGCATTAATTTAAATTTTGACAAATTAATTGTATACCCTGAAATTCTATCAACATGATTAAATATTTTGATTAATTCCGATAAGGATGTTCCAAGTCTACTAATAAATAATAATAATAAATCGACATCCTGGTTCTGGGGAGTTTGTCACATGCCTTTCCCCCAGCCAGACTCATCTCTGCTTTGTGGCCTCCCTCCTCTCCTGTTTCAGCTTCTGCCTCGGTCTGGACTTCTTTCTGCCCCAGACTCCCCCTGCTCATTAAGCCCTGTGACATTTTCAGCTTCCGACACCTCCCCCCCCCCCAGTCTTCTTCCTCTCATGGTCATCTCACCCCCAGGCTCTGAGCCTTCCTCCCTGGGGGGTTCCCCAGCTTCTTCCTCCCCACATCCATCCAGTTCAAGACAACTTCATAAATTCTTGAGGAAATCCATCTTTTTCCAAAGTAATAAACATAACCTCCTAATATACTTTGTCAAATGCTTTTTCAGCATCTAAGGAAAGAGGTGCAGCTGGATCCATTCTGGCTAAGGCCACCAGATCAGTTACCAGTGTTAGGTGATCAGTGCCTGACTATGCTATATAAAACCCACTTGATCCCTGTGCGTTACTGCCTGAGCTCTACTAGCTAAAATCACGGTTAGTACAGTGGTACCTCGGGTTACGAACTTAATTCATTCCAGAGGTCCATTCTTAACCCAAAACCATTCTTAACCTGAGGAGTGCTTTAGCTAATGTGGCCTCCTGCTGCCACACAATTTCTGTTCTCATCCTGGAGCAAAGTTTGTAGCCCAAGGTACTACTTCTGGGTTAGCGGACTTTGTAACCCGAAGTGTTTGTAACCTGAGGTACCACTGTATTTCAATATCTATAATTTACACAGTTGGTGTGGTCTTGGCCAGGCTTCGATTTAGTAGGACTATAAGCACCATACATTGAAAGAGACAAAGTGCCTAATCCAAAGCCCTTTTGATAAACACAGAGAAGCTTAGAGGTCAAAAGATCTGGATGGGTTTCATACCATTCTGCAGAAAAGAAATCTGGTCCCCAGCACTTTCTCAGTACTTGTTTTATGAATGACATTCCTAATTTCTTCCATCTGTAATGGTTTTGCAAGAATCACCTTTTGCTACATGTGACGCAGCACAAACAGGAGTGTGCTAATGCAGTAGATGTGTGCAAACGAAATAGATGTGAGATTATGCTAAGATGTTAAAGGAACTATAGCTACCAAAACCATGAAGTGTGAAGAGGAGGGGAAGGTGCTTTTTAAAAACATGATAAAGATCTGTACGTTCTGGGCATCTGTTTTGGAGTCAGAGCAGAAGCTACAGGAGACTTGATGTCCCAGGCCGCAGACTGATTGCACAAGTCTTAGAGCCCATCTGTGAGCCCTGTTACCCTTGCCCTTTCTGCATTCTCCGTGCCATTTCTCCTTGCAAGACTGAATCTTCATACTTTTGCAGAGTGCAATTGCAGGGAAGATAGATACCGAAACCTCCCCATTTGAAAGACAGGAAGTGAACACTGAAGATGTTGAACAGCATCACTCACTCTTTGGGGACTGTTTGTTTCCCAGTTGCCTAGGGAAATATAATCAACTTCTCTCTAAAGACCCATCCTCTTAACAGGAACTGACTCTGGCTTTTCTGAAACTGGGGCTGGCTTTGCCTGCCGATTCAGGCAGCAGACGCCAGAGAGAGGGGGTCATGAGGTCCCTCCTAAGTGAGCGGGAGAATAAAAGGGGAACCACCGGAGAATCAAGCTGAAGGCCAAAATTGGTTAGGAATTATGGCAGATCACAGTGAGAGTCTGGAAGAAGAACCTGGCCCTCCTGTTGAGTTAGATATGACATGGAAGTGTACCAGCTAACAGTAAAAGATTTCCTGGATCTTCCCTATCCCGTCTAATATGCTAAGTCACCTGTTCTGTATAGCCAAAGCCCCAACACTGTTCCACCAGCCCTGAAACTCAGTGTATAATATCTCCTGTGTTGCACAATTTCTATACAATCAGCCACAAGCAAAAAGAAGATTAAGTCCTGGTATATAATGTTTTGCCTTGTCTCCAGAAAAAAATGGCAATAAAGCTAACTCAAGGCCTTTCAGAATGCCCACTTGTCAATCGCCTGATGTCATATGCTGTCGGGTGAGTCTTCCTTCTTCCTTTGGAGGTGTGGCTCTGCTTCAAGATGCGCCTGCAACTCTCGATTCTTCCTTTCCAACTGTAAGTGCATTTTGAATTTGGCTCTATTTTCTGTTGCTGCAGGGCAAAAGGAAAAAAGGTGCCAAATGCTAAAAGCACCAGATTCTACCAAAATCTGGAAAGGAAGAATCTGGAGCAGGAAAAGCCAGAAGCTCATCTCCAGAAACCTGTACACTCTGCATGTTCACATTAAGCCAAATTAGCTGTGATTCCTGCATTGCATGGGGGGGGGTAGGAGCAGATGGCCCTTTATGCCCCTCCCAACACTACGGTTCTTTGCTTCTATGTTTTGGCTTAGCATTGCATTCAAACCAGCTTGTGTTGTGAGAGCACCCCAACTTCTATGCTCATCTGCAGGAATATTACACAAGATCAACACAGGGAATAGGACAGGCACACTTAGTTATGGCTTCCTGTGGATAAGTGCATAATGCTTAAGCCAGACATTGCAGGGATCAGATGTGCAACCAGGGATGGTCAAATCTGCCAATTTCACTTTCTTTTTTTCTGTATTTAAGTTCAGTTCTCCAGACCAGTTTGCAATAAAAAAAGAGTCATCCTGAAAATTCATCAACATTTTAGCGCAATTTTTTCCTAATATACACTTTTTTGTATGCAATTTTGCCTAACACAATGCATTTTGGTGTATCATTTTCTCTATAATGTGCATTTTATACACACTTCACCCTAGTATATGCATTTATAACGCTGTTATACTTGTTGGAAGTCATCCAGAAAGGCTGGGGCAACCCAGTCAGATACAAGTAAAATTATTCTCATTCACACTCCTTGGCTAGAGAACTGCACTGCAGACTTCAGAGGTCTGCTAATTCCAAGGGATGGCTGTGCTTCAGCTCTTCTCTTATTCCGGAAAGTACATACAGTGGTACCTCAGGTTACAGACGCTTCAGGTTACAGACTCCGCTAACCCAGAAATATTACCTCAGGTTAAGAACTTAGCTTCAGGATGAGAACAGAAATCGTATTTGGTAACTTCACGTTGGAGTGCAAACTGAATCGATTTCTCCCCAGGATTTCTTTGCAACAAACAGGAAATGCACTAGCTGGCTCACGAGTACATTTTTGCTCCTCCATCTGCAACTATGATTCTATATAAAGCCTAACACAGGAAGTCTCTACAAAGCATAGCTATTTTTCCTGCTAACATGAGTCAGAACTTCTAACATGTACTGGGTTTTGCATTCTGAATCTATTTCTTAAGGACTTCAGCACAGTTGTGACACTCCAAAAGGCTTGGCTACCCTTTCTGATTTTGTACATGGGAATTCATGAACACATGTTGTGACAAAGCATAATTACAAGTTACAGTGGTACCTTGGTTTAAGAACAGCTTAGTTTATGAACAACTTGGATTAAGAACGCTGCAAACCCGGAAGGAGGTGTTTTGGTTTGTGAACTTTGCCTTGGAATAAGAACATGTTTCGCTTCCTGTTGATTGTGTTCCATTTGTAAATTGAGTCCCCCACTGCTATGGGAAAGCATGCCTTGGTTTAAGAACAGACTTCCGGAATGGATTAAGTTCATAAACCAAGGTACCACTGTATTGACCGTGTGAGTTTGAGCCGAGGCACCGTTGCTTCAATGGGGCAGAAGACAAGCAAAGGATCTTTGGTGGAGAACCTCCTGGTCTTCCTGTGTAACCCTCAGGACTCTCCGCTGGGCATGCCCGCTCCCCAGACCACCCGCTCCTCTACTGGCCCCAATCCCTAGGCTTTTACCCAGCTGGCATGTGTCCTTGAACTGGGACCATGCCTCAACTGAGGATGGATTGAGGATGTTTTTGGCAAAATGTTCTTCTTTAGTCAAGCCTACCTAGATATGTAAGCTTGACATGTATGTCATTTAACATTTGATATGTCATTTAACTAATAATAATGTACAAGCAACTCGCCACTTATGCAGGGGTAGCGTTTCGGGGACCCATGCACATAAGTGGGGTGTCCACTACAATACATACAGCTTCCCCCCATAAGCCCTTGGAGTCTTTAAGAAATAGGGTTTATTCACCTATTTACACCTTCAGTCTGCGTGGAGGAAGTGTAGATCTCACAGCAGGGGCATCTCAAGAGGGGCTTTTCCCCTTAGCAGTGCAGTCCTGCAGTCCAAGGCATCTCTCCCAGCCAGCCAGCCTGCAGCCAGCCTACCCAAAGATGGAGCCCAGTCTTTCTTCTCCCATTCTTCTTCCCTGAACACCCTACTAAAAACTCTTTTCCTGTCATCTCACACCCAGTTACCCTGGCAACCTTCCAAGCTCCCAGTCTCTATTCACACCTCAGGGCAAGAAGGGAGGACAGTTCTTTTGCATCATCAGTGGCCCTCCATGGCCCTCTATTGTTCCTTAATGGCCCTTGCTTGGCCAGGCTGTTTGGCAGAGGCTGGCCCAGGAATTCCTATGCAGCTGTTTTTTCTCCCTTTACATCCCAAATGATCCAGATCCTACCATTTATTAATTTCTAGGGTTTAGGTAGGCGATCCCCCTCCCAAATCTATGACAATACTGTACATTGGTGTGAAAAAGTCACATAATCATCAAAATTTTGCACCTTGTTTGTGTAACCACTGATTGTGTAACCACTATTAATTCAAATCAGAGGTACTTTGCAGTCATTGCTATCATGTTACATTCAAAAAGGACTTACTTGATTTCTGTTTGGCCTCCTGCCTTCCGAGCTATTTGAACCAGCTCCTTCCCGTACCGCTCTTCTGCTTGTGCCCTGCAAAAAGAGAAGAAAAAACTTCATTATTTGAAGTTCAAAGAGTACCAACGCCCATATATTTTGGGGTCTCTTGCCCTGACAGGCCTTGTACTGGTCACTATTTGGGTACATTAAAAACAAGCCTATCAAAGTAAGAAAAGGGAGATGGTGCAAGCCAGTATTGGAAAGGGGCAGGTGACAAAACTGATTGGGATTCTTGCAATAATTAAGAACTGTTGCTGGGAGGGAGGAGTAGGTGGAATTTTCCAAAAAGGCCACATGGGCAGTTGTGCTGCACAGCTGCAAAAGGCTTCCCCTTTGCAGAATTAAAGACATGCAGCGGACATGAGCCTTGTGATGTGAGCACTGTGCAACAGTTGCACGGCAAAGTGACACATCACAGTCACTGATAGTGCTAGATGGTGATTGAGTTGCTTTTCTCTGACAATTGCAATTTCTTGTTAGAACTATTGGAGGAACAAAATCTGTCACAAGGGAGGTGCAAAATAATAAAAGTTCCAAGGCCATGGAAACAATTCTAATAGCTCAAGCAACATTGTGTTGTCTTGGTCATCTTCGCAGAAACCCTGAAGAAGCAACTCACTAATATTCCCAGTTTGCAGAGAAAGCCTAAGAAACAATCTTCCTCAAATCAAAGGAATTCAGTTCATATGCTCAAAGAAATAGTTTTTCCTCGTGGATGCGATGGCAGGACAGAGATGCCAACCCACAGCTGGGTGCATGGCAACATTTCCTAATCCAATGCACTGCCAAGTCCCACATGTCTACGCAAATTCATGGTGGCATTCTTTTCTTGTGAATCTGGTCTGGGACCGTAATAAATTTCTTTCTTTCATTCTTTTCTTGTGCCTAGGGCTAGCAGGAATTACAAAACCCAAACAGCACTGAAGGCAGACTGCAAAGCAAGGTCACGTGTCCACATCACAAAATTGCCATGTTCCCCTTTGCCTGGTGACAGCTCTCTTTTTTACCTCCGGACTTAGAACTTTGAAACCCAAACCATCCCTTTTGCATGCCATGGCAGTCAGAGGAGAGTGTCTGCACAATTGTAACCACTTGGGGAGGAGCAAGCCAGCTAAACAGTCGTTTGCTTTTTTCACTTGTATGATTGTTTGTTATGCTTTTTCAGCTCTATGGCCACATAATGTAGAATCTGAATCAAATTTAACTGAGAAAATGAGAAATTGAGAGAAACTGAAAATGACCCATCCCCCCGTCACCTTCTCCAACCCGGCACCATCCAGATGTTGTACAGTGGACTACAATTCCCATCACGCCTGGCCATTGGCCATTCTGGCTAGGACTGATGGGAACTGTGGTCCAAAACATGGAGGTCACCAGGTTAAGGAGGCTGGTCTCACCCCTTCACCGTCCCACAACATCGCCTCATTTGACCAGCTTCATGTCCTGGAGGTCACCCAAAAAAACCCCTAATGCCTCCCATATATTTTAGATGACAGCTCCCAACAGCTCCAGTCGGGAGGAACCAGAAGGATGATGGGGGAAGGCATCCCTTAAACCAGCCAAGTGAGCCACCCCCAAATTAGTTCCAGGAGCCCAGAGCCACTGAAACCCACCTGCGCTTCTCACTCTGCCTCCACCCATAGCAGGTTAACCACTCTGGCGCCTATGCGAAGCCACTGTTTCCACCAGGAGAAAGAAAACTTTGCTCACATGTTTTAAAATAGCTCTGGAGAGATGACAGGGGTCTGTGTCACTTGTGAGTGTATAATGATTCATTAGCAGGACACCGGGAGAGCCCATTTTACTCTCAGGGGCTGTGATCCTACAAAGGTGGGGGGGGGACAGAAGGGAGCACTGGGTGAGGAGACCACACTGCTTTCCTGAAGCTGAATGTTGGGCAGCTGAAAGACTTCTTCAGGCAGCACATAGTTGCACCATGAAACTCCCTCCCTCCCCCAGGAGACAGGGAGGGCCACCAGCTGGGATGGCTTTAGAGAGGATTGGACAAGTTCATGGAGGAGGCGATCAAGGGCTGCTAGCCAGGATGGCTCTGCTCTGCCTCCACAGTCAGAGGCAGCCATGCTGGAAACCGCAGGGGGGGGGACGGGGCTCTTGTGCTCCAGTCCTGGTTGTGGGTTTCACTTTGGCGCATCTGCTCAGCCGCTGTGAGAACAGGATGAGGATCTATATGTGCCACTGGCCTGATCCACCAGGCTCCCATTATTCTCTTCTCTTCCAAGTATATAAATATGCATTAGGAAAAATTCACAATTTTCATAATTCATCAGCATCTTAGTGTGAATTTTTCCTAATGCATACTTATATTTCTCTGCAGTTTTGCCTAATATCCACATATTTGCCAAGCAGCTCTCACCTAATACAATGCACGTTTGCACGTTCCTCTTTAATATCACTTAGCCCCTGGACTTACTACTTCAGCCAAGAAATGTGCTATGAAATTCAAAGAAGTACACATTTTGAAGGATTGCATTGTTTCAGCAAGCACAGATATCAAATTTCATCCCCACTCAGAGGAGTGCAAGGCGACGTATGTGGCTCCCTGCCTCCCCATTTTCTTTCCCTTCTTCCCTTCCCTGTGAGGGAGGTTTCACTGTGGCCCTCGGCCAGAGATGGTAGTGCACTCATAGATTTGTACCAGCAGGACTAGCACCTTGAATTCATCCCAAAACTTAACTGGGAGCTGGATCATTAGCCATTACTGTTGCATGTTTTCTCACTGGCTGAGTGGGGATTTGAACTCTGGCCTCCCAGGTCCTAGTCTGGCACTTTTAATCTCTACTCCACACTAGATCTCTCCAGCTCAGTGTCTTTGCTTGTTTGCAATCCTCTCTCTCTCTCTCTCCCCTTCCTCCCTATTCAGCAAGGAACAGCAGGTGGAGGAGGAACTTCTTAGTCTGTCCTTCCTCCAGCAACTTGCTCTGCTTCTGAGCTGGCCAGGAAGGAAGAGGTCTCTCTGCAGCCAGCCCAGAAACCAAGTGTGCTGCTGCAGGAGGGACAGAGTTTCCCACTACTACCCACCACAGAGCTGGAAGAAATCCCAAGGATCATCTAGTCAACCCCCTGCAATGCAGTGGAGGAGAGTCCACCACTTTCTGAGGGTGTCCATCCCACCACTGAATGAAGGTTACCACCGGCAAGTTCTTCCTAATGTTTAGCTGGAATCTCCTTCCTTACAATTTGAATCTATTGGTTTGGGTCGTCTCCTCTGGAGCAACAGTAAGCAAGCCTGCTCCATCTTGGTCCACGGTACGCCCAGGGCCCCAACAGGGCAGGGCAGCCAGTGTTCCTTCTTAATTACCCTTTTCGGTTACCTTTGTTTGATGAGGTCCTCCACATCCTTGCACATCTTTCTCCCATCCAGCAGTCGTTGTAGAAGTGCATCGTACCCAGCATGGACGGTGAATTCTTTACACTAGGAAATGGGAATTATGAATTCCAATTAGCTGAAACCATTCTCACCACATAAACAACTAGATTAGTCAGTCTTTAGGAATTATGTCTCCTTTTCCAGACTTAGAGGTGGGGGGTCTTAGCGCTGCACAGTCATTTCCAATGCAAGTTGCTATCGCTCAACACCTAACAGGTACACACAGACCACGCTCAAAGCATGGAAAGCAGAAATAGACAAACTATCCCCAATCCCACTAATTCTCCTGGCGCACCACCCATTATTGCACCACGCAGCACAAAACCTCCAAATAAAAACCTGGCAAACCAAAGACTTTTATCGCCTAATAGACTTCTATAAAAATAAGAAACCTTTGTCAACACAAGAAATACAGGACAAACTAGAAGACTCCTAAATGCCCTGGTTAACACATCACCAATTACATGCCCTCTTAAATAATCCAGCAGTAAAATCAGCAGCAACTAGGCCCCTGACAACCTTTGAAAACCTCTTCCTAACCACAAATGGACACGGCAAAGGGATGGTATCCGCCATATACAAAATATACAAAATACTACTCCAAAATCCCATGAACCCCCTAGATGCAATCAAAAAACAATGGGAGGATGACATAGGCTTAACCCCATAGGATTAACCCCACTCAGTGGACCAGAATATGGTCTAAACCCCCCTTTAAATCCATATCAACGAAAACGGAAGAACTCACTCTGAAACTCACCTACAGGTGGTACCTAACAAGAAAATTAGCGCTAATATGCCTAGGAACCTCACCAAATGCTGGAGAGGGTGCACCTCCACAGGCACATACCTCCACATGTGGTGGGAGTGCCCCAAAATCCAACTATTCTGGACAACAGCCATATGAGAAATAGCCTTTCTAAAACAATTACCGTATTTTTCGCTCTATAACACGCACCTGACCATAACACGCACATCGTTTTTAGAGGAGGAAAACAAGGGAAAAAACATTCTGAATGAAACAGTGGATGTATCATTTTTGTGCTTCATGCTGTGGCCACAGACATGTGATCTGATGGTGAATTTGGGGTGACCCAATGCAAAAATCCTGATAATTCCTGTGGATCCATGCTTTGTAACCACGTTTTTGCACCATTGCAGCCCCAGGCAACAGTGGGTGCGTGATTTTTTGGGTGCAGGCTGTAGCCATGGACATGCTATGTGATCTGATGGTGAATTTGGGGTGACCCAATGCAAAGATCCTGAGGATCCATGTTGATCTATGCTTTGTAACCACATTTTAAGTGGGGAGCGAAGGAAAAACAAAGAAGGGACATGAGAGGGGTGTGCAGAGAAGCAGCTGGCTAAGAATGCTGGAGAGGGATTTAACGGGTGGGAGGCAAAAGTTCCCCCCCAAGCCAGCCATCTCTCTCTCTCTCTCTCTCTCTCTCTCTCTCTCTCCCTCTCCCTCCCCCCCTCCCTCCCCCACTCTCTCTCCCTCTCCCCCAGCAGTACCGGAGCACAGAGACGACACTTTCCCCTCTGCTTGCCAGGAGGGGAGGGGCTTTCCCTGCTCTTTGTTCCGTTTCAGCAATCACAGCAAGGAAACAGAGGAGGGTGGGCAGTAAGACCCTGAGGCAGAATGCAGGAAAGCTGCCACTTCCTCTTTTCAGGTTTCCCTTCTCCGTGAAGCGCGATTTGATTTTTGCCTGATTTTTCGGCTCCAGGGACCACACATTCGCTCTATAACACGCACAGACATTTCCCCTTCCTTTTTAGGAGAAAAAATCTGCGTGTTATAGAGGGAAAAATACGGTAACAAATAAACTGAAACTGACACAGGGACAAATAGAAGAAGATGCCTTCACCCCGGTATGGCTCCCCTTTATCACATACACAGCTCAACAAGACAACAACAAGAATCCATCAACAGCATACAAATCAATCTGGCTAACCTGATCCAAAACACTCACCCACCCCACTCACACATGAAGACAAAGCTCACCGCAGCCAATCACAAATGGAAAACCACACCCATGGCCAACCCCAACCTCTCTCACCACCAAAGGAACACAAGTGAATAGCAGAGAACCTGCACAAGCGATGGTGACACAAAACCCCACACATACATTAAGTAAAATAGAAAGATCACCACCTGACCCCACCCCCACCCATCTCCCCCCCCCCCTCCACCTCTTTGCCCTTTTTCTTCCTAGTGTAACACTAATGTCTCAACAAATGAAACTGATCTGTAAAAATGTTACTTGGAAAAAAATGCACATACCGTACTTTTGTAAACCAATAAAATCTTTAATAAAAATACATTTTTTAAAAATGCCCATTAAATGCCCTATCACTTTTAATGTCGCTTCTTGTTTGGCCCTATGACTTGTGGATGAGTGGAGATTTGAACCTGGGTCTCCCTAGCCTAGTCTGACCTGCCACACATGCCTACCCTTCTTAAAAGTAGAGACAAAGGTTTCCAACTTCGCTGAAGCACAGGAGAAAAGTCAGGTCATGCAATGACCCAATTAGCCTAAAGAGATAGTATGTCACAGTCACAAAATTGACACATAAGGCAGCTGGCTGTAAGAAAAGCAAAAAAAAAAAAAGTTTAAAAACTCTCTCTCTATATATATATTCTAATCTAAGCATATCAAGTGGACCAGCAGCAACTGGTGTGGGTGGGGAAGGGAACAGCTGCCTAAGGCATATACAACTCTTCCTTTAAGGCTTTCTTTAAAAAATGGAATACATCCTAACTTGTCTCAAAAAGGATGGGGGGGGGGGGAGAGACACACCTTCCAGGCCTCCATGTGGAAAAGATCCCTAGAGAGGGGGCCACCAAAGGTAAGGCTGTGTCTCCAGCAGCCACCATCCTGTACTAAGCTCATTTCCCTGAGAGGAAGTGCCAGGGAATTCATAGGACCTGCTTCTGAATAAACATATGTAGGATTTGTGCTGCCGTTTCCAGATTTTTGTGCTATAGATACAATGACAACACACCGGTAGAGTAGCACAGTGGATATTTCCCAGCCAACATTTAAAAAGAAAACGGATTGCACCATGGTGTAAAATGCCTTTCAGAGCTTCTTTTTTCAAACCCGCCCCCCAAATAACTGAATAAGCAAACCTACAGTTGTGTTCGCCATCTCTCGAGTGTTCTGCCACACGGCTGGAGACGGACAGCCTGGAGGGCTCTGAGCCTTCTGGAACAGGCTGCTGGAGGGAGCAGCTGCTGGCGCTGCTGGCGCTGGTGTGCCAAATGGTCACAGCCACGTTGCCCGTCCCCTTCTGAGGCTGCCTTTGAATCATCAGGTTCAAGACAGGACTCAGCCACTGTCAGGTTTTCCCACCAGGGAAATTACACTGGATTTTAGAATACAGGAAGATGAAAAACTGTATTGCAACAAGTCAGATAATGGGCTAATTAGCACAGGGTCATAAGAACATATAGGAAGCGGGTGGTGTTGTGGCCTAAACCACTGAGCCACTTGGGCTTGTTGATCACAAGGTTGGCAGTTCAAATTCCCATGATGGTGGTGAGCTCCTGTTGCTCTGTCCCAGCTCCTGCCAACCTAGCAGTTTGAAAGCACACCAGTGCAAGTAGATGAATAGGTACCACTGTGGCAGGAAGGTAAATGGCATTTCCGTGTGCTCTGCCACTCATCACGGTGTCCCATTGTGCCAGAAGCAGTTTAGTCCTGCTGGTCACATGACCCAGAAAGCTGTCTGTGGGCAAACACTGGCTTCCTCAGTCTGAAGCGAGATGAGCGCCACACCCCATAGTTGCCTTTGACTGGACTTAACCATCCAGCGGTCCTTTACCTTAACCCAGGCATAGGCAAACTTGGCCCTCCAGATGTTTTGGGACTACAACTCCCATCACCCCTAGCTAACAGGACCAGTGGTCAGGGATGATGGGAACTGTAGTCTCAAAACATCTGGAGGGCTGAGTTTACCTATTCCTGCCTTAACTCATAAGAACATGAGAAGAGCCTTCTGGATCAGGCCCAAAAGGGGGGTCCATCTAGTTCAGCATCCTGTTCTCACTGTGGTCAGCCGGATGCCCCCCGTGGAAACCCACAAGCAGGACTTAAGCACAGGAGCCCCCTCCCCTCCTGCGGCTTCTAGCAACAGGCATGCAGAAGCATTGCTGTCTGAGTAGCCCTTAATAGCCCTCTTCTTCATGTTGGTGGCCATCCCTGCCTCCTGTGGGAGCGAGTTCCACAGGATACCCGCCATGTGCCTATACCTGACCTGCGCAGGTATTGGAAGGTCTAGGGAGCAGCACAGGCCCACATCAGAGAGGAACACAGAAAGGCACCTACACCAAGACAGACCTGCTAGTTCGCATAACACAGCATGGTCTCCACTGACTGACAGTGGTCATCGAGGGTTTCGGGGTCTCTCCCAGAGCTACCTGGAGATGCCAGGGAATGAATCTGGGACCTTCTGTATACAAAACAAATGCTCTACCCCTGAACCATGGCCCTTCCCCTGCCAGCGGGATGTCAGAGAAGTCAGACCACCACAGCGAAAACGGAAAGAGTACTTTCCTAGTTCAAAGAATACAGCACGGAAAGTAGATCGTCATAAAGGTGGAAAGTTAGATTTCCTGTTTAGCAGCCTTTTTTTAAAAAAAAAAGGCATTTCCTTCTTACCAAATGCTTGCACTTGCTACGTAAGTCACCTGACGTGAGAAACAACTAACCATAAGAAACAGTGCACAGAATGTCCACGGTGTCTCTTGCACATTGCAATCATGTTTTTATTTATTTAATTACAGGCACCTGCATTTTAGAAAGACCACAGTAAAGCAGTTAGGTTTTGTTGGTGGGGGGGATTTCTGTTGCTTTTAGTAGAAGCTTTTTTCAAAGCCACATTTGCATCACAAGAAAGGTGTGCCAGTACAGATTTTCATTGCAGTTATGATGGTTAAAGTCCCTGTTATGAATGGGGGGGGGGAGATTCCCCCATAATTCCTGGGTGCCAGATTCCCCCCCCCCCTAAGTTCTAGAGTTAGTAGGTGTAGGGGATTGAATGCTTGAGGTCTTCACCCAGGTGTGAGACAGCTGAGCACTGCAGAAATGCAGTCTGAATCATGCGGGGAGAAGAACCACCCTGTAATACAAAGGAAGGTGCCTAGTTGGTTTTTTAAAATCAATTCTATTAAGAGTTTTCAACATACAATACAATAAAAGCCAAACTAATCTAAAGAAGATAAATAGGACAGAAGCAAGAATAAGCAAAAGAAGAAAATAAAAAAGAAGAGAAGAAGAAAACTAAAAATAAATAAAATAAAATAAAAACCAGGTCCACTATTACAATTATATCTTAACCCTTATTCCACACACAGAAGAGTGAGCCATCCCAGCTCTCACCCTAGAGCTTCCCCCTCTTCCCCCAGTCTCCCACCCTGGGAGATCCTCTCTATCATCCATCACCTTCCTGGAAGCATCTTCATCAAGAATTAAAGAAAACAGAAAAACAAAATAATAAGAAAAAGAAAAGAAAAGAAAAGAGGATCTTCTGATTCTCTCTGCTGCTGATTATGTATATGACAATTATGCAAAATATTCAAAGTATGCCAGGATACCATCTAGCTGCATTAATATCCAGCTTTTTCTCAGTCTGCTAGGTGTTGTTTTCTCAGTCTCCGCAGGCATCTCAAATTTGCCGTTTTCCACGCAAAAAGTCCAAAAGTAGCTCTTCAGTTATTATTATGTGACCAAAATAGTCCTTCTGTGGTCCAATATGATGAATTTCTCCCCAGGGGCTCTAACAAATCTCAATAGTGTAATAGTCTGTACTTATTTGCTTGTTGTGTCTTCATTAAACCCTAGTCAGTTCCCTGTATTCCAGTCCCATTTCCTGTTGGTCCTGCTTTATCCTGATTTAAAGAAAAAAGGAAAAACCCTTCTTCCATTCTTTTCCCAAACCAATCACTGAGAGCTTAGAGGCTTTTTCTTCCGTGTTTGCTTCCGTTTCTGCCCTCGGCCCTTTCTCTCTCAGCTTCATCTCTGCCTCTCCGATTGCCTCTTACACCCCTTCCTTTCTCCTGTTTCCATCCTCCCATCCACTCCAACTCCTGCTGCTGTCCCATGCTCAGGCAGAAGTCAATCCGCATCTTTCCCCACAGCTCCTGTGCATTCTGTAGTCTGACGGAGATCAGATCTAACTTCTCTTAAAGTTCTGCGCACCTCGGATCTTAACTCTGCCAGCTGTTCATCCAGGAGGATTTGTAGGATATCAACGATTGGAGAAGCATCTGGTGTTGGCTTTGCCACATTGGGTTCTGCTAAGCTCCCCCTTGGGAGAAGTTCCACTTCCAGGAACTTGTCTCTGCTTGCACATTCCTTCCTCTTAAGAACTCTGTTTCATTTTCTGTTTCATTTTTGCAGCCAACACAGCACGTACAAGACAGAGATTTATAGGCTGTATAAATTGAAAATTTAAAGCAGATTCAGAGCTATCTTATCAGTTAATAATAATAATAAATAATTTTTTATTTATATCCTGCCCTCCCCAGCCGAAGCCGGGCTCAGGGCGGCTAACAACAATAAAATAATACAACATTCTAAAATCATTTCATTATAAAATTAATTCAAATCAAATTGATGGCAACCATTGGTCTAGAGTTCTGTGAAGATTGCCAAAGGAGGGAGTCAGGCTGTGCCCTGACCAAAGGCCTGGTGGAACAGCTCTGTCTTCCAGGCCCTGCGGAAAGATGTCAAGTCCCGCAGGGCCCTAGTCTCTTGTGGCAGAGCATTCCACCAGATCGGAGCCACAGCCGAAAAAGCCCTGGCTCTGGTTGAGGCCAGCCTAACCTCTCTGTGGCCTGGGACCTCCAAGATGTTTTTGTTTGAAGATCGTAAGTTCCTCTGTGGGACATACCAGGAGAGGCGGTCCCGTAGGTACGAGGGTCCTAGGTCATATAGGGCTTTAAAGGTTAAAGCCAGCACCTTGAACCTGATCCTGTACTCCACTGGGAGACAGTGCAGCTGGTATAGCACTGAGTGAATGTGATCTCGCAGCGAGGACCCTGTAAGGAGTCTCGCCGCGGCATTCTGCACCCGCTGGAGTTTCTGGGTCAGTCTCAAGGTCAGCCCCACGTAGAGCGAGTTACAATAATCCAGTCTGGAGGTGACCGTCGCATGGATCACTGTGGCCAGATCAGGGTGAGAAAGGTAAGGAGCCAACTGCTCCTGAGGCACTCCACACACCAGGGAGTGGCGCGATGACAGTTCCCCCCCCCCCCAAGCGCCACCCTCTGTCCCCAACCAGAGAGAAACGAGCGCAGCCATTGAAGGACTGTGCCCTGGATCCCCACGTCGGCAAGGCGGTGGTCCAGGAGTTCGTGATTGACCATGTTGAAGGCTGCTGACAGGTCTAGAAGAATCAGCAGCCCCGACCCGCCTCGATCCAGCTGCCTGCAGAGATCACCTGTTAGGGTGACCAGAGCCGTCTCGGTCCCATGACCAGCGCGGAAGCCGGACTGGAATGGATCCAGAGCCAATGTTTCATCCATAAACCCACCAAGCTGTTCAGCAAGCGCTCTCTCAATCACCTTACCCAGGAACGGAAGATTCGAAACCGGACGGTAATTGGATAGATCTAAAGGATCTAATGATGTTTTCTTTAAGAGCGGGCGCACCACTGCCTCCTTCAGTTCCCCTGGGAATGTCCCCGTGCCAAGGGACAAATTGATGATATCCCCCAGGGGGGCCCGCACCTCGTCTGGACACGCTCTAATCAGCCATGACGGGCACTGGTCGAGAGGACAAGTGGTGGGCTTTCCAGCTCGGAGGAGTCTGTCCACATCGGCTGGGGATACCCGGTCAAAGTGGTCCAATACTGGATCCGAGGACAGTTGAGGGGCCTCCAGTTCCGTTATTGTATCCAAATTGGCAGGGAGGTCATGGCGGAGCAACAGGACCTTCTCCGCAAAAAAGCTCGCAAATGCCTCACAGCTGTGTGTCAAATTGTTATTTAAATTTGGCTGTCCCTCCAGGGACGTTATATACCTAATTATACTAAATAATTGCACCGGGCAAGAGCTAGCGGATGCAATGGAGGCCAAAAAGTAAGACTTCTTAGCGGCCTTCACTGCCATCTCGTAGGTTTTCATAAAAACCCTATAAGATGTTCTTGAAGCTCCGTCGCGGGCACCCCGCCATACTCACTCTAGCCGTCTGAGGTCCCGCTTCATTTTCCGGAGCTCCTCAGTAAACCAGGGAGCCCGGTTTCTGCGGGGTCGCAGAGGGTGCTTAGATGCGATCTCATCGATGGCTGCCAGGAGCTGGATATTCCAGCCCTCAACAAGCTCAGTCAATGAGTCACCAGGGGGAGCAAGGTCCCGCAAGCCTTGACGGAATCTATCAGGGTCCATCAGCCTCTGCAGGCAAGCCCAAATCGGCTCGCCACCTAAGCAGGGTGGGGGTGGAAAGTCAATCCTGGCTTTCAGAGCGTAGTGATCAGACCATGGCACCTTTATTGAAGGAGACATGATCACATCTATACCTACGCCAAAGATCAAATCCAGCGTGTGGCCTGCTTGATGTGTGGGGCCCGAAACAAACTGGGAGAGCCCTAGTGTCGCCATGGAAGACACCAGGTCCAGAGCCTGTGAGGGAGGAGTGGCATCAGCATGGATGTTGAAGTCCACCAATACCAATAGGTTAGGGAACTCCAAGGCCCAGCCGGCCACCGCCTCCAGTAAGCCTGACAGGGTGGCTGCTGGTGCGCTAGGTGGCCGGTACACCAGCCAGACAGCCAAGCTCTCCTCGGAGCCCCACACTAGGCCAACACATTCAATGCCGGGGATCGATGGCGATGGTAGAGCCCTGAAAGAACAATCTTCCCAGATTAATAATGTCACCCCTCCCCCCCGGCCCACAGTCTGCGACTGGTGGAGGACAGAGAAACCCGGGGGCGCCATCTCTCGCAAGGTAACTGTTTCCCCATCGCACACCCAGGTCTCCGTCACACAAGCCAGGTCGACCACCTGCGAGGTAAAGAAATCTTGCAGGGTGGCGGTTTTGTTGCCTATAGACCTGGCATTGCACAGCACCAGTGACGGAGGTGAGTAATCCTTGCTCACCCTACCCTCGTCACTCGGGATGGGGCGCAGATTGGAAGGGGTACGAGCGTATCCGTATCTCGGTCCCCTTCGCCGATAACATCTGCCCCCACCGCCATACCTCCCTCGCCCCTCAATGGTAGCAATCACAAGCCTCAAGTCAGGAGTGCTCTGATGGTGTTTCCTGCTTGGCAGGGGGTTGGACTCGATGGCCCTTGTGGTCTCTTCCAACTCTATGATTCTATGATTCTATGATTCATATTAGCCTCCATTGATGACAATTGGTGTTATTCTTTCCCAGCCTAGTTGTTCTGCTTATAGTATCAACAACTCGATAACTCTAATTAGTCGAGTAGAACAAGCCAGCTAACACCAGCTACCTCTCTGATTATATGAAACTATTATGTTCTTTATCAGCCTACTATTATAATATTAGACAAAACAATTAATAAAATTAAAAAATAACCCCCAAAACATTCCGCAGCTAAACAGAACTACCATATAACGTACATAAAGGAAGAAAAAAACCTAAATAACAGGAGAACAACAATCAAACATCTTACAGTAAGCAAGCAAAAACTTAAATATCATGAAACAAAGGACTAAAACAAATGGCAAAGGAAGGGGGGAGGGGGAAAGGGGGGCAAAAAGGTTCTTGCAGCAGACAAAGTTCTTGTAGCATCATGAAGTGCTTGTAGCATCATGCGCCAGCTCAAGTCTGCTCAAATGATCTCTGAATCTGCCAACCTGAACAACCAGGCGACATCAGGGGATGGGCAGAGGAAGGCAGGGCAGGCTCAGTAAATGCCCTGTTCGATGTCAATGCCGTGCCCGATGGTCTCGGGCAACTATTCTCTCAAAGAATAGTTGTATTCTTTCGAAGTCGCCAGTAATTAATTTAAACCTTTTGGTTTATTTTCTAGCCTGTTAATCAGCCCCCAGCAGCCCACCTGTTCTCTGGTGCTAATTAACTGACAGATAGAAAATCCAATTAGTATTTACTTCTAGTCTTAAAGGTAAAGGGACCCCTGACTGTTAGGTCCAGTCACGAACGACTGGGGTTTCAGCACTCATCTCGCTCTATAGGCCGAGGGAGCCAGCGTACAGCTTCCGGGTCATGTGGCCAGCATGACTAAGCCGCTTCTAGCGAACCAGAGCAGCACACAGAAATGCCGTTTACCTTCCCACCGGAGCGGTACCTATTTATCTACTTGCACTTTGACGTGTTTTCGAACTGCTAGGTTGGCAGGAGCTGGGATTGAGCAACGGGAGCTCACCGCGCCGCGGGGATTTGAACCGCCAACCTTCTGATTGGCAAGCCCAAGAAGCTCAGTGGTTTAGACCACAGCGCCACCCGCATCCCACTTCTAGTCTCAGAAATAATTAAAAGAATGAGGTTTGCTGACCTCACGCCCTAATTTAAGGGCCATTGTGTGGTGCATGGGATTGGTGAATGTTCCTTCCTTGAGATGTTCCTCCACCCCTGAAAACTTCTGTCTCTGGCATGATGAATGTCTCCTTCTGAAGACATGTGAGGTTTATCCCTGAACTCCCTTATCTCAAAAGGGAGTTTTGGTATACCTTGGTTTCTTAATCAATACATTTCATCTCTGCCGACAGGAGTGTAAGCAGTCGATGACCAGTACACCATCTTTCCTCCCCAGAGGTCCACAAACAATTAACTTTTGTGGTTTTGTGAGACCCTCCTCCCATGAGAGGAAGATGATCAGAGATGAAGGTCAAGGTTAGAATTTCAGTGTCCAATGATATAAGCTGGGAGGGGGGAGGTTGCTGGGAGGCATGATGTCACCGTAGGAATAAAAGGGGTTTAGAGGAACAGGAGGAGAATTCCATGCAGGGCTGGCTGGGAAAGGCTGCATGCAGAGACCAGGGAGCCTGGCTGTTTATTGCTCTGGGCCCAAGCAGGCTGTATCTATGAGGGGAGCAACAAGAGACACTCTTGGGGTGTAATGCTCTGCACCCCCTGCACCTAAACTCAGGTGTAAATATGTGTAAATAAACCATTTTTCTAAAAGACACTACCGTCTCCACTGTGCCTTAATCCATAGGAACACAAACCCTGGTTACGTGCCAAGACCCCTGGAATCTTGCACCTGCTCGGCAGAGACGGGGGTAAAGCCCCCTTCCCTCTATACTGCCGTCCTGATAAAAGCCACACCTTCCCCACTGCTGCCTCTGTAGCTAAATAAAACAGAAAATTAAGATGTGGCTGCAAGAGATGCAATGAGAAGCCCATAGAGAATAAAAGTTTGAGAAGAGGTTTAAGGCATGGCTGCAGAAAGAAGTTCTTGTGAGATTTCCCGACATAACCACACTTGGGACCCTGTGTGCTCTCGGGGCAGCAAGGGCTTGCCATTTGCCGTTCTGACACAACAACATGTCTTGGGGCAGCCCTGTGGTGAGGAAGTTGCCAGGGTACGTCCACACACCATGACCTGTAGCTCCTAACTGGACACGATAGCCTGGAAGGCAAATTCTGAAAAATGTCCCTGCTTCTGGGACACCCACAAACCAAAAGTCTTCTCCTGTGATAGCAGAGTGTAATGGCCAATCCATAGGCAAAGTGGAGTAGAAACATAGCCTGAAGCCCCCTACATCCAGAAACAAGAGGCCTTTCATCATGTTGGATAGATCAGTGCTCCTCAGACTACAGCTCCCATCATCCCCAGCCAGCTTAGCCAAATGGTTATGGATAATAGGAGCTGTAGTCCAACATCTGGGGATACAAGCTTGAGGACCCATGGGCTGGATTTACCCTCCAGATTCAGAGGCAGTATATCACTGAATGTCAGTACTGGCGAGCAAGCGGAGCAGAGGGCTATTTCCTCCATGACGCATTTGCTGGTTTCCTAAGGCATCTGGCTGGACCACGACATCACAGGGGGCTGCATCCGATGGACCTTTGGTCTGACGGAGGAGGGCTCTTCATGCCCTTATTTTTAGAAACAACCCCCACCAACTGGGAAAGGTCAAGATATTAAAGGGTGACACCTGAGCACCAGGGTGGGGCAACCTTTGCATAATAACATTCAGGTTTTGCATAAGACACTCTCTGTGTGGTGCCATGTGCATCCCCTCCACCCAAATAAAAGCGGCACTAGCAAAGTTGTATATCTAACACAAAAAGCACCACATAAGGTAAAAACATGAGCTGTCAACAGCAATGAAAATTAGACCCATGTTCTGCCAGTATCCCCAAGAAAGAAGTTAGTCGTTCAAATTTTTTTTAAAAATTAAAAATTTAGGAGTTCATTTCCTTCTCTCTTTTTTAGCAATTAAAAGTTTGAAATAAGTGATTCTTTTAACTATAGTACAAGTGGACCCTAGAAGTCCCTTACCTTTTGACTGTGAGGATTCAGGTGTCCTAAAGAGGCCCCTTCCGCAGTTTCCTGTGGTAACCTGTTTGCAAACGTGCCCCGAAAACATTCCTAATGCACTGAACCAAACTTGCAGGCAAAATCATGACAGTGCGGCACCAGGTTAATTCAGACCACACAGCCAGCCGGTGTTGCCCCTTTATCTCCATGAAGGTGAAAATACAGTAAAGATGTTGGCACTTACCCAGAAGGCGTCTTTGAACTGCAGGTGTGTCATGAGGAGCTGCTGGAGAGGTCCCCTTTTGGCAGGCTTCCCCACAGCACCAAAAGTTTGACGGAGAGGAACCCAGTTGGCTCTGGCTGCCAAGCACACGGAAGCTGAAAGAGGAATGCTCTCTCTTGCAGCTTGCAAAAGAGCTCTGGGCGGTTTAAGGAAGCTGAGTGTGAAATGACTTGCTACTCTGAAGGAGAAAGCACACCCCAAACCTCACAGGTCTCCCCTTCCTCTTTCCCTCCTCTTGCCCCACCCCTGTGCTCTGCTATCAACCTCACTTCAGTTCTGGCAAATGGCGAGTATTGAAATGAGGAAGCAAAAAAACACCCTATCATCTGTGTGCAAATGAGGCAGGGTTTTTTTTTGGGGGGGGGGGTTAGTGACAAGATTAGCTACACCCCAGAAAGCCAAAGTGTTGTCTGATCAATGGACAAAGCTACAAACTCTGGGAAGAAAACTGAGAGCAGGCCCATTCTGATGACCACGGAGGCTGCATTTCTTGATGCAAGGCAGTTTGCGTGTGTTTTTGGTAACCTTTTGTGCTGGGCTCAAATCATACCCACAGGAAGCAGATCTGTGACACTGCAGGCTCAGCAATTGCTGCAATAACAGAAGTATTTTCCAATTCTCATAAAAATTAAGGAAATGGGTAGATGGCACTTGCTTCAGCTCAGCCTATTTGGATCAATATGTAGCTTTTGGATGTGTTGTGTTCATTCATTGCAACTGTGAATATGAATGAAGTGGTAGAACACAAGGAACGTTCCTGGAATACTAATAGAGAGTCTTCTCCCATCAATATCACTGGGCAAGAAGTTTTAAAATGTGACATTTCAGTCGCTGTTTGCAGATGGACCCGAGAACCATCATTTCCTCTGTTATCCCATTTGCAGATAAAACGTAGCAGAGGTTGCTTTTTGCCTGGCTATTTAGCTGGGGAGCACTTTCTTCAAACGAAATGGCAAACATTTTCACTGTTCCTAAGCTGGAAACAAAGAGCAGAAGAGAGTTAGCTGCTCAGTAGAACAAAGAAACTTCCAAAGTATCTTAAAAGGGAAATGTAATTCAATGTACAAAATACATGCCCATTAAGAAGCAGCTCTTGAAGTAGTTAATGATGAGCTTTCAATATAACAACCAGTGCTTTGAACTGGGCTCAGAAATGCACTAGAAACCAGAACAGCTTAAGCAGGAACAAAATCAGATGCTCTGAAAAGCCAGAAGTGCCTGCATGTGTCAAAATAGCTATAGTGGCTTCCATCAGAGTATCAGGGCCAGAACTAGAGATCTTTGCCTCTGGGACAAACAACATGAAACATGCCCCTAAGCCAAGCCTGCATTTTGCAATGTAAAAAATTAACAACAGTTGTAATACCATGACAAACAACAAGAATATATTATTTAAATATTTATTTTAATGTATACCGTAGATCAAGAAAGGTACTGCTCAGTCCATGAGGATGCCTGCATGGTTAATGAGCAGAGTAAAAATGCTATCAGATCCAAGGAGGCTTCCTTTAGAAAATGGAAGCCTTATCCAATTGAGAACAGAAAGGAGCACAAATTTTGGCGAAAATGCAAGCAGGCAATAAGGGATGCTCCGCATGCTTCAGCCTAGTTTTGGCCCTGCTCCGTGTTACTGTTTTGAGCTGAAAACTCATTTTGCGGTGCCTGGGTTATGCTGGAGAGAAGGACCAGCTGGATACAACACCTGTGCTTCAGAGGGACTAGAAGTGGGGGCATCACATACTCTGCAAGTTGCATCCCAGAATCCATCACTGAGCAGGGGTGAGGATGCGCACCACAGTGACTGCTGAGCCCAAAGCAATATCACAGATGCCAGAAATCTCTGTGCACTACGTGGCACTTAGAGCCAGCCCAAGACTGGGGGGAAGAATGCAAGCAGAACATAAACCTGCCTCATCAGTTGTATTATTCCCTGCCTCTCATGAACTTCAACAAGACCACCTTCCCATTTGTAAGCACATTATATGCATATAAATTGCTCTAAATCGAAGTGCTCAGTTTCACTAGTGGAGGCTGGATTGACTCAGGGGTGCCCTCCAGAGGTGGCTGGAACACAATTTCTATCAGCCTCAGTCAGCAAAACCCAATGGTCGGGGGCGGGGGTAGAATTCTAATCCGGGCATAGGCAAACCTGGCCCTCCAGATGTTTTGGGACTACAACTCCCATCATCCTGATCAGTGGTCCTGTTAGCTAGGGATGATGGGAGTTGTAGTCCCAAAACATCTGGAGGGCCGAGTTTGCCTATGCCTGTTCTAATCTAACAGTATCTGGAGTGCACTGCATTGACTACCCTGGCATCAGTCATGGGGGACAATAAGGAATTGCCTCCACACCACTACTTTGCACCCTGACTCCAATTTGTGGGCCTTGTGATTTCGAGTGAAAACAAAGTCGATTCCACAAGCTTGAAGTCTGACCACCCTCCTTTTCCACAGCACATCCCATTCTCCAAATTGCTTGTGCCAATTGCAGTGGGAGAAGCAGCAGGAAAAGTTGTGCCTTGGAGGGAGAGATGCTGGCTTCAAGAAGCCAGTCTCATCTGTGAATATACAGTGGTACCTCGGGTTAAGTACTTAATTCGTTCCAGAGGTCCGTTCTTAACCTGAAACTGTTCTTACCCTGAAGCACCACTTTAGCTAATGGGGCTTCCCGCTGCCACCGGAGCACGATTTCTGTTCTCATCCTGAAGCAAAGTTCTTAACCCGAGGTACTATTTCTGGGTTAGCGGAGTCTGTAACCTGAAGCGTCTGTAACCCGAGGTACCACTGTATATTCTTCTAATCTCACTCTGTCCTATTGTCCATCCCATTCCCTAAGTAGGAAAAGCCAGGGGGGGGGGGTCGGGGCTGCTTTGGCCTGGGGGAACCTCTGCCAACCTTGCACCCTCCAGAGATGTTCTGGACTGCCGTTCCTGTGATGGCTACGGCTGATGGGAGTCCTAGTCCAGAATATCTGGAGGACAGTGGCAAAGGCTGGTCTAGGGCGTAGCAAATATTTTTCTATTCCAGACCAGCCTGAAAGGCCTGTCGCTTCACCTGCAAATGGAGGGGTGGAGGCTGTTAAGAGAGGAGAGCTTATTCCTCTAGCAGCCAGTCATGCAAACCCACTTCCTCCAGTGTCACTCCAATGAAATCAATGAGTCTATTCAGCAGTGCCTGCAAGCCTTATCTACTGGCAGCTCCTGAAAGAAGGAACGGGGCTGTTTCTTCCCATCTTACAGCTGTAACAAAATGGAGCAAGCAGAATTTGCTAATCCACATAAAACAGCAGCTTCTGCCTCTGCTGCCACCCTGTCCACATTCACTCCCTTCTCCTTTCCGTGAGTCTTCCACCGCAGATGTGGCTGGGCACCTGCGGAGAGCCCAGGCTGAGCACCAGAACTCTCTGCTGAGGATCCTCTTGCTGCTGCCCTTCTCTCTCACTCTAGCCTAGAAGCAGGCCACATTCACAGGTGCTGGCTCCCCAAAGAGACCACACCTGCTTTGCTGTTCCCTGGGCTTTTTAAGTCAGTGCAGGATGGCAGCTAAGTGAAGGCAATAAGGTAGGAAGAGCCTGCAGCAGCTAGACTGGGGACTGGGACTGGCCGCCGGGACCAGTGGTGTAGCATGGGGGCCCCCGGGTGCATCTTCTGGAGGGGGTATGACTAGGCACCCCACAACGGGCTCCCACCAGAGCCTGGCTCCGGGATGCAAGTGAGCTGCTGAAGCATCTTCTTCACACCCAGCCCCCTCCCGGCTCCTGGGGTCCCAGGCGGGGGCAGGGGTACACGGAGGGCGCCTGGTGGTGGCTGGGGATGTCGGCTCCCTGAATATTGGGGGGGGGGGTGCTGGGCCCTCTGCCTCAAACCATTGAGGGGGCTAAAGCCCCCTGCGCCCAGCACCGCTGTACCAGTATAAAGGGAAGTTGCAGGTCTAATTCTGGTCTCACCAGAATTGTGCTGGGCCTGCTTGGACTCTGGAGAACCAGACTTCTACGGTTGGATTTCCTCTGCAGAAGACCCTTTGCCACACTAAACTGAGCCAGCCAAAATAAAGCCAGTCATATAAAGTAGCAGCCAGTAATCATTGCTCCTCCAGATGTCGCTGAACTACAACTCCAATCAACCCAAGCAAGCATGGCAAATAGCCAGGGAGGATGGGAATTGTAGTTGAGCCACATCTGGAGGGCCAAATGTTCCTCACTTGGCATAGAGGGTTAAATCGAAAGGTAGCCATGCTCACAGTAGACACACTGAGATGAATGCGCAACTTAGGTAATTGCAAAGGACACCCTCTGAGTAGAAAGTAGTTGCATATGACCCATATACCGGAGGTAACTCATCAGCCTGTGTCCTCTGTGTAGAGGAGGGTGAAAGGTTTAGTAAGCTGTTTGTGAGGTTTTATACCACAAATCTATTTACTACAAGTGTTTTCACATTTACTCTAAAACGCTAAATTTGTCTTTGGTGTTTTCTGAAGTTTCCAACAGTTGAGACAAGAAAAAACAAGCTGATGCCGTCTTCTCTACTACGGTCTCCTTCCCATCATAACCCTGAACAGCCTGCCCCCTGCCCCATATTCTAGCGCTGGTTTTTGAGCCCTCCTCTCTTCCACTCCCTTCCCCTGGCCAAAGATTGAAGTGCTCTGCTCTAATTCTCACTGCAGAAGCAAAGCTTTTTTACAACACAAACCTATGCAGGTTTACTCCGCAGTCATTCCAGTTACTTAACGGACCTTACTTCCATGTCAGGGTGCTTGACTGCACCATTAGGGCTTTGAGGGTTGTTATATATTTCTTTCATAAGTACTTGGATCTGTACTGTATGTATTTTCCCTTCCCTTCCAGTCGGAGACCACCAAGACCTTATCTGATGCCTTCAGTGACAACCATAATCTCCAGATTCCACTGGAAAAAAGTTTCTAAAGTTTTTATAACCTGAGATACAAGGCAAATTGAGGATGCCACTTGTCTAATTTTTTGGTAAGAAATTAGTGCAGACTTCTAGTGGGTGAGAGGGTGCGGGTGGTTGGGCGAGAGAGAACACACATCTGCCTGCCTGGTCTGTGCTCTTGGGCAGAGATAAATGTACGGGTGAGAAAGACATGCGTGTCTGTGGTCTTTGGGTGCATAAGAGCACACTCTTTCCTGTACAGCAACAGAATCAGTATCTCCACAATCAGGACCGGAAGGACAGAGCTTCCTTCCCAGGGCAACATCCCAGGGATGTTGTTGTGTTATGCCATGTCCCCCACGGCAGCCATTTTGTGACTGGTGCCCACCAGACTTCCACAGCACTTCCATGTTGATTCATGTTTTCTTTTTGAACTTATTTATTTCATTTTATTGTTTTCCACAGAGCAATCCAAAGCGATTTTAACAATAAAAACAATTTCAAATCCAGTACACATACATACAAACTGGGATAAAAATCGCCACTTAAAAGGCTTGATGGAAAAGGGAAGATCTTAAATAGGTGTTGGAAAGACAGGTATTGCACCTGCCTGGTATTTAGCAGGCAGTTTTCTAAAATGCACATACATAAATCACTGGGAAATGCCATCCTGGCATATACTTTCAAGTTAAGCATTTAGGATCCTAACAAATGACAAGGAATACATAGCAACAGTGAAGTGTGATACTGTGGACATGGAACAGGCTCCTAAGAGATTCACCTGGTCCCTCTGCCACTTTCTTTTATGCGGCTGGAGAGAACAAGGCTTTCAGAGGCATGTAGTTAACAGGGCTTTAAAGAATTTTGATTTGCTGTTTCAAACCGATGTTGGCTTTTAAAGCTTGTATCTGTATCCCTGCATTATTTCATGTAAACCATGTTGTGTGCTTTTGGGAGAATAGTGGGTCTAATGTATTCATTTAGCCCTAGTTAAGGGAGTCATAGCAAGAATGACAAGAAAAAATGAGGACATTTTGAGTTTTTAATCTTTAGTGTTTAAAGTTTGTTTCTTACTTAAATACAATACACTTTCTAAAGCGATTATCATTACAGTAAAAATAATTGCTATCTAGCTGCAAAAATAAGATTCTCAGATTATAAACACCATCTACAGAAGTTAATATACACAGAAACCTTACAAATATGTAAGGCTTTAGTCTTTCTGGATATTCATACAGAAAGATTCTTACAAAGATGAAACAAACACCGTAATAGTTTTTCCTCTTTCCCCAAATCTAACACAAACTAGTGGTATTCTCTATCCTATCACATAGTCACATCTTTGCATTTTTTCAAGTATGTTTCAAAAAGCAGGACTAAAACGTGAAATGCTGGAGAAGGCTTCTGCTCCCTTTAAAAGTACAATAGGTTTGTAGTACCAAAATTATGGAGGCTAAAACATTGAAGGCAATGTACAAAGAAACCCAGGGATGCAGAAACTGCTGCAGACACCAGTATATTACTGTGTTGCTGTCTTCAAAGCTGAACACATAAAAAAAAATCCAACTCTGGAAGAAAGAATAGAGTCTCTTGGAAACTAGAGTTCTTCATGGTAAAAGCTTTCATCATGCAGCTGCCTGCCATAATCTGTGGCTTCACTGTTGAGAAACAGATCTGGATTCTCAAGAATCTCTGCCTCTGCCAGCCTTCCGTTACCATCCAAGTCCATTTCTTCAATGAGGTGGACAGCCTAGAGAATAAAATTAACAAGCATTAAAGTAGCTCACAAATTCATCTCTTGTCTGCCTGTCTGTCTTTCTTATTTGAAAAGACTGTACGGTACCTGTAAAGAGTTTCATAGAAATAATGTACCATCTGCTGTGTAGATATGATAAAAACATGTGATGGAAAGGAGAAATCCAAGTAGTTTCTGCATTCTCTTTTGGCTGTCCATATTACACTGGTGTGTTGCCAGGGGTAGGGGTTGGATTGCCAGATTAAAGTCTCATCCTCCAAAAATCTCTCTATGCTGCTCAGATATTGCAGCAGGGAGTAAAGAAATCTATAGTGCTGAGCTGGGGAGTTATTTTTTGCTAGAGACCTTGGATGCTTAGGTTCCACCAATCTCTTCAGGCCATCTTAACAGGTAGATACGGCTGCCTACCTATCAATCAATCAATCACCTGATGTCAGGTGAGGCGTTTTCTGTTGCCTTTGTGGTTTGCCATCACTCAGGCTACGACACAAGGTTTTGCAGGCACGGGGGCTGTAATCTGAAGGTTGCCTGTGCAGTGGCAGTCACAAAGGCACAGGGTTCTGCCTAAGCCAAGGATCAGATAAACCCACTTTCAGCAGAAAATTGCATCTTTACCTGCTTAATAATAATAATAATAATTTTATTATTTATACCCCACCCACCTGGCTGGGTTTCGCCAGCCACTCTGGGCGGCTCCCAACAGAATACAGTCAAACCTTGGTTGTTGAACATAATCCTTTCTGGAAGCCTGTTCAGCTTCCAAAATGTTTGACAACTGAGGCACAGCTTCCAATTGGCTGCAGGAGCTTCCTGCACTCAAGTGGAAGCCACGTCAGATGTTCAGCTTCCGAAAAACATTCAAAAACTGGAGCATTTACTTCCGTGTTTTTGGCGTTCAGGAGCCAAAACGTTCCAAAACGGAGGTGTTCGGAATCTGAGGTTTGACTGTATTAAAAACACGATAAAACAGCAAACATTAAAAACTTCCCTAAGCCTTCAGATGTCTTCTAAAAGTCTGGTAGGAAGGGCAGGTGCCACTACCGAGAAGGCCCTCTGCCTGGTTCCCTGTAACTTCACTTCTCACACTGAGAGGACCGCCAGAAGGCCCTCAGTGCTGGACCTCAGTGTCCACACCGAATGATGAGGATGGAGACACTCCTTTAGGTATACTGCTCCACACTAGATGGGCACAGGCTGGCCAAAATGGCCTTGCAGGCCAAATGGGGGAGGCCTTCTGCACTACTGCTAGAGTAGGCTGTTACAATGCTGAGCCACAATTAGGTGTGTTAAAGTCTAATGGATTCCAGGGAGGACTCAGAACATCTGCGACTGTGTGATTGAAGTCTGGCTATCAAGTTCATAAAGTTCTTCAAAACTCTTACCTCTTCCTGAGCAATACCTTCATTATTAGGTACTACCCAGCTTAATAGCTCTTTAGGGTTGAGTTTCCCATCCTTATCCTTGTCGTAATCATTTGTAAATCGATCCTTCTCCACAAGTATCCATTCTGGGTCTTCACTGGCAGCTAAACACAATTTTTCACATGGATTAAATCTCTTTCCTTTGTATACCATCAGTTAAAATAAAGGAACTGGAAAAGCAACCATGCTTTCTGAAACAGTATCAGAAGAAACTTTTAAAATCCTGTCACGGCAATTATTAACAAAATGAAAACTACCGTATTTTTCTCTCTATTACACGCAGATTTTTTCTCCTAAAAAGGAAGGGGAAATGTCTGTGCGTGTTATGGAGCGAATGTGTGTGGGGGGGGGTGTCCCTGGAGCCGATTAGGGGAGCGCAGGAACAAAAATCAGCAAAAATCAACCGTGCGTTGTGTCGGAGAGGGAAACCTGAAAAGAGGAAGTGGTTGCTTTCCTGCATTCTGCCTCAGGGTCTTACTGCCCACCCTCCTCTGTTTCGTTGCTGTGTTTGCTCAAACGGAACAAAGAGCAGGCAAATCCCCTCCCCTCCAGGCAAGCAGAGGGGAAAGCAGAGGTCTTTCCTTCTAATTCCTCTCCGTGCTCCTCGCAGGCAGCCAGAAAACATGCAGGAGGAGAGAAAGCTGGCTTCGGTTTGTGGAAACTTTTGCCTTTCTTTTCTCCCGTAAAATCTCTCTCCTGCTTTCTTAGCCAGCTGCTTCTCTGCACACCGCTCTCTTGTCCCTTCTGTGTTTTTCCTTCACTCCCCACTTAAAATGTAGTTACAAAGCATGGATCCACATGGATCCTCAGGATCTTTGCATTGGGCCACCCCAAATTCACCATCAGATCACATAGCAGCCTGCCCCCCAAAAATCACACACCCACTGTTGCCTGGGGCTGCAATGGTGCAAAAACGTGGTTAAAAAGCATGGATCCACATGGATCCTCAGGATCTTTGCATTGGGCCACCCCAAATTCACCATCAGATCACATAGCAGCCTGCCCCCCAAAAATCACACACCCACTGTTGCCTGGGGCTGCAATGGTGCAAAAACGTGGTTAAAAAGCATGGATCCACATGGATCCTCAGGATCTTTGCATTGGGCCACCCCAAATTCACCATCAGATCACATAGCAGCCTGCCCCCCAAAAATCACACACCCACTGTTGCCTGGGGCTGCAATGGTGCAAAAATGTCGTTAAAAAGCATGGATCCACATGGATCCTCAGGATCTTTGCATTGAGCTACCCCAAATTCACCATCAGATCACATGTCTGTGGCCACAGCATGAAGCACAAAAATGATACACCCACTGTTTCATTCAGAATTTTTTCCCTTGTTTTCCTCCTCTAAAAACGATGTGCGTGTTATGGTCAGGTGCGTGTTATAGAGCGAAAAATATGGTATGTTCCAAATGTTGGATGTGCCAAAAAGGCTACCATTTGGTATAATGCAAAAAAGAAAAAAGAAAGAAAAGAGCATTGTGGGGAAATTTAATTAAATAAAAATATCTGAATTATTTTTATTTAAAAAAATAAACAATTAATATATTACATTTCATTCCAGTGAGGACCAAAGTGATTTACAACCAAAGCAACGTAACAATAAATCATAAACCTCATCGATAAAAAGTCTCTAAAAATTTATCAGCAAAATATATACTATTCCATAGGATCTTTTGCTTATGCTCTTAACCTATCTGAATAATACAGATAATTATTATTTCAACTCAGCACCTCTGGCATAGGAAGGTAGCGTCTACTAGAGAGAGATATTGGAGGCTTAACACTGGGAAAGGCGGGCTGAGGCAAATGGCGTGAGGCTGGTCTGACTGCGGTATCGGAATGAATTTTGTCATTACCTTGTGGATCCTTTTCTAGACATTAGGAAGGCTTTTATGAAACATTTAAGTTAACTTAAGTTAACTTATATCCCGCTGGGGAGGGCGGGATATAAATAAAATTTATTATTATTATGGTTGCCATTAATTTGATTTTAATTTGATTTAATTAATTTTATAATGAATGTTTTTAGAATGTCGGACTATTTTGATTGTTGTTAGCCGTCCTGAGCCCAGCTTCGGCTGGGGAGGGCGGGATATAAATAAAATTTATTATTATTATTATTATAACTTAAGATGTATGTTATTGTATCCATAATGTGAATGGATGAGGGACTGTTTGGTTACTATTGGTGTATACACAGATTAGATCAGGGGCCAGCAACCTTTTTCAGCCGTGGGCTGGTCCACCGTCCCTCAGACCATGGGGTGGGCTGGACTTATTTTTTTTTTTTGGGGGGGGGGGGGGGAATTAACGAATTCCTATGCCCCACAAATAACCCAGAGATGCATTTTAAATTAAAGGACACATTCTACTCATGTAAAAACACGCTGATTCCAAGACTGACTGCGGGCCAGATTCAGTAGGCGATTGGGCCGCACCCGGCCCCCGGGCCTTAGGTTGCCTACCCCTGGATTAGATAGAGGAAGCCCCTCCCCCCCAATTTACACACGTTTGATGTGTGTGCAACTGTGCATTGCGCCGAACCCACAAGTGACCCAGATACATCATAAAGTCACTGAAATGTCACAAAATGGGCAGGATGAGGGCGGGGGCAGAATGGGGTGTTTGCAGGCTTTTTCAATGGGTTTCAATCATACAGGATTTCACTGACGCACGTGGTGCCTCAGAACGTAACCCCTGCATAAACGGGGACTGCTTGTACACACTCCTTATTTTATTGGTTTAATTATTTTTTTCTCTTCCTCCTCTAGTTTGTTAAATCTGCAAATAATTAAAAAACAACTATGCCGATGACAGCATACCTACTGGAAACTGAGAACAGGTTACATAAATATTTATAGCAACCAGAATCACAGCAGACAAGCAAAACTACCAAGTATGGGCAATATAGAACAGATTCTGATTTCCGCTTGGGCAGCAGGACTTCCACTTTCTCAGAACATCCTATGCATCACACACCCCGCCGAAAAAAATGTGGTAGAGAATTGGGGGACCTTCATAGGAGATGGAGGGGCTGCATGGCAGAGGAAGGGAGTTGAGCTTGTGCAATGCTGGTTATCACCCACTGAATCAACAAGGGTGTTTTTCATTAAATGTGAATGAACACCTTCTGATGGCAACCCCCCCCCCCCAATTATATTATTGTTAGTTCAGTTCAGTTCTGAAAAAAATGATATTGCTGTATCAAAAACCAGACAGCTTATATTAACTCCCCACATTACTCCAAAGATTTAGGGCCAAAGAGCATTACTGCCATAGAAAAGGAGATGGACAGATTCCTATTTAAATGCTTACAAACTGAACAGCAATAGTCATAGAACTGCAGAAGCTAAATCTCTTTTCTCCTTCCCACATTTACAAGGCACACAAGGTCACTGCTATTCAGAAAACAACCAGGTGCCAAAGGGAAGATGAGTGGAAAGTTTATGGAGAACACCTGTGTAAAATTAAGGACCTTGACAGATGTACTTTGCAAATGCAATGCAAAGAATTTATGAGACTTCTAACATCATTCCCCGCCCACTCACTTGGATCTCTTCTGTAGTCACCAAGGAACTCTTCAAGGCTCACAAATCCATCGCCATCCTTATCATGCTCGTCCAAAGCCTCCTGAATTACAAACTCCTAGTGGGGAGAGAAAAGGTCGGGTAACTTTGGTCAGTTAACCAACAGTGTTTAAAGCGCCTGCAGAAATTCACAGGATTCTTAATTTGGATGAGGTGCACTAAATTCCAAGTAAAAATACAAGAGACAAGAATGAACGCACTGTGTAGCTGGGCAAATTCTCACCAACACAGTGAATGCTCATTCTGGTATTTGCATTTTCCTTAGAACTTGTTTCATCCTCATCCAAATAAGTGAGCAAGTTGCACTAAGACAACAGTTTGAACTTGTGTACTCAGGTAAATAATTTTGTTAGTGAAGTCCAACCATTGTCCTAAGCAAGTGTGAGAGCACAGTAGATAGAACTAAAAGGTGCACAAATGGTGCAGAAGATACTGAATATTCTCCCATGCTAAAATTTGTTGAGGTGAGGGGAAAGGAAGGGCCATTCAAGAACACACACTTTTTTTTACATGAAGCAGCTATAAGGGTTTCTAACTTGACAGCATCAGAAACAAATACTGAAATGAGGGTTCTTTGATTTCTCCCCTTCATTTCAACGTGGCATATGCAGGACTGCTTGCCCTCAGCTGTTACACAGCATTGCAGGGCCCCAGCCTGGGGAGAGAGAGGTCTCAGTGGAAATCCCGCCCCCCAGCGGCTGAGCACTGGATTGCAGTCTGAAGAAACATCATCGCCACCACCTTTCCTGCGTATGTAAAAGCCCAGTGGTGGATTTTCAATGCTATGGAGAAGCTTGTTTTACTCAGAAAAATCTGTATGTTGTGCATCCCTATAGTGTCCCCCAGGATCTGAAGAATGAACAAACAGCATTCCCCGTGGTAGACACTTTCTCTCAAAACTTGCCTTCATGTATTCTGCTTCCTCAGGATGTTCAAATGCAATGAATTCATCCAGATTCAGGCCAGAACTTCCATCCCTATTAGCCTTTTCAAACCTCTTCTTGTCCTTTAAATGGAGCTTAGAAAACAGTTTGGGGAATAACAGTTACATGAACGGAAGTCATATTGTATTCATTAGTTTCAAGCTACATAAACCTAAGCTGCTTTTCCTTTTATTTTAAATACACGTTACAAGATCAATCTTATATACACTGAGAGGAGTTAGAAGTTCATCATAACTTATATCTAGCTAAAAGAGGGTTGATAAAGGCTCTAGTCAGAGTGTGATTAGTGATGTAAAATGAGAAACTACAGAAACTACAAAATTATGTAAGCAAATGCCACATCTGTCAAGGAAACCTATGAAGTACAATGTGTCATATTTGTATAAAGGTAAAGGTAAAGGTACCCCTGCCCGTACGGGCCAGTCTTGACAGACTCTAGGGTTGTGCGCCCATCTCACTCAAGAGGCCGGGGGCCAGCGCTGTCCGAAGACACTTCCGGGTCACGTGGCCAGCGTGACATCGCTGCTCTGGCAAGCCAGAGCCGCACACGGAAACGCCGTTTACCTTCCCGCTAGTAAGCGGTCCCTATTTATCTACTTGCACCCGGGGGTGCTTTCGAACTGCTAGGTTGGCAGGCGCTGGGACCGAGCAACGGGAGCGCACCCCGCCGCGGGGATTCGAACCGCCGACCTTTTGATCGGCAAGCCCTAGGCGCTGAGGCTTTTACCCACAGCGCCACCCGCGTCCCGTCATATTTGTATACACAGTGCTTAATTTTTTAAAAAGCTTCACACAGATGAGTAACTTTACAAAAAACTGTTTACATGCAAGTTATAATTATTATTCTTTCCTTGTGTCAAGCCGACTGGCAAGGAATGGGGAATTAGTGCAATGGCTAGAAAACCTAAGAGAGGATCTCTCATACTCTGAACTTGTGGCATTCTCATCCACAGGGCAACAGATGTTCCAGGCTGGAGCTACAGGAGAACACATGGTGTCTCACCTGCCGGAAAGATTCTTCTTCGGCATCTTCCAAAGTTGTATCATCATCAAAGTCTATTACACGATCATACATCTGAATATTGTATTCTTCCCAGGATACATATCCATCTCCATCTTTGTCATATTCACCAAACTGTTGCTTCGCGTCTTCTACAACGTAATGCTTAAAAGATTGCTGGATCCATGAACTCAGCTCACCTGTGGAGATTCCCCATAAGGTAAGGAGGTGAAGGGATTCCCCCCTCCCTGCCATAAATATTAAGAGGAAGCCAGCATTTTCTAGGCTGCAACCCTCATGCTCCCTCCACAACAAATGGTGACCCACCTGCACTAAACATTTAAAATACTACTATAGCATGTTTCATTCCAATTTCATAACATTTATACACCAAAAATCTGGAAAACTAATAAAAACTATTGGGCAAAATAAAATTTATACACTGCTTGATTGTAGGGGAAAACCCTCAAAGCAGTTTAAAAAAAGGTAAAACAGTGAAATCAGGAAAAAAATCACAACCATACTTTAAAACATACAAACAGATGATTCAAATTGCCTCAACTTTCTAAGCATCTTGGTAGGCTTGTCTAAACAAGAATGGTTGTAGCAGGTGCCCAAAGAGTAGAGGGAAGGCACCTGCTTGCTCAGGGAATCCACCGCCATGGCTTCCCCCAAAGAATCCTGGGAGCTGCGGTTTGTCAAGGGTGCCGGCAGTTGTTGGGGAGCCCCATTCCCCTCCCTAAGCTACAATTCCCAGTGTGGCTCTACAATCAATTCCTCATCCCAGAGATGTGAACTGTAGTTTTGTGAGGGCAATAGGGGCACCCTAACAACTCTCAATACCCTTAACAAACTTTGTTTGAAGTGATAACAGTGCAGATGAGCCCTGGACTGAAAAAAGATAACACAGACACAGAAGTTGCTGATTAAATGTTGCAAGACTATTTCACTCCGTATGTATCCATCAAATCTTTATTACAGTCACAGAGAGGCATAAGTAGGGTGGGGAACAATCATTTTAAATCTGTAAAACATTTTGGGAAACTAAAATTATTAAAACAGAAGGTATATATAAAAAACTGTAAGAGGCTTAAAGAATCTAAAAGAAGGGTTGGGATCATTAAATGGATGTGGAAGAGCATAAAAGGTTAGTATATAAAAGGCTATGGCTATCAATTTACAGAGCACTCTAATATGAGTGTTCATTAAATTTAGTTTGTGGCACAGGTCATCATCCAACGAATTTTGAGCACTGCTATGCAGAACCTGGAAACATTGTATGTTGTAGCAGGGCTGGTATCTGAAAGCAGCAGGGAGGTATAGAATTGCCCTGGGTACTTATGGAGTTGTGGGGAGATGAGACCAATATGAATGTCTTTGTAATACAGGCACTGGAGAAGCACATACTCTATTGTTTCTATTTGTCCAGAGTTACAGGGGCATTGTCTCTCTGACCTTCAAGGACAGCCGAGGGGAGGGCGTGGCATCGTGCCAGGGTGAAGGCCTGCTTAGGGACGTTAGTCAGATATGCCATGGGGGAGGCAGAGTACCTGGTGGATCCATTAGCAATAAAAGTTGGGGTCCTGGCTAGATCCAATTGGCACTCTGTGTCTGCTACATGTTGTTTAATGTGTGCTTTGGCCTGATCATATCCCATGCTGAGAATAAGACCTGGAGAGAAGCCCAGGGATGAGATTTTAGTTGCCACTCCCTGTTTCCATGTGGATTGAAAATCATCATTCATAGTTAGTGGGACAAGGCCAAGGGGAAATAAATATAGTCTGAGCCAATATTTGAGTATGGTCACCCACACCCTAGCCTCCACTTTTGTGAAGCCTGTCTAGTCTCAGAGTGGCATTAGACACATTTTGGGACCTGAAGGACTGATCTTAGAAATTTGGATTGTACAAGTTCTAGTGGTGCAAAATTGGAGAAGGGCCCGGCTGGGCACCCTAAAGAAGTTGTGCCATTGGCTTGGCTTCAAATAGTTTGATTGCTGCAGGTATATTGTGGCCACCTCATTTAAAAAACATTAAGGATTGCAGATCAGGTCCTCTGAGCAATTTCAGCAACATAATCCCCATGGGCTTTCCTACTGCCAGCAGAATGAAAAACTACCCTCAGGAGGCCTGCTAAATCTTGTGGCTCATTGGTCTTTTGGCAAATGTCATGATTTTAGTTTTCTGGTAGTTGAGTTCTAGCCGGTCCTCCTTGCAATACTGTGTTAGCGCTCAGTGCTCTTTTGAGGCCAATGGGTGTTCCTGAAAGCATTGCTGCATTGTCTGCCTAGAGCAGAACAGGGATGTGTCTTCCAGCAAGTTTTGGGGAGTGAAAGTTTGAGCTATCAAGATGACCCACCATGGAGCTGATGTAGAAATTAAACAAGAGTAGGGTCAGTATGCAGCCTTGCTTGACACCTTGCTCAGTTTCAAAGGCATTGGTGAGATGGCCCCAGGGGTTACATCTTACTTTTTGAGGTCCCTTCATGTAACATACAAATTAAATGGAGTAGACGTGGATCTATTGAGTTGGCCTCCAGTTTTTTTCCAGTTTAGCTCTGAGTATGGAATCAAATGCTGCTTTGAAATCTATAGAAGCAGCAAAGAGGGAGGTTGTGTTGCGGAAGGAGTACTTCTCAATGAGATGATAGAGTACTAGGCACAGGTCAATAGTGGATTGGCCTTCCCTAAAGCCAGCTTGCTCCTCTGAAAGTATATTTTCTTGTTCCATCCAGTCGTGGAATTTCCATTGTAGGTGTCTTGCGTAAAGTTTGCTAATTACGTTAAGGAGGCTAATCGGTCTGTAGTTTGTAGGATCATCCTTTTTCCCTTTTTTATATATAGGGGCAATGATTACAAGCCCCCAGTCCTTGGGGGCTTGGCCATGGGTGTCAATGCAGGTGAAGGGTGAGGCCAGAATAGAGGCACAGACGTCCATATTGTTTTTAATGGCCTTTGGAGGAGTTAGGTCTTCCCCTGGGGCCTTCCCCAGTCTTAGCTGAGCTACCAGGTTGTTAATCTCTTGTCACCATCACTGGTGCCCACATAGGCAGATCTCTATAGTTTGACTAGAGCCTCCACTTTTAGCAGAGGTGTCTGAGTAGAGTTCCTGAAAGTGAGCCTCCCAGGTCTCTGGCGGGATGTGAAAGTCCACCATGGTTGGGCTAAATGTAATATGCCAAAATGTGGCTGAATCATTGGATTTGGCTGCCTGGATAAGTCGTGTCCAGGTGTTCTTCATGGCATCCCTTTTCTTTCGTGCCACAAGGTACTTGTAGTATCTCTCCTGCTGGAGGAGGACCATTGCAGCTGTTGGTTTGGTCTTGGATACATAAGCCTTGTAAGTGGCAGCAAGAACTTTTCTGGCATTAACCCAGTCCTTGTCAAAGCATGGCTTGGAGTGGTGCTGTTGTGTCTCAAGGGTGTGCTATTATTCCAGGTTAGGTGCTGGTGGGGCTCTTGCATAAGGGTGTTATAATTCTCCAAGAGTGCATCAGGAACTCAGCAGATGTCAGGGCAGACCAAAGGCACTGTAGGCGATCTGAGGCCAGTAGTTCAGTTATCATTTGGTTTAGATGAGGAGTCCACTTGGGTCGACGGTAAGTTCTTCCTGCTGGCATTAGGAAGGGTTGGTAGCAGTCCTCAGTATGTATCACTTGGGTGAAGGCTGTTAGCTAAAGGAGAATTGGGAAGTGATCACTGTCAAATTTAGGCATAACTTCTAGGGTCTTAAGGAAGGAGGTCCCTAGAAACATATAATCTATAGCACTCATTCTGGAGCCAGATAGGTAGGTGAATTCAGCTGGGTAGTCACTTTCAAGGGCACCATTTAAAATGCAGAGGTTTAGCCTAAATGCTGTTTGAGCCAAGCAGAGGACTGCAAAGTTTGATTTCTGATCTTTGGAGCTGCGAGTGAGAAGGAATCCATCAGCTTCAAGGTTGGGAGGACATTTGTGCCGTGCATACAGTGAGCGGTCATTAGGGCCCAGTCTGGCGTTGAGGTCCCCTCCCAGAACTACAATTGCATTTGGGTTGAGCAGGATAAGGTCAGTGATATAAGTTTCCAGATCAGTCCACAAGACTCTGATCTGAGGATTCTGCCTCATTGGTGGCATATAAGCATTTATTACCAACAGGGCATGACTGGATTAACACTGCCATGGCATATGACTTGAATGGGGGGGGGGGCCTTGAAATGGCACGTAAAGTAGTGGAGACCCCCAGGACCCCTTTTGCTCTTCCATGCTTTACCCCTGGTTCTGCCCCAGTTGAGAATGAATGAAATCCATTGAGGAGTAGTATTAAGTAGTGGGTGGACATAGCAGATGGCACAGAGATTTCTCCAAGTGGTTCTTTATACTAAGCTGGAACTGAACTGAACTGAACTGAACAGCTCAGCCGGCCTGCTTTTATAGGCAGGCGGCTGTCAACATTCTAACAAAAACACTCCGGGGTTTCCCACCTATATTAACTGACATGGACCTGAGTGAAAACTATATACAGGTGGCCAGGGCGAGAACTTCAATACACAACAAGTAGTTCATCCACAGTCGGTGTTTCCTGGATCATGATGTTGTCATGATAGGAGAGGAAGTCTTTAAAGCCAGGCTCTCTGGTGGATGCAAACCATCCAGCCACATTCCAAGTTAGAAGAGTGACCTTATGCAGGTCATGTTTTGCTCTTGCTCAGAAGGGGTCTGTGAAGATTTTTTGAGATTTTCTTCCAGGGTCTCATTTTCCAATGGCATGTTTATACCCAGGCCTAGGTCGACCTACCCAGGGAGCAGCATCCTTTTGGGCCCTTTTTACAGAACTCACCCTGTCCCCGTTGGTAGTTTCTGGAAGGTCAACTTTGTCCCTTTCTGCTAGAATCACAAATCAGTTGGAAATAGTAGTGTGTGGCAGGTAAAAGTCTTCATTTCTTAGCTGTTTAGCAGCAGAAAAGATGTAATTCTCACAATCTTTCAGGCAATTTAATTTAGCTTTAGTTTTGTGACGATTTAATCCTTGTCAATCCCAGGGCAATGTATTTTTAAGGTTTGCCCATTTTTGTTGCAGCTCAATATCATTATTTTTCGTTGTTTCTTTACTCAAGGTAGCATCTGGATATTCAATCGTTTTGGTCATTGGACATATTATACTCACATCTGTAATCACTGGGCCTTTCCTTTCTAAATTGGCCAATGGAGTAATTTCCTTTTGTGTTGATCCAATTTCCTCCTAGGTATCTCATTTCTGTCCAGAGCCCAGGATTTGACATCTTATGAATTGTTTTGGTCGCAGGAGGAAATAAGTTTTCCTTTTCCTCCTTTTTACTTTGTACATTATTATTGGATAACAGATTTATCTCTGCCGTAACCCGTTGTAATGTGGGGTCATTTTGGGGGGTGATCTGTCCGTTCACTGTACCATCGTCCATCACATCTCTGGGCTTGACTTTCCCAGGACTTGTTCTCCCTTTCCCATTTTTTATCTCCTTTATCACTTGCAACTTAAATTCCTTTAATTTTAAGCCCGTTTCTTCTTCTGTGTTGCTTCTCAATAAGTCTAGCCTTTCCAAGATTTCTATTTGGCCCACAGTTGGCAAGGTCCAATATTGATGCATTAAGGCTTTCTCTTCTGAAGTAAAATTTTCTATCCACTTGATCACAGAGTATTGTGGGTTATGTGTAGGTGGAGTCTTCCATTCTAGTTTTGATGTCTCTTGTTTATAATAGAGGAGCAAGGATTCTTGGGTCCAATTCAAATCTATAAGGTTTTCATCACTGTTTGGTTTCGGAGAATCTCTATTTTTGCACTTGACAGCCATATCACCAAGAAAGGATGCCACTGGTGCCCCGTTTTAGAAAAATCTTATAATTTCTAGCCTATCTATTATTTTTTTAAAAACTCCCTGATTTTATAAATAAAGTTGGCTAGATCTGGGTCCTTGAAAGTAACCACTGCTCATGCCCTAACACTGTCATAGTATAGATATTCTATGAAGACAGTATCATCAGGCCTCTTTGCTCCTGGTAAGGTCTTATCTAGAATAAGCAGCAGATGTGTTATACGGTCTGCCTGGGTAAGGAGGCCTTTCAGTTTTGGGTCATTTGCGATAACTGGTTTTTGTGGGATCATCACCAAATTCCACCCTTTTTCCTCGTGAAAAGTCACGTTGGGCTTCTGGATAATCAGTTGTTGGGTCAAGTTCAGTTTTGTGAACAGTATCCTCTCTGTTTCCCTCGTTCCCAGGTGCTTTCCCTCCTGGAGTCAAAGCAGCAACCTCAACTGAGGCATCTGTTTCATTCTCCTCTGTCGGATTTTCCTTCTCTAACATTTGCTGTGATTTAGCAGCATTTGCTACTATCTTCTTCCTTTCCCCTTTTTTCCTCTGGGCTTTTGATGCAGGCTTATTTGTATCCAAAGTGGAATCTGTTGGTATCAACATGTAACACTTCTGTAATTGATTTTTACATGCACATTGAGTTTTATTCTTCTTTAAGCCTTTAATATTTTTACTTTTCTTCAGTGCTTTAGATTTTTTGTTATACAGTCTTTTGGTGATTTCTTCAGTATTTTCCTTTGCCAATGCAGTGATTATCGGCTGGGTTTGTCTAGATGTCCTTTCAGTATCTAAAGCTCTAAAGCTCTCTCTTGAGTTGTAAACTTTTCCACCAATGTTGTAAGCAGCCCATTGCTTACTGTATGAAAGTTTTTGATGAGGGCAAACCATATGAAGCTGATCCTGGAGGTCAGTGTCTTTCTCCTCTGCTTGTGTGCCTTTAGAAATGGCTTGTTGCTGGGTGGGCTTTTGCTTAGTTCAAAAGAATGCCTCTGTATAGGTTAATCCCAATTTATTTCTCAAATTGGCCTTGTTTATGTCCTCTGCCAAGGCCAAGTCTAGGGCCAATTTATTGAGGGACTTGCGTTCCTAGGTTCCTGCATGTCCCCTTTAAGATGTATTGACCAGTCCAAGGCAGGCAGTATAGGGGATACTTCATCTTGTATCAGCTTGCTCGACTCTTCTTTACTCTCCTGAAGGAAAAACTTGGTGATTTTACTTTGTCTTCTCCGAGGTTCAGGAGAGCTACTTGTAAAGTTTGGCATAATTCCCAGGACTTTACATGCCTTCCTTGTGTAGACCATATTGGTCAACCACTCAGGGAGACAATGGAGCCAAGGCTTAAGTCTTAATCTTGCGCAGAGTCCCACAAAGAGTTACATCCAATGAAATGGAGGGGAGTTAATTATTTCGTTTCTTTTCTTCCTCACCTTATTGGTAAAACACTGACTCACCCAGCGTTTCTCTCAGCCCAGCAGTTCTCGTATCCCAGCAGTTTTCTCAACGGTTTCTCAACTGGATTGTCTCATTTGGTAAGTTGCAGTTAGTGCGAATGCGTTAGACTCAGAGGTCGGTGGCCATCTTGAAACCTCCACCCCATATATATTATTTGGGCCAACTCAAACTTATGTAGTGCATTCATACAGAAGCACCTGTATTGGACGGGTCATCCGCCAGCTTGTCCTCTCACTTCTCATCCTTCAGCCGTTTGCTGAGCAGTTGTTGAAGTTCAGGAAATAGTCTAACTGGCCAGAGTGGTTGTGGTCAGACTGCAGGCCCACAAAGAAGCCCACCCTTGGGCTACCCAACAGCTGAATTATGTGGTTTGGTTAGGATTCATATCTGCTGCACGTTGACGTAAAGATCTTTATATATAGCACAATGTCTCTATTTTTTCATGAATTATTGGTAAATACTCTTTTCATAACATCATACCTTCTGTGAGAAAGCCATCAGCATCCACATCAATTTTTTTTATAATACCCTTCAGTCTTTTCTGCTGCTCATTTGGACTCAGTCTGGCAAACTCTTCCACTTCTTCCTTTGGAGGGAACAAGAAATCATTAAAAATGAGCACATAATCTGGGTGGGTTTATCACTTTTGGCGTGCTGTCAAAGAAGGTATTTTCAGCAGACAAAACATCTTTGGATCCTCCACTCCTACCATAAATACCCAGCTGCTGCTCACTAAAAGGAGCTGTGTGGCAGTTGGGCCCCTTCCCAAAACTGGTGAAAGTTGCCTGACTGCTAAGGCTGCAACCCTGGGCTTGGGAGTAAGAATGACTCTCAGCCATGGGCGTAGCCATGATTTTTGTTAGGAAGGACAGGACTTTTGTTAGGGGGGGCAGAACCACCGTGATTGGTCAGTTACGGTAAGTATTTCTATTGTTTTACTTGATTGGGGGGGGGGCTTGGCTACTCACATGCTCTCAGTGAGACTTTGGAGTTGGAAGGGGCCCAAGGGTCATCTAGTCCAACCCCCTGCAATGCAGGAATCTCAGCTGAAGCTTCTATGACAGCTAGCTATTCAACCTCTGCTTAAAAACCTCCAAGGAAGGAGAGTCCACCACCTCTCGTGGGAGCCTGTTCTCAGTAAACACGAGTAAAGCTGTGGTATATATCACTTTATTCCAGCTGGTTCATCTAAAATTACAGCTGCTGTTAGACTCAGAATCCAGCCTAATAATTGCACAGGGAGGAGATGAGAGATTCTAGCAAGTAGGCAACAAACTGGCTAGAAATAGTTTAAATAACTGTTTCATCATCTGAAATCTTACCAGTTACACAAACATGCCCTCTTTTATCATCATCATCTGAAGGTCCTATTTTGAAGTGCCAGATAAGGGGCAGTCCAAAAATCTTTGCCACCTAGTGCTCTCCAGCAATGGCAACTGCCACCCTGCCACTACCAATCTCTTTCGTGCTTCAGGATCTAGCAGACACTAAGGCTTGGAACAAGAGCATCATCAAAACAGCATGTATGGAAAGGAAAGAGAGCATCAAGGATATTGCACAACCCTAGAGTCTGGCAAGACTGACCCGTACGAGCAGGGGTACCTTTACCTTTTTATACACTGAAACAGTGCAGTGTGCGGAAAGCAATATTTCAGTTGCCCTGCCTTCCTGATTTTGAATGGCAACTGATGTAAGTGATATGCATTTGTAAACTTGAATGAGGAGTTTGTGTGTCCCAGGGGGAAGGAGTTGTTCCACAAGGGGGGGGGGGAAATCTGTGAACCTCCAGATATTGCAGGACTCCCATTCCCATCAGCTCCCACCAACATGGGTAATGGGGAGATGATCAGAGATGTAATCTAGCAACATCTGGAGTGTGATAGGTGCTTCACTTCTGGCTTACAGGATATTTGGTGGCAACTTAAGTTTATTTGTGCAGTGATCTTTATGCAGAGGCAGAGCCACCCCAAGGCAAGATGCAGGAGGCAAATCTGGCGGGCAAATCTGACTCCAAAGTACACAACCCAAGGGAAGGTTTTCTGGAACAAGCTCCATTGTAATGAATAGGAACTGTGCAAGAGCACAATGTTCACCCTCCTTATAAGGTTGATGCAAACATATCAAGAAGAGCACTTTGAATGTTTTAGACACGCTATATAGTATTATCATGATTCACATTATTGACTTATTATTAATTAATCTAGAGAGACTGGTTTATAACTAGCACTCATTTAAGCAGTTCTAAACATCCATTTCTTCACACAGAAAACACAGTGCACCCTGTTGCTGAGGTCCAAAAGCAACTTGAAGCCCCAACCAATACCTGGGTTGCCTCTTTCCCCCTAGCACAGGGGTCTGCAACCCGCGGCTCCGGAGCCGCATGTGGCTCTTTTACACCTTTGCCGCAGCTCCGGGGCGGATACTAGCGAGGGGAGGAGGCGCATTGTGCGCCCCGACACTCCCCACTGTGGCGGGCGCTGTACTGGCTGTGACGTCGCATGGGGGCGGTGCGTGCGTCAGTCACGCACCGTCCCGATGTCACCTTCCCGCCCGCTGTCAGATCCGAGGGCAGCGGCGCGCATGCTTTAAATGTCACAATAGTTTTGCGGCTCCCAGTTTTTTCCCCCTTCGGAAATGGGTCCAAGTGGCTCTTTTTGTCTTAAAGGTTGCAGACCCCTGCCCTAGCATATACAACTATGTCCCAGTTCTTTGTGTTACCTATCCCCAAAGGAGGGGGGTCACTGTCCTCATTTTTCTGCCTTCTGTGAGTGCCTTATTCTGATGGGGGGGATTGGTGCATCACCTTTGTAGGTGGGGTCACAGTCCCCCACTGAGCTCCGAGGGACTGGATGCCCGGGCACCTGACGAAAGCGAGGCCCCTTCCCGCCACTGGCCCTTAACAGCCTTCGGGCCGCAGCTCGGGGTGTTTGTCGGGTTCGGGTGCGGAGGGGAGGCGGCTTGCCATAAAAATGGAACCCCGGGGCAGCTGGAGGCGCTGCAGCCGCAGGCTGGCCACCCCTAGGCCGCCCTCCCGGCTCGCCCGCTTCGCCCCCCTGGGGCAGGACCGGCTCCCCGCGGCCGCTGAAGCGAGGCTGCGCGCTGACTCTGGGCGGGCGCCCAGGGACTCGGGCTTCTCTGCCCCTTTTCGGCTTGCACGGCTGCGAACTGGGAGCGAGCGCGAGCGCGGCTTCCCCCAGCTTCGAGATGGCGGGAGGGGCGGCGGCGGCCTGGCCGGTCCCGGAGCCGGCGCGCCTTCCCTCCCTCCGGGCGACCCACCTGGCCTCCCAGCAGCGCCTCGCGGTCGTAGTCCGGGCGGTGCTCGCCGTCGCCGCCGTAGTGCTGCCTCTCGGCCGCCACGCCCAGGACCAGGCCCAGCAGCAGCGCCAGCGGAGGGCCAGGCGCCGCCCGCATCACGGCCTCTCGCTCGCTCGCTCGCTCTCCCTCCCGCGGCGCCGGCCCGGGCGAGGCTGCCGAGCGACCGCGGCTGCTCCTCCTCCCGCGAGGCCGCGCCGCGCGCCCCCGCCTCCTCCCTCGCCCTGCGCAGCCGCGGACGCCGCCGGGGCCGGAAGCAAAGCAAGCTTTGAACGGGGCAAATAAGCGTCTCGTGAGGAACGGTGAAACAGCGCGCACGCCACGTTCTCTTCCCGTACATAGGGTTTTCGGTGGTTTTGCCGGTATTATACCCTGCTTTGGAACTAATTCCTAATTAAAATAGGGGGAAATTACCTGCATTGCACAGGAACGCTAAAAATCAAACTACAAAATGCAAGTTTTTTAAAATCTATTTTGAAAGGTTCCCCACACCATCCACCTGCAGCTGCTGGGTGACCTTGGGCCAGTCACACTTCTCTGAAGTCTCTCAGCCCCACTCACCTCACAGAGTGTTTGTTGTGGGGGAGGAAGGGAAAGGAGAATGTGAGCCGCTTTGAGACTCCTTAAAGGGAGTGAAAGGCGGGATATCAAATCCAAACTCCTCCTCTTCAGCGCAGCACAACGCCAGAAATCACATATGCACATGTCCGCAGCGCCAGAAATCGCTTCTGTGCATGCCCAGACGCCAGAAATCGCACCTGCGCAGAAGTGATTTCCGGCATCTGGGCATGCGCAGATGCGATTTCCAGAGCCACAGAAGAGAGTCCCCACACTGCAGCACTGGTTTAGCACAGCGCATGGGGACTTGCCGAGCAGGCAGCTCAGTTCGGGGCTGGCTCATGCGCCAGTTAAACAACCCTCATGGGCCGCTTCCGGCCCATAGGCCTTAGGTTGCCAACCTCTGATATAGACGAAGACCTGCTCCTTCATTTTGGGAACCTTCATGCAAAAATTGGTTAAAAGCAGCGCAGTTCTGAAAATTTCACTCTGCCCTCTTGATTGAAAATGGTGGCCAATTGTATCCACAAAACCTGCTCCTTGATATTAAGAAGCATGAAACAGAATTTAGTTATGACATCTTAAGAGGCGACTTAATGTTTCACAAACAAACATTTCAAAATACCGTATTGTGCGGCTCTTGGAGGCTTTTCCTCGAAGAGGGAGAAGGGACTGACGGGCTGCCCTTCTCCCTCCCCAGGGAAAAGCCCCCAAGATCCCTCTTCACTGCGCGAAGCCTCTTCAGGGCAGGGGGAGCCTTCATCCCGCTGCCCTGAAGAGGCTGCATGCGGCTATTACAGAAGCCAGAACAGCAAGAGGGATCGCTGCGCAGCGATCCCTCTTGCTGTTCTGGCTTCTGGGATTCAGAATATTTTTTTTTCTTGTTTTCCTCCTCCAAAAACTAGGTGCGTCTTATGGTCTGGTGCGTCTTATAGAGCGAAAAATACTAGAAGATACTCAAGAGAGGGAGGAAAAGCATAGTGAAGCATAGTGGACCACCAGCTGATGACATGGCTCCCCAAATCAACACGTACTGTGGAAACTTCACACTGGACTTCAAGCATCTGGCATTGTGTGCCTCCCCATTCTTCCTCCAGACTCTGAGTCCTTGGTTTCCAAATGAGATGCAAAAGCTGCTCTCATCAGAAGAGAGATTTGGGGAGCCATGTCATCAGCTGGTGTTGGTCCACTTTGCTTCATTAAGTCCAGGGTCAACGCAGCCGTCTACCAGGAGATTTTGGAGCACTTCATGCTTCCTTCCGCAGACTTTGCAGCTCAGTATAGCCTTAGATGGATCAGTTGGAGGGTGATGGTTTTGAATGAAGAAAAAAATGGTCTGAGATAAGACTGTTTTTAGGGAAAACATTGCCTACACTTTGAAGGCTAAAGCAGTTCTGGATCTCAATGCCTCTTCTACATCATGGGAGCAATTGGCTTCCTAATACAAAGCCTAGAAGATATTTCTGGTCTGCAAACTAGTCATGTCAGAGTGGTACGTGCCTTTACAGAGCATGGTGGGGATGTGATCCCAGGTTCAAATCTTTATGAAACATGCTCTAGGACCTCTCAACTGAACACACCTCACAGAGTTGTTGTGAGGATTAAAAAAAAACCTCTGCCACTTCAGCTTTGGCCTTGAGTCAGCAGTGCAGACAGTACAGGAGTTACTTACTTTTCTGATTTCAATATTGTCATCTATAGTTATAAACAATGACTTGACTCAAAGTATTTTAGTGATGAAGTAATTGTTAGAGCTGACTCTCAACTTACGCCAGGGTTATGTTCCAGGGATAGCATGTGAAGCTAAACCCATGTACAGTGGTACCTTGGTTTTCGAACGTCTCCATTGACAAACGTTTCGGAACTTGAACGCTGAAAACCCAGAAGTAAATGCTTCGGTGTTTGAATGCGCCTCAGAAGTCGAACAGGAAACACGGTTTCCATTTTGAGTTTTTTACCGTTTCGGAACTTGAACAGTCTTCCGGAACGGAATGTTTGGAAACTGAGGTACCAGTGCAGAATCAAAACGCACTCTCCCTGCACCTCCAAATGCTCCCCCCACCAATGTCTCCAGTCTCCCAAGGCTGCTGAACGTTATCCCTGCACCTCCAAGTACTCTCCCAAGGCGAGTCCAATGGTGGGCGGGATTGCTGACCTTTTTCCTGGATGCCCACCCCTTCAAAATCCACCTCCCGTCCTGGCTTAGACCATCACCCATCTGGCTCAGTACTGTCTACAGTGAGCGGCAACAGATGATAGAAGTTGAACATGAATCTTCAAATTTAATTAGCAACAATTAACAACCTGGAACCTTCTGCATGCAAAATAGATGTTCTTCTACTGAGCTGCAGCCCTTCCAAGGATGACAATAAATACTTTTATGTACCATCTGCATTAGAATTTGTACTTGAAAGGTGGACAGCAAAATCAGGTAGCACAAAACCAGTTTTAAGCCAAGAAATGTCAGAAGATGCAAGCAACAGTGTTTTCACACTGAATGCCTTTTCAAGCTGTCTTTGTTTACTCAAAGCTCAACAAGATCTCCTTAGCAACAAAAGCAACTTTCCTCTTTACAGCCATCCTTAGCAGGTAAGCCAAGATCTGTTTTGTGAATTTTTAACGTTAGCATTCATAAATTCTGAAATAGTCCAATGATCTTACAAGGCTACAATGCTCGATTGTTGTTCTCTTAACACTGTATTGAATTTTCTAGAGCTCATGCTTTTCCTGGTTCTTTTGACACTAACATGAGTGGGAATGCATGAAGTACTGGCAGGAGTCAGATGGGTGAGAACAATGAGGCAGATTTACGTGTCGGAGGAAAATGTCAGCAAATGACAAAACCGAATTTGCATTCCTCCCAATTACATGGAAACCTAAAGTTGGAAAAGTGATCTTAGCCAGTGCTTTTTTTCTTAAAAAATGTTTAGGGGTACTGTCATTTTGACTCGAGAAAAAAGTACAAAGATTCACAAAATGTTTAGGGGAATGCGTACCCTAAAGCACTGATGATCCTAGCAATAAGAAGGGTTGCCTTGTTTGTGATAAACAGAAAACCTACTCTTTAGAGCTGTCAGCTAATTAAAGAAATTTTGGTTGCTTAATAAAACTGGAGGTGCCGTTTGGAAGAAGCATTCCCTCCTGTGTGAGTGAAGAGGAAATGCCTTTTTTTAAGATGCCAAGTTGATTGTTTTGTCACCTATTACTGTTTTTGCACGAGACACTGTACTTATTTTGCACACATTCTTCTAGCTATAATTGCCACTATCTGTCCTTGCATTTCCTTTCCTTCTGACCCCCCTGATCACATTACAAGCATGGGTATAGTAGAGACTGCCCCCCTGCTTGCAGCACTCCCCCACCCCGTTTCCCCATGGTAACCCACTGAACCCTCCCCTTTCCACTTCATGCCACCATTGCTGCTGCCACGGGTCCCAAAGTCAAATGGCTGTTGCTCCTGAGCACGAGGGGCAATCAGCTCGAGAGACTGATGAAGCGGCGGCGGCAGGGGCGCCTCCTCCTGGCCTTCCACGCCTTTCCTTCCTTCCAGGTAAGAGAAGAGGAGGAGGAGTTTGGATTTGATATCCCGCCTTTCACTCCCCTTCAGGAGTCTCAAAGCAGCTAACATTCTCCTTTCCCTTCCTCCCCCACAACAAACACTCTGTGAGGTGAGTGGGGCTGAGAGACTTCAGAGAAGTGTGACTGGCCCAAGGTCACCCAGCAGCTGCAGGTGGAGGAGCGGAGACGCGAGCCCGGTTCCCCAGATTACGAGTCCACCGCTCTTACCCACCACACTGGCTCTCAAGAGCCCTCTGTTCATGGGCAGAGACCCCCGACTCACGCAGCGCGGGCTGTGGGAAGTCGCTGGCCGCCAACCCAGATGGCTTCGAAGGAGGCCTGGCCTGCCCGGCCACTGGCCCTGGCGGCTCTGCCTGCGCAGTCGAAGGGCGGTCCCGCCAGGGAGGGATCCCGGGGCATTCCGCTGCGGAGAGCGCGCGCCCGAGGCCGGCGGGGCCGGGGCCTCATCCTGGCGCTCCTCCGGGCAGCACCGAGCCCGCCAGCCCTTGGCCCGGAGCGGCGAGGGGAGGAGAGCTCGGCCCCGGCTTTCCCGCCTGCTTCTCGCGCCTCCTTCTCCCTCGTGCGGCGAAGTGGCGGGCGCGCGCCTTCGGGCGACGCTGCCGCGCATGCCCGGAAAACCAGCCGCGCACGCTCCGTGGGGGCAGAAGTGGGAAAAGGAGAGCGGGAAAGCAAAGTCCGAGGCGGCTTCGGCGGCCCCACGGAGCACGCGCAGAGCTCGCCGCGCACGCCCAGTCGGCTCCCCTCGAGCGGGGGGAGGGGCAGGCGCTTGCCCCGCGAGCGCCTTTCGTCGCCGCACCGGCAACCGGCGGGACGAGATGACGTCACAGCGGCGGGACGCACGCAGGCGGAACGGCGCGGCGAGGAGGCGCGTGTAAGTGGCCCCGCGGCGCCGCAGGGGCGGGCGGAGTCGGAGGGGCGGGAAGCAAGATGGCGGCGCGCCGGTCCCTCTGCCGGGCCGCCCCGGGAGGGCTGCGCCTCTGGGCCTCGCCCGCCGCCTCAGCCCGGCGGCTGAGGCCCAGAGGCGGGAGGAGGAGGAGGAGGACTCCTGCCTTGCCTTCCCCGTCTCCCTTCGGGAAGGAAGAGTGGTGGCAGCCCAACCCCGCTGCCCTCAGGGCCGCCTCCCGGAGAGGCCGGGGAGCCCCTTCGCCTCTGCGAGTGGCACGAGCAACAGGGGCTCAAGCGCAGGTGTCGAGGCCGGGAGGAGGCGTCGCCCTCGGGCGCCTTAAACGCTAACCGAAGAGCATTGCGGACACGGTCTATCCCAGGGGTAGGCAACCTAAGGCCCGGGGCCCGATGCAGCCCCACCGCCTTCTCAGTCCGATCAGAGTGTTTTGACATGAGTAGAATGTGTGCTTTTATTTAAAATGCACCTCTGGCTTATTTGTGGGGACATCGGAATTTGTTCTCTTCCCCCCAAAATACAGTCCATCTCACCACATGGTCTGGGGGACGGTGGACCGGCCCACAGCTGAAAAAGGCTGCTGACCCCTGGTTCATCCAGTTGTGGACGGTTAAGACATGACAGGCACTTCGTGCTTTTAAGGCGCAGTGGGCTTCTTGGATGAAGGCCGGGGGTGTCATAAGCAATAGGGGCATATTTCAGAGGGGCAGCCTTGTAAGTCTGTGGAAGCAAAAATGACCCAGGAACATTAGGACTTTGCTTCCCGTTGATAGCCGTGACATGCCTCCTTTACCCAGTTCCTCCTGCTTTTCTATGTTCCAGAGTGTATGTGAACAAGCGTTTCACTCACCTTCCCACATTCTGTGATTTTTCATTAAATGGTCACAGCTGAGTGAAAGCCATGTCATTCTTTTTAATCAAAAAAAGTGTATACACGCTTCCATTTCTGGTCCATGTAGTTGTCCCCTTAATAAACAGTGTTTTCCAAAGAAACACACTTAAGGCATTGGTGAAATTGGTAAGGGTTTTGTAAATTTCCTCCAGAAGGGAAACCTGTACTGATAAAAGGTACATCTCCTTCCCCCGCAGTCCTGCCTGCCAATTTTATTGAAAAAAGGAATGATGAAGCAACTGGAGGGAGAGTAGGTAACACAGAAAAGGAGCTTATGCCCTGTTACACCGTCACCAAACATGTCATCATGGGATTGCATTTCTTACCAGCTGCAGAACAGTATGTTCATTATCCTAGATAGACAAGTATGGAACCGTTTGCTAGCATTACATGTCACCACAACCTCTCCAGCTAAAATGGGGGAAGTGTAATTTGTGAATCGTGATAAATGTGCATTAACTGAAGCAGAAGGAGATTCCAGAGTGATCATTAAAGTGCTTGAAATGGTTGTGTGATTTTTGGACTGATTCTTCCAGTGGCCTCTGGTACTTCCAGACTGCTCGAGGAAAGGTGCTGAAAGGTTGCTGCTCGAGGAAAGGTGCTGAAGGTGGTGGTTGAAGCCAGGATAACTGAGTTGCTGAGGAATACTGTTCTGCACGCTCCCCTTTCTTTTTTTTTAAAAAAATGCTAATACCTTTGTTATTGTTATTGAGGCACTACTGATTCTTCGCACATAAGCAATGCCTACCTGAGGGGGTGGGTTGTGAACACACTAAATGTTTTCATTCCATAACTTGATATGTATATATTTTCTTTCTTTCTCCAAAAGTGGCTGCACACTTTATCCGGACTAAAAGTCCCATAACGGACATAACTTTGCCTTTCATGGTATGAACAGCACTTTTCCTCTTCCTCCTATAGACAGTGCTGTGGCACTTAAAAGTTTGTATTAGTTCATCATGGCATGACTAGGGAGGCATTAGATGTTTTGTTGCACGGCACCCTCCCTCATACATCTTGGTCAGCCTCTTCCGCCACCCCCACCCCCGTCAGCCCCTCCCCTTGCTCCTTGCATGTTTTTAGCAGTGGTCACAGGCACTGTCTCCTTGCTCCCATGCCTGGTCACCTTCTGCAGCTCAGCCTTCCACATGATGCACCTGCATTGCCACTCTCTCTTCTGTCTCGTCTGGTGGAAGATTATCCTGGGAGGCGCTTCTACAGCTTCCTAGATTAACCAGTTCTTTTCAAAGACCCTGGCTAATCTGAGAGTCTGGCAGCATTTTAGGAATGTTAGGAGACCCCTGCTGGATCATACCAGAGGCCCATCTAGTTCAGCATCAAGTTGATTTTTGTAAACTGCTTAGACATTTTATTACAATAAAGCTATATATAAAGGTTGTGAAAGAAAGACAGAGCTGAGTGGAAGACCACTCTCCTGACTTGTGATTCCCAACAACTGATACCCAGAGGCATGCCACTTCCAGTACAGGAGGTAGTACACAGCCATCCTGGGTAGTAGTCATTGGTAGCTTTATCCTCCAGAAATCTGTCTAACCCCATCTTAAAGCCATCAAAGTTTGTGGCCAACACTTTATCCTGTGGTAGTGATGCCACAGTTTAACTATGCGCTGTGTGAAAAAGGACTAACTGATCTTTTCTCTCGGCTAAAAAGCCCCAGTAGTAACCTTTCCACATAGGGGAGTTGTTCTGGCTCCTTGGTTATTTTGGCTGCCCCTTTCTCAGTGCTTTCCAGCTCAACAATATCCTTTTTGAGTTGCTGCTTTATTGTAGATTGGCACTGTGATGCTAGTATTGAAGACTGTTGGCCGAAAAGAGTCTGAAAGATGATGCGGGTTTTCTAGTGTGGTGCTTTCAGGTAATAGTGCCACCTTAGCTCCTTTCCACCAGAGGAGGGATAATGGGATAAAGCTGTGAAGGCTGCAATCAGTGTGTCAAATTCTGGACATGCTCTCATTCTTGGCTGCCCCCTCCCCAGTGGGCTTCTCCTGCCTCATGTTTGAGCTGCTCCATGGCATGTGCTTTCATAGGCAAAAGCCTGTTTCGTCTGATGCACGTTGTGAATTGAGCAGCTATGTGTCCTCTTCGGTTCATTGGAGGAAAAATGAAAAAAAAATGAAGGCCAAATTTGTGTTTGCTTGTATGGTTCCGTCTGTTGCACCAAGTTGAATGATTCTAATATATATCTCTTGAGCAAAATGAGGAGTTTTGTTGCTTCTATGGAACTAGGATTTAGTGTTTTGCTTTCCATTTCGTTGTGTGTTTTTGCACAAAGAAAAGTCCAAGATAAAGCAATCTTACTGTTTTGGAGTGTGCCAAGGAAATAATGGTAGTCAGCAGCAAAACAGCAATTTACATTCGGTGTAGGATTTTTGTACACAACCCAGTGCTTATTGCAGTTGCAGTTTTGAAAACCTGACGTTTTAGCAGCATCCTTGACCCACGTTGACCCATGTTGTTTTGTTTTATACATTAAGTTTTCAGAAATGTAAATTAGCATAAATTAAATTCAACAATAGATCTCATTGTTGTATCCATTCTGGAATCAACAACAGTCCCTAAGAGAAAAGAGTTGGAAAAGTTTGGTAAATCCCACTTATTCCAGAAGGGATGACTTAGGCCTAATGTCATGAGGGTGCGGGAAATAAAAGCAATAAGATGTAAAGCAAAATAATGATTATAATAAAGAGTTGAGGTGGCTAGTTTGTTTAAGGGTATTGCTAGGTATGTTGTACTCAGCACCACCACAATTGATGATCTTTTCCCATTAGTAGAATTGAAGGTCCTCCTCTTACCTTTCATACAGATAGCTACCACCTCTTGATTTATCCTTGGTTGTCTATTTGCATATTAGGAGTTTCTTCCGATAAAATCATACCATGCAAGGAGAAATATTTTAAAATCCTGTTCAGTTATAGAAGCAACTAAAATGTGAGAAGAATAGAGTGGTTTGTTCTCAAGACATGACAGTATTAATCCTGGTTTAAAGGTGGCTTATAAGGGACGCGAGTGGCGCTGTGGGTTAAACCACAGAGCCTAGGACTTGCCAATCAGAAGGTCGGCGGTTCGAATCCCCACAATGGGCTGAGCTCCCGTTGCTCGGTCCCTGCTCCTGCCAACCTAGCAGTTTGAAAGCATGTCAAAGTGCAAGTAGATAAATAGGCACCGCTCCGGCGGGAAGGTAAACAACGTTTCTGTGCGCTGCTCTGGTTCGCCAGACACGGCTTAATCATGCTGGCCACATGACCCGGAAGCTGTACACCGGTTCCCTCGGCCAATAAAGCGAGATGAGCGCCGCAACCCCAGAGTCAGCCACGACTAGACCTAATGGTCAGGGGTCCCTTTACCTTTACCTAAAGGTGGCTTAGGGCAGTGTTATGAATGTGGGACATTGTCATGGATATTTTAAATGTAAGAATTGAAACATGATGCTTATTTGTTTGCAATCTTATATCTATGCTTCCCCAAGTTGTAGTTTTCTAGTGATGATAACTCTGGTTGTTAATGAATAAAATGCATTGTTCATTCATGTTTGTCTCTGTAACAGCAGCGTAGTGCCCCATCATTGTTAGTCTAATACCATAGTCTTGCTAGCATGGCGGTCAGTGTGACTAGTCTAAGGAATTATCTGCTAGGCCAGCAAACTGTGGTCCACTAGCAGTATAATTGAATTTGGTGCCTGGGTGTAAATGTTAGTTGACTTTGCAACTTTAGGAATTCCTGATTCTTGTGACTTGAATATTAAATGTTTCTCTTTTATATTAAACAGCTATGATGACTTCATGGGGTCAGCAAAAAATGTGATAAATGAACCGGTTGATGTAGAAGACAGTTATAACATGATGGTAAGTTGTATGTCTACTATGGCCATATTTTAGGATCTTAACTTGTTTGGCTTGTCCTAGTTCAGTTTTAGTTTCCACATATGTGGGTAATAGTTACCAGTCTTCCATGAAGCTGGAAGGTGGTGGACTGTTCTTCACGGAAGGTTTTTAAGCAGAGGTTGGATGGCCTTCTACCAGGAATTCTTTTTTTTTTTTAATATTTTTATTGAGTTTCTTTTCTTAGGTTCATATACACAAGATAAAAATAAGAAAGTACAAGAAACAAATACAAAGAAAGATAATAGAAAAAAAGGTTATTTCAATCCAACTTTCAATAATTTTTTCAGTATTCCAAATGGACTTCCCCACATCCTCCAGACTCTGCGTTCTTTGCAATAAAAGTTTCAACAATTTGTTACCTTGTTTCTTAACTTACTGTATCTTTCAGTTATTATGTTCCCAAATTCACAATCTCGTATCCCAACTTTGTTCATTTAAAATTAACATAATAAAGTTGATTCATATTACCACCTCTTTTTTCTTGTCTTAATTTTCAGTTTGCCTAAACAAGTTGCTAAAGCAAAAATTTCCTAATCGTGCATATTTCTTAACATTCATACAACTTATAATGTTTTTGCAAATAGTCCTTAAATTTTTTCCAGTCCTCTTCCATTGATTCCTCACCCAGATCTCGGATTCTGCCAGTCATTTCGGCCAGTTCCATGTAGTCCATCAACTGCGTCTGCCACTCCTCCAGCGTGGGTAGATCTTGAGTCTTCCAGTGCTTTGCAAGAAGAATTCTTGCTGCTGTGGTAGCATACATAAACAACGTTCTGTCCTTCTTTAACACCTTCTGGTCCACCATGCCCAATAGGAAGGCCTCTGGTTTCTTAGGGAAGGTATACCTAAATACCTTTTTTAGCTCGTTGTAAATCATTTCCCAGTAGGCCTTCACTTCTGGGCAGGTCCACCAAAGGTGAAAGAATGTCCCTTCTGCCTCCTTACATTTCCAACATTTATTATCAGGCAGGTGGTATATCTTGGCTAACTTGACTGGGGTCATGTACCACCGGTATATCATTTTCATAATGTTTTCTTTCAAGGCATTACATGCCGTAAACTTCATACCGGTGTTCCATAATCTTTCCCAGTCTTCAAACATAATGTTATGTCCAATGTCCTGTGCCCATTTTATCATGGCAGATTTAACTGTCTCATCCTGTGTATTCCACTTAAGCAGCAAGTTATACATTTTCGATAGTGTCTTAGTTTTTGGTTCTAACAATTCTCTCTAATTTCGATTTTTCCACTTGGAAACCCACTTTTTTATCCATTTTAAACACCTCTTGGATTTGAGCATAATGTAACCAATCCTGCACCTTATTTTTTAACTTGTCTTGGCTCTGCAGCCTCCAATTGTCTCCAGTTTTTTCAATTATTTCCCAATATTTTGGCCAATAGGCCTCCATATTGAGTCTTTTCCTAGCCTTGGCCTCTACCGGTGATAGCCACCTCGGGGTCTTACCCTCCAATAAGTCTTTATATTTCAACCAGACCGCAAAGATTGCTCTTCTGACTATATAGTTTTTAAATAGTTTATGAACTTTAACCTTGTCGTACCACAAATATGCATGCCAACCAAAAGCATTATCAAACCCTTCCAGATCCAGGACATCAGTGTTCTCCAACAAAAACCAATCCTTCAACCAGCAGAAGGCTGCAGATTCATAGTACAACCTCAGGTCCGGCAGGGCAAACCCCCCTCTTTCTTTCGAGTCAGTTAGTATTTTAAACTTTATTCGGGGCTTTTTGCCCTGCCAGACAAACTTAGATATATCCTTCTGCCACTTTCCAAAACATTCCACTCTGTCCACGATCTGTAGGGCCTGAAACAAAAATAACATTTTCGGCAATACATTCATCTTTATAGCTGCAATTCTGCCCAGCAAGGAAAGTTTCAATCTTGACCAAATTTCCAAATCCTTCTTAATTTCCGACCAACATTTTTCATAATTGTCTTTAAATAGATTCAAATTTTTAACAGTCAAATGAACCCCTAGGTATTTCACTTTTTTAACAACACTTAGTTCTGTTTCTTTCTGGAACCCCTCTGTTTCTGTAGGTGTCAAGTTTTTAGCCAGAACCTTGGTCTGGAATTCTTTAGTTGTGATTCCTACATTGAAGTGGGTTGGACTAGATGCCCCTTGAGGTGCCTTCAAACTATAGCATTCTGTGATTCTATAATTTGATTTCTTCCCCTGCTGCTGAATCCTTCTTTGCTGTGTTAACTGATCACTACTAATCCTTTTTCTTTTTTTCTAACCCAGTCCCTTTCTATGTTTTGATGGATTTTCACATTTTGCACTATTAGGAATCAGGCAACTGTTAAACAAATTCAGAATTCATTTCTTATAGAAGCATTGCTATAACCTAGTTGTGTTGTTAAAAGGTCATAACTTTAATTTTATATCTTTGATGCTAGCTTGTACCAAATCCTAAAACTTCTTCATCAAATTTTCCCCACCAGTGATGCATATTATGTCCTTTCTTTTAGGGCTGGGCAATGTTTAGCTGCTCTGCACACACATATACTGTGAACGTTTCTAGCTTTAAACTGTTCATGATGGTTTTATTACATTTTTGGTTGTTGTTAGCTGCAAAAACAGTGCCCTCCTCACTGAATTAACCTCTTCACATAAGCCTTCAAATGCAGTTAGTGCTCTAGTAACTTTTAAACATAATAAATCATGAGATTTTCTGTTTGAAAGTGCTGTAGCCATGTCTCTGGTGAGGAAAGTTTTTTTCTTATGACAAAAGCACGTATATATATTACCATAGAGATTTTGAAAATTGCTATTTATGAAAAGAGAACCAACGTTTGCCTAAGAAATTGCCTTTATTTATTTATTTAAATTTGTATACCACCCTTCATCCAAAGATCCCAGGCCAGTTCACAAGAGAAAAATACAAAATGAGAATACAAAATACATAATAAAGAACATGTCACAACAAGTATTTTAATGCATATTAAAATCTGGTGTGGCCATTTGCCACAGTTTTATAAACAACAGGAATCACACTGTTTATATTTGAAAGGCTTTTTGAAAGCATTGTGAAGAATGGATCCTTTCCAGTCCCTCACAGATCTGTCTTTTATCAACAAAATGATGGGGAGATCGAGGCAAAGTCCTTACCCATCAAGTTCAGCAGTCTCTGGAAGACACCCACTCCCTGTCTCAGATAGAAATTGCAGCTAGTTCACACAATATGTTTTTCCTCAATGCATGAACAATTCTAACTATCCCTGAGTCTCATGTGGGCAAAGTTAGGCAAAGAGCAGACAAACTTTGCCTCAGTTCCTATGCTGATCATTGGACTTATTGCCTGCTGTATTCTCAAGTGCCTGGTTCATGGGTTGAACTGGTTCGGGGCTCCTTGTGTGACTCACTATGCATGGTCATCTGCTGCCTCGTGCCTCTGTCTGTTTCCTTTGACCTCCTTTTATCTGTGGAACTCCTTGCCACCAAATATTCAATTCTTCAGTCCCTCAACTTCCTTCAGAAGTGACGAAAGCAGTCTTTCCTCACCTGGTGCCCTGCAGTTGCTACTGCACTCCAACCCCAATAATCCCTGATGGTCAGTGGTAAGAGATGAGGTGGAGTTGCAGCCCAGAAAAACATGCAGGGCACCAGGTTGAGGAACTGTGACCTGGACATATCTATTTTACCACCCCTTCTCTAACTCACTGCACTTTTAACTGAGATGGGAGGTGTGCCAAGTGATCAGCTTTTTTTGTTGGTGTATTGCTTGGAGGGCTTACAGCCAAGGTGGTAGTGGCGGTGGATCTTTTATTCCTCCTCCTGCTTTGGGGCTGCTGATTGCAGTAGCAGCGGAGATAGCAGCACAACTCACAGTTGTGCTGTCAACTTGCAATCAGCGTTTTCTGTCCCATCCACCCCCACCCCAAATGCCCCTTAAGTTGTGTAATGCATTCAGGAAAGAGTGGGGAGATGGCAGCCTGTAGTAGCAGCAGCAGCAGCAGCTGCCTTTTTTGTGGCAACTGTCTTTATCCTTCCCAGAATATGTCTGGGGTGTTCTGGGTGGTGGTGTTGCAATTAGCAGTGACTGAGAGGCTCTCTGTTCCTTCCACCCTGCATAGCAAAAATAGTGTTAAAAGAAAAATACCGTATTTTCCGCTCTATATAAGATGCACCAGACCATAAGACGCATCTAGTTTATGGAGGAGGAAAACAAGAAAAAAAATATTCTGAATCCCAGAAGCCGGAACAGCAAGAGGGATCACTGCGCAGCAATCCCTTTCACTGTTCTGGCTTCTGGGATAGCCGCGCGCAGCCTCTTCAGGGCAGCGGGATGAAGGCTCCCCTCCCTGAAGAGGCTAAGCCAGAAGCTAGAACAGTGAGAGGGAGCGCTGCGCAGCGATCTCTTTTGCTGTTCTGGCTTCTGGGATAGCTGCGCAGCCTGCATTCGCTCCGTAAGACGCACACACATTTCCCCTTACTTTTTAGGAGGGAAAAAGTGTGTCTTATAGAGCAAAAAATATGGTAAGTTGATTCTATGACCCATAACGACTACCAACACAGTAGCCAGTAGGCCTGGACAATGTATTGATATATCACCCAGGACCAGTATAAGGGGCGGACCGCGATGGCGGCTTCACTTGGCGGTATGTCGCGAGTGAAACTGCCACCTCTCCTGAGTCCCTCTGTCACCAGCTCCCAGCACACCAAGGGAGAAACCAGCTGCAGCCAAGCGCTGGAGGCAGGGGGACTCAGGAGCGGCTGCGGTTTCACCCACAACATACTGCCGAGTGAAGCCGCCATCCCACTCAGTCCTCATCCCAGCAAAGAGGGAGAAACGAGCTGCATTGTCGAGGCGCCAATACAGCTTGTTCCTCCTCTGCTCCTTTAGACTGTTTGGCTTAGAAGTGGGCAGCTGCCCTTGCCTCAGTCAAGCAGTTTTTTAAAAACTCTGTCTTGTCAAATTTCGCCCGAGTTCTATCCTTCCAAGAAGATAAACAAATCCACTCTCTTCCTCCCCAGAAATTTCAAGCTGAAAGTTCTCACCTGAGAACTTCCAGCTCAATTCTACGTGCTTCTTCAGTTGTCTTTCCTTACCTCCTCCTTTATTTCTCTGTTTGCCTAGTTGGTAAGCCTAGGAGCAGTTTCTACATTGTCAAATTTGTTACATATCATACAGTGTCTTGTTTTTAGGTGTCGCAAAAAACCCCCTGATATTAATGGTTAATATTGCACAGCACTGTATTGTGTAAAGTCTAGAATGTCCCTTCTTATACCTTTTTTAAAAAGAGTGTGATTTATAAGGTATAATTTCAATATAGCAAACTGCAGTGTTCCAGCTTGGTTTGAGTAGCATGTGAATGCCTTTCCAGCTCCCACCTTGAGCTTGCATTAAGGATTTTGATTCTTTTGCAGAATCATTTCACCTGGTGCAGAATTAATGTCCTGACAAACCATAGTTTTCAGTTAAGGAGATGGTCTTGATATGTGCAATTTCATTCCTGTCCTTTCCAGACTGGTATTTAACTGTGGTCTCATATGTGCCAAGGCAAACTATGGTTTCCTTGCAAACCAAAGATTGACACCAGTTGTTTGAAGTGGGTTTGTGAAACATGGTTATAAGAGAATTGGCTTATGTTAACCATGGTTTTGTCAGGTTGCACTCATAGCATGACACCGTAGTTAGCACTGGAAAGATAGTTATCTTAACAGAGGAGAGGGTTCACATATTTTTAATACTGGCTCCCTGTTTACAAATTGTGGTTTGTTGGGAGCCAGCAGTCGCACTACACTAACCTATTTGTGCCTATTTTGCTTTCACAACCAAATGCATTTATGTAATGTTCTTTCTCTGGGCAACAAAGATGTCTGGTGTTTAGAGTACTGTCAAATTATTACAATGCTGTCCTTCTGGGGGAGAAATATTGGATGGAGATGGTTCAGTTCATATTAAGGAACTTGAGAAGCATATCTAAAATGTGCAGAATTGTGAATAGTGACATTTCCACCGTTTGCAAAAAATTGGGAAAGCAAAACATTGGGAAAGAAGCAGCTCAGAGATGCCTATTTGAGTTCTTCTGCATGACACTAGATGGCACACTGTGGCTTTGAAATCAAGACACTAGAAAATGATTGGAGGTGAAATAAAATATAAAAATTATCAACATAGCGCAGTATGTCCTCTTCGTATTCTGCATTTCACCCCATCCATTATTGCTTGGAAAAATCTCTTTCTGAGGGATTTTATATGTGCAACTGCTTCATTACACGTATCTGAATGTATTTGCTTGAGCTTAATTATTAACTTGTTAATTAATATTTTAGACTATAGCTCTCATAGCTTCTCTGACCATTGGCTATGCTGGCTGGAACTGATTAGAATTGGAGTCTAGTAACATCTGTAGGGCCACAGGTTAGCCACCCATTGTAGATCTTTGTGGCTGGTGTATAAAATAACAGTTATATAAAACTTTTGTGTGTGGTTTTTTTATTGATCAGAAAAAATATATTAGTGACCGAAGACTTAAGAGATGGTTCAGAAGTAACAGTAAACTGTGATTTGCCAGTGGCTGATAAATCAGGATATAAAATAATGCTTTAAAGCTAATTTGCAAACCCCAGTTTGGGCACATTGTGGTTTTTGATAAAGTGTCTTAACTGACAAACCATGCCTTGGGATATTGCTCAGTCCATGGAGGCTGCAGTTTAGGATAGCATCTAGGTACTCATATTCCAGCTGTATAAGAAAAAATATTGTATATGCCTTCCCTAAATCACCACTTGGGTAAAGGAAGGTTAGCTCAAACCATGGTTTAGCATTGAATTGGAACCAACCCAATCCAATGACTGCAATCCAATGCCCTTTAGAGTAATCCTCATTGAATAAGGTGTAGTATAGATAGGATTATTGTGCTGTTAGTGAAACAATTTCCCTCTATTTTCAGGCTTCCTTCCAGCGTTCAAATAGTCATGACAAGGTTAGAAAAATTGTGGCTGAAGAGGGTCGCACAGCAAGGAACCTGATTGCATGGAGTGTGCCCTTGGAAAGCAAAGAGGATGATGGTAGGCATTAACCATGGATCATATTTATGTTCAGCAAGTAATTATGCCAGTGAAACAGATTGGCATTCTGTTCAGGACAGGCAAAGGAAAGTTCAAATGTGGTGTACTTTAACTTAATGGAATTCGCCATCACATGATTTAGTTGTGGTCACTGTTTTAGATGGCTTAAAGGGGGATTAGATAAAGTCATGGAGGAAAAGTCTGTCAATAGCTGTATACTGTTTCCATGTTCAGAGGTTGTAAGCCTCTGGACACCAGTTGCTGGGCATGGCAGGCAACAGCAGGAGAAGACGGTTGCCACATTCACGTCTTGCTTCTGATGTATCTGGAGAGTGGCCTCTGTCACACAGGATGATAATGGACTAGACCAGTGGTTCCCAATTAGCTAAATACTGCAGCCCCCGTGTTTCACAAAAGCCAAGCCATGGACCCCCTATGTTTGAAAATGTTTATATCTCTATGGTAGTTTTGGTTGTGTGAATGGTGCCATGGACTGCCTGGGTGGGTTATGCAGATCCTCTTGGTTCTGCGGACCACCAGTTGGAAACTACTGAACTAGATGGACCTTTGGTCTGCTCCAGCAGGGCTTGTACTGTATTCTTATTATGCCTGTCAGTCTCCCCCCCCCCCCCAAGGCATGCAGCTAGAACTATAAAAGCAAGAAAAGGTTGAGCACCAGCAAAACTGTATACCCCCAAATTAGTGCTCTAATTATGGAGTGGAATGTTCTCCTTGACATCTGACATGTCTTACATAGTTGCCATTTTTACAGAGTATGATTTTACTAAAATTGAAGAGAGCTTGGGGTTGTGAGCTATGCATACCATTAAGCTCCCCCCCCCCCACCTCTTCTCCTTTAATTTTTGCCAAAATCCGATAAAAATGCAACCCATCTGCTAGGCATGAAGGAACTCAAGAGTTGTTAGATTTATGAAAAGGTCATATAAATGCCAGTGAAGTTGGATGTTGATTTCCAGCACCCTAACTAACCACTGTCCATTCTGGTTGGAGCTGATGGAGTTTAAAAAGTCAACCAACATCTGGAGGACCACAGGTTTACCATATCCAATGTAAGCATTACGGAATTATTGCTTGTTTCAAATGCTGTTTTCTTTTCACAGGAAAACCAAAATGGCAAGTAGGAGGGAAATCCAAAAGAATAACTCAGGGAACTCATAAAACTACTAAACAGGTACATGCAAGTTTTCTTATTGGGTTGCTCTTCATACCACACTAGAAAAGTAATGTGTTCTGAAACAAAACTTACAGTGGTACCTCACAAGACGAATGCCTCGCAAGACGGAAAACCCGGAAGACGAAAGGGTTTTTTGTTTTTTGAGCTGCTTCGCAAGACGATTTTCCCTATGGGCTTGCTTTGCAAGACGGAAACGTCTTGCAAGTTTGTTTCCTTTTTCTTAACACCGTTAATACAGTTGTGACTTGACTTTGAGGAGCAACTCATAGCACGCGGTGTGGTAGCCTTTTTTGAGGTTTTTAAAGACTTTGGTATTTTTGAAGCTTTTCCAAAACTTTCCCGACACCGTGCTTCGCAAGACGAAAAAAATCACAAGACGACAAAACTCGCGGAACGAATTAATTTCGTCTTGCGAGGCACCACTGTATATGCTTCATTTTGAATGTTTTGTTCAACTGTACTGGAGATAAAATATATCTTAAGCCATTCCCATCCTTCCACATAGCAGTTTTATTTCAGTGTTTGGTTTGCTGGCATTGTGTTTGGATGATCATATGCCAGTTAAGCTGAGGTATGAAGAAGCTTTATGGATGTGCATGCAGCCTCTTCACATGAGCCATAAGACAAACCAGGGCGGGGTTTAAATAATTTTTGTTGTTATTATTATTCCATTTTACCAGAAAGCTGCAGGTAACAGGTATGGAACAAGAAAGTATATTAAGCAACGTGGCATAGTGGTTAGAGTGTCGGACTAGGACCTGGAAGACCAGGGTTCAAATTCCCACTTGGCCTTACTAGGTGACCCTAGGCTAGTCAGTCTAACCCACCTCACAGAGATTAAAGGAGGAGAGAGAGAACCATATATGCCACCTTGAGATAAATGAAGTAAATAAATAATAAATTCATGTGACCTGAGGTACAGTGGTGCCCCGCAAGACGAATGCCTCACAAGACGAAAAACTCGCTAGACGAAAGGGTTTTCCGTCTTTTGAGTCGTTCCACAAGATGAATTTCCCTATGGGCTTGCTTCGCAAGATGAAACATCTTGCGAGTTCTTGCGAGTTTGTTTCCTTTTTCTTAAAGCCGCTAATAGCCGCTAAGCCGCTAATAGCCGTGCTTCGCAAGACGAAAAAACCGCAAGACGAAGAGACTCGCGGAACGGATTAATTTCGTCTTGCGAGGCACCACTGTATTGAAGAATATTTAATCATGTGACCTCCCTTCACTGTCTGAAGCAATATGCAGGATTGTTGTCTCATCTGTCATTTGTGAGAAATAGTCCTTTCTGTGAAATAATGATCACTGAGTGCATAGTGTTCTCTTGATTCTACCATGCTTTGTGAAATTACGGATGTTCTCCTTGGGTGGGGAAAAGAGGCATGTGTCAGCGATCATCTTGAAACCCAACCCCTTAATTTTCTAAAAATAGTTTTTATCACCTGCCCTTCTAAGTGTTCTCTGTGGTCCTTACCTCCCTTTTATTCTTCCCTTAATCCTATGTGGTGGGTTCTTGCCAGCTGAGCAACTGTTCAAGGCTTACAGAGACAAGTGTGTGCTGCACATGTTAACAGGCTCCTGGGATGCCAACCAGGAAGCAGGCCTCAGGCTCAATGCTGCCTCCAGTAACAGCTCTTCTCTCATCATCGCCTAAGATCGCTGGGGTTTGGAGGCGATACCTCCTTGTTGACTTGTGTGTCTCCTTGAGGCTAGTTTTTCAGCAGTTCCTAAGTGATAGACTTGGGCGATGAGAAGCTTTGCATCACAGAAGGTGGAAACAGCAGCCCAGATAAGTCATGACTCATACTGTGGGATTTAAAATAAACTTTTCCTTAACCTCCCAGCCCCCAATTCTTCATTTAATCTTAGTCTGCAGTCCCACTTACTAGCAGGTAGAAGCCTGCTTGATATGAACACATGAAAGAAACCGAAGATATTGTTTGCAAGTCATTGATAACTTCCTGGAGCTCTGTGTGAGTTGGGACATGTCTCCTGTCTGTGCGTCTCAGTTGCCACATGTGTTGGTCAGATCCCTTGTATGTGTCATCTATGGTGAGTGTAATGTAGCTAACCAAGTGGGGCAGTTATACGTGGTCACGGCCCCATTTTTCATTTTAAAGAAAAAGGTGGCATTGATGGTTAAAATGATAAAAGCAAAGGGTAGTATTTGTCTAACTCCTACTCAGAGCAGACACGTTGAAATTAATGAACCTAAATTGTTTGTCTCCAACTTTTATTTTAGGGCAGGCACTTTATCTGGTAACTACTAAATGAAGTTTTAATTTTCTTTTCCATATTGTAAAAATATCAAGAACATACATATTGCATTTATTTTGCTGACAATCTGTAGCCTGAGCTTTAAGGGTTTATTTTGCAGGTCTGGTTTCCCACAGATTTCTTTTAAAAAAGAAAAAGAAAGAAAGAGAAAATCCCTAAGTATAGCCACATCTCATTTCAATTCTTTTTTTTTTTGTACCAGATATGCTAAAATATTGCTGAAGAGCTAACAAGAAATAGATTTTAGATGCTCAGCAAATAGAAAATTCTTCTGGTCAGAGCAAGTGGAGGGTGAAACTAACATCCAGACGTGATGAATGTCTGTCTCACTCTCTGGGGGAGACAGAAAATTACACTGATATTTCAAACCGCCTGGAGATTAAGAAGGGCAACACTAACACAAATACCCAACTGTTCCACTTCAATAATGAGGCTTTATGAAACACAAAATGGAGAAGCATAGATGTAAAATGATAGTCAGATATCACTAATGGAAACTTAATACTTTCTCTCTTGGGGCTGTTCGGTCACTTTGACACCAGAGCTGACTGGCAAAGGCAAGATTAATTTCCATAGGTTTTATATTAAAAGCAACAACTCTTATACAGTTCATTTAAAGGTATTTCACAGAGTAGTCCTAATGCATTCATGCCCAAAAGCAAGTCCCACTGTGCTCAATAGGATTACTCCCTTAGTAAGTGTGTTTAGGGTTGCAGCCCAGACACTATACATCAGTGGTTTTCAACCTTTTTGAGTCCACCGCTCCCTTGACCAACGGCTTTATTCCTGTGACTCCCCTGTGGGTTCCAGCTCATCCTGGGGTTTTGTTACAGGATGTGTGTAAGTGGGGATTCCCCCGCTCTGCCCCAACCCATTCTGCCCCTGCCAGCTCCCCTGAATATTCCTCGGAGGAGAAGAAGAGTTTGGATTTGATATCCTGCTTTATCACTGCCTGAAGGAGTCTCAAAGCGGCTAACATTCTCCTTTCCCTTCCTCCCCCACAACAAACAGTGGGGCTGAGAGACTTCAGAGAAGTGTAACTAGCCCAAGGTCACCCAGCAGCTGCATGTGGAGGAGCGGAGACGCGAACCCGGTTCCCCAGATTACGAGACTACTGCTCTTAACCACTACACCACACTGGCTCTTGGAGAGAAAGAGAGATGATACAGGAAGATATTGGCTGAAAGTGAATGAAAGGACAGCCCCCCAGGGCTTCTCTGAACATTCCTCAAGTCTCCCCAGGGTGCCCCGGTGCGCTGGTTGATCACCAATGCTGTACACCTACTCTGCAGGACAGGGATGAGAAACCTGTGGTTCCTCAGTTCCCATGGGCCACAGCTTGCACAGCCAATGGCCAGGGATGGTGAAAGTTCTTGTCCAGCAGCACCTGGAGGAAGAGAGCTTCTCCATCCCTATTTTACGAGCAGCTTTGGTGGCCAGCAAACATGGAAGAAGGAATGTTAGCCAAAGAATGGAGGAGAGTGTCTCCTGTGCTGCCCTGGATTCCTAGGCTGTGCTTGTATACACTACAGCAAAATGCTTGGCAGTTCTGCCTTGTATGTGCACAAAGGGCTTTTTTGTGGGAATGGATGGGAAGCTGCTTGCACATGTATAGGAGAGGGCACATAATACGACAAGAGAACTGAACATGCCTCGTAGGTATATATTGAATTCTCTAGCTAGAGACATTAAAGAGTATTACTGTAATTCTATTGAATAATATGTGTGTAAGTGCTTTGTAGATTCTACTTGTGAATGTTAATTTAACATTTGCCATTATCACAATGTCTATGAGAAGAACTAAAAAGTTCCTTCACTGCTTGAAATGCTCCCTCTTTCTGTCCCATGAATGTGCCTCAGTGGATAACTTCCTGCTTTCATCAAACTGTACTTTGCTGCTTCGCTCAAATCAGCAAACTATGATCTGAGTGAGCCCTCCAAACTAGGATTGTAAACCACAATTTACTCCTAGTGTTGTTGTTTTTTAATTGTTTTTATTGAAGATTTTCTTGGGTTATAAAAGTACAAACATCACCTCTGCTTTCAGATCACAGAGTTCTTTTTACCGATCATTTATATTTGATATGAGACTTGATGCTGTATACAGTATAAGGAGGGAAGAGAAGGGGGTAATTTGCTCCTAGTTGATCAAGCCAAAATGTTATGCGATCAAGGGAGTGCATGAGCAGAGGGCTTCCTCCCCACCCTTCAAACCCTTGAGTCCCCCCTGTGTGGTTGGATTCCAGGCCCTCCCACCACAGACTTAGGGCCAGTGGTCGGGAGGATGGGAGCTGGAATCCAGCAGGAAGCTTATCTATGGAGTCTTGGAAACATTATATTCAGTGCTTTTTTTTCTGGGGGGATGCAGGGGGACGCACACCCCTAAACATTTTGTGAATCTTTGTACTTTTGTCCATTTACTATATTTATTGTTCCCATTCTGAACTATAAAATGGTGATTTTTCTTGAGTCTAAACATTTTTAAAAGAAAAAAAGCACTGATTATATTTGAATACTTTCAGTGCTTTGTTTTAAAAGTGTTTGGGCTGAAGCAAAATGCATGTCCTGTGAATCGCCAACCGTTGGCCACACTTGCTGGATTTTGCATTTCAAGTTGTGCCCCTTCTTTGCAGAGTACCACATCAGACTGCAAAATAACATCAGCAGCTGGAGAAAAAAACTTTGATAAAAGCCCAACTAAAACAAGACAGCCTCGGAAAGTGGATCTGCGAGCACGATACTGGGCCTTCCTTTTTGACAACTTAAGACGTGCAGTTGATGAAATCTATGTCACCTGTGAATCAGATCAGAGTGTAGTAGAATGCAAGGTAAGCTCTTCTGGTAGTGCAGTAGATGCATGGATGATGCTTGGTTGCTACTTATAATCCTCAAAGTACTGCGGGACTCTTGAATCTTGTTGCTCTGTTCTTTATGAGTAGGCAGATATACTGTGGTCTGAGCTTTCATAGACTAGAGCCCATTTCGTCATCTGCCACTCCAGACTTTAGGTTCTGAACGCTTATGTGCTAGAGAACATTCATTTCCATTGGGGTTGGGATCTGTGGTGAAACCACTGCCCCATCCAGGGCCTTGCTGGTGAGCTGTGGCCAGAGTTGAGGGTGTGATTGGAGTGGCTTTTTCTATTTTTGTCTTCCTCCCTCCCCCCCCAATAATGTATTTTCCCCTTGACATCATTGAGAGGAAAATTAAATCATTGACTCCAGGGCCTGTTTGTGGTGGGGATGATCCTGTAGATCCATAGCCTCCCTGGACCCACTGCATTCAGGGCAGCACCAGTGGGTCAGTGGCAGCAGCACTGATTTCCACAGCCACATTGGGGAAAGCCTGTGGCTGCAGACCTTCTTCTCAGTACACTGAGAGGGAGCCTAATCAGCTGCAATGTATTTTCATATGGTTCTGTTGGTGGGTGCTTTCATGGTCTCCTGCTGTCTTTTGCAGTACGTTTTCAATGGAGTGGATGATAGTGGTTGAAAGGGAGGTGTTGGAGCAATTGGGTGGATGGTGTGTTTGTGTGTAAGGTGGACTTGTTAGTGGGGGCGGGGTCAGAGTGACGTATCGTAAATCGGTCTGCTTGGGCAAGAAGGGAGGATGAGACAGAAGGGATCCTTGACTCTGAAAAACTTTTCAAAATGTTCGTGTTTTTGCTTTTCAGAAAGGTTTATTGTTTTATTTGTTATTACAGGTTTTTGGTTTGATTGTTTATCTATAGTATAAGTTATTTTTGTAAATTGTTCTAAAACTGAAATGAAATAACAAATCTGCAGGATCCACACGAACCTTTAACCACCCTTCCTGAGAGCTTAGGATAGTTTCCTTATTCTTTAAGTTGCCTTTGGAGTCCAGTTTTCTCCTTGTATTGACTGTAACAGGCTAACTTGAGCAATTGTCATTTTTAAAATTGGCTGTTTAAAACTCTCTAATCTTGTTTGTTCGCAGAAGATTAATCATAATTTAATTTTATATATACCCTATATGGTCAAAACGGCTTTAAAAACAAGAATATTATGGCAGTGTAAACCACTGAAATCCAATAAAACCAGAAGCTCTCAGAACAGAGGAAACTCTAAAATAAGAAATCTTAAAGGGCTCTAATTAAAGAATAACTCTGAAATAAATTATTCATTAAACAACATTTAATATTTATATGATTCCCCCATTGCAGTGAGATTAACACACAGTAGACTGTATATGAATATATTGTAGTTGATTTACCTGCAAGTCCCCCAATATTTCAGTAATCAATCCTGTAGGTGGCACTATTGAGATTCAGCCTGAATTCACATTCTTTCGTTTCCTGTTTAATATCTTAATTACACATTGTTCCCTTTCTCCAGAGATAGCTATCGCTCCTCTCATTCACTTGCTGGTGGTAATTATGGAAGATTGATGGCTCAGTATAAACAGTGTCTGGGTGGGTCGTAGTCATAAGTTGGCTTTCCCCATATAATTTTAGATGGAAAACAGACACATCACCCAGTGTATTTTTTGCCAGCTCAACTGAAAGGAAGCTGGCTTCCTTCTTTATAACATCAAATTTACTCCTTGGAGTTTTATAATAAGTAAATAAGTAAAACAATGTATGAATATATACATACATACATACACACACACCCCAAGAAATACATGGCGAGCAAAAGAGAGAAGTTTAACATTATGAAACTGTTGAAGGTATCCAAATTACTTTCCTATGAACTTTGAGTGAAAATATTCACCACATTCTGGAAACCATTATTATTGCTAGTCCATGACATGTAAAGAGAACTTTCATCTGGTCATGAATATTTAGTTTTCTGTTGAAATGAAAGATGACCAAATTGACTCTAGGGTTAGTGTACAAAAATAGAGCTGGAAGAAAGCAAATTCTGAAACCAAACAGTGGCCTGAGGTTTCCAAGCTGCCTGTTGGTTTAACACAATTTAACTCCCCCCCACCACACACAAAAAACAAAACACTGAACTAAACTGAACTGTCCTCTTGCTCAGGAAATTTCCCCAAAGACCCTCCCCCCACTTTAAAGAGACCTGATACTCCCTGCAGTGTAATCAGATTATGATTTTCTAAACTTTTATGGCTGAAAGAACAGTAGTTTATTTGTATGACATCTCCATAGATCCAAAACTGCATTCAGAATTCTGGTCATATCATTCATGCTAAGTTGGGAAGGAAATAGCATTAAAACTAAAACAAAAAATCCCCCAAACATTCATTTTACAGAAGAGTTAAGGTTGTTAAGTGATACCAGTGTAATTATCCAATGAATAATTTGTATACAAACCCTAAACATTAGAAAACTGCATAGAATTCCTGCCTTTCAAAAAAAAAAAAAAAGGTCTATTTTATTGTGCCACTGGAGCTTTAGTTCAGTCTTATGCATTGGTGACAATCCATGGCCACTTCAGTTATGGCATTTATGTTTTAGAAAGTACAAATGGGACCTACAAATGGGGGGGGGGGGGGGGAGAGGTGTTTGTGTATGTCTGAGGATGCTAACTTCCCTCCTGTTTCTTAGCTGACCTTGTTTAATGTATATATGTATTTATTCTTTTCCTTAAAATATTGTAAGTCACTTTGGGTTGCTGTGGTAAAAAAGGTGTGAAAATAATAATTTTGCCTCTAGTTCTGTTGGCACAGGGCCACTGACGTCAATATTAGCAGGAGTGATTATCTCTATTTGCTTTATTGTGTGGGGTGTGTACATGTGTGGGGTGTGTACCCTGTAAAATGCTTATAGCTATGTGTTAGTTGGGGTGGGTGTGGGTGGTGCTGTGGTGGCATTCTTGGGCTTGCCAATCAGAAGATCACAGTTTGAATCTGCATGACTCAGTGAGCTCCTGTTGCTCTGTCCCAGCTTCTGGCAACTTAGCAGTTTGAAAGCGTACCAGTGCAAGTAGATGAATAGGTAGTGCTGTGGCGGGAAGGTAAATGGCGTTTCCGTGTGCTCTGGTTTCTGTCACAGTGTCCCATTGTGCCAAAAGCGATTTAGTCCTGCTGGCCACATGACCCGGAAAAGCTGTCTGTGGACAAATGCTGGCTTCCTCAGCCTGAAGCGAGTTGAGAGCCGCACCCCATAGTCACCTTTGACTGAACCATCCAGGGGTCCTTTACCTTTTAGTTGGGGTGGGGAATATTCCACTGCAAAAGAAAGTGAAAATAATTATGGTTACGGTGACACTGCACTGTGATGTTGGCTTCTTCTGGATGGAAGTAATTCTGCTTCCCCTGTCTTTAGCACCAACCGTCTCTCATTTATACCATGCAGTGATCTCAGTTTTTGATGTGACTTTGACTGAGGCTACAGTGGCAGGCTTGAGCTTCCGTATGTGCAAGTTCCATCTTTTTCTGATATCTGCAAGTAAGTAGGACTGGGTGATGGTTGGTTTCCAACATCGCAGTGTATCACCAGCTAAACATTGTGATATGCTGGTATATCACGATGTCTGAAATAAGGATGGAGCTATGTACGGTGGGCATGGAGACTGGGTGTGCGGGTGGCTGAAGAAGCAGCCACAGAGAGGCAGGCAAGCGAGGCAAGCTCTTGCGTTTGGAGGGCGAACTCCTTCCACTCCTCCCTAGACAAAGAGAGGGAGAAGGAAGAAGCAGGAGCCTCGATTCCTGGCTGGGGTGAGGATGGATAGTGGAGGAGTGAGACACTGAAGGGGAACCCCTCCCCCCCCCACATCCAGAGCCTGGCAGGTGGTTCTTTAGGTGCCAGGAGGGGCAGGGCAGCTGGCTGAGATGAGCCACAGGGAAGCAGCTGGAGGGGGAAGGCAGAGCCTCAAGGAAGCAGTCAGAGAGGAAAGGCAGGGAAAGGAGCAGCCAGCCAATCCCACTTTGGGGGAGGCAAAACGGTGTTTGGAAGGCAGCAGCCAGCAATCACCAATACACAGGGACAGGACTTCTCAAATTGCTCGCAATTATACCACCTCCTGGAATTTTGAAGGCTGTTTGCAATGTATTGCCAGATCAAATATACTGAAACAGTTATCGCAATGTGGGCTGCTTCAAACCGGTTTTGAATTATGTATTGGTCCATCGCACAGGCCTACAAATAAGGTTAAATATTTCCTCCTCATACATTATTCCGTTGTTTGGGGCTTTATTTAAGGTTTGAAGGAACAGAACAGAAATAGCAGTGTGTGATGTGCACCCAATTCTCCAGATGTTTGCTCATTAGTAAGTTCCACTCAGTTCTGCTTACTCCCAAGTAAGCATGCATAGGGGATTTGTGCTCATTTCAGCATTGGCCATGGCTGATGGAAGAGGGAATGGAGCCATCTCAATCTCACCTGCTCTCCATCAAGGGGTCCAGAATTTGGTGTTTCCAAAGGTCTGAATTGCGCTGCTTTGGGAGAAGTAGACACTTTGTTCTCTTTTGTTTCCCTCCCCCTTCGTTTTGAAAAGTCTTAACTGTTTTTGTTCCAAAAGGGCGTCAGGAAGGAGGGCTGATGTGTCAAATATTTGGAGGCAACAAACATGTAGAGATAGAAAAGAAGAAAGGAAAAATGTGTGGACTGCTTCACATATTACTTTTTAAACAGGTATATGCAAAACATGTTTGTGTACCTGTGAAAACATCACATGTGCATGTGGCAATTCATATTTATAGACACCTGTGCTAACAGTTTGGGGAACCAGACCTATCTGCTGCTCTCTGAATCATATACAGTGGTACCTCGAGTTAAGTACTTAATTCGTTCTGGAGGTCCGTTCTTAACCTGAAACTGTTCTTAACCTGAAGCACCACTTTAGCTAATGGGGCCTCCAGCTGCTGCCGGAGCACAATTTCTGTTCTCATCCTGAAGCAAAGTTCTTAACCCAAGGTACTATTTCTGGGTTAGAGGAGTCTGTAACCTGAAGCGTATGTAACCTGAAGCATATGTAACCCGAGGTACCACTGTACCCACAACAGCCATGTTCACATTTCAAAGTAAGCCAGGATTCATAATCCAACAACAAACCATGTTTTAAGGCATACTAAAAATCCTGACTCATTAGGAGAGGAACAAACTAGGATCCTGGGTTCAGATGTCACAGGCATGCCAAGCTCAATGGTGTCTTACTGGGTTTGTTTTTCCTCCTCATTCCACAGGAGTAGTGAAGCAGGAGCAATCAAGAGGGGTGCCCCAACAGCCTTGGATTGTTGTTATGTGTAAACGCATCCAATACATGGGCGTAGCCAAGGGGCGCAGGGAGGGACAGCTGTCTCCCCCCAAATCAATACAAATCAATTAAAATACATAGCAACTGAGGTTCTGCCACCCCTAACAAAAATCTTGACTATGTTTATGATCCAATGTGAAGTGCACATGTGCTTTCATATAAGTGTGTGAAAGGGGCCCAATTTCCCCTTGCAAATAGTACTTGCAATAATATTTTCCCCTTTGCAAATAGTATGTCAGCATTTAGGTTTTCATCCCTGTAAGGAAAGATGGAGAGCCAAGCGCATAAATTTACTTGAAGTCCGTTTGAGGCTTCTCAGTATACTATAAATTGTTACTGAATGAAAATAATGATACAAAATCTCTTTAAACTGTTAATTGTTTTTAATTTTTCTACTGCAACTGAAGGATTTTATCATTTTTCTTAAAGTAATATCAGAAAGGACAATTGTATGTTCATCTGTGGAATATCTGGTCAGGTTTGTTTGCATTTTTGGAATTTGAAATCATATTTATTCAAACACAACAAGTAATATTTATTATATTCCTAAAGCAATTTGTTGCCTTCCTAAAAGAAAACCCCCTGCATTCATTTTAAATGAAGAAAGAGCAATCATTACATTTCAGTCTTTACATAATAGGAATTGGAATGTCTGTGTGCAGTGCAATGAGGGAGTGGGCCAGATTATTGATTTACAGTGTTGTTGAGGATACTGTTTATTGTATTTGAATGAGACAGGGCTCTGGTGACTGTTTGCGGTTGAAACTGCAGACGGAAGGGTTGTGGTGGAGATGCAAACAGGCTTGTGAGAAAATCAGCTGTTGGTAATCTCTCCAAGCTTTGGAGTTTGCCTTTGGAGAGCCAGTGTGGTATAGTGGTTAAGAGCGGTAGTCTTGTAATCTGGGGAACCGGGTTCGCGTCTCCGCTCCTCCACCTGCAGCTGCTGGGTGACCTGGGCCAGTCACACTTCTCTGAAGTCTCTCAGCCCCACTCACCTCACAGAGTGTTTGTTGTGGGGGAGGAAGGGAAAGGAGAATGTTAGCCGCTTTGAGACTCCTTAAAGGGAGTGAAAGGCGGGATATCAAATCCAAACTCCTCTTCTTCTTCTTCTTCTTCTTCTTCTTCTTCTTCTTCTTCTTCTTCTTAAGGACAGTTGTATTTTACAGCTCAAACCTATGCACATTTACTTGGAAGTAAGTGTTGTGTTCAGTGGGACTTGCTTTCTTGTGTTTAGTGTTGTAATCATAGTAGCTCTTCTTAAGCTGCAATATGCACATGCCATTTTTTCATGGTTTGGAATACAGGAACAAATAGTTAAAGCAGGCTGTCTCCAGCAGTTGTGTGTTTTGGCGACTAATGAAATGAAGTCTGCAAATTTTCCAGGGAAAAGCAAATATATATGGTGGAGATATGTCATTGAAATCCATGGAATTTCCAAGTATGTTCAAAGTTGCATTCTGGATTTATCAAGGTTTTGAGGAGTTTGATCCATTTTCATTTAAAGGAGCTTTATTTCTGTGCAGTGATTATCCTAACCGGATAATTCTAATTACAGGTAGGTAGCCGTGTTCGTCTGCCGTAGTCAAAACAAAATAAAGAAATTCCTTCCAGTAGCACGAGACCAACTAAGTTAGTTCTTGGTATGAGCTTTCGTGTGCATGCACACTTCTTCAGATGCACTGAAACAGAAGTCACCAGACCCTTATATATAGCGAGAGGGTGGGGATCAACCATTCCCACCACCCTTCTGAATAATACCCCTTCCCACCCTCTCACTATATATAAGGGTCTGGTAACTTCTGTTTCAGTGCATCTGAAGAAGTGTGCATGCACACAAAAGCTCATATCAATAACTAACTTAGTTGGTCTCTAAGGTGCTACTGGAAGGAATTTTTTTATTAGGATAATTCTAAGTGTCTGATTATAGATATTAATGAAGGATGTGGGTTGAAATAGTGCCTTCTTTACCTCAAGAGGAGGGGCCATATTTTGGTGAGAGAGCACTTTGCTTGCCTTCAGACCGTTCTAAATCCAATCTTAATAGCTAGATGATGGGAGAGGATGAGTCTTACTCCAAGACTCTGGAACACTGCTGCCAGAGTAGACCACAGGTGAGCAACCTGTGGCCTTAAGGCTTCATGTGACCCTTGACCCAAATGTCATAAGAGTGGCAAGGATGGGGAAGCCGGTATTATCCCTCCTTGGTCCGCAGCCCCCAACAGATTACACCCAAGGAATTGCAGCCCCTGACAGGAAAAGGGGCTCCACTCTGGAAAGGACAAGACTAAGACAGATGGGCTACTAATCTGATATGTAAGGCAGTGTTGTATGAACTGTCAGCAGTTCTAAATCTAAGCCGTTAAGGATGTAATTCTGCTAGAGTTGCACATGTACAGGGCTGGCAATGATCACAAGAAGAGCCCTTCTGGATTAGGCCAAAGTCCCATCTAGTCCAGCTTCCTCTTCTCACTGTGGCCAACCAGATGCATAAGGGGAGCCTCCATGCAGGACTCAATTGCAGCAGCATTCTCCCCACATGTGAATCCCAGCAACTCATATTCAGAGGCTCCTTGCTTCCAGCAGGGGCGGTAGAACATAGGCAATAGGCTTCATGTTCTATGCACTTTTCTCAACCTTTTCTCAACAAGATACAGCTCCATAGTCTCTTTTCTGAATACTGTAACCAGTACAGTGGTACCTCAGGTTACAGGCTCCGCTAACCCAGAAATAGTACCTCGGGTTAAGAACTTTGCTTCAAGATGAGAACAGAAATCGTGCTCCAGCGGTGCGGCAGCAGCAGGAGGCCCCATTAGCTAAAGTGGTACTTCAGGTTAAGAACAGTTTCAGGTTAAGAACGGACCTCCGGAACGAATTAAGTACTTAACCCGAGGTACTACTGTATTCCAAGTGTGTCTTTACCATAGATATAGTGTCATTATGGTATTGTCAGTTTGGGGCTCAGTCCCTTTCCTAATTATTCCTAGCATGGCATTCACCTTTTTCACAGCTACTGCACTCTTAAGTCAACATTTCAGTCAACTGTTTCAGATTCCATTTAGCATCTGTTCTATTTTTTTAAATTGCCTCAATGTGCAGCAGTGTACATTTGCTAACATTGACTTGCATTTGCTTTTACTGTCTTGTTAACCAATTTTGAAGAGAGTATTTTGGAGTGCCTTCAATCCCTTTTTGTTTTAACCACCTTGAACAATTTGGTAGCATAATCAAATTTGGCTAGCACACTGTTCACCTCTAACTCTAGATGATTAATGGACAAATTTAAAAGCACAAGTCCTAATACTAATCTGTGGAAGAAATCCACTTTCTATCAGTGGGGAAACTGCCCCTTTATTCCTACTCTCTGCATCCTGTTTTTTAGCTAGTTACTGATGCATATGAGGACCTCTCCTCTTATTTCATGACTTCTAAACTTATTCAGGAGCCTTTGGTGAGTTATTCCTAGACACCAGCATTGCTTTTTCAGTGCTAGCCCACACAGAACTGAATGAATGAATATTTCAGTATAGAGACAAGAATCAAATTACTAAGTTCTCAGGGGATCTGGGCTTTCTCTCGCTATCCAACCTCCATAGACTTAAACAGAATTGTTGTGTACAGAGTTGCAGCCTTGTTACGGTCTTGTTTCTTCTCCTGCATTTGTTGAGGTGTCCAAGGCAGATGAGTGGGATAGGGAGAGAAAATACATGATATTTGTTCAGGGCTTCTCCCAAGTTACTTTACATTGGTGGCATTCCACATCAATGCTCTTTTTAGCAGTTGACATTTTTGGTGTCGTCCCCCTCCCCTTAAATGTGGCTTAAGTCTCTAGCAGTTTTACAGAGCAATCATACATATTTTATAAACTACGCAGAAGCCATACAAGAGAAAGTAGCAAATGGAGGTATTCTATTCAAGTGGATAGCGGGTCGGGCTGTGGTCTAAACCACTGAGCCTCTTGGACTTGCTGATCAAAAGGTCGGCAGTTCGAATCCCTGCAATGGGGTGAGCTCCCGTTGCTCTGTCCCAGCTCTTGCCAACCTAGCAGTTCGAAAGCATGCCAGTGCAAGTAGATTAATAGGTACTGCTGCGGTGGGAAGGTAAACGGCGTCTCTGTTCTGTTGTGCCAGAAGCGGTTTAGTCCTGCTGGCCACATGACCCAGAAAAGCTGTCTGTGGACAAATGCCAGCTCCCTCGGCCTGAAGTGAGATGAGCACCGCAACCCCATAATCGCCTTTGACTGGACTTAACTGTCCAGGGGTCCTTTACCGTTTCCGTTACCTTTACCTTTTAATCTGTAGAACTGTTTTGAAAATACTGTATGAAACTTTGAACCTTAAGAATCAGCCTCACATAATCATAGAATTGTAAGGGATCTACAGAGTAATCTAGTCCAACCCCCTGCAATACAGAAAGCTCAACTAAAGCATCTGTGATAGATGGCCATCCAATCTCTGCTTAAAAACTCCCAAGGAAGGAGAGTCCACCACCTTCCGAGGGAGTCCTTTCTACTGTTAAACAGCTCTTTCGCCCAGAAAGCTCTTCCTGATGTTTAGTCAGAATCTCCTTTCTTATGACTTCAACAGGACCTTCCCTCTGGAGCAGGACAAAGCCAGATTGCTCCATCTTCCATGTGACAGCGCATTAGATATTGAAGATGGCTAACATATCATAGACTTGTAAAGTTGGAATGGACCCCAAGGGACATCTAGTCCAACCCCTTACAATGCAGGAATCCTAGCTAAAGCATCCAGGACAGGTGGCCATCCAGCCTCTATTCAAAAACCTCCAAGGAAGGAGAGTCCACCACCTCCCAAGGAAGACCATTCCACTGTTGAACAGCTCATACTGTCAGAAAGTTCTTCCTGGTGCTTAGTCTGAATCTACTTTCTTGTAACTTGAAGCCAAGTTCGAGTTCTGTCCCCCAGAGCAAAAGAAAACCATCTTGCTCCCTCTTCCATGTGACCGACCTTGAGATATTTGAAGATGGCTATCATATCTGGGTATGGCTAAACATACCCAGCTCCATCAACCAATCCTCAGAAGGCTTGGTTTCCCGACCCTTGATCATATTGGTCACCTTTCTCTGCACACGTTCCAGCTTGTCAACATCTGTCTAATTTGTGGTGCCCAGAACTGGACACAGTATTCCAGGTGTGGTCTGACCAAGGCAGAATAGAGCGGTACTATATTTTCCCTTGATCTGGACACTATTCAGTGGTACCTCTGGTTGCGAATGGGATCCATTCTGGAGGCCCGTTCGCAACATGAAAAGCCCTCAACCTGAAGCGCCATATTTGCGCAGGGGTGCGGTGCGATTTGGTCTAGTGCGCACGCGCGATTTAGCACTTATGCGCGAGCGGCAAAACCCAGAAGTAACCCTTTCCGGTACTTCCGGGTTGCCGCGGGATGCAACCTGAAAAAACATCATGAAGCAAACATAAAGAGAGGTATGACGGTACTTCTGTTGATGCAGCCTAGAATAGCATTAGCTTTCTCCCCCCCCCCCCCCTGCTGCATCACACTGTTGACGCATATTAAGCTTGTGGCCCACTGAGACCCCTAGATCCTTTTCACATGGATTGCTAATAGGCAGGTGTCCCCCTTCTTATATTTGTGTATTTGTTCTTTCTGCCTAAGTGCAGAACTAGGGTTGCCATAATTTGAAGAGCAAAAAAGAGGACACATTTGGTGACTTCCACTTTTAACCATGGATCAGTATGATGACTCTGTCCATGAAAAGGAGGATGTGTCCTGGAAAAAGAGGGCATATGGCAACCTTATAATGTGGAGTTTTACTCATGCAGCAGAACTTTCCTTACCCTGGTCTGGTCGCCCAACCCTCTGTAGCAGATTTTAAGCATACATTGGGGAGGACTGCAGGAGAGGAGGTGGAACTTCCATTGCACAAGTTGGATTCAACCCTCTGGCTGTATTTGCATGTACCACTAAAACATGGTTTAATGTTGCAAGAACATGTCTGTGTAGGCCTTGGGCTTGTGTGCTTCCCTCTCTCATCTGGCATGGCCACAAGGAAAGGTCCTAAACCTTTTCTTCCTTTGTAAACTAACCACAGCTTACAGACATTTTCATCTGGTCAAACTGTGGTTTATGAAGCTGGCTTGTTTTCTTAGCTAAGATTAAGCACACTTTAGGTTGAGCATTACACTAAGCTGTGATTAATGAGCGATGGTTAATCAAAAGTGAAAGTAGAAGCTTCCAAGTTTCCCTGTGTTCCTGTCGGATGAGGAGAAGGGAAAGGGGATCTCAAAAGCCCAAAGTTCACCCAGGCTTGTCCTTGTAACATGAAACCATGGTTTAGCTGTTTACTTGGGAGTGAGCCCCATTGAGCTCTGTGGGGCTGACTTCTGAGCATACATGCATGGAGTTGTACTGTTAATAGCCAGCTTCATAAATACAATCCCATCTCAGCTCCTATAAATCAAGTTTTCTTCCCCTAAAAATTGCTGTAGGGATGCACTTGCCCTTGAAAAATAATGGGATTTTTAAATGATCATGACTATAGCACAGAAACAGACTTTCCTTTTTTGTCAGCACCTTTTCAAGTGGTACATATTTCCACTGCTTCAGCACTGTAGGGTATATCTGCTGCACTCATGACTGTGGGTGAACTGGAGAGCTGTATTGATGGCCAAGACCCCAGGGCCCTGTGCGCAAGGATTGTGTGTCAGTAGGACAAAAGGGATGGCGCCAACCATCCTGCTGTGTGCGCCAGTAACTAGAATTAATTACAAACCAATCGAATCCGTTGCAGCCAATTGGTAAACTAATTGGTAATTTTAGCTGTACATCTATATGTAGTTATCTGGGTGCCTGCCTGTAACAAGGCTTTCAGAGCCACTTTTGTTCGGCTGCCTCCTGATGGACAAAATGGCCTTCATAGCTTTAGGGAGAAAGATGTGCATCAGTGGATATGGGGCCGCTCCAGCTGCTTGTCTTGTTTGTATTCCCTTGTTCGTAAAACAGGATTCAGATTACAGCTGCATGGTGCTTGCTCTGATAATTTTGGATAACAGCAGAGCTACGCATTTCTTGAAATAGGCTCCTTTAAGCCATTAACTGTAATTTCTGTATGGCAGGCATCTCTTGAAACAAAATGTCATGTTTTCAAGTTAACTGGCTGTTTAGGAACGGGCAAATCTTCAGGTTGAGAGTTCATTTCTTAGCCATGTTCTCTGGGCAAGTTGCTTCTTGTGGCCTGCGCTCCCATCTATGGCCACCTGAAAGAGAAGAAGGCTTGATCTGCCATTGGCAGGGTTGCGACTGGATGCCAGCTCTAATATTTCATTTTGTGGAACATGTCTTACTACCTGCTGACTTGGCACTGCAAACAACTATCTATTGTGTCCACCTTTCCCTTTAAAAAGGAAAAGAAAAAGAAAAAGTTCTTATTAGAGCTACTTCTTCCAGCCGATTTAAAGTTTTAATGTATTAATCATCTCTTTTTTAAACAAATAATTGATGCAAATGTACTTTTATTTAATATTAATACCTCCTTTAAAAGAGCTGTTCTGGGTCCACCCTCCTGCTTTGTGCAGTGGCCAGTCAGAGGCCCTCCAGCAAGGGCATGGTGGTAATAGCCCTCCCAGGCAGATTGACCCTGCCCAGCAGCTGATATTCAGCGGCATACTGCCTGCAACACCAGGAATCCATTTTGCCACTTCTTGTTATGTTTCAAATTTAAGAAGGAAAACACACAGAAAACCAAGTTTTTTCTTCATGAAGGAGAGGCAACAACACAACACAGACTGTCAACTTACACTGAAAATACAATCATACGTCCTTCTAAAATTAAATGCGAGTTCACATAAGCACCCCACATGTCAATTTTAACGTAATGGATAGCAGCCATTTGATAGATCCTCCATGAATTTATCTGGTTGCCTTTTAAATTAACGTGAAGCTGATCTCCTTTACGCTACTGTCCAGTATTCAGCACCTTTAAATAAAAAGGGAGTTGGAAATCGGATTGTGATGTTGTGGCAATGGATCCCATAAATTTAATTCTATGTACTTTTTTTAGACATGGAAGAGAGGCTGGAGGTGTTTTACAATTTAATAAACAAAAACTGCCACTCAGTTTTTGGCAGGGAAGGCCATCTTTAATAGTCTCTCTTTTTATTCCCTATTACACCATCTTGGCAGAATGGATACAGCTTCTTCAGAATAATGAAGTGTGACCTAAACTCTCAGCACCTCTCTTCATAATTAATCAGCTAAAGAGAGGGTGGCCAGTTGCATGTTACCAACAAAGACTTGCCTCAGCAAAGCAGAGGATAGACGATTACGTTAATTTGCATTAAAACTGCATATAGTAACATATGCATAGACACAAATTTGGAAATAATAGCTATAATTTAAATAGAAATATAGTACATCTCGCCATGGTGGAGATGCCTGCAAACTCTGCTGACCAGGTGCTGCTAAGTGTTGGTGGGCAACTTCGAGGGCCACCAACCCTCCTTTCGCCATGATTTTTTGACATTCCTCAAATAGAGAGTCCCTTCAAATAGAGGACTTTCCTGTGTAGAGCAAGCAGAGCACATGGTAACCCTAAAGTGGTGAAATCACCAAATCCCAAGTCAACTGGGCTCATGCTAGCAAAGTAGAAAGGGTGGGGGAAGCATTTTTCCACACCTTTGTTTCTTCTTCCATAGGCCTATAGTTTGGTTTTTCAGATTTTTGTTTCTTTCGAATTTTGCCTCTCATTGCTCTCCATGGAAGAGGAAATTAATATGGCAGCTCCAGGGCTGTTGTACTCCCTCTCCTCTTTGGGAGTCCCCTTTTTTTTCCATAGGAAGAAGAACACGCACAGATACTGACTAACTTTACTACAGATACAAAATGGCACTCTTCAGAATATGAGAATTAGCATAATTCTGGCAGAACTTTTTCTCCTTCTCCCTCTTAATAGTGTAAATTGCAGCCTTTAAATTGAACTTTATTGCCCATAGCAGACCTTCTTGTAGCGAAAATGGGGCTTTCAGTTGGACATTTTTGGTTGTATTTTTGATATAGTGGTATAGCAGTCTGGCTTGCTTGGAGTCTGCTGTTAAGGGAATTCAGTTTTTAAAAAATCACTCCTCTTTTTCTGCTCTGTTGACTTGGGCAAATTAGGTCTCTTAGTATGAACTACTGAATGGATTGCTTAAGCTGGACATAATGATGGTGTCATTGGACACTGTTAATTGACTTACTGAATATATTTTATATGCATCTAAACTTCATAGTAATGTATTATGGATATTGTTCTATTATTGTTGTTGTTGAACTGTCTTATTTTCTGTACCATTGTCACTGGTTTCAGAGTCAAGGGTGGCTAAACCCATTAATCTTTGGGAAGGGCTCGAGCTCAGTAGTAGAGCACATGAATGCCTAAGGTCCCAGGTCCAATCCCCAGCAGCTCCCAGTAGGGCTGGGAGAAACCCAGTTTGACACCTTGGAGAACTGCTCAGTCCATGGTAACTGTACTCTGCTAGATGGACCAGTATAAGGCAGCTTCCTAGGCTCATAATATGTGAACTTGGCCTTTAAGTATTGAAGTGAGAGCTGGAGTTGGAATCAGCATTGATGAGCATTTGCTAAAGCCCATGCCTGCATAGGGGGCCACTGGTGACCTCTACACCACCACCACGCCAACCAGCCCTGCTGCTGTTGCACCTTCTACTATTCCTTATTGTTGCATCTTCCTGGGAATTACTTGATAAGCTTCACCAACTCCAAAATACTGTCATTGTTCTCTTAACTTCAATAAATGCCTTGTCTCCAAAGGCTGCAAAGCAATGGAAATCAGGTGTGTTCTGCCAGTCTAGATATACCGTAGCTGGTGAAATATTATATAGAATAAGTACTGTTTTAAAAACAGTTTTTTCCTCATAATTATTTTCTGCTGGGTTGATCCTTGTTTGTTCTATTTCATTTCTGTTCTTGGTTTGTATATGATATGTTCCTTTGATAAATTTATGTTGTAGGAGGTGTTAATGATGCTAGACAACTATGTACGAGATTTCAAGGCTTTGATTGATTGGATACAGCTTCAAGAAAAGCTGGAGAAGGCTGATGCCCAGAGCAGGTAATTGGAAAAATATTTCCATATAACTTTCCACATAACACTGGTCCTAAAGGATCTTTACTGGCTCCCAGTATGTTTCCGAGCACAATTCAAAGTGTTGGTGCTGACCTTTAAAGCCCTAAACAGCCCTGGCCCTGTACTCCTGAAGGATCTTCACCCCCATCATTTAGCCTGGACACGGAGGTCCTCCTCCGAGAGTCTTCTGGTGGTTCCCTCACTATGGGAAGTGAAGTTACAGGGAACCAGGCAGAGGGCCTTCTTAGCAGTAGCACCCTCCTAATGGAATGCCCTCCCATCAGCTGTCAAGGAGATATAAAAAACAACAATATTTAGAAGACCTCTGAAGAGGGAAGTTTTTAATGTTTGATGTTTTATTATGTTTTATTATATTTTGCTGGGAGCCTCCCAGAGTGCTTGGGAAACCCAGCCAGATGGGTGGGGTATAATAATAGTAGTAGTAGTAGTAGTAGTAGCAGTAGTAGTAGTTGTTTTTATTATGCTTGTTCTCTATATGGCAGGCACTTTGTTTCAGATAGTGCCCCAAATGTTAGCATGTTGTGGCCTAACCAGAGTTTGGCCTTCAGTCTTGTGCACTCCTTTCTCTGTGTGTGCTTCAATTCCCTTCCTCATTTGTCATAGCTGTAGTTTGAAATCAGGTAAACAATTATTATTGTAAACCATAGTTTGCATCTAAACTAGAATGGGAAGTCATATTTGAACTAGATCTGGAGGCAAGCTGCAGTTTGTTCTCACTAAGTTTGTCTGATCTGAGATTACTGCAAACCTATTGTTACGTTGAACCAGAAGTGAGGGACATGCAACTCAGTGCAAGTGGGGAAGATGGCGCATAGCATTTCAAGGCATGACCCTGAAACCCAAGCCATGGTTTGGCTGTTATATCTGAACCAAACTCTATGCACAGTTATGGTTAACTGTGGGTTCCTGGTTTATTTTCTTGTTTATGTGAAGTGTGGAGTAAAGGAGCTGTATGCAGATGTATTGTGGTTTGTAAGCCAGGATTGTGTAAACCATTTCTCTCTGGCCATTTTTAACGCTAATGTTACGATGGTTCTCTATAATGGAGTCCTCTGATCTCCACCTGGCCCCTTCCCAAATTTATCTGAGGCTCTTGCTCATGTAACTTCATCTTCTGTATCATGTAGATTCTAGATCAAAATTAATATTCAACAGAAAGAAGCATCAGCCATATGAATGTTTGAATTTGAGAACATCACCTAAAAGAAACATTTCCCCTATGTATAGCTATTCCATTCCAGCAGGGTTCAGTTTTAAAGGAGTTTTTCTCATTCATTCATTCATTCAAATTGATGCTATGCCTTGTGTGTGTTTGATTTATATGCTTCTAAAGTTTTAATTAACCATTTGTCTCCTGGCTCAACCAAGGGGATTCAATTAGTTCATGGAGGATAGTTCTGTCAATTGCCTCTGGCAACATTAGCTGAATGAAACATCCAGATTTCATAATCTTAAACCTCTGAATTCCAGCTGCTGGAGGGGCAAACAACAGGCATCTTCATTGCCTTCATCCTCTGATGATGATGATGATGATAATTATTTATTATTTATACCCTGCCCATCTGGCTGAGTTTTCCCAGCCACTCTGGGTGGCTTCCAATCAAGTGTTAAAAACAATACAGCATTAAATATTAAAAACTTCCCTAAACAGGGCTGCCTTCAGATGTCTTTTAAAGAGAAGACAGCTGCTTATTTCCTTCACACCTGAAGGGAGGGCGTTCCACAGGGCGGGCGCTACTACCGAGAAGGCCCTCTGTCTGGTTCCCTGTAACCTCACTTCTCGCAATGAGGGAACCGCCAGAAGGCCCTCGGCACTAGATTTCAGTGTCTGGGCTGAACGATGGGGGTGGAGACGCTCCTTTACAGGACCGAGGCCGTTTAGGGCTTTAAAGGTCAGCACCAACACTTTGAATTGTGCTCGGAAACGTACTGGGAGCCAATGTAGGTCTTTCAAGACCGGTGTTATATGGTCTCGGCGGCCATTCCCAGTCACCAGTCTAGCTGCCGTATTCTGGATTAATTGCAGTTTCCAGGTCACCTTCAAAGGTAGCCCCACGTAGAGCGCATTGCAGTAGTCCAAGTGGGAGATAACCAGAGCATGCACCACTCTGGCGAGACAGTCTGCAGGCAGGTAGGGTCTCAGCCTGCGTACCAGGTGGAGCTGGTAGGCAGCTGCCCTGGACACAGAATTAACCTGCGCCTCCATGGACAGCTGTGAGTCCAAAATGACTCCCAGGCTGTGCACCTGGTCCTTCAGGGGCACAGTTACCCCATTCAGGACCAGGGAATCCCCCACACCCGCCCGCCCCCTGTCCCCCAAAAACAGTACTTCTGTCTTGTCAGGATTCAACCTCAATCTGTTAGCCGCCATCTATCCTCCAACCGCCTCCAGGCACTCACACAGGACCTTCACCGCCTTCACTGGTTCTGATTTAAAGGAGAGGTAGAGCTGGGTGTCATCTGCATACTGATGAACACCCAGCCCAAACCCCCTGATGATCTCTCCCAGCGGCTTCATATAGATATTAAAAAGCATGGGGGAGAGGACGGAACCCTAAGGCACCCCACAAGTGAGAGCCCAGGGGTCTGAACACTCATCCCCCAACACCACTTTCTGGACACGACTCAGGAGAAAGGAGCGGAACCACTGTATAACAGTGCTCCCAGCCCCTCTAGATGGTCCAGAAGGATGTTATGGTCGATGGTGTCAACGGCCACTGAGAGATCCAGCAGAACCAGGAAACAGCTCTCAGATATCTTTGTCCCTAGCCCGCCGGAGATCATCGACCTGCGTGACCAAGGCAGTTTCAGTCCCATGGTGAGGCCTGGAAGGGATCCAAATGGTCTACATCCTCCAGGCGTGCCTGGAGTTGTTCAGCAACCACCCGCTCAATCACCTTGCCCAAGAATGGAAGATTTGAGACTGGGCGATAGTTGGCCATAATGGCCAGGTCTAAAGATGTTTTTTTAAGAAGTGGTTTAATGACTGCCTCTTTCAGCGGGTCTGGGAAGGCTCCCTCACAGAGGGAGGCATTCACCACCCCACGGAGCCCATCGCCCTGCCCTTCCCGGCTTGCTTTTATTAGCCAGGATGGGCAAGGATCAAGGAGACAGGTGGTTGGTTTCACTCGTCCAAGCAGCTTGTCCACATCCTCGGAGATAACAGATTGAAATTGATCCCATATAACATGACTAGACAATACTCTAGCACTCTCCCGCCCCGGCCCTGCTCCCACGGTAGAGTCTACCTCCTTCCGAATCTGAGCAACTTTATCTGCAAAAAACTTTGCAAAAGTATTGCAGGAGATCTTGGGGTCCCTACCCGGCCCCGATGACGAAGGTGGTTCCGATAGATTACGAACCACCTGAAAGAGTCTCCTGCTGCTGTTTTCTGCAGATGCAATAGAAGCGGCGAAGAAAGTCCTCTTCGCTGTTGCCATTGCCACTTGGTAGGCTCGACTTTGAGCTCTAACCTGTGTCTGATTCAGAGTGAGTTTTCCGCCACCAGCGCTCTAGCCGTCTCAGCGATAGTTTCATCCCCCTCAGCTCCGGGGAAAACCACAGGGCTGTCCGGGCTCCATGCAATCGGAGAGGGCACTTTGGAGCCAGACAGTCAATAGCCCTGGTTAACTCCGTATTCCAGCAGGTCACCAGGGAATCAGCTGAAAGGCCATCAATATGGGATAAAACATCCCCTACCACTCCCTGGAAACCATCAACATGGGATAAAACATCCCCTACCACTCCCTGGAAACCATTTGGATCCATTAAGTGGCGGGGGCGGACCATCCAAATCGGTCCCCCCTCCCTGCAGAGGGGAAGGGTCGCGGAGAAGTCCAGTTGCACCAGGAAGTGATCTGACCATGGCACTTCTTTTGTTTCACTTTTACTTAATGTCAGATCACCAACATCCATAGAGGTGAACACCAGGTCTAAGGCATGTCTGCGGCTATGAGTTGGGCCAAGGGACAGCCCCATGGAGGCCATGTTTCCCATGAAGTCCCAAGCAGCCCCTTGTAAGGTTGTGTTGGCATGGATGTTAAAATCCACTAGGACAACCAAGCTAGGTGTCTCCAGGAGAACATCTGCCATGACCTGAAGCAGCTCGGGCAGGGAATCCCTAGTGCAGCGGGGAGGTCGGTACACCAAAAGGAATCCCGTACTGCCCCTATTGCCCAACTTCCAGAACATGCACTCAGAAAACTGGGTCTTCCCAATAGGACGCCTGGTGCAAACTAATGACTTCCTAAAAATCACTGCAACCCCCCCTCCCCGCCCACATGACCTGGGTTGCTGTGCGTAAGAGAAACCTGGTGGACAAGCAGCGGCAAGGACAGGCCCATCTGCTTCATCCAACCAAGTCTCTGTCACACATGCCCGGTCAAGTCCTCCATCCACAATCAGGTCGTGGATGGCAGTGGTCTTATTCATCATTGACCTGGCATTGCACAGCAACACTTTCAGGTCATGTGGGTTTCCCCTGCTGATTCCAGTATCCTTCCGGTCAGGACCAGACCCGGAGGCAGGGATAGTCCTCAGACAACAACTAAGCCTGCCTCCTCGGTAATGACATGGTCTGGTCTTAGCGTAACTCCTCCTCCTGCCCGTGACCACTGAGATTGGGTGTCCTGGTGCTTCTGCCCCTGTGGAACCTGCCCCAGCCATTCTGTTGGCAGAGGCCCACTCCCAGGCAGCCCTGATCCTTTCCCCTTAAAAAGCAAAATACAAACTTTACAATGGCCTAACCAAATAGTAAAAGCAGAACAAAGCCAAAAACAATTATACTAAAATAAAACTAATCCCCACTCCATTCAATATTTATCCAACCCCAAACAAAAATAAAATAAAATAAAAATACGTAAATAAAAACCATCGTTCACAGTGGTGCAACAAAGTAAAAACGCTTTAAAAACATTTTAAAATATGTAAAAACATTTCCGACATTTGCTGCAGCAGTAGCAGCAGCAGCACCAGTGTCCTGATGCCTCGCTGGAGCCTCTTAAAACTGTGGCAGTGGTGAGTGTGGGCCCCACCCCCTAGGCCCGGTGGAGGGAGCGGCCTTCCCCAACACTCACGATGGGCTTTCCCACAAGCACCTGGCTTTTACTGCTCTAAGCAAGAGTGTGGATTAGACAGACCGAATCATAGAATGGAAAGGGACCACGAGGCTCATCTAGCCCACCCCTGAACTCTCCATATGTGGCAATTGTCAGGGATAAACTCATGCACCAAGGAGGGTGTCTGAGAGCACTTCCATGGAGACCACTAGATGCAGTCTGCAGGCCTTGCATTGTGCACTTTTACAGCATCCAACATTGTGGCTTTGACTGCAAACAAGTAGGAATACCAGTGCCTAGTTTTTACTTAGTCTTCCACGTTGAACTTGCAGGCCTACTTCACTGGCATGGGAAGTAAAGAAGATGTCTCCAGGACGCCATGTGATTCCAAGCCCATCAGCTGACAGAATAAGTGTAACATCAAACGCTCGGAGAAGTCTGAACTTTGGGTATGGAAGCTGAAACACTTTCCTGTTTCAAGAGTGAAAACAGAGACGTTGTGAAAAGATCTCTTCATTGGCATAGATTTCTCACTGTAGCTTTTATTACTAAACTTAACTTGCATCAGTTTTCTATTTTTCTCTTCCTGCTTAGCTACTATGTTCCAATCGTTGTTGGGCTATTTGTGTCCGTCCCCCCCATTATGGAATGATTGTTGTTGTTGTAGTTGTTGCTCTGCAAACCTTACAGTTCCTCTGAGCATTCTCTCAGCATTCACCATATGTGTTTGCTATGAGAGGGAATGATTAAAATTAAAAATAAATATCACAGTCTTCATGCACACCTAAACTCATGCTAGAGCCTTTGGGGATGCAAGTTCCAAATGTGAAATTTGCTCCAGTGTAAGAAATAGAGGAAGTTTTTCCTCTCTTTGCTGCCATTTTGCTGTGGAGAACTAGATGGAAAAGTAGTTCATGGAAAGAGGCAACACGAGTGAAAGTTAGCATACATACTTTTGTCAAAGCTCAACATTTTGTTTTGCCATGTTTCTAGACCATTTCCCACAAACGTATTCTATATGGTTCTATGTGGATCCCACTTTCATAAAATCAACCTATTTGGGTAGAATAGTCATGTGACTGCATCTTTATATGTTCAGGTTCTAAATTAGTGGTGTTGAGTAGTGCAATCACGGTTAATTTTGTGCTTTGGATAATTAATGATTAGGTTGAGCCAATAGAAACCATGAGGAACTGAAAAAGTGAGAGACGAAGAATACATGGAAGGTATCAATCTGTCCTTAATGAAAATGCTGGGTGTGTGACTTTTTTCTTTGCTTAGGACACCATCTGCAACAGTGACTTCTAATCGCCTGGCTCCAGTGGGTGTAAGTTGGGCAGACAAAGTGAAAGCAAACCATATAGCAACGGTTACCAGTTCAGAGGTGGCAACAGCACAGAAATGCATCCCAACACCAGTGCAGAAAACTCCACGGAGAAATGGCAAGTGACCTGATTAGTAATGTACCTTATGGTCATGTGCATACATTTATATGCATGTGCACTTGAGGCAAAGATGCATGCATAGCAAGATGTGACTTCTTAGGTATTTAACTTCTAGAGCAGTGGTCTCCAAACTTTTCACCCTCATGAACCACTTGATAGTTGCAGATAGTCTTGGTGGACCATTTAATGATTTTCCTGCCAGACATAGCAATTGCAATGCACTGTGCTAGATTCTCTATGATTCTTAATTGTATTTTTATTGCTGCTTTTATTTCTTTCAATGTATTAGCAATTTGAAGTTGGAAATGTTAAAATTGTGGTTGAATAATTGTTGTAATATATATAAATGAGAAAATATATATATTTCATAGAATTCAAATAGTAATACATTAAAGAAGCATTAAAATTACAATTAAAAAACTATGAATATTTAATTTGAGCATGCCACAGACAGTCCTCGCACCACATTTTGGAACCCCTATTCTAGAGATACTGTGGAAGCTGACAAACTTGGAGAAATGACAGCTTTAGAAACTCATGCTAACAAGTGCTGTTAAGTGCTATTTTCATATTGATTTTATGCTGCTCCATAATGGCTTTAGGCCGTTTGTGTGTTCTTTAAGTCCAGCCTTCCCCCACCCTGATGCCTTCCAGGTGTTTTGCACTTCAGCTCTCATGAGCCCCAACATGAAATCATAGATTGGTGAAGACTGGTTTAGTATTGATGATTTTTATTATTAGTTTAGTTTGTATTTATCAATTTTGTTTTGGGTTAATTGGGCAGTGTAGACAAAGATCATACATAAACTAGACACTGTCCAAATACAAAAATGGAAATAGTGATTTATCAGGGACAGGTACAAGAAAATACAAGGCTGGCCCTGTAAGAAGCAACAGTTGGAGCTGCATTGCTCAGTGTTTGTGCCAAGAGTTACTGTTTATGTTTATCCATTAAAAATATAGATATAGCTTAGTAATCCATCTGACTATTTCAGAGGGGTAGGCTTGTTAGTTTGTTTTTGCTGTAAGCGTCTTAAAAGACTCACAGATTTATTGTGGCCTGAACGCTGGTGCGTGCAATTTTGTGCCACAATAAATCTGTTCGTTTTTAAGGTGCCACAAGCTTCCTTGCTCTTTTCATTGCTGACTACTAACCTAAATGTAAAGAATTAGAAGAGTATTAAGGGTTTTTGTCTTACGTAATTAAAAAGTACTGGATTTGTTCCCCCTTTGTTTTAAAATTCTCATAGACTCTTTATACATCATCATGGGCATCAGGGACCACTATTAAAAAAACAACCCAAAAAGTGTTGAGTTTCACAAGTTTAGACAAGTGACCCCACAAGAGCAGCGTTTGGCTAATATTTTCAAGAAAAAGCCGATAGGTAGACCATGTGCCTGTAGAGACACAAGTTTAAAAGAGATAATGGATAACATGTTGTTTTGAGTACAGGTGGAATCCTATCTAGCTGTAGTTTCTCTTGCTTTAAAAGTTTCTCTGGATTTTGTACTGAGAGCCTGGAGTTCCATAACAGGTTAATTCCTTATTTGTGTTCTATTAGTGATCTAATAATTCAATATCTACTCAGTAGTAATTCTATTGATATTAATATGAACACTCTACATACAGGGTGGAAAACGTGGTTCTCTGGGTGCTATTGGATAAAAAATAAAAACCTAGCACCATTCATTTAAAAAAGTCATTCTTTTAAGTAATCTTAAAAGTACTACTTAAATTTTAACAACAGTGAACCAAATATTGATTGAGTGATTTATTCATTATATTTCTATGCCACTTTTCATTCAAATGAATCACAAAGCAGCTTACAAACAATAAATAATAACAACAAGCTAGAACATGGGTTTTGAGATTTGAACATCACAACCTATTGGCTGGGATCAGAAGCCATGGGGTAGTGTTTGCACATGCATCCAGGCAGCTCGTTCCTTAGCTCACACTCCTCTCTGAGGAGGGACTTCATTAATCAGGAAGCAGGGCACAGGAGTCACACTGGACCTCAGAAAACCCTCACATGAACAGAAGGCAGCAGTTTAGGATTTAGGAGCAATATAGAATTCACTGAGATATAGACTGTTTGGAACCAACTCATTTTGAGAACCTGTGTCTTTAACTCTTATTGAATTAGGGGTCCTGTCCTTGTGAGGACCTGTTCCCGATCCAGAATAGGACTTGTCCTCTTATTCCTCTCTATTCCTTGACTCCTAAGCTTACTCGGGAATCTTTGTAGAAAGACTTTTGAAAGTCCAAGGAAACCTCTGTCAGATGCTTGTGGACACTCAAAGAACTCCACTAAGGTAGTGAGAGAGCACTTGCCCTAGGTGGTCAAGTTGGTTGAGAGCTATTTGTTCTACCTCCAACTCCTATTAGAGTGGACTGAAGTGCAGGAAATGAGTCTGTTTCCCTTTGGCAATTACCAGTGACATTTGCTGACTGCTGGTAAGGTTGTGATTCTTTGTAGCCCTGAAACAGGTCCTTTAGATCAGGGTAGCCAATTTTGTGTCCTCCAGATGTTAAACTCCACCTGTCCTCAGTAGTCAGGGCTGTGGAGAGTGAGTCCACAATATCTGGTGAGCACCATGCTGGCTGTCTTTGTTCTAGTAAAATATTTCAATGAGTGTGAGCTAACTAATGGTAGAGGACAACATTCAGTGTGACAGATTTCTTTGAAAGAGATGTTTTAATATCAGGAACTGACAGCTTACCATAGTGCAAAGGGGCCCTTTTCTCACTAGTCTTGTTAATAGGGTTGCAGGACAGTTCTTCCAGATGCAGTGATGTTGGAGGCATAACGCCTAAGTGGCTTTGGGAGGTGGGGTGGTGGGGGCTTACAATAACAGATGGTTTGTCACTTCAGTGTAATACAAGAAGAAGCCGAGAGTGGGAAGCTCAGATGTGACTAGAGAATTGTCAGAATACCCCAATGAATTATTCATTGACAAAACTGGGCATGTAACACAATCCAGATTGTGATACTCAGTGTGGGCTTGCCCATAAAGTGCCCCACACTTAACTAAAACAAAAACCTCCTTTCTAGTTTCAGTTTGTGGTCTTAGTATGGACACTCCCATCCAACCTCAAAGTGTGTGTCTGGTATTAAGGGCACCAACTGCACACCCTGTTAAGCCATGTAATGTAAAGCACCATTTTTAAAAGGCATATTTCCTATTTATGCTGCCCTCCAAATGTTGTGAACTGCAGTTCCCATCAGCCCTGACCATTGACCATGCTAACTGCAGATGATGGGTGTTGCAATCCAACAATGCCTGGAGGGCACTGGGTTGTTTTTTTAATCTGAGAACTGCATTGTAAACTCAAAATGATAGCTATGTTCCAGGCTGCTGTTGGCGGGCCCTGCATGCTGGTTTCTCTCATCCATCTGTTTAGCCACTGTGATAACAGGATGCTAGACTAGATGGGCCATTGGCTTTACTTGAAGTACAATAATGTAAGTGTATGTAGCCCTGGATCAAGATGGATCTTTGATGCCTTCCTTGAGGGGGTGTGATTGTTTGCTCCAGTGACAACTGTGCTTGGCTTGGCAGTGGAGGGAGGCCCTCTGGGCTGGAATTGGAGGAGGGAAGCAGACCTTCTGCCTCACTGTCCCTTGGGTCTCCTCTATCTCTGCCGCTTTACCTCGTGGTGGTTCAACAGCCTACTCCTCTCTGTCTTCTTGGTGTTCCGTCCCTCTCTCTGAAGCGGAGCCTGGACCATGACACAGCTCCATCTTCAACAGGATAGAGTCCAGAGGGGCCCTGGTTCCATCTTTCCCGATAGCCTCTGTTTTTAGAAGGCTACCCTGGACATGATTTGGTTAAAAAGAGGGTGGGAAGTCAGGGCTTGGGGTTGTCATTAAAGGCAGCTCCTTTATCCCCTCAATTTGGTGACTGCTCTTTACTACGTCTCTTAATTCTTCCTTAAGGCGAATCTTTTCCACTTTGCCCCTTCCCATCTGCCCCCATGTTTGAGCAGATTGCTACAGATAATATTTCTTCTCAGTGCTTTTTGACTTGACTTTGCATCTTTTTGTGGTCATGAGGAGCCTTGAGAAAACTTAGCGCACAGTAATGATTATATAACTCAAACTCTATATGTTATAATAGCCTTTGGTTGCAAATCGGGATGACAATCTTTTTATCAGTTTCCTGTGTGTGATTTGTTATTCTGCCTGAATAGCTATTCTTTATAGATCCTTCTCATTTCTTATTGAAATGCTTCTTTAAAACCTTTTAGATATAAAAGTAGCATTAACAAATATTCATAATTAACATCTTGCTTTCTTTAGGTACCAAATTTTGATTCGAATTTGCCTCCTGTGACCATTTTTCTTTTATTCTTTTTATATTTTATAACTTTCTAATGTTTGTGTTGGCAGTATCCTTGCCTAATGGATGAGTTCCAGTTTTTAAACAGCATTTCTTTTCAAATAGTGCTTTATAGTCTTTAAAGTCCCCTCCACCCCAGGTCACACAAACCATGCTCGTCCTAAAGAGTAAAATTCCCCTGGAGATAAAGATTTGTTTGTAATCTGAGTAGAGTAAAACCCATGTTACTTTACACTCCAGTATTGTTTTCTTTTGAATTTAATTTAAGCCAGTTTCTGTTGGTGCATTTAGAATTGCTAAATCATTTCCCCCCTTTAATGTGCAGTGCTCAGAATCACACGTTGCCTCCTATTAAGTTAGACCATGGGCCAAATCCAGCCCAAGCCTGTCTACCTCAGGGTAGCCAACGTGGTGCCCCCCACGTGCTGCTGGACTCCTATCAGCTCCAGCCAGAATGGCCAACGGTCAGGTGTGATGGGAGTTTTCCTTCAGCAGCAGCTGGAATGCACCACTCTGGAAGCAGATCTCCAGTGTCTCTGGCGTGGAAAGATCTTGCCCAGCTCTGCTGCCTGGTGCTGGGGACTGAGCTCAGGGCGTCCTCTGCCACTTAGCTGAGGCCCTTCTTACATATCGGACACAGTTGGCTCTAATCCATGCAAACTTAGCCTGTAAAAGTTCTTTTAGTCTTTAAGATGCCACAGGCCTCTCTCTGTTGCTTTTTAAAATTCATAGTGCCTACGCAAAGTGCTCTGTGGCCCCATTTGCAGAATCAGAGCAGGAAAGTCAACTAGTTAAGGTATTTGATACGCACATCCCTTTGCCAGAAAACGTCCTCCTGACAGGAATATTTGAGGAATTAGTTCTTTGTGAATTTCAATATGAGTGGACCTAATCAATGCCACCACCCCCCGGACTAATGCACAGATTGGAACATATTTTTGTTTTATTTATATACTATAAATATTCTATACAGTGGTGCCTCGCAAGACGAAATTAATCCGTTCCGCGAGTCTCTTCGTCTTGCGTTTTTTTCGTCTTGCGAAGCATGGCTATTAGCGGCTTAGCGGCTATTAACGGCTTAGCGGCTTTAAGAAAAAGGAAACAAACTCGCAAGAACTCGCAAGACGGTTCGTCTTGCGAAGCAAGCCCATAGAGAAATTCGTCTTGCGGAACGACTCAAAAAACGGAAAACCCTTTCGTCTAGCGAGTTTTTCGTCTTGCGAGGCATTCGTCTTGCGGGGCACCACTGTACTTCCCTTCATCTGAGGATTACAGGGTGGTTTATAATATAAAAACACAAAAAAGCACAGCACAGTAACAAACCATAACAGTAACAGTAAAAGGCCACAGGACTATTTAATTAGCCATAGCTATTCTTTGGATTTTGCAATGCAATTTTCAGCTCAAAAATATCAAAATGCATATTATAAGATAAGATATATTATAAGTATATGTGTTTTAGAAAAATCAAAATATCGGCTTTTCTGCAGTTTTTATTTTAATTTTTTTGGAATTATGAGGAAGTGGAACAGAATTGATTTAGGCATAAAGACTCAGGAGGTTGTGGACTCTCCTTCCTTGGTGGTTTTTAAGCAGAGTTTGGATGGCCATCTGTCCTGGATGCTTTAGTTAAGATTCCTGCATTGCATGGGGTTGGGCTAGATGACCTTGGGGGTCCCTAAAACCCCCACAATTCTGTGATTCCATGACACAGACTAACCTGCTTGTCCCTCACTCCTGATTTCTGTGTGCTCAGATATTTGTACTCAATCTTGCTTTTGATTTCTTGCTTTGCTTTTTAATGGTGCCATGTAGAGCGGAGGGATGCTGAAGGATGGGAAACAGTCCATCGTGGAAGACCTGTGAGAGCCAAGTCTTCTGCTTTGGCCACAAAACCAACTTCATGTACAGAGTTATCACGCTTCAAGGATGACAGCGACAAAGAAAATGTCGCTCTTCGACCACCAGAGAATAAGCAGAAGGCCTTGATAAATGAAGAGAGTCTATCTAAAACTGTAGAGCCTGCCCCCAAAGATTCTTGCTGTCTGTCTGAGCACCCCCTTGCTGAAAGGACTCAGGTACATGCAGTTCAGGGGAACTGTTTTCAAAAGAATGTTGGGAGCTAACTGTTGCAAGTAAAATGATTAAGCATTAGGTACTTGCTATAAAAAGAAAATTAATGCTGGAGATTAATAAACTAATGTGTTAGGACTGGTCGTTGTCCTCTTCAGATCACCACACAAACACTTCTTGTTCTTTTATAACTTTTTATTGCGTATTAAGAAACAATCTTATAAACGGTTCTTATCTTTAACTATTATTCCTCAGAGTCACTTATTTCAGATACCTTCTGAGTTCTGCTTCTGAACTGAACCCTGGCCTTTCCTGGGAACAGCCAGTCCCTCCCTCTTGTTCCTCTTGCTCTCTTCTATTAGATTCACTGCTCTCCCCCCCCCCCCCACTTGGGGAAAACTTTCTCCCTCTAGGAAACTGGAAACTTCTAACTCTAACTCTTCCCTGACATAATGTTCCTTGAAAGATCACCATCCCCAACAGCTTTTAGAAAATTCAGCACAGTGGTACCTCTGGTTGCGAACAGGATCTGTTCTGGAGCCCCATTCGCAACCTGAACGGAACGCAACCCATGTCTGTGCACGTGCGGGTCATGATTCGCTGCTTCTGCACATGCGTGTGACGTTGTTTTGCACGTCTGTTCATGCTTGAGCGGCGAAACCAGAAGTAACCCTTTCCGGTACTTCTGGGTCGCCGCAGGACGCAACCTGAAAAGACGTAACCCGCAGCGTTCGCAACATGAGGTATGACTGTATTTGTAAAAAAACAAAAAACCTTGATTTTAATTATTACAAGTGTGTAAAGTATTTCAAGCTATGCTAAGCAATGAACTCTTACGCAGAGTAGAAATGACAAAATCCCTTAAGCAGAATTTGCTCTTGGTCAAATGTATGGGTGCAGTTGTGTTTGGAAGCTCAGTATCGATTTCTGTCTATCTTGCATATTAGTTCACAGCCCGTGTCCTTGAGGACATCAAGATCTCTGAGAAGAGCAACAGTTTGCCAGGTAGTTCTCTACTTCCATCTTCTGAAGTGCCTGTGGTTCTCTTAGAGGCTGAACATGCTTCAAAAAGTCTTCAGGTGGAAGAAATAATCTCTACTGATTCCAGGAGCGATGGAGGGAGTCAAACAGAAAAAAATAAGATTGAAAGAGAAATGGACCCTGCAGATATTTCAAATGTGAGCGCTTGCAGATGAGCAAGAGGATCTGTTCTAAAAACAAGTCCCCAAACTTAATGGCATGTAGTAAATAGTTACCACCTTCCCCTTTTTTAACACAGCTGTATTAGTCAAGTATGAGGGGATATAAGGCAGTGATAAAGGAGATGCCTGGGAGGTCACAGGTTCAATCCCCTAGCGTCTCCAAGATGGTAGCAGAGCCATCAGTGCATCTGCAAGCTCCTAACGGCAACGTTTGTGGCACTTCTGATAGGGCCTGGGAGTGAAACTAGAGGAAGAGCTGTTTGGCTGGTTTTTAGCAGGTCCAGTGGTGAATCTTACCTCTTTGTTTTTAAGGTCCAGAAGGGGTGCCAAATACAAATGCTGCCTACGTATAAATGTAGGAAAGCAGTTACTTACTTGAGTTACTTACTCCTAGCAGTTCGAAAGCATACCAGCGCGAGTAGATAAATAGGTGGGAAGGTAAATGGTGTTTCCCTGCGCTCTGGCACTCGGCATGGTATTCTGTGCGCCAGAAGCGGTTTAGTCCTGCTGGCCACATGACCTGGAACAGCTGCTGTGGACAAACGCTGGCTCCCTCGGCCTGAAAGCAGAGATGAGCGCCCCAGCCCATAGTCAAATTTGACTGAACTTAACCATTCAGGGGTCCTTTACCTTACCTACTCCAGTTATATACAGTGGTACCTCGGGTTACGTACTTAATTCGTTCCGGAGGTCCGTTCTTAACCTGAAACTGTTCTTAACTTGAGGTACCACTTTAGCTAATGGGGCCTCCCGCTGCCATGCAATTTCTGTTCTCACCCTGAAGTAAAGTTCTTAACCCAAGGTACTATTTCTGGGTTAGCGGAGTCTGTAACCTGAAGCGTATGTAACCCAAGGTACCACTGTACCACCTCTGAGGGAAAGGGAGGAATGGAAAGTCAGATAGTTGGATATATGAATGATGGGGGTCAAATACCATCAGGTTGACACTTGGAATGGGAGAACCATTTACATAGCAGTAAAGTATTTTCAGGCTTCCAGCTGAACTCTGATTTTGGTTTTGCATCTTTAGTCCATGGCTGAAGTTCTTGCTAAAAAAGAGGAGTTAGCAGATCGCCTGGAAAAGGCCAACGAAGAGGCTATTGCAAGTGCCATTGCGGAAGAAGAACAGTTAACCAGAGAAATTGAAGCCGAGGAGAACAATTACATAAACATTGAAACAGACAATGACAGTGACTTTTCCGTGAGTTTTCTGCATGTGTTGAAATAATTTGTAGTGGATCAGGTTAATATTCCCAAAACAGGCTAGAATTTGACAATAGCTTTACATATTTGTATAGTTTTCACTGTAGCAAAGTAACTGTCTGATGTGCCAGGGAGGCAAAAAAAAGTAACACAGGTTCTAGCATGACTGGACTTAGTTTCCAGGCTCAGTTGAAGGCTCTGTTCTTCATCATCATCGTTGTTGTTGTTGTTGTTATCATATTTGCATATAAGGGACTTGTTTTTTGAAGTCAAGAAAAGGAAAAAAGAAATATACATAATATCACTATAGCAATTGTTAACAATTAACAATTTCAATTTTTAAGCTACTGAGTTTTTATCACTGAGGTTTTTATCACTGAGATCCAATTTTCATTATACTTGTCCATGCAAAGTCAAGTTTATAAGCCACCCGCTCATAGGTGGCAAGTGTAAACAGATCTTCAATCCATTGAATAAATGGATCCCTATATTTATCTTTCCGGTGTAAATGCAACAATATCAGTCTTTTGGCCATAGTAAGGGCACGGAGAATCCATTTCCATTGTCCAGTTGTCAGAATATACCGTATTTTTCGCTCTATAGGACGCACCTTGTTTTAGAGGGGGAGAACAAGAAAAAAAATTCTCCCCCTCTCTGCTCAGCGCCCCTTCAGCGAAGCGGCAGGAGAAACAGAGCCCCTTCCATTTCTCCCCCCGCTTCGCTGAAGGGGCGCTGCACAGCTCTCCCTCTCTGCTGAAGCCAGGAGAGTCGTGCTCTGCTGGCTTCAGCGAAAGGAACCTGAAGCATGCGGAGCCCAGCGGGAACTCGTGCTGCACTCCGAAGGCTTCAGGCGGCTATCCCTGAAGCCTTTGGAGCGCAGCGCGAGTTCCCGCTGCGCTCCACAGGCTTCAGGTTCCTTTCGCTTAAGCCGGGAGAGCAAGACTCGTGCTGCGCTCCGAAGGCTTCAGGCAGCTATCCCTGAAGCCTGGAGAACAAGAGGGATCAGTGCGCACCAACCCCTCTCGCTCTCCAGGCTTCAGTGAAAGCAACGCAAAGCCTCCGGAGCGCGGAGGGAGCGCTCCCTCTGCACTCTGGAGGCTTCGCGTTGCTTTCGCTGAAGCCAAGGAGCCTGCATTTGCTCTATAGGACGCATAAACATTTCCCCTTAATTTTTGGAGGGGGAAAAGTGCGTCCTATAGAGCGAAAAATACGGTAATCCTCTGAAATTTTTAGCTTTTTCCATACAGTGACATTTTATATAATCCATTGCTTTACTCCAAAACTTAGTAAGTATAGGACATTGTAAAAATACATGTTTTAAAGAAAGCACCTTTCTTGACCTTAAAAGCCCTATATTACTCAGGAACGCCACTTCCCATAGAGACCTGCCTGAGTACTGTACTGCAGTTGTCTTCTGAAGCCAGGATGCCCAATCCAAAAAGCTAATGCCGTCAGCTACTGCTGTTGGCCTGAGAAGATGTTGTATCATTTGTGTGTGTTTATATTTTAAATTGTAAATGCCTTAGGTGCCCTAATAATAATAATAATAATAATAATAATAATAATAATAGTAATAATATTTTATTTATACCCCACCCTCCCCAGCCAAGGCCGGGCTCAGAGCGGCTTACAAGCAATAATAAAAACAAGATGAATGATTACAACTTAAAAACAAAAATAAAATACAACATATAATAGAAAAGGTGTTCAAAAATGCAGTGAATGATAAATAATCTCTAGACTTCTGGAGGTGCTGAACTTCTGCTCCCATCATCCCTGACATGCGCTGTGCCTGCTGGGGTTGATGATAGTTGGCATCCGGCAACATCTGGAGGGCCACGAGTTAGCCACTCTTGCTTTAAGCTATGGTTAATGAGAACAAGCCAGGATCAAATCATGCTTTCAGATCCTGCCTTGTTCTCAAACCATAGTTTTAAAAACCTTCAGTTTCCAAGTTTGGTCCTAAAAGAACTGAGGTTAGGTTAAAATGGAAAGCTATGCCTTACAGGTGTGAAAGGAGGGCAGGAAGAATGTGTAAGGCCCAATCTGCTTTTTCTCACAGCAAAAACATTGGTTTCCTATTATGTCTGAAGTGGGCCATAATAGCGGCAACAGCTGCCTTTTGTGTTGGTCTGCTATTTTAAAGGAGACTGGAAGAAAGATGCTCTTGAACATTTGATTTATTTTTGCATTTATATATAGTTTGCATGGAATGGTGAGTGTAAGAAAGGTTTCTTTTCCAAATAGAAAGTTTGGTTTCTGTTTTCTGTTTTGCACTATGGAATTTTAGGCTGGCATGGGCAGTGGAAGCACATCTTTCTGTGGAATTTCCATGGACTGGAATGATGTCCTGGCAGACTATGAAGGTAAACTTCCTTGTCCAGAAATGTGAATTAACAATATCAGAGTGCATGTCTTAAGGCTTTCATTCTGTCACCCGCCCCTTTATTCCCCTTGCTTTTTAATCACAATAAATTTGTGAGAGTGGTAACCATCACCAAAGTTTGGTGTACCGTGCAAATATTATCAGGCAAGTGGTTTTGATATTAATGCAATTGTTTAAATTTTTAAAAAAACCTACAGAATAATAAAAGGGAACATTTTCACTATATTATTGTTCCAGAATTCTCTCTTTGGTCATTTCCATTCTGATTACATTCCAGAATGCAACAAATTCTGTACATGCACTATTCCTTTGATTTGTTTTTAAAACTCTATTGTATTTTTGATAACAAAGGCCAAGTTTGAACATCACATTAAACCATGGTTTGCCACAAACGTATCAGTTGCAGCTTCCCACTAGCATCCAAGAGAAACAAACCATTATGTCCAAATCAAGGGTTTGGGTTTTTTCCACTCCAGATAAACTACAGTCTGTAGCCAAGATTTGTTCTTAGCTTACAGAACATGGTTTGTTTGAGTGAAACAAACCTCAAACCTTGGTTCAGACATAAGCCAGGGGTCACGATTTGTTTCTCCTGTGCATCAGAGGGGAGCAGCAGCATCCAAGGCCATCTGGTTCATGGCACACCATGAACTGCGATTTACTGTGATGTGTGAACAAGTCCAAAGTCACCAATGTTACGGCACAAACGCTACAACAGTCAACAATTTTCGAATGTGCTCGTTGAGAGTGGAATGGCCAATTGGGAGTAGGATCATGTACCAGAGTCAATATTGAGGATATTTTGCTTCCCATATGCTAGCTTTTCCTTTAAAAAGGGATCCTGCTTTTGTGCAGCTCGTGAATCATGGCGTCAAAATAACACTTGGGGCGACATTGTAGAAGAAGAACCAGCTCGCCCACCCGGCCACGGAATACACATGCATGAGAAACTCTCCTCGCCATCCCGCAAGAGGTCTGTCACATTTTTAAACTTTTGGTATAGAATAAGCTCAACAGGATCAAATTCCATAGTTGAATTACCGGTACAGTGGTACCTCAGGTTACAGACGCTTCAGGTTACAGACTCCGCTAACCCAGAAATAGTACCTCGGGTTAAGAACTTTGCTTCAGGATGAGAACAGAAATCACAGCGTGGCAGCAGCGGGAGGCCCCATTAGCTAAAGTGGTGCTTCAGGTTAAGAACAGTTTCAGGTTAAGAACAGACCTCCAGAACTAATTAAGTTCTTAACCTGAGGTACCACTGTAGCATAGGAAGCTGCCTTTTACGAAGTCATACTATTTATTTGTCCATCTAACCCAGCCTTCCCTATTCTGACTGGCAGTGTTTCTTCTGGGTCTCAGGCAGAGGAGCTGTTCAGAGTGCTTCTGCCACCACCAGAGAAGCCCACCAAATTTATCTTGTCTTTATCATTTCTTTTTAACTCCCAACATAATGAGCTAACTTGGCCATTGATGCAAACTCCCATGTTATCTCTTCACTAGTTGCTTCAGACCCCGTATGTGATAGCTGTTCCTTACGGTCCATTCTCACTAAACCATGGTGCTATTTTCCTAGAAAAAGAGGTGCCGGAACTGAACACGAACACCTCCCTTGTTCTCTTAGAATGGCAATGGTGCCCATCTGAGAGAGGCCAGAACTGAGTTCCAGTGAGTTCTGGCTGGGAAAAAAAGCCCATCTAAATCATATGTATAGTTGAACAGAAAGAATACTAGGTCCAATGGTTGTTGTTGTTGTTTAGTCGTTTAGTCGTGTCCGACTCTTCGTGACCCCATGGACCCCATGGACCAGAGCCTGCCAGGAACTTAAGGTCCAATGGTACCTTAGAGCTTAACATATTTGAGAGTTGAATCTTGATTACCGTATTTTTCCATCCTTAAGACACCCCTATGTATAAAACGCCCCCCTATTTTGGGGTACTCATATTTAAGAAAATGGGGGGAGATGGCCCCGTTTATAAGACGCCTCCTAAATTTTGACATTATTTTTAAGGAAAAAAACCTAGTCTTATACACGGAAAAATACGGTAATTTCCAGAGGGTTTTTTGCCACTGCACATTCCCACCCTGAACATCAGCCCTGCTGTTGCTTGACCATGTGGTAAATCACTTCAGTTGTGATCCCAAAGGGCCTGCATGGGACACATGCAGCAGGGCTTTTCTGTCCGCCCCCCCCCCCCCCAGTCTTTCTTCAGATCCAAATATATTTTCGAGGGTCAAAGAAAGCCCTTCCATGTGCTTCCATGGTGTATAGAAAGTTTTGAGGTTTGTTTCAATGATAATCCTTGCTAAATTGATGGACTCAACTAAGTTCAATTCATTGATTTAAATGGGCCTACTCTGAGTAGCATTTACTTGGGTATAAGCCATAGCTTAAACTATTCCAAAATTATGTTCAGTGCCTGAACTAGATATTTGTGAGGGATTTCTTCAATTGTTGCCCGGTAACATAAGTTTCAGGTTTCCCCACATACCTTTGTTTTGAATCATTGTCCCATTAGCCTTTTCAAATATTTATTTCAAAAGGACAATAGCAGAATCTAAAAAGAAACATGAAGAAAAGCAGATGAAAGCTCAACAGCTGAGAGAGAAACTGCGTGAGGAGAAAACGCTAAAGCTTCAGAAATTAATGGAACGGGTAAGTTTGATGTAGTTTAGCTTTTCATGCTCCATTGTGACTCATAATCATACCTTTTGTTAGATCTTTGGGCCACACTCATGCCTTTGGGAACAACTGGTCAATGCACATTCAGAAGAGCATTCTCCAAAAATATGCTGGTTGGATTTCAAAGGTCCATGTGTAGTGGTTGACACGGCAGCTGGGGATTTCAGAAGCCCTTTCTCACTTTAACCCCATATATTCCCTGAAAAGATTTTCCTGAGTTGCAGGGGACCCTCAGGGAACAGTGTGTGATGAGGATGGGAATCATTGACTTCCCTTCTATGTGGATGTGATTATTGTCTGCTCACGTACAATGTACTAAGGTGGGTGTGTCTCTGAATAGGAGCTCAGTGTATTGTTCCAGTCCTTTCAGCTTGAAGGTGTTCTGAATACAGTGGGCGGAATCCAGTTTGTCCTCCTAGGGCTCTTGCCTTGCTGAATCAGACCAATGCCTTAAATAGTCCAGCATTCTGTTCTCACAGCGGCATCCAGATGTCTGTGAGAAGCTAGGCAGAACCTGAGGGTAACAGCCCCTCCCTCCTTGTGATTCCCAGTAATTGGTATTCAGAAGCATACTGAATATTTCAGTAGTACAGTGGTGCCTTGGTTCTCAGACTTAATCCATTCCAGAAGTCCAAAACCAAAGCATTCCAAAACCAAGGCACACTTTCCCATGGAAGGTAATGCAAAATGGATTAATCCGTTCCAGACTTTTGAAGACAACTCCTAAAACAGCAATTTAACATGAATTTTACTATCTAACGAGACTACTGATCCATAAAATGAAAGCAATAAACTATGTACTATAAAATAAATAAGACAGTATGGTAGATGATAAAAATTAAAAAAAATTCTTACCTACTCTGATGATAGTCATTGTTTGAATGGGGGGGGGGGGGTTATATCCATTTCTGCAGTCACACAATCAATCAGTAGCTGAACTGGGTTCCACACAGTCACAAAAACAAATTAACCGAAAAAGCCTCAAAAACAAAAATGCAAAATAAATAGCAAAAACAAAAGCACCAAACTTAATCCGTTCCGGAAGTCCATTTGACTTCTGAAATGTTCAAAAACCAAAGTGCAGGTTCTGATTGGTGCTGGTGCCCCGGAAACGGTAGCTGACAGCCACATTGGATGTTCCGCTTCCGAAAAACACTCAAAAACCGGAACACTTACTTCCAGATTTTCAGCGTTTGAGAACCAAGGTACCACTGTACAGAACACTGTACTTTGTAGACCCCAAACCCGCATGCTTCCTTCCCCTCTTGGGAGCTCTGATTCTCTCCCTAACTTCCTGGTTTGTGCTAGCCATGATTTGCCCTCATGTCCAAATTAGGCAAACTATGTTTTGTGCAAACTAGGAAGGGGAGAATTGGAGCACACAACAGAAAGAGAGGAGGTAATAGACAAACCTGAGTCTAGTTTTCTACCCCCTGTAATATGATTTAGAGGAGTATTTTAATGGACCTGTTAGTGAGGCATTTTTATTCTTTAGAAACAACTCCATCTTCAATGTCTGTTTCTGTTCTTCCAACCCTCCTTAAAGCATTTAGACTATAAATTACTCAGATACTTAAGCAATGACATCCTGTAAAATTATATTTTCCTGATCTTTGTCTGTTTTATGCAAATATTTCCCCTAGCATGGGATTGATGCTGGTAAATATTACCTGAGGTTTCAAGGTTCATTTGCTTCTCTTACGTTAAGTGAAGTGAGAGCTTTTGTCATGCTGTGTATTGCATTATGTTAGACCTTTTAAAATGTTGACATGCATTAAACTTGGAATGATTGCCAACTCATGAAATATGAGATTTATGACATCTTTCCTTAACTCCATATTCCTCATGGTTGGTGCCATAAATGCTAACCTTGATTGAAAGACTTCACAATATCTTCACTATTCAGTTTTGAGTTAGGCTGACATTGCTCCAAGATTACTCTAAGCAGTATTTCTAATGGCACTTAAATGGTTATATTTATTGAATTGTTGGCAGAAAAGTGGAATAAAAATATCCTGAGAATTTAACACAATATAGACCTATAGTAAACCATAAATCATGATTTACTGTGCTTAATCAAATCTTGTCTACTTCATTGCTGCTGACTCATGTAGGGAGGAAATAAGCCATGATCCTGACGTAGCATTATGTCCAAACCTGAGATTCTGGGTTTCTTCCTTCTCAGTAAATTATATTCTGTAGCCTAAGCTTCTTTTTGGCTTACTAATCATGGTTTCAATCCTCAGTTTGAATGTACTGCTAAGCCAGGGATATAGGAAACAAACAGCCCAGAATGACCCATTCACAGTATAGAACCATAGAACCCAAAGGTCCTCTAGTCCAGCCCCCTCCCCTGTAATGCATGACAGATGGCGCCCCACCTCTGCTTTAAAACCTCTAATAAAACCATTAACTATGATTTACTGTGATGTGTGAACTGAGTCATTGTGTGTATGTTGTTAATGTAGTCAAAAGTTGCAGAATGAAAGAGATCAAGGGATCTGTTGCTTTACTTACTATTTGCCAACTTTATGTAGGAAAAAGATGTGCGAAAGTGGAAGGAAGAATTGCTAGATCAGAGGCGGAGGATGATGGAGGAAAAATTACTCCATGCTGAATTTAAGCGTGAAGTGCAGTTGCAAGCAATAGTGAAAAAAGCACAAGAGGAAGAAGCCAAGGTGAGCCTCATGAATTTGGGGAAGCTTTTGGGGAGCTCCTGTTCATTTCAGTGGCTCTTGCACAGGAGAGAACTTCATTCTGGATTCTGCTCAATATTTATATTTCTCTTAAGATTGTGAATGGCCTGGTGGAAGAGATGATATCAGAGCTTTTGAATGGTGTATCCAACTATGTCCTACTCAGACAAACCCATTGAAATTAATGGCATAGCTAACTTAGGTCCATTCATTTCAGTGGGTCTATTCTGAGGAGGACTTAGTTTTCTTTAGCCCTATTTCTGTCTCTCAGTTCCAGAACATCCGCTGTCCATGTGGGAGCCCTTAAACCAGGGCTGGGGAATCTGAGACCCCGCTGACGTTGTTGCATGCCGACTCCTGGTAACCCAGACCAATTGCCATGCTGGCTGGGACTGCTGGGCGGTGTGGTCCAACAGCCTCAGAAGAGTCACAGATTCCCCAGCCCTGCCTTAGGCATTGTAATTAGCATGGAGATAAAACAGGGATAAAACAGGACTCTTCCTCCCCTCCCTTGCCTCAGTTTCTTGTGGGCTGATGCTCATCCATTGGTCTGTTGCTTAGTTGACCACTTGCTTTATTGCATATTTTTGTTGTTAGTCATCTTGAGCATTTCCATAGAAAGTTCAAGGACAATTAAATACCAAAGGTTCCCTTCCTCTGATGGAAGGAGTAGTTCTGTTGGAGCAGCAGAATGTTTGGATACAGCCCAACGGTTACTTGGTTTGCTTGGCTAGTAACTGCAAATTGATGCTGTGTCATGGCAGATGGACAGTTATGAAGCATTGTAATTGTATAAACCAATAAAGGATGTGGGTGGCGCTGTGGGTAAAACCTCAGTGCCTAGGACTTGCCGATCGTATGGTCGGCGGTTCGAATCCCCGCGGCGGGGTGAGCTCCCGTCGTTCAGTCCCAGCTCCTGCCCACCTAGCAGTTCGAAAGCACCCCTAAGTGCAAGTAGATAAATAGGTACCACTTTATAGCGGGAAGGTAAACGGCATTTCCGTGTGCTGCACTGGTGCTGGCTTGCCAGAGCAGCTTCGTCACGCTGGCCACGTGACCCAGAAGTGTCTTCGGACAGCGCTGGCTCCCGGCCTCTTAAACGAGACGAGCGCGTAACCCTAGAGTCGGACATGACTGGCCCGTACGGGCAGGGGTACCTTTACCTTTACCTTTACCTTTACCTTAATTGTATAAACCAATGTTTCCCAAAGTGGGAAATACCACCCCCTGGGGGTGCTGCAACGATCCTTGGGTGCAATGCAGGTTGCATTGAATAAAAATTAGGAGGCAATGGAGGCATAAAGAAAGAAGAGAAGAGAAGAAAAATTTGAAAAACTGTTTGTACACATTTCGTCTGTTGTGTGAAGATACTTACTGCCAGGTCGGGTGCCGTTGTGAGACCTTTGGCTTCTTCTGTTAGCGTAACAGCTGTTTCCATCTCTTAGTTGAGAATGGAATTCTAACTGGATTTACCTTCATCCTTGCTTCATTAAGCCCGAGTGACTTCTGTAATCAAATTAACTAAATAATGTAATGTAATTCTCAACTAAACAGATGTGTGAAAAGTGTTGCATATGCTAAGCTGCGCAATATCTGTTGTCCCTTTGCTCTTGAAGATCAAGATTAATTGGGTCAGAATTACTAGTTGAGAGGAAGTAGAGGAAGAAAGCTAGGACTTCTGCTGCCACCTCTTTTGTCTCTTAAATTCCCATTGATGGCTGCTCACTGAGCTGCAAAATCCATTCTGTAAATGTGGTCCTCTCAGTAAACAAAGCAGAAAACCTGTCTTTTGTTTCTTCATTTAGTATCCCTGTAGACAAAGGTCTCTCATATGCGTGCGTGCGTGCATGCGTGCACACACAGTAAAAGAGATGCAATGGTGCTGTAATGTTTTCACTGCAGTAATTTTATAACAATAATAATATATATTTTTTATTTATACCCCGCCCTTCCTGGTTCAGGAAACCAGGCTGAGGGCGGCTAACAACAAATTTAAAACACTTAATTGATGCTCCAAAAAAAAAGCATAAAATGCGGTATAAAGCATAAATAACCATAAAATCAAAAATCAATTTAGGGGGGAAATCCATCCAATAAACATTAGATAATCACCAGGGCTAGCTGGCTAAATTAGTCCCACTTGGGCCAGCGAGGAGACCAGGGGAGAACCAGCTGTGGGATCCCAGAGCAGGCAATCTTCACAAAAAGGGGAGGGAGAGGGAAGGAAGTGGAACAAAAGATCGGGCCAGGTTCAAATTGAAAGCCAGGCGGAATAGTTCTGTCTTACAGGCCCTGCGGAAGGACCCTGGTCTCATGGGACAGAGCATTCCACCAGGTCGGAGCCATCACTGAGAAGGCCCTGGCCCTGGTGGAGGATAATCTAATTTCCTTAGGGCCCAGGACTTCTAAACTATGATTATTCATGGACCTTAAGGTCCTCTGCGGGGCATACCAGGAGAGGTGGTCCCGTAAGTACGAGGGCCCTAAGCCACGAAGGGCTTTAAAGGTCAAAACCAGCACCTTAAACCTGACCCAATACTCCACCGGGAGCCAGTGCAACTTGTAAAGCACTGGGTGAATATGCTCCCATGGCAGGGACCCCTTGAGGAGCCTCGCTGCAGCATTCTGCACCCGCAGAATCTGGTGTCTGGGAAACCAGGAAGCAGGATCCGAGCACAAGAGCCCTCTCCCCTCCTGTGGTTTTTAGCAACTTGTATTCAGATACATTGCTGCTTCCTATTCAGAGAAGGCCTGTTGAAATTAAAGGACATGGCTTATTTAGGTCCATTAATTTTGATGGGTCTGCTTTGGGCAGAATTTAGGTGGATGCACCTACTTTTGTGCAGTGATCCAGGTTTGGCTTAGGAATTTCTAATTTGCAGTGGAGACAGTGGCAAGGAGGAGGGAGCCCTACTGGGGGCATCTCACCCACTTAAAATAAGCTTGCCTTAGGAGGACGACCACCGTGCCCATGTTGCCACAACAGAGCAGAGGATATTGTGCTGCTTAACAAGCAAGCACAGCTTACCAGCAGTAGCATTTAAACTTCATGCAAGAGGAGCGCAACTCATATGTCAGGGCACACTATATGGGGCTGTATCTCTCTGACGTCAGGGTGAACACAAGGAGGAAGTTTGCTTATTGGAAACTTGTCAGGAAAGGGCACATAGCAGAAAAAGGACAACACACCCTAGACTTACAACACACATAGGAACTTCTGTATATAAACATCTTACAGCTTAAACCCACTTCAAAACTGACTCAGATAACTTGGCATTAGGAAAATGATGGCTTTCCTTATATTTGTAGAGCTGATCAGAACTCCTTGTAAGCAATTTAATTAATCTTTTGCTGTTGCTTGCCAAATTAGAGTCACATAACCCCATTATTCTCTTTGACTGTTCCAAGAGTTGGAGGCTTTCCCAGCTCACGCACCAGGCCTGTTCCCAAAGTTTAAAATATCTGAAATGGCTGCCGACGCATCAGTTGAGGCTTCTGAAACTCTGAGTTAGATAAGTTAGTCAGCAACATGGAAAGTGTTTATTTGAAAACATAAACTTTTGCTAATAATGTTAAAGTCAGATTTGGAAACGGTGACCTTTTTTTGCAGCACATATTGTAGTGCTTAACCATTTTCTTGGCTGGTTGGTTGGTTTTAATATGGCCCTTGCAAAGTCCAGAAAGTGAACTGGTTGTGTAAACTGGTTCAGTTGGGTTGGATGCAGATCATCAAATTACTGGTGGAATTTCTCAGGTGCTGATATCCTCAAAACCAGGGCTGTCTAACCTTTTTGGCCAGTGGGAATTTTGAGAAAGTGCAGTGGGCATCAGAAAATGGCTACTGTGGGGGGGGGGGGGGCTATCATAAAGCAAGATGACTGCCAGATCCAAGAGAGAAGAGTAGTTCTTTTGGGCAGGCTGATGATTAGTAAAGGATCCTAGGCAGCTAAGGAGCAGAGTGCTCTGTAGGGGAAGGGCCATGGGGTCTGGTAGAGCACATGCTTTGCATGCAAAAGGTCCCAAGTCCAATCTCTGTCATTTCCAGGCAAGGTTAGGAAAGACCCCTGTCGGATTTCACTGCCAGTCAGTTAGCAGGCTTATGGAGCACCACATCAGTTTCCTGTGCCTCAGCGAGGCTATTATTCCCAGTAGCAGTTGTTCCTTTGTCCTCTGTAATACTGTCTCCGTCTCCCTCAGGATTTAGTATAAAGCTGTCCTGATCAGTTTCGCGAGACTCTTAGCAAACACATTTTTGCCAACTGCTATGAGGTACAACACATCTCTTGCCATAAGTCCTTCCTCAAGGAAGCCGAGACCGGGTTCTAAGAAGCCAACCTGCTCAGCCAGTGGTTTCTTTCCAGTACTTTCCTCTCTCACCCTGGGCCACAACCTTCAACAGGAAGGAGTGAGTTGGTTTTAGGTTTCTGGTTGCTGTTAATTGTCCAGAGTCTTTATGATGTTTTATATACTGCTCTTACCCAATTTTTAAAGACTTCTTTATCACTCATATTCAAACTTTGCTTTAATTGCAGGTAAATGAGATAGCATTTATAAACACATTAGAAGCCCAGAATAAGCGCCATGATGTTTTGTCCAAGCTAAAAGAGTATGAGCAAAGGCTGAACGAGTTGCAGGAAGAGCGTCAGCGAAGGCAGGAGGAGAAACAAGCACGTGATGAAGCTGTGCAGGTATTGCTAAACTTTACAAATGCAACCAGTAATAACAGAGTCAGTATAAAATTGCTTTTAGCAGCTTCATTTGTTTTACTGGTGTGATGCTTTCATAAAAATAGGGCCACACCTCTGCTTCCGCCCCCCTGGGCTGAACTATCTGTCCCTGCGCTCATCCAGAAGTTTTTGGAAAAGGGCCTATTAAAAGCTGCTTGCTTCTTGTGCTCATGTTCTGAGATTTTTAACCTGAGATGCTTGCTCTCCAGGAACGTAAAAGGGCTTTGGAAGCAGAACGCCAAGCCCGGGTTGAAGAGTTGCTAACGAAAAGAAAAGAGCAGGAAGCTCGGATTGAGCAGCAGCGGCAGGAGAAGGAGAGAGCCCGGGAAGATGCAGCTCGTGAAAGGGCCAGGTAGCAAGCTTGATTCTCTTAAACTCTGCTATCCTCAGCACTTTTTATGGGTCTTGGTAAAAGACAGATTCTCTTGGGTTTTTGTTAAGGTGGTCAACCTTTTTTCTGTCAAGAGGTTGCATCTCCTCAGGGCCGTGTCAGGGCAGCACGCCGTCAGTGGTGAGGTGCAAAGCCAGCAGCAGAAGGGGCCAGATCCAAGAGTGGCCATGACTACCCCTTTCTCTCTCCATCTAAGCAAAACATCATTTGTGGAGCAGCCATGTTTCTGACATTATGTGGATGCTGTCTCTCACACAGGTTGACCTGAAGTTCTTTGCCATCAGTATCAGATTGCCCAAATAAGTGATATGCTTCAGCTTTGACAAGGCTAGCTATTAACATTCTGACCTAGAATCGAGTTTCACTTGCAACATTACTACTGTAAAGTCAGGTCATGCTCTACTATAGAATCTGAATGTGGCCCATTTTTTAGAGGAGAACATAATGTACCAGAAGGTATTTTGGAGGTTCTAGTTAACATAGAAACTGAAATTTTCTTTCAAAGCCTCTTCCTGAATTACCCAATGTAACATTTAGTTTTGATTTGAAACTGCCCTGTGAGTAATCCGGCTAGAGAGGTGGAAGTCAGAAAGTGGTTGTTTTATATATCACTCACACACACACACAAATAATGGCCATTATTTTGCTAGCTTGTAAACATGCTTTACCTGTCAGGAGAAGATTATGGAGCCCATTTATCTAAGAAATAGTGGCAGGCATTTTGTTCTAGTTCATGTGTCTGTTCTTCATTAATGAAGTTCTGTCTATGTAATATTCATTCCTGATTAAAATATTAGACCTGCAACCAAAGGTTGCAGTACTTAATGCTTGGGGAAGGTCTCAGGGGTGGAGCATCCCTCTTCTTTCTCTCTTCTCCCGACAAGGCAGTTGTGGGAGGGACAGGTTGCTCTTGCCAGCGGTCTTAACCAGTTGCTTGCAGAGGGCATTTGAAATTATTTAGTGGACAATCTTCCAAGGGTCAAGGGTCACCCACCCTTGCTTTAGGGGGCTTTTGTGAATGCTGGTAGCTTCGAGAACACTGTCCCACCATCTCGTCCTCTGTCGTCCCCTTCTCCTTGTGCCTTCCATCTTTCCCAACATCAGGGTCTTTTCCAGGGAGTCTTCTCTTCTCCTGAGGTGGCCAAAGTCTTGGAGCCTCAGCTTCACGATCTGTCCTTCCAGTGAGCACTCAGGGCTGATTTCCTTAAGAATGGATACGTTTGATCTTCTTGCAGTCCATGGGGCTCTCAAGAGTCTCCTCCAGCACCATAATTCAAAAGCATCAATTCTTCGGCGATCAGCCTTCTTTATGGTCCAGCTCTCCCTTCCATACATCACTACTGGGAAAACCAGAGCTTTAACCATAAGGACCTTTGTTGGCAAGGTGATGTCTCTGCTTTTTAAGATGCTGTCTATGGGGCAGCCCTAAGTAAATCAATTAGACAAGGAATGGTGATAAGCACAGCCCAGATTGTGATAAGCGCAGCCCAGCCACACAGGGCTTCAAACAGGACACAATGCATTCATGTGCTGCGATAAGAACAGATCATTTGGGAAACCTGGCCCTTGCAAAATTTGCACATCTGCTTTTGCAAGAAAATGTCCTAAACAATCTTCCTCTCTGTTCAGTGGGGCAGAAATATCAGGGAAGAGTTCACACATCCATAGTGGAAATTAAGGCATTGTTGTGGAAGGAGTCTTGTCTGTCAACCTGCCAGCTTGGATTCCCCCTGCCTACAACATACATTGAATTGGTTATCAGGAAGGTTTCTGAACATTTTAGATGTCAAAGAAGTTGAAGAATACTAGTCCCATCAATTCATCAATTCAATTCATGCAACAACACTAATAAATGTTTGTGAGGTCAATGTAGGTGCTCTATAGTTGTTGTTGGCATCCGTCTGTCTCTGGAAATGCTGGAGGTGTGTGCCTTTGGGGCTGAAGTCAAACCACTGGAGAGTTACAGCGCCTGCTGTAGCTGTAGAGACCAGTATGGGAGAGACATGTTTTGTTTCAGCTGGGGCAGAGGAAGGCACCCGGTTGTGCTCCTGCAGATGCACCATGGCATTTTTTCTCTCTGTGCTCCTCCCAGCAGTCATCCATCCTCTGGTCACTTCTGTTGGATACACAACCTGGCTGTCTCAAGGCGCTGCAGCCATCTCCAAGGGATTTCCACGCAGCAGGGGTTAATGTTGCCAGCCTTGCTTTCTCTAAAGTTGTTGTTTATATATTACTTTTTATTGAAACCAGAAGTTTCCGTGTGTGTTTTTCATCACCTTCAGATGTCCAGTAGGTTTTTGTCTTTGAATTCTCAAACAATAAAAGGAACAGTCTTTCTCAGCTATTGGATCCATTTCTGAGCTCTTGAGGGTTGACCTGGTAATCAACTGCCGGGAATATTCATTGTCACAGCTGGTGTTATTTACAGTGGTCAGGAACTCTGCATAGAAAGGGTAAGCAGGTTAGGCATCCTTTTAAACCTCAAGGGAGGCATTTCTTTTGGCGCCTTGGGTCCTTTAGGCCCCCAAACAAATCCTGAAGCATAAGGGTGGAAGCCAAGGGTGTTGATCTGTGTCAGCCTTTGCCTAATGCCACCTGCTGCCCTGTTGATGATGCACTTGGGTGCTGCTTTCTATTTGCCTAACTATTTAGAAGTGTGTCAATAAAAGCTGCAGCTAGCTTTTAACCCAGTTGTGTGTTTTGCCCCACTTTCATCCCCACCTGCTCCTGCATTGGACACAGTTCATTTTATTCCATTTGGAAGTGGTGGGCTTTCTTTCTTTCTTTCTTTCTTTCTTTCTTTCTTTCTTTCTTTCTTTCTTTCTTTCTTTCTTTTTTATTTCATAAGCTTTATACACGGCTTGATTGTAAATCACTTTGAGATCTATATCTATATATTACAAGGTATGGGGTGAATTCTTTGTATCTTTTAAAATGTTTTTATCTGCACCCTCTTATTTGCATAGAGACCGAGAAGAGAGGCTAGCTGCTCTGACAGCAGCTCAGCAGGAAGCTATGGAAGAACTGCAGAAAAAGATCCAGCTGAAGGTAGAGCCTGAAAATTAGTTGCTATTTGTGGAGTTCTTGTCTTTATCTCTGGCATTTTTTGTTTAACAAAGTGATATCAGGACCGAGTAGAAGAAAGCAGTTGTGTGGCAGAAGAAAGCTGCCTGCACAACATTCCAAATATGTTAGCTCCCTCTCTGGTTTTCTGGTTTTGGTCAAACTTCTCTGGCTTCTCCTTCTTGTGAAAAGTTAGTTCTTCCTTTATTGTCAAATCTTGAAGGTCTTTGGTCCACAGGTCAGCGAGTCATGAGAACCTGCTTCCCAGTGTTGGCACACTAGGCTTTTGGGCACAGCCACCACGTGTGGAAGTCACAGGCATTGCTGGAAGATAGTCAAACACCAATTTGTCCGCCTGCGAGTATTGTTGTAAGCGTCATAATGATTCTGTACTTAAGTCGCATTAAGCAACAGTGATTCAGTATGGAGACAAAAGATGGGGATGGGAAGCAGATCACAGCAAACAGAGCTCTGGAAGGTGGGACTAACAGGAAACATTTAAAAGGATTGCAAAGTGGGGAGAGACAGGCCGGATGGAATAAATAAGGCCAAAACTAACCTAAAATAAAGCTAAACTCTACCGTTAATTTATTGGAAGGTGTGTGGCATTGAGAAAAATTGCATCTCCATTCCTCCAAGCTATTTGTTTATGTTTAGGATTTTCTGAATTAACTTGCTATTTCCAGTAGTGCCATTGTTTTACACTGATTTGATGTCAAGCCCTTTAGCTGTGTTTTTGACCATTTGGATGTCACTGCTGACTACTTCTGATTTTGCTCAGCATGATGAGAGCATTCGGAGGCACATGGAGCAAATAGAGCAGAGGAAAGAAAAAGCAGCAGAGCTGAGCAGTGGAAGACATGCAAATACGGACTACGCCCCTAAGCTTACACCGTATGAGCGGAAGAAGCAGTGCTCACTCTGCAATGCCTTGGTGAGCTTATAATTCTCCTGAGTTTGTGCAGACTGTGGCGCATGATCTGCTCCTTCCTTTTCCAACAAACCTTTTGAGTGGAGATAGGTATACCAGTCTGTGTATATATTGGATTTGAAATTGATTTTACATCTGAAAGTGTTTTTAATTGGGTTGTATCCAATAGCAGTCCTACTCTGAATATACTCATTGAAATTAATGAGCAGGTTGCCTAAGTTAGAGTCATTAGTTTCAGTCCACCTACTCTGGAGTATACCTTAGTTGAATTGACCCCACTATTTTTTATTGCTATATGAAATTGGTTTTATTGCAGATGTTTTTATTGGGAAATCACTTTGAGATATTTTGGAGGGGAGAAATTAATAAATGGAATTAAATAAATTACCATGCAACATCTCAAACTATTGTAGAAGAGTAGCTTAAACTGTGAGACAGGAAGGTCCCCTGTTTCGATTTCACCTCAGCTGGTCCTTAGGCAAGCCACTCGATTCCCCACTCCTGCTTCCTCTCACAAGTGTAGGTGTGCACACGCACAGACAGGTCATCTGCAAGATGGCAATAATAATAATACAATGATACTAGCCTACCTTACAGAATTGTTCTAAGGTTGCTTTGTTTTTGTTTTGTTTTTTGTGTAATATTTCCGCTAGCAATGCAACTCAATTTTTTTAAAAAACAACAACTCATTAATAACATTATTTATGATTGAGTAATCAATTTTGCCTATGGGTAAGACGGTACTTCTGAAGCAAGGAGTATTTTTTCATTTTTAGATATTATATGTGTTTATAATGGAAGGCATGTTGGACAGCTCCCTCTTGTGTGGGAGAAAAGGAGGACACTGCTGCCTAATTTAATGCAGGACTCCTCTTTGCACTGTGCTTTTACTCAGATTCTTTTTTTAAATCACTTTCCAGATTTCCTCAGAGGTCTATCTCTTTAGCCATATTAAAGGTAAAAAGCATCAACAAGCAGTGAGAGAAAACAGCAGCATCCAAGGACGGGAGCTTTCAGACGAAGAAGTGGTAGGTCTTCGTCCTTTTTCTTTCCGCCTCTTTAAGGTCATGTTCATATTTTCTCTAGAAATCTTTCTAATCTTCCCCAAATTAATAGGTGGTTAAACAATTTTTTTAAAAAATAAATTTTTTATTAGATTTTCCACAGTGATAACACAAACCACAAAGCAAAATGATACACAAAAACAGAAAAAGAAAAAGGAAGGAAGAAAGGGGGGAAAGGGGGGAACAATAAACAGATAAACAATAACAACAAATTTAATTCTTCACAAATCCAACCTTTTAAACATCTTGGTTGACTTCCTCAAATCCCTCCCTTCTGAGTTTCCTTGTAATTAAAAGTAACAGCTTTCTAATATCATTATTAAACTAAAACAATTTCCAGTTATAGTCTATCTTATTCACTTTTCTTAACATTCTAAATCCCATTTATTTGATTATAACTTAATTTAATCCTAGGCCTATTTGTTTCTTTCAAGTAATTTCTAATTTTTTATATTACAATATTTATTCAAATAGTCCTTGAATTTCCTCCAGTCCTCTTGAAACTCCTCTTCTTTCTGGTCGCGGATTCTTCCAGTCAGGTCAGCTAGCTCCGAAAAGTCCATCATCTTCATCTGCCAATCTTCCACTGTTGGTAGTTCTTATGTTTTCCAATTTTTAGCAAGTAATATTCGGACGGCCGTTGTGGCATACAAAAATAATTTAACATCTTTCTTGGGCAATTCTAAACCTGTTATTCCAAGAAGAAAGGCCTCTGGTTTCTTAATAAATGTATATTTCAACATTTTTTTCAGTTCCTTATAAATCTTCTCCCAGAAGTCTTTCACCTTGGGGCAAGTCCACCACATATGGAAAAAAGTACCTTCTTTTTCTTTACATTTCCAACAAAGGTTATCACTATTGTGATAAATCTTTGCTAGTTTTACAGGGGTCAAGTACCATCTATACATCAGCTTCATAATATTTTCCTTTAACATTGTACATGCAGTGAACTTAACCCCTTTCCTCCATAGCCTCTCCCAATCCTCCATCATTATATTATGTCCTACATCTCTTGCCCAATCAGTCATAACCGATTTAACTTGTTCATCCTTTGTATGCCACTCCAACAACAAATTATACATTTTAGACATATTCTTATCATTAGTATTTAACAACTCCGTTTCCAATTTGTTTTTTTCTGTTGCAAAACCATTTCTCTTATCCATCTTATATAATTCATTAATTTGATAATATTGCAACCAATTCACTTTATCTTTAATTTGTTCAAATGGTTTTAATTTAAAACCTTCCTGATCCTCTAACAACAAATCTTATTACCTCAACCATTTGTTTTCCATATTTAACTTTTTGGGGGCCTGTGCTTCCATTGGCGAAATCCATTTTGGTGTTTTTCTTACTAAGAGATCTTTATATCTAGTCTATATATTGTATAACACCTTTCTAATTACATGATTCTTAAAACCACTGTGGACCTTTATCTGGTCATACCATAGATATGCATGCCATCCAAATTGATTATCCAGTCCCTCCAAATCTAACACATCATCATTCTCTAATTGAATCCAATCCTTGATCCAGCAGAAGGCAGCAGCTTCAAAGTATATCTTCAGGTCTGGTAGAGAAAAAACCCCTCTTTCTTTTATATCTGCAAGTAATTTATATTTAATTCTAGGTTTTTCCTCCTGCCAGATAAATTTAGACAATGCCTTCTGCCATTCTTTAAAACATTTAACATTATCAATGATTGGTAGAGCTTGAAATAAAAACAACATCTTCGCCAATACATTCATCTTAACCACCAATACTCGGCCCATCATTGAAAGTTTTAGGTTTGACCATATCTCAAGATCTCTCTTGATTTCATTCCATAATTTTTCATAGTTATCTTTATAGAGATTCAAATTCTTTACCGATAAATTCACACCCAAATATTTAACTTTTTTCACAGAAAGAAGGCCTGTCCTTTCAGAAAGGGTTTTTCTTTCCTCATTAGCTAAGTTTTTTTCCTAAAACTTTGGTTTTGCTCTTGTTTAATTTAAATCCTGCTACCCAAACTCTTGAATCAGCTCCAGTGCTTTTACTGCACTGGTTTCTGGATCTTGTAAGGTTAAAACCAAGTGATCAGCAAAGGCTTTTACAGTGGTGCCCCGCAAGACGAATGCCTCGCAAGACGGAAAACCCGCTAGACGAAAGGGTTTTCCGTTTCTGAGTTGCTTCGCAAGACGATTTTCCCTATGGGCTTGCTTTGCAAGACGAAACGTCTTGCTAGTCTTGTGTTTTTTCTCTCGCTCCCCCCCCCCTTTTTCTAAGCTGCTAAGCCGCTAATAGCCTTTTAGCAGCTTGCGAGGCACCACTTTAATTTAGCAGCTTAGCTGCTAATCCTTTAATAGCCGCTAAACCGCTAATAGCGCAAATCCGCTTAGCCGCTAATAGGGTTGCTTCGCAAGACGAAAAAACCGCTAGACGAAGAGAATCGCGGAACGGATTCTTTTCGTCTTGCGAGGCACCACTTTAATTTATATTGCTTGGATCCTACTACGATGCCTTTAACCTCCTCCTCTTTCCTCAACATGTTTAGCAAAACCTCCAGAACAGAAATAGCAGAGGGGAAAGCAGGCACCCTTGCCTGGTTCCTTTCTCAATTCTGATTTCCTCTGAGACCACATTATTAACTATGATTTTTGCTTTTTGTTCAAAATAGATCGCATTGATACCATTTAAAAATTCCTGGCCAACCTCAATTCTTTCTACGTTTTTCATCATAAATAACCAAGAAACATTATCAAAGGCCTTTTCAGCATCAATAAACATTAACATTGCTTTACAATTTCTTTTCGCTTCCAACCTTTCTATTATATCAATTATATATCTAATGTTATCTTTCATATGTCTCCCAGGCAGAAATCCTGCCTGGTCCTTATGTATATAATTTGATAGAACCTTTTTTAATCTATTGGCCAAAATGTTTGCGAAGATTTTATAGTCCACATTAAGTAATGAGATTGGTCTATAATTTTTTACATCAGATCTATCTTGATCTATTTTTGGAATCAGAGTGATAAATGCATCTTTCCAGGTTTCGGGAGCTTTGTCCCCTCTTAGAATCTTATTACACACATCTGCCAACGGTTGAATTAGCCAATCTTTCAATATTTTATAATATTTTGCAGAAAGACCATCCAGTCCCAGGGCTTTGCCTAACTGCATCTTATTTATTGCCATCTCAACCTCCTGTCTTGTAATCATGCCATTTAGTAGGAACCTTTTAACCTCGAGAATTTTCTGCATTTCATTCGCCGCAAGAAATTGCTCAATTTTATCCTTATCTTCTTTACCTTTTTTATACAGCTGTTTAAAGTATTTCTGAAAACATTTTCTTATATCTGCAGGATTTTCCATAGATTTTCCATCAGATACAATGTTTGTAATAGTACTTTGCTTCTGTCTCTTTTAATTGCCAAGCCAACAATTTCCCACATTTATTCGCAGATTCAAAATTTCAGGTCAGAAATACTAGATAGATAGATAGATAGATAGATAGATAGATAGATAGATGTGGTTTGAGAGTCTATGGGAATGGGGACTATTTCTACCTAGAATTTACACATCCAAGGATTATATTTGTGTATCACTTTTACTTCTGAAATGAAGCACAAAGCAGCTGACCCAAATTTAGAACAGGTTTTATTCCTGCCAAATTTAATGTCCTTTCATCAGAATTACTGCAGGGCAGATTTGAAGGCAAACCATATTCAAAGCGAACATGCCTGTGTGGTTTGAAGGAAGTTGATACTGCTACGCATGCCCTATTACATTGTCATTACTACAAAGTTATATGCTCTGCGTCTATCACTCCAATCATGCAGCAAACCCCAAGCAGAACTGATGATTATTACTTAAAATACTTAATAGGAGACAGGAAACAGAGATTACATTAAAAGTTGCTAAATTCTGTGCTGCTGCTATAAAATTAAGGAGACAAGCTTTGAATGAATCTAACAGCTGATGTCTTAATATGTTTTAAATTAGTGATTAGGGTTTTAACTTATATAGAATCATAGAATCATAGAGTTGGAAGAGACCACAAGGGCCATCGAGTCCAACCCCCTGCCAAGCAGGAAACACCATCAGAGCACTCCTGACATATGGCTGTCAAGCCTCTGCTTAAAGACCTCCAAAGAAGGAGACTCCACCACACTCCTTGGCAGCAAATTCCACTGTCGAACAGCTCTTACTGTCAGGAGGTTCTTCCTAATGTTTAGGTGGAACATTATATCTTAGTTGTTTTATATCTGAGTTATTTATTGTGTATTAGCTCATAGAGCTTAATTTTAATCTATTTATGTTTGTATGCTCTCTGTTGTTGTATAGGTTGCATTCTGGTCAGTGACCAAAATAAATTGATTTGATTTCAAACTCCCTTGTTTTTGTTACCACCAAGAGATGTACCATATTTTCCGATCTATAGGACGTACTTTCCCCCCTCCAAAAATCAAGGGGAAATGTGTGTGTGTCCTGTGGAGTGAATGCAGGCTCCCTGGCTTCAGCGATAGCAACACGAAGCCTCCGAAGCGCAGAGGGAGCGCTCCCTCCACGCTCCGGAGGCTACGCGTTGCTTTCGCTGAAGCCTGGAGTGCGAGAGGGGTTGGTGCGCACCGACGCCTCTCGCTCTCCAGGCTTCAGGGATAGCCGCCTTTGGAGCGCAGCGGGACCTCGCACTGTGCTCCAAAGGCTTCGGGTTCCTTTTGCTGAAGCCGGGAGAGCAAGACTCTCCTGGCTTCAGCAGAGAGGGAGAGCTGTGCAGCGCCCCTTCAGCGAAGTGGGAGGAGAAATGGAAGGGGCTCCGTTTCTCCTGCTGCTTTGCTGAAGGGACGCTGAGCAGAGAGGGGAAAATTTATTTTTTCCTTGTTCTCCCCCTCTAAAACAAGGTGCATCCTATGGTCCGGTGCGTCCTATAGTTGTATTGAAATGCTGTTGAAATGAAATGTTGTTGTTTGGAATGCTGTTGCATTTGTTCTCTGTTGCTTTTTATTATTCCTCTTATGAAACTCTTCTTGCAGTCGTTGATTTTGGGATGTTTTGTTATCATGATTTTGAGGATAGGTTGCATACAAATGAAATGATGATGACTTGGGGTAAGATTTCAAAGCACAGGGTAAATAATGTGTTTGTGGGTATGCTTTGTTGTCAGTGCTTCCCATTTTATTTTTAATCAATGAAGGTAGGAACACACTATTCCTACTTAAAGTTATTGCTTGTCATCTCCAATGTCTTCATATTAAATGACCTTTCTTCTTTGGCATATAAGATTTTTATTTATACCACCTCTGACCTAATGAAATTTCACCTTTCACCTTGTGCACTTGACACTTCAGGTAACATACAGTTGATCTTTGACACATTTTTGTTTTAAGCCCTGTACGCATAATAGCTGCTTGCTGAGAAGCAAAGGCACTTTGCTGGATAGAAAGCTCAATGGGGAGCTTCCATAGGGTTCCCTGAGCTACCAAAGGAGCCAGCAGATTATGTGGTATTTATCTTGATCAAGAGAAAATCCACTGAGAAAGAGCTGGCCGATTTTTAAAGTTGTTTCATTAGCAGTCATACAGCAATGCCATTTGAGGATTGTCATGATCTGTTCTGTAGATTTTCATCCAGGGCAGGGGGACAGAATTGCTGATTTTGTTCTTTAGATTAGTTTTGGATCACTTGTTTATAAAAGAGGCGTAAAAATGGTGACGGTTAAGAATCCTTCTCCTAAACTCCATTATCTTCTTACTGTAGCTTGTGCTCCTTGGAACTTCATTTTCTTCCTTTGATGTAATCTCCTGTAGTATGTTTGAGTTTTATGGGACACAACAAGCTGCCACATACTAGGCAAGACTATTTGTCCGCCATGACTGGCAGCAGCTCTCCAGGGTCTCAGGCAAGGCTATTTCCCGTCACCTGGTACCTGATCCCTTTACCCTTCCTTTCTGACCATGTTTCAACTGATGCAATATGGTATCTCTTTACTTTTTCTGTGCTTTGAGCCACATTTCATCCTGCATGTGCATTGCAGAGGGTTGGACTAGATGACGCTTGGGATCCCTTCCAACTCTACAGTTCTATGATTTCATGTTCCTTAAGGGAGTCAAAAAAACATTGGATCTAAATGGAGGGCATCCTGGCTTAGGACCCAGCAGAGGGCAGTGGTAACGTGTGTTGCTCTGGATTGCCCATAAACAATATTATGTTTAATCTTCTTAAACCATCTTAATAGTATAAAAACCTGCAAGCATCCAGCACAATGATTACACATAAAAAGTGGAAGCATGAGCCTCATTCATAGTACAAAATTCTACTTCGTGTCATGCAGAAGTTCTGTTTGGTTGTAAATCAGTGTTTGACTGAACAAATGAGAATGTGCTTTCTTTAAAAAATGAACTACTAATGGAGAGGTTGATTAAAGTAATTGATTTAAATAGAGGCTTGGTGATACAATTTGTCTTGATTTTAAATCAATTCTGAACACATGAACTCTGATCTAAGCTGGAATTACACTAGGAGTAAAAGGCCCAGTCAGCTGATACTGGGGGGTTTTAAGTGGGAATTTTTTGTTACAGTGTCCCAAGGAGAACTCTTCTGTAATGATTTCACTAGATAGAAGATGATATATAAAGCTTCAGAGGACCAGCTTTGGGGTACCGGAATCTGTTGCAACTGTCACTCTTTTCTGGGATGTTCTTGCCTGGCTCCAGGCTTTGGAAGGCCCTGGAGCAGGAGGCCTGCCTGCCCTGGCCCTCCTCCCTGCATCCTCCCTGCCATTCTCCCTAGCTGCTGCTGCTGCTCCTTTTCTTCTCCTCATCGCTACCACCGGCTGGCTTGCCAGGGGGTCTGCCACTGTTGTCTGGGCCAGAGTGAGAGGCAGGTGAGCAACCCGTCTGGGTTGTCCTGTTTCTCAACGTATATTGTCTTCTCGAACCTACTGTGTTGTGCTGACATATAGTGTGGTGGGTGGGGGAAGAAGGAGGTTAGAGTTACGGATGGACTGAAGATGGGGGGGGGGTAGGTTATAGAAAGTAGCCTATATATAGTTATATAGATGTTTGTTTGGGGTAGCTTGGACCATTTGGCTCCCAGCCGGTTGGTCCTGTGTCTCAGCTGGCATGGATGGCCTTCTTTGAGAACAGGCCGTCCCCTCTTGCGCTTGTGATGGGGGTGGGGCATTGAGATGGTGTCAAGTGCCTTTGTGGTGCTTGTGTTGGGTGTAAAGTTTATAAACAATATTGTCAGTATTGTTAACAACATTTTTGGTTTGTTGGAGTATTAGGGTAGGGTTGTGAGTGTTGGTACGCTCTGGCGCCACCGTTATGTTAGATATTTGTTGGATTTTAGCCTATTTGTTGATTGTTTTATTGCGGTGGGGATGTTGTTTTAGTTAGTATAAGGTAAAGGTAAAGGTACCCCTGCCCGTACGGGCCAGTCTTGACAGACTCTGCGGTTGTGCGCCCATCTCACTTAAGAGGCCAGGGGCCAGCGCTGTCCGCAAACACTTCCGGGTCACGTGGCCAGCGTGACAAAGCTGCATCTGGCGAGCCAGCGCAGCACACGGAAACGCCGTTTACCTTCCCGCCAGTAAGCGGTCCCTATTTATCTTCTTGCACCTGGGGGTGCTTTCGAACTGCTAGGTTGGCAGGCGCTGGGACCGAGCAACAGGAGCGCACCCCGCCGCGGGGATTCGAACCGCCGACCTTTCGATCGGCAAGCCCTAGGCGCTGAGGCTTTTACCCACAGCACCACCCGCGTCCCTTAGTTAGTATGAGTTTGCCTTTTTCTGTTTGCCTTTTTTTTTAACCTGCACATTTTGTTTGTTGCATTCATGTGGTGGGTGGAGATGAGGGGGCGGGTGAGCTCTATTTTTGTTTGTGTGCTTATTTTTTGTATATAGTCATTAGAACAATGGGTGCATGTGGTTGCGGGGGTTGTTGGGGGATGGGTGGAGTTGGGGAGAATGGAGGAGGATGAGATAAAAGACAAGAAAGAAGAGAGAGCGCTATTGAAAATGGTTGGGGAAGTATGTTGTTGTTGTTTAGTCGTTTAGTCGTGTCCGACTCTTCGTGACCCCCTGGACCAGAGCACACCAGGCACTTCTGTCTTCCGCTGCCTCCCGCAGTTTGGTCAAACTCATGTTAGCAGCTTCAAGAACACTGTCAGCCATCTTGTCCTCTGTCGTCCCCTTCTCTTTGTGCCCTCCATCTTTCACAACATCAGGGTCTTTTCCAGGGAGTCTTCTCTTCTCATGAGGTGTCCAAAGTCTTGGAGCCTCAGCTTCAGGATCTGTCCTTCCAGTGAGCACTCAGGGCTGATTTCCTTCAGAATGAATAGCTTTGATCTTCTTGCAGTCCATGGGACTCTTAAGAGTCTCCTCCAGCACCATAATTCAAAAGCATCAATTCTTCGGCGATCAGCCTTCTTGATAGTCCAGCTCTCACTTCCATACATCACTACTGAGAGAACCATAGCTTTTACTATATGGACCTTTGTTGGCAAAGTGATGTCTCTACTTTTTAAGATGCTGTCTAGGTTTGTCATTGCTTTTCTCCCAAGAAGCAGGCGTATTTTAATTTCGTGGCTGCTGTCACCATCTGCAGTGATCATGGAGCCCAAGAAAGTAAAATCTCTCACTGCCTCCATTTCTTCCCCTTCTATTTGCCAGGAGGTGATGGGACCAGTGGCCATGATCTTCGTTTTTTTGATGTTGAGCTTCAGACCATATTCTGCGCTCTCCTCTTTCACCCTCATTAAAAGGTTCTTTAATTCCTCCTCACTTTCTGCCATCAAGGTTGTGTCATCTGCATATCTGAGGTTGTTCATATTTCTTCCAGCAATCTTAATTCCGGCTAGGGATTCATCCAGCCCAGCCTTTCGCATGATGAATTCTGCATATAAGTTAAATAAGCAGGGAGACAATATACAGCCTTGTCGTACTCCTTTCCCAATTTTGAACCAATCAGTTGTTCCATATCCAGTTCTAACTGTAGTTTCTTGTCCCACATAGAGATTTCTCAGGAGACAGATGAGGTGATCAGGCACTCCCATTTCTTTAAGAACTTGCCATAGTTTGCTGTGGTCGACACAGTCAAAGGCTTTTGCATAGTCAATGAAGCAGAAGTAGATGTCTTTCTGGAACTCTCTAGCTTTCTCCATAATCCAGCGCATGTTTGCAATTTGGTCTCTGGTTCCCCTGCCTCTTCTAAATCCAGCTTGCACTTCTGGGAGTTCTCGATCCACATACTGCTTAAGCCTGCCTTGCGGAATTTTAAGCATAACCTTGCTAGCATGTGAAATGAGTGCAATTGTGTGGTAGTTGGAGCATTCTTTGGCACTTCCCTTCTTTGGGATTGGGATGTAGACTGATCTTCTCCAATCCTCTGGCTACTGCTGAGTTTTCCAAATTTGCTGGCATATTGAGTGTGGCACCTTAACAGCATCATCTTTTAAAATTTTAAATAGTTCAGCTGGAATACCATCACTTCCACTGGCCTTGTTATTTGCAGTGCTTTCTAAGGCCCATTTGACTTCACTCTCCAGGATGTCTGGCTCAAGGTCAGCAACCGCACTACCTGGGGTGTACGAAACATCCATATCTTTCTGGTATAATTCCCTGTGTATTCTTGCCACCTCTTCTTGATGTCTTCTGCTTCTGTTAGGTCCTTACCACTTTTGTCCTTTATTATGGTAATCTTTGTACGAAATGTTCCTTTCATATCTCCAGTTTTCTTGAACAGATCTCTCGTTTTCCCCATTCTATTGTTTTCCTCTATTTCTTTGCATTGCTCATTTAAGAAGGCCTTCTTGTCTCTCCTTGCTATTTTTTGGAAATCTGCATTCAATTTCCTGTATCTTTCACTATCTCCCTCGCATTTTGCTTGCCTTCTCTCCCCCGCTATTTGTAAGGCCTCATTGGACAGCCACTTTGCTTTCTTGCATTTCCTTTTCATTGGGATGGTTTTCGTTGCTGCCTCCTGTATAATGTTGGGAGCCTCCATCCATGGGGAAGTGTGTGTGTGTGTGTGTGTGTGTGTGTGTGTGTGTGTGATCTTTTTATTTGTTTCTGTATTGAGAGGGGGAGAAAGAAGTGGAAAAGAAGAGTGTAATAACGTGTGATTAAAAAAAGCAGGAGAGGGGGATGAAAACGTAGGGACTTTAAAAAGTTTAAATTAATATTTAAAATGTTGAGGTGTTGGAATCTAAAAAATAAAAGGTAGAAATAAGATGTAGTGAGAGTGAAAGAGCAGACTTTTAAATGGAAAAAATTAAAAAGGGGAAAAATAATTTAAAAGATATATACAGTGGTATATAAATATATATACAGTGGTACCTCGGAAGTCGAACGGAATCCGTTCCAGAAGTCCGTTCGACTTCCAAAATGTTCAGAAATCAAGGTGCCGCTTCCAATTGGCTGCAGGAAGCTCCTACAGCCACTCGGAAGCCACGTCGGATGTTCGAACTTTCGCAAAGCGGAACACTCACTTTGGCGTTCAGAAGCCAAAACGTTTGACTTGCAAGGCGTTCAGGATCCAAGGTACAACTGTATATTAAAAATTAAGAAGGGATAAAAAATATATTTTAAAAATGAAGAATAGTAAAAAAATAAGTGAGTAATTATAGTAAATGTGTAACAATGAATTAAAAAACAAAAACTAATGGTTTTATGAAAAAAAGGGGGGGTTATTTATATAATTAAAGGATGAAGAATGTAGTGGTAGTAATTTTGACTCATGGGCAGTTTTTGATTTCACTGCGGGGCTCAGAGGGCCTGGTTATCAGGTCCCTGGTTTAGGGCCAAGGCTGCATCCCTTCAGTGGTTCAGGCCTCCTGCGTGGACACGATTACAGTTCGAAGAAGAAGAAGAAGAAGAAGAAGAAGAAGAAGAAGAAGAAGAAGAAGAAGAAGAAGAAAGTATGATAATGATAATATTAAAAATATGAAATATGAAATATAATAACAACAACAATAACAATAATTCAACAACAACAACAACAACAACAATAATATTTCCCAGCAGAGGAGGGCCCGTACTGCATTTGTTTTTCCCGGGGGGGGCTCTGGCGCGCAGTTTTCCCCGGGCCCCAGCCTGCTCTTGTTGTGCTAGCTGGGGAAAGTTTGTTAATAAGACAGCTGACACGCATTTTCAGGGAAATTATCATTTCTTTGTTTGACATGCTTTTTTAATATGCCGAGCTGTAATCTATTTGTAAGCTTCATCTGAAGTGTAAAGTCTAACTTTTCTATTCAACTGCATTCAGATGATTATAAATGCATTAGAATAATGAAGTTTACATAAATCTGAGTTTATATATCATTCATGAAAGTATTTATGCACATCAGTATTTTTTTGTCCTTAGAAGAATATAAAGAACCAAAACAATATTCAGCATCTTCCATTGTGTGTGTGTGTGTGTGTGTGTGTGTGTGTCATTTTTCACTTCCTATAAGCCATTTTTGTGTTCAAAATCTCTTCCAGCTTCATAGCAATACCATGTGGGGCTTTCAAATGTGATTCAGTCATGTTTCGCTTTTATGATAAAGGTGTAATCATAAAAGTGATCACTGATGTTTCTAAGAAGTATTTGCTTCAAATAACCTCTGCTGTTTCCAGAGTTTACAATACTAAGTGGTGCCTTTGCTTACCAGAATATTATAGAAACACTTCTTCAGAAAGTGTTAGTGTACTCACACATGAAACAGAATGCACTAGGTTTTTCTTCCCTACCTTCTGCTATTGAAATTTGAAATTTGAAATTAATATATTACTTACATGGAAAACTGACTTCTGTGGTGTTTACAAGTATAAAATTACCATAACAGCCATACATAATTAAAATTCACAGTAAAACAATTCCATCAAAGCATTAAAAACAACCATAATTGAAATATACAACAAAACATGTCAGGTTAAAAAGTTAACAGTTAAAACTATTAAAAATAGTAAATGTTACATGACCCCTGTGCATGTCTTAAAGGGTAGGCCTCTGGATGAGGGACTATTACAGTTTACTTTTGTGCATAGTAGTCTATTAGGTGTTTGATAAATGTTAAGTAATGCTTTAGGAAATAGAAGCTGACATTTTGCAGTATATTTCCTGAGGTCTAGAAGAGGGCATCAAGAAGTATTTCTGCAAATATTTATAAACTAAACAAAAGATGGATGATTCTCTTTATCAAGTGACAAAGAAAGAATAATGCTATGAAATATAGTTAAAATCAACCTAGATTTAATGGCTTTCCTTTAGATGTGGGCTAAAACCATTATATATGGTATTTGTAGGGCACAATCTAGAAAGGATAACTTTCCCATTGAATGAGTCTTTTAAGCACATTTGACTTTGATGGGAAATTGAAGCAGAAGTTTAACTTAACAGTGTTTCCCTTTGCTCGGCTTGTGCCCATGTGGGATTGATAAAGGCTTGACGGCTTCCTGATTTCAATGGGAGGTTGGGGCATTCATCATTTTTTACTAGCAGGTGACCCATGTATTGCAGAACCAGACAAGCTGTATGTCAACGGCTATGATAATATGAATGGGTAGAGCAGTATCTCATGTCACTTAAACATTCAGTTTTATCTCCTTTTACTTCCAAAAACTGCATACATAAGTGTGGTTGGTGATAAAATAAACAATTAAACAAAGATGCCCAGGATTGCAAGAACAGCAGGGCCAGGTCTGTGTGTCCATGGGGCCTGTGGGACTTCTCAGACCAAACTGCCCCCTCCCTGCTCCCAGTTCTGCATGGCAAACTAATTTTGAAACCAGTGGGACTTCCAAAAGTGTTGGTGGTATGTCCTGTTGATTTGATCTACGAAAAGAAAAAAACTGGACAAGATTAATTCTGTTTGGGTCTCAACTCTTATCTTATCTGGAACAGAGTGTGCACGAGACTTCCTTGCAAGCTATATTTCTCCTTAAGTAAAAGCTTGGGGAAGATTAGCACAATTTTTTGAATATCATACCACTGTAGGACCTCCAGTTACTTTGCATATGCGGGCACCATCTTTTTCTGTGTTGAACTTTGCTAATTTCCAATAAGTGAAGTGTTCACAAGGTAGATTTCCGTGAATTTAGCTGGACGTGATAGCCAGTGAAGCATAGCACCGCATGGCAGCTCCAAGATTCACAATCTGCCATTGATATTTGATACTTTTTGAGCTTCTGGTTGGATGTCCTTTTCTCCCCCCCCCCCCTTTAGATATTAGATCTGCCCCTGCTGATAATCCCCCACTTTGATCTGCTTCTTGAAGAAGTGACAGTTGGATGTGATGCAACGTGTTATTATTCTGCTTCTGATTTAGAAAGATGAAGTTTGAGATTAATCTGAGCTGCTGCAGCTGAAAGCCGAGAACTCTGGGAAACCCCTTTTTGTTCAAGCGCCCGTTAAGATGAATGAATGTGTGTGCTGTATTCTTATCGTTCGGATAGAGATGTCTGTTGGGTCTCAGATTAGATCAGGAAAGACACGTGAGGAGTTAGAGGAGGTCATACCTCATTCATAATTTCCACCTAACAGGCAGAGTGTTTATCAGTTATTGCTGAGCATACGGGGGGGGGGGCAGGTAATGTCACCTTAGATTTAGTGGTGACCCACATGTGAAGGTACATGTTTCAGAGAAGGGGATTAACATTTCCTTCCTTCTGCTTTCAGAAGAAACTAAAATAAATAGGGAGTAATGCCAGGGAGCTTAATTGCAGGTTGACAACCCAAGGGGCTGATGTACATTTTTGTTTCTAGCTGTCAGTAGGACACCAGGGGCATCAAACCAGCAAAGTCCAGCCACTATTTACTCTCTGCACCACCGTTGGCTGGGGGCAGGAAAAGGGAGCTTCTGGCTTGGAGCACCATCACTGCAGATGGCCAGGGGTGGTATTGCAGCTAACAGTGCAGCAAGGACCAGGTGACATGAGGGGCCAGTTGAGTTCCACCCATTCCCAAAAAGCTGCTGACTCCAGTCAGGTGCTGAACCAGACCAGTTTTTGACTTGGGGCACCTGCTTGCCTGCAGTCCTGGTCTTGTTCCTCCCCCTCTCTGAGTGCCTTTGTGTGCCTAGAATAAGTCCTTGGCCTGTGATGATGCCTCTTCCTTGCCCAGATGGAGAGAGGTGTGGGTAGAAACCTCTGAATTTGCATGACTTGAGTGTGGCCTCCTGGCCAAAAGCCAGCGTCACATCTGTTGCTCTGACGGGTTTTGCTTCTGCCCACACTCATCACTGGTATCCCATGCCTGGTAGGATGCTCACAAGGGAATTTGGCCCTCAGGGTGAAAAAAGTTCCATGCTCCTGTTGTACACCATGAATGTGATCTAAGTGGTTTATAAATCTTCCTTTAAAAATAATATAAATAAATGTACGTTTGGGAGGAAGTACCTTTTGATCTATTCAACATGAGTACAGTGGTACCTCAGGTTAAGTACTTAATTCGTTCCGGAGGTCCGTTCTTAACCTGAAACTGTTCTTAACCTGAAGCACCACTTTAGCTAATGGGGCATCCTGCTGCTGCCGCGCCGCCAGAGCCCAATTTCTGTTCTTATCCTGAAGCAAAGTTCTTAACCTGAAGCACTATTTCTGGGTTAGCGGACTGTGTAACCTGAAGCATATGTAACCCGAGGTACCACTGTACTTGAATCCGTTCAACAGATTCCTGACCTCAAACCTCAAGGAAAGAGTTCGTTCACTTGAGAGCTGGTCATTGCTTTGTAATAGATTAGTTATTCCTAACAAAGGTATTTGCAATACTGTTACTGTTTAGATTTTCATGTGGAAATGTTACATAACCCACTTTTTGTCCATTTCCCATGATCATGGTGGCTCATGGTTCAGCTGCAGCGATGGTGGGTACTGGAGAGCACAATTCATGCCTTCATCTGCCAAGCATGGCATGGGAGCAAAACTGAATTTCTGAACTGGCCTTGAGCCTGCGATTCTTCTATCATTTTTCATCATCATCTTGCATATTTTCTTTAAGCATGTACTGGTAGTTTTTTAACATTTTAAAATGGTCTCTTTTTGATGCAGTGGAAATAATATTTTATTGCTTTTTAAAATACCCCCCCCCCCATACTTTCTCTGTTAAACACTGATTCCTTATTTCCTCCAGGAGCATTTGTCATTGAAGAAGTACATTGTGGACATAGTAGTAGAAAGTTCAATCCCAGCAGAGCCCTTAAAAGATGGTGAAGAGAGACAGAAATCAAAAAGGAAGGCTAAGAAACTGAAGGCACGGATGAACTCAAGGTATTGGGGGAGATTCATCTAGCTTTGCCATATGTAAAGCTTGTTTTTTCTTTCGTCCTTCAAAAAAAAAATGCTATAAAATATTTTTTAAAAAACCTTTTGAAGTTATTTGTTTCAGGAACATCTTGAAAATAACACTGATGAGCCTAATTTATGGCCACTTTCTCTGATTGAAGAAGAAAACGGAATATCGATCTAGAGCCCTTTCTTTCACCTGTTAAGAGCTTTCCTCGTAATTGGATGCTAGAGCCCTGCCAAAACTGTAGCCTCTTCCAGCATACAATAGTATGTTTAAGTATGTGTAAACCATGACTATTTTTCTTCCTGGCTATTGATTTTTAAAATGAAGTATCAAAGAAAATCAATAGTAATCAACAAATAGAAGCCTGTCGGCTGGAGTGTCAAATCCCCAGGCTGGGTTTAATCCATTTTGTTGCCTGCCACAACAAGGAAAAGTTAGAAATATCTTTAAATGGAAAGTGAGTTGTCAGACCTGCCCTTTGTCATTGGCCTAAAATGTGACATCTGTGTTTCAGGATGGAATGAGGCATCGTTCTGTCATGAGCCGTGGCGCTGCAACGGTGTCCCCATCAGAGGGTCATCTCCGCTCCAACACACACACACAATTGATATTGTTAATTTTGTTAAATATCTTCCTCTTTAAAAGATTCCTTTCCCTTGGTTGGAATCAATCATAAGCAATGAAATATTGGCACAGCTCTTCTTAATTGTCAAAAGGACAGTGAATCTGTTCAGCAGCTTTGTTGTCTGTTTTATTACATTGTAATAAAAATTGTTTTGCATTCACATAGCTGTTCCTCTGATGTCAGGATTTTCTTCATTTTTCAACTCAGTGGCCAATGTCAATGAATAGGCTTATCATTTAGCACACAAATCTTTTAGATAAGTTAGCATTTTTGCAACTATTCACTGTTAAAGTGTGGTATTTACAGTGGCGTAATTTTGCATGTTACATTCAGTAGGACTCTGCAGTTAATAGTCTTGAGTGCCTTTGCCAACCTGGTGCCCTCCGGATGTTCTGCATTACAAGTCCCATGAGCTCCAGGTAGCACAGCCATAGTTCAAAACATCTGGAGGACACAAGGTTGCCAAAGGCTGCTATAGAGCAGGGACAGGTGGTTTAGACCGTAGCCTTTGGGGTTGTAGCCAATGGTGTCACTCCACTAATGGTGAGTCTTTCATCAGTAAAAATGGGGAGGGAAGCAATATTTGGCAATTTCTCCTCCCACTGAAGCCCCCAGAACAGAGAGGCAGGGACAGGGGATGCTGCAGGAGGGAGGGGGAATTACTGAAAATATATTCTCTCTTTATACCATCAGCTGTACAATAACATGGCTTGTTTTTAGTTTCTGTGACCAGTAAGGTTATTATTTTTTGTTATTTGAGCAGCAAATATAGCCTATAGAATAATTTGTAGCTGAACTGGAATTAAGCCCTGTTGAGCCTAATGACACTTACTTCTTTTAAGTGTGCTTTCCAAAAATCCCCTCCCAGTCACTAAAATATGGGGATAAGAACCTGCTGGCGATCTTGCCATTTGCAAGGCTGCTGGCTGCTGCCACATGAGCCTGTTTGGTGTTGGCCTCTAAGCTTTGGAATCACTTTCTTAGCACTGTGGGGCAATTGGGGGAAAATGTCCCCTTTTGAGCAGGTTTTGAAGGCCTTTCCTTTTTAGATAGGCTTTTTACCTATAGTTTTTGTTTCCAATGCTGACCCTTGATTTAATTTTGTCTCTGCTTGCAATTTTAGTTCTATTGCAAAAATATTTAAATTGTACCCTACTTTGAGAATCTGGTAAAACTGAAAGAGTAGGCTTAAACTAACTCCAAACAATGTGTGTGCATCCTTAGGATTAGAGGTTTAAGTGTATGTACATTTAATTTTAATTACACATCTCTTGCTGTACCTTTAGCTTACTACTTGGCACATTGGCAGCAATGGTAAATACTGTGCATATTAAGGAGGAGATTGCTCATGGCTCGTAAATTAAAGAGGTTATAATCAGTGAAATGTGAGAAGATTCTTTTTCTTGGTTTTAAGTGCTTAATTCTAAACACAATTTACTAGGAAGTAAGCTCCTTGGAGGTGGATGCGGGTGGCGCTGTGGGTAAAACCTCAGCGCCTAGGACTTGCCGATCGTATGGTCGGCGGTTTGAATCCCCGTGGTGGGGTGCGCTCCCGTTGTTCGGTCCCAGCGCCTGCCAACCTAGCAGTTCGAAAGTACCCCCGGATGCAAGTAGATAAATAGGGACCGCTTACCAGCGGGAAGGTAAACGGCGTTCCGTGTGCTGCGCTGGCTCGCCAGATGCAGCTTGTCACGCTGGCCACGTGACCCGGAAGGGTCTGCGGACAACGCTGGCCTATAGAGCGCACAACCCTAGAGTCTGTCAAGACTGGCCCGTATGGGCAGGGGTACCTTTACCTTTTAAGCTCCTTGGAACCAAGTGGGACTTGCTTTTGTGTAAACATGCATAGGGCTGTGTTGTAAGCGGAATTGTTAGATGAAGAAATAGTTGGAGATTGTTAAAATGGAACTTGATTAGATTTCAAATTTAAAGAAATTAATTAGCTGGAGGCAAGTAAAAGGTTGAAGAGCAAGACCTGCTCTTAATCCATCTACAACATAGGCTTGGAGGTGAGCTGCCCACATCATTCATCTAAGTATGCATTTGTAGCTGTTCTGCTACCTTTATTGTAAGACACATCATAAAGCAAAACCTGCCCAATTTAAGAACTTGTAATGTTAAGCACACTTCAGAAATTAAGAAAATGGTAACATTTTAAAAATAATAACATATTAAAAATTGAGGACAAGCAAGTAAGTGGACCCAGTTGTTAGATCTTAAATCAAAACCAGAATATGCAACTACCCGTAATGGCAGAGGTGAATGAAGGGACAGCCCTTGATCAATGAGATATCTATTCTCTTAAGAAGTTTTCTTGGTCTTATTAATAATATTTATAACCTGAAGCCATTAAGCAGGTGCTGTTACTGCTGATATATAGCAAAGTAAATTATTCCATATTAACGTGTATGTGACGCTATCAAAATAGTGCTTCAAGATGCACACAGCAAATTGGTGACTGACGAACTAAATTCTAAATTGTAGGCAAATGGCATGGCATTAATGAAGTCAATTGATGTGATTTGCCTGTGGTTTTCTCTTGCAGACTGCATATAAAACTTTCTACTTTCCTAAGATTTTGATAGCGGTTTTGGTTTGATGAAGAAATAGATTGCTTATCTGAACTAACTTCATAATGTCACTTTCTAGTTAAGCAGCTTTTACCAGCATTTAGAAACAACATTCTAAAATGTACTCACCTTTAGAGGTAAAACATGAACTGAAGGAAAACAGGAAATAGTGCCCTTCTGAGCAAAGCAAGCCTCATATGCGAAAAAATAGCAAAGCAAATTTGAAATTAATCCTGCTGTTGGACTGAAAAATGGTGCTTAGCATCTTGAGTTAGCCAAAGAAATAAAAAATCACTTGCCAGCCAGCAACAGGAAAACTATGAACTAATCAAGGAAGATAATTAAGGGGCAAAGGATAGCCCAGGGCAAGAATTTAGTGAAGATAAATATTTGCAGAACATACAAAAGCTGCTTCTCACTGACTTTGTGCAAACTTGAAAATCAACTTCCTTGCTTGTCACTCTAATCATGTCATGTCTCTCTCTCTCCGAATCCTTCCTTTCTCCTGCTAGATAAAGGTCAAGCTTTTCATCCTTGACTTAAGAGCTTTTCATAGTTCTGCCTCTCCCTACTTACCCACCCATGCCTGTCTGTCTGGTACACCCAATTTGCTGATAGAATCTCACAGGTTTGGGAGATGACTAGAAAGAGAGAGTAAATAATAAGTGCAATTACATGATTTTTTCCTCCTTCACAACATCAAAGGGGGATATCTTTAATGGGCACTGATGACTATGAATTTATGTATTTTAAAGCCATAGCCTTAGACCAGATACGTTTTGTCAAGATCTCCCTGGTGGCTATCTAACATTAGTGATGCTCAGCATCAACACATTCTAAACAATGCATAAGTAACTTACCTCCATTGTGAGTATGACTTAGTTGGATTTAGAATCATAGAATTGCAGAGATGAAAGGGAGCCCAAGGGTCATGTAGCCAACCCCCTGCAATGTAGGAATCTCAGCTAAAGCATCCATGACGGATGGTCGTCCCATGGTATTGATAGAAAGTAATATCTAAGTTTATTAATGCAACTGCTGCATTGGATGTGTAATTTAATTTGAAAATGTTGCAGTTTGGGCTCTGTTTACATTGATTACTTCTTATTATTCTTATTATTAATATTAATATCATCATCAACATCTGAAGAACCCAGGGTAGTTCACAACAGAAAAATACAAAAAGCATAAAACACAAACAAGCCAATAACCCCTTTCCCACAAACACATTTAATTGCCACAAAATCTGCCGAAACATAAGGCAGTACAGACATAACTTGCTTACCAAAGTTAAGTAATTGTGAGTGAGCTACAGGATTGGTGCATCCTTTCCCCAGTTTCCATTCTGGGCAGAAAACCACTCTGATATAGTGGTTAGTATTGGAGAGGAAGAGACCTGGGTTTAAATCCGTGCCTGATTGGGCATCCTTAAGTCCATTCTCTCTCTCAGCCTCACTTTCACTCAAATGCTTCATGTGAGGATAAAAAAGGGGAAACCACATAAGCTTCCCTGAGCTCCTTGGAGGAAGAGCAAAAGAATAATGTAACCCGGAGAAAACTAAGCAAATGCAAATTCATTTCAGTCACAGTTAAGTGTTGCAATAATTCCTTTGTTTGCTTATTTATTGCAAAAATGTATGCCCCACTTTTCTTATAAGTAGGTAATGACAAAAGTACTAAAAGCCATAGTGAACACTATAGATCAAAAAAAAGGTGAACCCTGATACAGTCAGTCTGCAGAAACTCAAAGGCGAACAGTGATCAGCAACACAGGGAGCAGCAGCCCATACCAGAAATAATTCCACAAAATTGGAAACGGTTGCTAGTAAAGAGGGTCACGTTTGCAACTAAGGGTTCTACAAAACTTGCTTTCGTGACTATAACACATGCAATTGCTGGTCTGTTTCCTTTTCTGCTTTTCTTTTTTAGCTTTTTTGGTGTACTTTTCCCCAATGAAATGCTACTACCATTTAGTTTATTTGTTTCACCTCTGGGCTCTGTTTGCAGGAGCTGAGAATTTAAACATTCCTAAATCATCAAAGTATCTTCTGAATTTAATTTTGCCAAGGCTTTGTTTGAGTCGTTGGCTGGGCTGGTGAATCACATCTTGTCCCAAGCCAGATTGAACAGAGTTAAGCTGTGTCAAAAGGAGCGTTTGCCTCTGTCTCCAGCATGTTGGCATTTTGCCAACATAAACCTGAATACTTTTAATTGTCTGAACAGGTTTGTACTGCTGACTCCTGCTTACATTTCTCTTAAGAGAAACAGCCATTCATACAGGGCTTTCCTGTGGGCAGGGGACGGGGGGGGGGGGCTCTTGTAATTGCATCAATTGCTAACCCTGTTATTCTGCCACAAAACATTAATGGAACCCAAGTGATTAAAACACTGTCAACCAATTAATAATTCTGTTATCAATTGGAAGACATACCTTTTTAATGCTAGAAGTGTGTTTTCCTCTCTTGTAGTTAATGCTTATGATAATTATAGATGCTTCAAATGTTTCATCAGACAGTTACTAAAACGAGAGCAGTGTCTTCTCCAAGTATCAGGAAATGCTGTCGATGGGGGAAATGGTCTTACAATTAGTCTAGTTTTCCAGGATGCCTGCTAATTTCTATTAGAGTAGTAGTAGTTGTTGTTGTTGTTGTTATTAATTGAATTTATATACCACCCTATACCTGGAGGTCTCAGGGTGGTTCATAGAACAAAACAGAAATATAAAATCACAAAATAGATATATGGCGACTTTTTAACCCCAGAAAAGAGGTTAAAAAGTTGGGGGTCGCCTTATACGCTGGGTATGGGTGGCACAGAGCTGAGCCCGCCCCCTGCCCCCCCCCCCCTGCTACGGCAGCTCCGAAGCTGCAGCAGCTGGCGGCGGGCTCAGCTCTGCACCGGGTGGCTTTCTCCCGGCACGGAGCTGCCCAGCATATTAGGCGACTGGGCTTATAAGACAAATCCCCAAATTGCAGCTGCTAATTTGGGGGGGTCGTCTAATGTGCCCAGTCACCTAATACGCCGGAATCTACGGTAATCAAAATAAAAACAACAACCCCCTCCCCCCAAAATCCACATTTAAAAAGGGCATAGGATGTCAATCAAACGTTTTTGCCTGACGCCTAAAGGTGTACAGTGGTACTTCGGGTTACAGACGCTTCAGGTTACAGACTCCGCTAACCCAGAAATAGTACCTTGGGTTAAGAACTTTGCTTCAGGATGAGAACAGAAATCATGCTTCAGCAGCACAGCGGCAGCAGGTGGCCCCATTAGCTAAAGTGGTGCTTCAGGTTAAGAAAAGTTTCAGGTTAAGAACGGACCTCCAGAACGAATTAAGTATATAACCAGAGGTACCACTGTATAATGGAGGCACCAGGTGAACTTCCCTGCGGAGAGCATTCCATAGATGGGGAGCCACTGCAGAGAACGCCTGTTCTTGTGTTGCCACCCTCCTGGCCTCTCAAGGAGGAGGTACACGAAGAAGAGCCTCAGAAGATGATCTCAGGGTCTGGGTAGGTTCATATGGAAAGAGGTGGTTTCTGAGGTATTGCGGCCTGAGCTGTTTAAGGCTTTATAGGTCAAAACCACTACTTTGAATTGATAGCCAGTGCAATCAGGGCAGGATCGGTGCAATATGCTCAAACTGTGAGCAACCTGGCCGCTGAATTCTGCACCAGCTGAAGCTTCCGAACCGTCTTCCGAACTTCTATTCTGTCATTGCTATGAAAGAAAGGGAGGAGTAAAATTGTAAGGAAGTCTACGAGGTGCCTTGTGTGAGTTATAACTAATGTTTTAAAATGTTTTCCTCCTTAGGGCAAAGGAATATGAAAGTATAATGGAAGCAAAAAATGGCTCTTGTGACTCCCCTTACAAAGCAAAGTAAGCATTTAGACCTTGTTTTAAATTTGATATGTAGCACTTAGATAAAATTGTGTTACTGGAAGATGAAGATGTTGATGTTCAGTGCATGTAATATGGTCAGCCATTTTTCGTTTTTGTCAGCCATTAAATCACAAAAGCAAACCATTAGGAGTAAGTTGAATTATCAGAACTGCACATTGTAAAATTGTAAAGTTCCCAAAATCATTTAAATTAAATTAAATTAAATTAAATTTAAATTAAAAAATCTATTTTGCATTCGGCACAGTTTTGGATTTTGGAAAAAAAAGTCTGTAACTCTTTTACGCTGGTGCATATAAAGCTACCTTATAGATAACTACCGTATATACTCGAGTATAAGCCGACTTTTTCAGCACATTTTTTATGCTGAGAAAGCCCTCCCTGGCTTATACTTGAGTGAGGCGGGCGGCGGCGGCAGAGGGATGAGCGGCCCAAAAGGAGCCCTTTCTCGCTGCTGGTCCTTTTGGGCTGCTTGTTCTTCCTCCGCCGCTGCCGCCACCACCACCAGGTTTGTGGTGTGGTGAACCGGCTTATACTCGAGTCAATAAATTTCCCCAGTTTTTTTATGCTAAAATTAGGTGCCTCGGCTTATATTCGGGTTGGCTTATACTCGAGTATATATGGTAACTGGCCCACATAAGTCGGCAGCCATCTAATTTTGAAACCCTCAGAATGACCTTCTAGAAATTAATGAAATGAATAAATAAATCTGTCCCTTGGGTGAATAGTATAAAGGACAATGCACAACATCTTTGATCTCACTTGATCCATGCACATAAAGACAGTCATTTGTTGGCCTGTTAAAGCATTTACCGGTCATATATTCTGTGGGCATAGTTTGAAAGCTAAGCTGCATAAATGCATGTCTAAAAAGGGGGAAATGCTAATTCCCACAGATAAAAAGCCATTTTGTGGTTAGTCTTAAATGTACCATACAGAGGATCCAAGTATGTGGTGCTTTGCAAAGAAGGAGTGATAGAAAACAGACTGTGGGTGTAGCATGAGAAGAGGAGGCAAGGGACAAATCTCTGGTCATTTCAGTTACATGGACTTAGGCCTTACTGAAAGGTCCCCCATCCTTGCCTTGTTTTGTCAGCCTGAGGGCTTCATTCCCCTCTGGGCAACCTTCCACGTGGCAAAAAATGGTACAGAACAATGGATGTGACTCTTGCATTTGTTCAGTAGGCAACATTTTGGATGCAAAAATCAGAGGTGTACACATGCCTGCACACTCACACTCCTCTACCCTCTATTCAGGCAAGCAAGAGGCATTGTTGCCGTCAAGAACACATTGCAGCCAGGGGAGATCAGTCAGGAAGGACTCGGAGCAGCCCTGGGTGGGACCTAGGCATTGTCCCAAGGGCCAGATCCAGAGTCCTGGAAGGCCTTGTTAGACCCAGAGTCTGAGCTTCCCTGCCTCTAGGAAGTTGTGCCAAAGGCTTCACAGAGAAGTGTGGATGTGGGGGAATATCTGTACACAGACACAGCTAATGTGTCCATTGACCATCCTATGAATACGGGGGGGGGGGGGGGTATTATTTTTCAGATTAGTCTTCATCACAAAACTTCAGATCTACTAGTGGTTTTAAGGGTGAAAATCCTCTGGTTCCCGAGATTGAAAAATGAGAATTTGAGGAGGCTTTGCTTGTATCTGGAGCATATGCTACTTGTGGTGGTATATGGGGCTCATATAGGGACCCTGGGGACCATCTAGTCCAACCCACTGCAAGACAGGGGCTTGAAAACCTACTCCTGGCCCTCCCCCCCCCCACTGTGTATTTCCTATGGCCAGGTAGAGCTTAAAGTACCCACTTTTTTATCATGAAGCCAATTTGGTGTATTGAAGGAAGAAGTGAGGGGATAGGACGATTTTATTTATCAATGGCCTGAATGTAGTTTATACTATAATTTAAAGCTAAGCACAGAGAGAACTTTTTAATAGAGTTTTAACAGTATTTCACAATTTCCTTCCACTGGCAAACCTACCCTAGTATAAATCTCTCTAGCTTGACTTAAGTTCTCTGGAGTTTTGCCAGTATATACAAATGGAGGAACAAGCCTTTCTCCCATGCAGTCTTTTTAAATACATTAGTGGGAAAGCGCAGAATGTTGAGGAAGAGGAAGAAGTAAAATCTGAATTTTGTGCTACTGTTGCAGTGTCTGTGGAGTTCTGTTTTCTACCACCTCTGCACCTGTGTGTTGTGTGTCTTCCACCCTTATTTCAAGAACCTCCAAAAAGTAAACAGTATACTTGCAGCATCCTGTCTGCTTTTGAATGGATGTATTATTGATATTGGAGGGTAATAACATATCTATCGATCTATCTATTTGACAGAGCCAGAATGTAGTCCTCAAGGTCTTAGGATATTTTCCCTTCAGGCTAAAGAGTTACTATTTCATTGGAGATGTTTGAACATTCCTGCAATCATCCCCTGAGGCCCTCCTTCATGTGCCTCCTCTATCAGAGGTCCAAAGCGGGGCAACACGATAGTGGGACTTTTCTATGGTGGCTCCCTGTTTGCGGAATGCCCTCCCCAGGGTGGCTCACCTGGCACCTTCATTACATATCTTTAGGCTCTAGGCAAAAATGTTTCCCTTCAACCAGGCATTTGGCTGATTTTGTGGGCTTTTTAATGTGTTTGTGGGAGAGTGGTTATTGGGTTGTTTTTGTTTTATTTATTTATTGTATTTTTCTGTTGTGAACTGCCATGGGATCTTCAGATGAAGGACAGTATACAAGTTGTTGTTGTTAATACATAAAATAATGTTAGTATTTTTATTTTTATTTTGCCCTCTACTATACCTTAATTTCTGAGTTCATTTTTCAGCAATAGCAATGGATACAGATTAGATTATACTTTTAATCTTTATTTAACCCACCCCTAAATATTTCTCTTTTCTTAACCATCCTAGCAGCTAGCAGTAAATATAGAATCAATTAATTGTTTGAGAAACAAACAGAAAAAGATAAAAAGGTAACTCTTCTTGATTAATAAAACTGGTTCCATCAGAAGATTTAATTGGTCTTGTGTGAGACAGCTGGAGCTTGCTGTTTTCTTGCCCGTTATTGTTCAGAAGCTTCCTTCTCAGTTCCAGCTGTGAGACATCTGAGTTTCCTAGTAAGATCATTTCAGGAAATTGGGTATTTTCTTTTAACCCATTTCATCTAACAAAAATAGTGGGTCTGTCGGGTGTTTTTACTATTTCGGGTAGCTGTTTGCTAATATCATGACTCTCAATAGCTAATCTTTTTATTGTGTTGATTGTTTGTAACAAATGGGAATCAGAGAAATTGTGAGCATAATTTCCCCCCCTTCCTTTCCCGTGAAAGGTTTGTGAATTGATTTGGTACAACTGGAAACCATTCCATGGCATGTTATCCATTCTTTTTGAAAATATGTTTATTGAAATCTATAATAAAAAAGGGAAATTACAGCCAATAAGACAAAGAGGGGGGGAAGCAAGAACCTCCCCCAATAACAACCCCCGAGATTCACAATGCATATGTGCAATTAGAAAAACTGAAATCGCTGTCTCTCATTTTCCTGGTGGAGTTGTTTAAAAGAAGAAAGATGCCTTTCACAGGGCATTCTGCTCCCCACCCCATGTTTCATTGATGCTCTAGGCCAGGCATGTCCAACTTCAAATAGGCTGCCATCTACTACCCAGTATAAAAAAACAACTGGGCAGTGATCTATCCATTGTCATTGGAGAGACGAGAAGCGTGCATGGGTGGAAAGAGGTGGCTGAGGAGACAGTCTCCCCCCCCCCCAAGCCTAAAGTCGTGGTGGCACTGACCACCTTAATTGGCTATTATTAAAAGGAGTGATGGTTTCCCCTCTCTATTTTGAGAGACTCTCTGACTTCCTGTGAATGAGAAAAAGACATGCAGAAAGTTACTTTGGAATGGGGAGGGGGAATTTTGCCAAAATCCATAGTAGAAGTAAGAAGCTAAAAAAGTTTGAATCTATAATCACAGTATAGAATGTACAAAATGATTTTGGTGCTGATAAAGGTAATGTTTCAATCAATTCCAAATGCAAATACTCTTGTGTGGATTGTTGCTGCTGCTATTATAGTGCTTAAAATAAATGAAGGGCTGCATGGGATGGTGGGCTATTAAAAAGCTAGTTTTGCCTGAAGGCTTACGATCCAAATACTGGGACAAGTAGAGGGGGAGGGGTTTAGGGAGTCAGAAAGGGCAGCTAGAATATGCAGAGGCAATGAGGCAGGGGGCCGTATCCAGTGCTAATCCTCCTCTGAGTTGAGCCATGGAAGTTAATGATCTTGACTATCTTAGGTACATTAAGTTAATGGGTCTGCTCTGAGTAGGACTATCCTTGGGTTCAGCTATGAATCCCTTTCCCCAGGCATAAGGCATTTCCCACTCAGGCACCTTGTGCTAAAGAATAGCTTAAGAAAGTGAGCCTGTTTCTAACATGGTCCGCTCATTGTTCAAGTTGGGGTAGAAGAGCATGTACAGCCTCTTGCATGAGCAGAAACTCAAGAACCTCTAGGGACCCTACCAATTAGGGAACTTTTGCCAAGCATTTGTGGGACAAAACTAGCACCACAAACCACTGATACAAGATGGGTGGAGGTTTTATCCCCACCCATACACTGTTAATCTGCTTTGTTATAATCAAGCAGAGACGCAGGTGTCGCTGTGGTGTAAACCACTGAGCCTATGGCTTGCCGATCAGAAGGTTGGTGGTTCAAATCCCCGTTGCTGAGTCCTAGCTCCTACCCAGCTAGCAGTTCAAAAGCACACCAAAAGTGCAAGTAGATAAATAGGTACCACTCCGGTGGGAAGGTAAACGGAGTTTCCGTGCGCTGCTCTGGTTTCGCCAGAAGCGGCTTAGTCATGTTGGCCACATGACCCCGAACAACTGTGGACTCGGCCAGTAAAACGAGATGAGCGCCGCAACCCCAGAGACGTTTGCGACTGGACTTACCGTATTTTTCGCCCTATAGGACACACTTTTTCCCCTCCAAAAATGAAGGGGAAATTTGTGTGCGTCCTATGGGGCGAATGCAGGCTTTCGCTGAAGGCTGGAGAGCGAGAGGGGTCGGGATAGCAGCCCGCCCCAGGCTTCAGGCAGATAGCAGCCTGTTCTGGGGGCTGGGGTCGAGGGAAGTTTGGGCTTCCCCCGCCCCACCCCTGCGCCTGGGGGGGAAATAAAAATTTGTTTCTTTATTCCCCCCCCAAAAAAAAAACTAGGTACGCCCTATGGGCTGGTGCGCCCTATAGGGCGAAAAATACGGTAACTGTCAGGGGTCCTTTACCTTTTTTACCTTTATAATCAAGCAGTGTATAAATTTTGTGAAATAAATTAAAAATAGTTCCCCCTGCTTCCTCTGACTTTCCCACAAAACAGATCACCAAAAGCTAGTTCTTGATGCTTCTCTAGATTTCAATAAAACAAAAAAACAAAAAACGGAGAGCTCTCCACTTCCCAGGGGCGAGAGGCCTTGGGATAGAAGCAGTCTTTTGTACAAAACCTGTTGAACGACAGAGCAACCTGAGCCCCGGCCAGCATGGCCAATCATCAGGGATAAGAGGAGCTAAAATCCAGCAGTGTCGGGAGTGTATGACGTTGGGGAAAGCTAAAGTAAACCACAATTAAATCCCCCTCCTAGTTTTTTTGATAGAGACTGATTTAAGAATGAACTTCCTACACAATCCAGCATAGTCTTAAGTTTGACAGATCCTCAGACGGTTCCTACAATATTGATAGGGAGGCTAGATGAGCATTTAAAAAGAAAGGAATATGACTACTTTCCTTGAGTCCACAGACTGCTCAATCCATAGTTCTCCAAGAAGTTAAGCAATTCTGTAACAATCAGAGTTATAACAAAAAAAATTCCTTGCAGTAGCACCTTAAAGACCAACTAAGTTAGTTCTTGGTATGAGCTTTCGTGTGCATGCACACTTCTTCAGATACACTGAAGAAGAATGTATCTGAAGAGTGTATCTGAAGAATGTATCTGAAGAGTGTATCTGAAGAATGTATCTGAAGAATGTATCTGAAGAGTGTATCTGAAGAAGTGTGCATGCACACGAAAGCTCATACCAAGAACTAACTTAGTTGGTCTTTAAGGTGCTACTGCAAGGAATTTTTTTTGTTTTGACTATGGCAGACCAACACGGCTACCCATCTGTAATCAGAGTTATCTAAGAGAAGGTAACTTTATATTCTGCAATATGAGAGAGAAAAATCCTTTAGGGATGCGGAAATGCAAGTCTCGGTAGATAGGGCTTTGAAGAATTATGGAAATATTGTAAGGCTCCCCTTTGACTTAACTATAGCTGGAAAAACAGAAGGAATGCAGCACAATTACGACTATATCTGTGGTTTGTTTTCGGGGGGAGGAGGACTATTTTCAAATGTATCTGTCAAGCCAGAACACACATTAGTTGAGTGAGAGCCCCCAATCCTGTACCTGGCTGATAAAAAGAAAACTAATAGCAGGGATCTACAGTCTTTTAAAAAATGGACCGGCTTTAAAAGGCCAGTTTAAGGTAATCATGACAATGGCTGTAATCAGTGCTTTTTAAAATTAATTAATTAATTGTTTAGGGGTACTCTCATTGACTCAAGAAAATCACTATTTTATAGTTCAAATCGGGAAAAATAAATATAGCAAATGGACAAAAGTTCTACAAAGATTCACAAAATGTTTAGGGGTATGCTTGCCCCCCAGAAAAAAAAACCACTGGTTGTAATCACAAACACACTGGTTTTATTCCAAGTAAACATGAGTAGCAAGTAATTTGGTGTCAATAGAACACACTCATAACTGTTTCTTGAATTGAGGCCATTTTTACTATGTCCACTTTGAGAGACCTTTTAAATATATCAGTTTAGATGGAGATTTCTTCTGATATATATTTTTTTATTGGACAGGATTTATATGCTGCTTTACCATCAAAACCTCAAAATACGTTAAAATATTGATAAGGAGATGTTACAAATTATCATTATGCTCACTAAACATCTGAAAAAGAAAGAGTTAATAATACAAAATAAACAGCTGCTGTCAGCACAATTATAATCACAGCAGAATCCACAGTAGTGAGGAGAAATCAGCTAGCCGGGACTTAATACACAACTACCCCCCAACCCAAAGCCCCTCCAGAATAGAAAGGTTTGACAGCAGAACAGAAAATAGGAGTGACAGGGCCAGGCAAATATCTGGGAGTGGCACATGGGGGGAGATACAACCTAGCCACATGTATGACTTTATAGATGACAGTCCTCTTTTTAAGGAGCCTCTTATTTGCAGGTTGACCAGTCCAGGGGCTGTTTAAAGAATCAGAAGGAAGGAAGGAAGGAAGGAAGGAAGGAAGGAAGGAAGGGAAGATGAGCCTTGACGTTACCCGTCAGCTTTTAGCACCTGGATAACAGACTGTGCAGGCACTTAGGTCACCCACAAGGAGAAGAGGGGACTGTGTTTCTATTTAAGCTACAGGAAAAACGGGAAACAATGTACCCAACTAAGCTGTACTCAAGAGTTGTCCCATTGAAATAGATGGATCTGGCTTAGGTCCATTCATTTCAATGGGTCTGCTCTGAATGCAGCTTAGCTGGATACAGCCCAGTAGTTTTTAGTGAAGGGTCTTGTCAAAATGGCCTCAGAAAAAAATCAGCTGAGTGTGGTGCAAGTATAGATACCACTGACTGGTGGGGCGACCACAGTTTGAGATTCTCTGTCCTTGCTCATAACACTGGCTGTCAGCAGTTCTCCCAGCCGGGGAAAATCCTGGAACCTTTTGCAAGCTCAGCCTGCGCTGCCCCAATGAGCCCTCTCCCTTCTTGACTTCATCTAGCTCCTGGTCAATCTAATAACTGACAAGTCTCCATTTTGTATCTTTTTTTTAAAAAAATATATATGCTTTTCAGATTTATACATTTCACTAGTTTTGCAATCATATAATAATAATAATAATAATAATAATAATAATAATAATAATAATAATAATAATAATAATAATTTATACCCTGCCCATCTGGGTGGCTGCCCACAGATTAAAAACAAAATAAAACATCACACATTAAAAACTTCCCCAAAACTTGACTTCCTTCCCCCTCTTTCCTTTAATTTATTTTTAATATCTTCTGCATATCCAAATTAACATAATTTGCTCATTTATTCATCTACTTAAAATATATACCCTTAGAAACTGCAGGTTATTGGACTTCCGGAGGCGGCGCGAAACCGTGATGGCGGTCCTCTTCGAGTTGTGAAGAGGGGCACCGCAGGAAAGGGTTGGTTCGCTACGGCACAGCGGCAACCCATTAAGACAAACCACGGGTAGAGTGAGCCCGTGGCCGTGGGACTCGGCGGGCACCTGGAGCGACCCCGATTTCGCGGAAGGGACCCCGTAAGGGGCTCCGGAGTGAAGGAGGGGAAGCGGTGCTGTGAGTTCATCGCTCTTTCTGCGGAGGTGAAGCCGCGCGGCTGTCACGGACGAGCGCCGACCTTTCTTCCTGTAAATATCTGGCTGAATCTACGAACCCGTGAGTAAGGACTTGAAATTTGGCGGAATAAATTTTAAAAATTAGGCTGAAACCGGGAGACGAGAAAAAGGAAGTCCGTCTTCCGGCGCTGCTTTCAAGATTAAAGCAAAGGATACGAGGAGCGGAAAGCGCTTTGAATAGGGAAGAGTCAAAGCGGGACTTTCGTGCACTTTTGGCTTGCTTTTAAAGAAGAAATACAGAAATACCAGTAAGTAAATACTTAAAATTTAATTGGAGTAGTCCCCTTGCTTAGGGGTTATTGAGACTTTAATTCCAAGTCTATTGAGACTTTAATTCCAAGACTTTAATTCCAAGTCGTCGGGCTGCCGGGGGGAAGTTGCCTAGCTGCGGAAACTGTTGCAAACTTCCAGATACTTTTGGATATTAAAGTGATACTTTTGAGCTTAATCAGTTTGGATTGGATATTGTTGCAGGCACCTTGTTGGAACTTTGCTAAAGATTAAAAGTGCTCTGCAGGACTATTGTATTTGGTGCTTTGGGACTATGATGTTTTTAAAACTGGAACAACAGGAATTTTAAATGGCGGAAAACTTGTCTTCTTCTTACTGAACTTTAGTGGCACTCCCCCTAGAGGATACTGAGAATACAAAGGCCTGGGAACAGCCTTAATTGTTTACCTTCTCTCACTGGATTGTTTTTAAAGTTGGACTTGCCTTTCCCATGGGACTACAATATTTGACCTTGAACTGACTGATGAGTGGCACAGGAAAGACAAGAGCAGCCAAAGCCAAGGAAGCTAAGGAAAAAGAAAAAGAGAAAAAGCAGGCACAGCTAGTACAAACAACCTTGACTCAGGGACGCAGATCATCGGTTCCAGCTGTGCTTGGGTCACAAAAAGGAGAAGTTGAAAAGCCTAAAAAATCCGAAGAGGAAGATATGGCATCAGGAGGATCTGAGGCAGTTTTGAAACAAATTTTGGATCAACTGTCAACTTTAAATCAAAAGGTAGATAATCAATCAACAAAAATTGATCAAGCTACTTCCTCGATCCAGAAATTGACAGACCAGGTTTCCCAACACACACAAGCAATTGAAAGATTGCAAGGAGCAACAAAAGAGAATCGTAAATTAGCAGGGGAAGCCATTCAAATAGCAACGTCAGCTAAGAAAGAGGTCGAGGAAGTTAAAGCAGAAGTCAAGCCTCTGCATAAACAGATTGGAGACCAGCAAACCTATCTCTCCTTGGTGGAATTGAAAAATCGTGAGACTAATCTTCGATTGAGGGCGATCCCAGAAATTGAACAAGAAGATTTGACTGGATTCTTGACAACAGAATTTTCAAAGGTCTGGGGCATAAAGGAAGAAACCGACTTTAAAATAGTATCGGCTTTTCGACTGGGAAGATTGGTAAGAAAGGATAAATCCAGAGACTGCTTAATAGCTTTGAGATCAAGAGAGGAGAGAGACAAGATATTAGGCCTTCATTTTAAAAATACATTGCAGATACAAGATAAAAGGGTGGAAATCTACAGAGATATCCCTAAACAGCTATTGGATTTGAGAGCCACCTATTCAGAATTGGCAAAATTGCTGAGGCTTAACACAATTCCTTATAGGTGGGAGTTTCCACAAGGATTATCATTTACCTACAAACAGAAGAAGGTTAAAATAAGAACTCCAGAGGATCTACAAAAGTTCCAGCACGATCACGGAGAAGATCTTCAAAAAGAAGCAGCAGCACATTGGCCTCCACCCTTATCTGGACCTTTACCGCCTGGAGGCGGAGCAACGCCTACACCTTCGGGATCAGAGGATAAAGAAGACACACCACTCTAGGAGTAACAAAATAGTTCAGGATGTCTCTGCAGCTACTTAGTTGGAATATAAATGGCGGAAATTCCCCTGAGAAAAGAAGAAGGATATTTCATATATTAAAGAAAGAACAATTGGACATTATTTGCTTACAAGAAACTCATGTGACCAGACTCCACAGAAAGGTTTTGGTTAATAAAAGATTAGGCCAAGAATTTATTTCATCAGATAAGGTTAAGAAAAGAGGCGTGGTGATATACGCTAAGGAGAGCCTGGCACCAAAATTTCTATTTAAGGATGAACAAGGAAGAATTTTGGCGATTGAAATTCAGACACAAGGAGAAAAAAATTTTGATATTAGGAATATATGCTCCAAACGACGGGAAATCAGAATTTTTTAAGAAGCTGCATGAGATTTTGCTGGACTACATGGACTATACTAACATCATAATGATGGGAGATATGAATGGAGTGGTGTCTACACATATGGATAAGTCTCAAAGTCAAAACTTAACATCAGACGGTAGACTGCCTAAAACCTTTTTTGAATTGACTGACAATTTGGATCTTATTGACATATGGAGGACAAAGAACCCCTTAGGTAAAGAAGGAACTTTTTTCTCTGAGGCCCATTTGTCCTGGACAAGGATCGACCAAATCTGGATGTCCAGAGGGCTGGCACCCAAGACTAGAAAGACAGAAATCTGCCCAAAAACATGCTCCGACCATAACGCTCTGAAATTAGAACTTAGACTAACTCAACCCGGCTCCTTCAGATGGAGAATGAATGACACCTTACTAAGAGACCAAGAGATTGTGAAAAAGGCCCAAAAAACGTTAAAGGACTACTTTGAGATAAATCTGAATACTACAGTAGAAAAAAGAATAATCTGGGACGCAAGCAAAGCCGTTATGAGAGGGTTTCTGATACAACAGAATTCAATTAAGAAAAAGCTCTGGAATGAAAGGAAGGATAAGATATTGGAGAAAATACATCAAGGAGAGAAAAAATTGAGAACCAAGCCAAAGTCAAAGGAGGTGCTGAGAGAAATCAAATTTCATCAAGCACAATATTCTAAATTGATAAATCAAGAGATTGAATGGAAAATCAAACAGATGAAGCAAAGATCGTTTGAATCAGCAAACAAATGTGGAAAGTTACTAGCTTGGCAGCTGAAAAAGAGACAAAAGTTGAATACAGTTACAAATCTAGAGATTGAAGGAAGAACAGTGCAGAAACCAGAAGAAATTAGGAAGTGCTTCCACAGATATTTTAAAGAACTTTACGCACAGGGGCCTCAGAAGGAATTTGAGATAAATCAATTTATAAAGACAAATGGACTATCAAAAATAACTCAAGATAAAAGATCAATCTTGAACTCTACAATAACTACACAGGAAGTTGAAGGTGCCATTCAGAATATGCAACTAGGCAAGTCTCCAGGCCCGGATGGGCTTACCTCCAAATATTATAAGACTTTGAAGGACTACTTGACACAGCCTTTGTTGGAGGTATGCAACCAGATTATAGATGGGAAGAGGGCACCAGAAACGTGGAAAGAAACTTTCATCACATTGATTCCTAAGACAGAATCGGAAAAGACTCAGCTTAAGAACTACTGTCCCATCTCACTCCTGAATGTGGATTACAAAATATTTGCAGACATTTTAGCGAATAGATTTAAAAAGGTTCTAAATGAAGTAATTCACAAAGACCAAGCAGGCTTTCTCCCTGGTAGACATTTATATGAGAATACCAGAAACATCATTGATATTTTGGAGCTCTTGCAAACCAACAGGAACACAAGGGCGGTGTTAATTTTTATTGATGCGGAGAAAGCATTTGATAACATATCTTGGATGTTTATGAAGAAAAATTTGGAAGGGATGGGAGTGGGACGGGGGTTTGAAAATGGAATACAAGCAATTTACTCAGAACAGAAAGCTAAACTAATAGTGAACAATGTGGTGACGGAGGAATTTAAAATTGAAAAAGGGACACGACAAGGGTGCCCTCTATCCCCTCTTTTATTCATTTCAGTTCTGGAGGTGCTACTGAACATGATAAGGGAAGACCGGTTGGTCCAAGGGATAGAGGTCGGAGTGAAACAATACAAACTGAAAGCTTTTGCAGATGATTTAGTTTTGACATTGCAGGAGCCAGAATCCAGTACAAAAAGAGTTCTTGAACTTATATCTAAGTTTGGTCGGGTGGCGGGATTTAAGTTGAACAAACAAAAAACTAAGGTCTTGACCAAGAATTTGACACCTACAGAAACAGAGGGGTTTCAGAGAGAAACAGAATTAAACGTGGTTAAAAAAGTGAAATACCTAGGGATCTATTTGTCTTCAAAAAATTTGAATTTATTTAAAGATAACTATGAGAAATGTTGGTTGGAAATTAAAAAGGACCTGGAAATTTGGTCAAGATTGAAGCTTTCCTTGTTGGGAAGAATCGCAGCCATAAAAATGAATGTATTGCCGAAAATGCTGTTTTTGTTCCAAACCTTGCAGATCGTGGACAGAGTGGAATGTTTTGGAAAATGGCAGAAGGATATATCTAAGTTTGTCTGGCAGGGCAAAAAGCCCCGAATAAAGTTTAAAATATTAACTGATTCGAAAGAAAGAGGGGGGTTTGCCCTGCCGGACTTGAGGTTGTACTATGAAGCTGCAGCCTTCTGCTGGTTGAAAGATTGGTTTTTGTTGGAAAACACTGATGTCCTAGATCTGGAAGGTTTTGATAATGCTTTTGGTTGGCATGCATATCTATGGTATGACAAGGTTAAAGTTCATAAATTGTTTAAAAACCATATTGTCAGAAAAGCAATTTTTGCAGTCTGGATGAAATACAAAGACTTATTAGAGAGTAAGACACCGAGGTGGATATCACCGGTGGAGGCCAAGGCTCGAAAAAGACTCAATATGGAGGCCTATTGGCCGAAGTATTGGGAATTAATCGAGAAAATTGGAGACAACTGGAGGCTACAGAGCCAGGATAAATTAAAAAACAAGGTGCGAGATTGGTTACATTATGCTCAAATTCAAGAGGTGTTTAAAATGGATAAAAAAGTTGGTTTCCAGGTGGAAAAATCGAAACTAGAGACAGAATTGTTAGAACCAAAGACTAAGACTTTATCGAGAATGTATAACTTGCTGCTTAAGTGGAATACACAGGATGAGGTAGTTAAATCTGCCATGATAAAATGGGCACAGGATGTTGGACACAACATTATGTTTGAAGACTGGGAAAGGTTATGGAACACCGGAATGAAATTCACGGCATGTAGTGCCTTGAAGGAAAACATTATGAAAATGGTATACCGGTGGTACATGACCCCAGTCAAGTTAGCTAAGATATATCACCTGTCTGACAATAAATGCTGGAAATGTAAGGAGGCAGAAGGGACATTTTTCCATCTCTGGTGGACCTGCCCAAAAGTGAAGGCATTCTGGGAAATGATTTACAATGAGTTGAAAAAGGTATTTAGGTATACCTTCCCCAAAAAACCAGAGGCCTTCCTGCTGGGTATGGTGGACCAGAAAATGTCAAGGAAGGACAGAACTTTGTTTATGTATGCTAGCACAGCAGCAAGAATACTCATTGCAAAGAGTTGGAAGACACAAGATTTGCCCACGCTGGAGGAATGGCAGACGCAGTTGATGGACTACATGGAAATTGCTGAACTGACCGGCAGAATCCGAGATCTGGATGAGGAAACAATTGAGGCGGACTGGAAAAAATTTAAAGACTATTTGCAAAAACATTACAAGCTGTATGAATCTTAAGATAGTGCATGATTAGGAAATGTTATGCTTTAGCAAATATGATTAAGTAAATGGTAAACTAAGTCATAAAAGAGACAAGGAGGAAATTTGAATCGAACATGTTATGTTTATTTTAAAGGTATTAAAATTGAGATACAATACATTGAATTTGGAAACATAACAAATGAAAATTACAATAAGGTTTGAAATAAGGTAACAGATTGCTGACATTGTTAAGTTTAAAGAACGCAGATCCGGAAGGTGTGGGGAAGTCCAAATAGGTGAATTGTTTTCATATTTCTTTCTTCGTTTTCATTTTGTTTTTGTTAAAAAGAAAAAGAAAAAATGTTTCTTGTATCTACATTATTTGTGTTGTATGAAATCTATAAAACTTTGGAAAGAAACGCAATAAAAAATTTATAAAAAAAAGAAAAAGAAAAAAGAAACTGCAGGTTATTACAGTAATCCTGTCAGTGTTCTTATCTGTTTACAATTTATCTGTAAATATTCAATAAACCATTTCCATTCTTTTATTAAGTTTGTTATCTTGATTTCTTATTCTTCCACTAAGTTTTGCCATTTCTGCATATTCCGTAAGTTTTTGTAACCATTCTTCCTTTGCTGGGACTTCTGCTTCTTTCCATTTTGGGGCGAGTAACATTCTTGCCGCTGTAATAGTGTCAGGACTGGTCGTTGTCCTCTTCAGATCACCACAGAAACGCTTCTTGTTCTTTTATAAAACTTTTTATTGCGTATTAACCAAACATTCTTATAAACCGTTCTTAACTCTTCTTCCTCAGAGTCCCTTCTTTCAGATACCTTCTGAGCTCTGCTTCTCCATGACCAGCCACTCTCCAAATGGCGAAGGCGCCATTGTTCCTTTCGCTTTCCTGCTCTTTTTCCTACCCTCCTGGCTAGAGCTGGCTTGGATCTCCCCTCCTCCCAATCTGAGCTAGAACTGAACCCTGGCCTTTCCTGGGAACAGCCGGTCCCTCCCTCTTGTTCCTCTTGCTCCCTTCTATTCGATTCACTGCTCTCCTCCCCCCCTTGGGGAATGCTTTCTCCCTCTGAGAAACTGAAAACCTCTAACTCTTCCCTGACAAATAGCATACATAAATAAGTTTCTATACAGTTTGGGTAGTTCCGTCCCTATAATTCCCAAAAGAAAAGCTTCTGTGTTTTTTTACAAACATTATGTTAAACATCCTTTTCACTTCATTATATATTGTTTCCCGGTAAGCTTTAACCTTACTACAAGACCACCACCTATGATAAAAAGAACCTTCTTTTCTCTCTACATTTCAAACACTTAACTGATTTAGATTTATACTTTTTTGCAAATTTACTCGGTGTTAGATACCATTGATATATCATTTTCATATAATTTTCTCTTAGACTATAACATGCTGTAAATTTTATACCCATATTCCACAATTGTTCCCATGCTTCCCATGCTGTGAGCCCGGCTTCGGCTGCGGAGGGCGGGCTATAAATAAAATATGATGATGATGATGATGATGTCTATATTATGACCAATATCTGTTGCCCAATATATCATTGAGGATTTTACTTGCTCATCCTTTTGTCTCCCATTCCAATAATATTTTATACATTTTAGACAGCACTTTCACATTACATTCCAATAGGTCTCTCTCCAGTTGTGATATCCCCCGCCCAACCCTCGTAAAAGTGCTAGAGGAGAGGTTGGATAGTGAGAGAGGCTTCCGAATCCCAGAAGGCAATCCGCTAACAGAAACCCAACCCTGTGCCTTGGAGCATTTCTCCGACATTGGATGCCACTGCAATATAAACACACATTTGGATGGCAGTTACTTACACACTTACGGGGGGGGGGGGGTCCATTGAACTTGGTGGAGCTTACTTGTGAGTAGGAGTGCCTAGGCTCACAATGTTTCTCTCTTTAGCATGCTAAGATTAATCAAGTCTCAGTGATATATTACAGGAATGCCGTTTTCCCAATTCTGATCTTTATCTTTCTCCTCCCTCCCCCCCCCCCCATTTGCATGGAAGGCTGCAGCGATTAGTAAAAGACCTACTAAAGCAACTTCAAATTCAAGACAGCAACAAAGTCTCAGCTCTGGATAGGATATTGGGAGAGATTTCGCGTATCCTGGAAAAAGAGGTATCGTAACTCTTGTTGCTCAACTCACCATTCCTCTGCAGACCCATCGTTTGGTTACTTAGACACGCAGGCGCGCACTCTCTCTTTCATGCACACGTTTGTGTTGGTATAGATATGTGTGTATGTGGATTAATTAATCTGTGGCATTTATGATATTGACTGACCATGCAATTCCATGCATGTTTATTCAAGTCCCAGTATGTTTTGTTCATGTGACTTTTGAAAGTGTTGTTACATCCAACTAGTTTTACTTGGACAAAACTCACTGAAATGGATGGCCATTACTAACTTACTCCCATTAATTTCAGTGGGTCTACTCTGAATAAAATGTAGTTGGTTGCAACCCCAAGAGGTGTAAATGAGAGGTTTTATGATTATGTGTTATATTCTACAGCTAGTAGTTGAAAGTTGCACTATCAATATATCGAAAACAGAAAAACTAGTTGAAAATGCCATCCTGAGCTGCTGCATCCTTTTGAGTTGATTTAATTGTTTTTAAATGTTCTTTTCAAATATTTGTATCATAAATATAGAAAAAATAGAAACCAATCATTCATTAAATATCACTAAATCTCCAACATTAAATCTCAGAAATCTACTACAGCATCAGAGAACAGTGCATATGCGTATATATTTATTGTTCTGAAACGAGAAGAAGAATACATTTCACAACAAATTGGGCATCTTATGTTTGCTTCTCTTGTATGCATATGGAACAGGTGGGGCTTTTTTTCAGCTGGAACTCAGTTCCAGCACCTCTCAGGTGGGTGCCATTGCCACTATAAGAAAAGGGAGCTATTAATCTTCTTCTAGAAAAATAGCACTGGGAGCAGGTAAGCTTTTTTTGCAGCCGCCACGTCAGTTGTGTTCTCACAGCTGAACAGGCCCTCTTCTCCTTGTCCTCATACCTTACAGCAAGGATGAGGACCTGTTGCCCTCCAGATGTGTTAGATTAAAACTCCCATCATGTCTGGCCATTGGCCATGCTAGTTGGAGTTCAGCAACATCTGGAGGACCACAGCTTCCCTTTCGCTGCCATACAGCATGATGGCATATAGAGCCAGGCCTTGCTTACAGATCCTAGTTCTGGAGCACAGAGAAGGAGCCAAACGGGAGAAGGCATTTCCCACAGTGTTTTTCCTACAACTAATTTACTGTTCCCTAAGTGTGTGTTTCTCCTATTTCATCTAACATTGTGAAAATCCTTAATGCTTTAACCAAACAAAATGGAAAATCACTGCATCTCGATTCAGTCTCATGTAAAACCATTTCTCTGGTTATTGGTTAAAGATGAATTTAACTTCAGGCTTTGAATAGCAACAGAGTAACATAAGCTTTGTGCGGCTTATCAGCAGCTTTTCAGACATGTGTGTGCTATTACTACAAGTAAACAGAATTTAAATGGATGGAGTTGACATGGATCCCCCCACAAAAAAATACCAATCCTGTTTTTAAGAATACAGCCAGACTGCTGCTTAAAGCTGGCAGCATGTCACACAGACGTTACTAAGTAAGTTCATATCTGCCAAAGTTTATAAGCTGGTGGAAGTGAGAAGGCAAAATATTCCCTGACCCATGTCGCCGAGTGTAATGCGGTGCAATATCAGATTCTGGCAAAGCCTGCTTTAGTTTGGGTTCATTGAAATCCAAATACCACAAGCAATGGAAGAAAAATAAATATGGGCTGTAGAAGTATCTGCTTGAAAATGGGAGATCTGTACTGTGCAATGTCTTCTACATGTCAGCACTCATGTAGCATAGCACAACTGAACCATTCTCCTAGGAGAGTGCAATTTGTGCATTCAACATAGGAGATGTACATGTGAGAAAATGTACCCTGGGGTCTACTACACAGTTATTCATGCCTTGGTAACTTCCGGGTTAGACTACAGCAGGGAGTGACTAGCATGTGGCCCTCCAGTTGTTTGTACTCCAACTCCCATCATCCCTGACCATTGATCATGCTGACTGTGTCTGACAGTAGTCTTAACAACCTCCGGATGGAACTACATTGGCAACACCTGCTCTAACCATTACGCCATATTGACTCTTGACTAAAGATGTGTATTCACTTCTCAACATGTGAAAAGCTGATCTGAATGGGGTTTTTAATATGTTGTGGAATGAAGGCTAACAAGTTTCATTTGTACTCATTAATACCATTTGGGCGAATGGTCAGGAATACAGAGCACCTCTTTGGCTACCCCTGGTTAGAGTTTGGACTTGAATTGGGGAGGACCCAGGTTCAAATTCCCTCTTACCTTACCTCTTCCATAAGCCTGCCCAACCATTACAATAATATTTGGAGCCCACCTACCCTTCCAAAGCCCCCTTTCAATCTGAGATTAGGTGGGTAGTGACAGGAGAGAGGGCTTTTTATGGGGGAAATAAGATACATGACCCACATGTGGGTAATTACCCACACCCCATAGTCTCCTTTGACTGGACTTAACCATCCAGGGGTCCTTTACTTTTAATTAAAAGAATTGGCTGGGTGTCTAGATTCAAAGCATGGTGCTTAACTCACTCTCCAGCGGGAGTGAGCCCCCAGCAGAGTTTAAAATGGTCACAAAAGTCAAGGAGCAATATAACATGGGGGTAATAGGCTGATAGACCTTTGTATATATCCCGATTAGTTTGCTTGCAGCATTTCTCCTTTTCTTCCCCCCTCTCAATGAACAGACCACTCTTAAGTAGGTTGTTTGTTTTTTTTAAAAAAAAGGGGTTGCTTACAAAATCCAAAGATCCGATTTATGCGCTATCACATTCAGCAGCAAGGAGAACACAGGTAGAATACTCTTGGGTACAAAATACAGAAATATAGTTTTGAGCATGCAGGCTGAGCTTAGAGCAAGCTTAGACATGTCCTTCCTGGTTACAGAAGGCTGCCAAATAAAGGCTGCCAAAGAGGTGGTGAGAATAACACAGAGAGAGAGACAGACACAGACACAGACATGCAAGCCTTCTCTCAGGCTAAAAGACATGACCTAAAAGGGAAAGAGGGATTGAGAGGGAAAGGATATGCATTTGTAAGGGGCCTCAAAGAGAAGGATTTAAATTCATTAATTACATAAACAGTTAAAAGATACAGTTTCCTTGAATAAGACCAGGCTTACCTGAAAGACTGCTTTCTCCCATCCTCAAACCTTAATGTCCTAGGAGGCCCTGCTCCGTATTCCCAGCAGAATGAAATGAGGCAGGCCTTTTCAAGTTATGGAATAGTGTTCCCCAAAGGCACACCTGACACCCTGTTTCTGGTCATTTCAGCACCTGGTGAAGATGTTTCTAGTCACCCAGGCCTTTTAAATAGAATGCGCCTCTGTTTTAGAATTCGTTTTAATTCTAGGAATGCAGCAAGTTGGGGGTTTTATATTCTTGTTTTTAATGCTTTTATTTGAATTTCATTAATTTTTTCACTTATTTATTCAAAGCTGCCATACAAACTTCATGCTATGAAGGTGGCACACAAATGTCATCAATAAATAAATAACTTGGGGAGGATATTTGGAAAAAAAGGCAAACAGTTTGTAACACTTCCTTAACTCAAAAGATTTATTGCAGTAGATCTGCCCCTATAATGGGACACCATTTCACTATAAGTTATTTAAATCTTGCACAGATGGCAAACTGTTCTTTAGGCCTCAGGGCGGATAAGGAAAAAATGAACATATGTACAGTATTACGAATATCTGTTCTTAATTGGTCCATTTGAGCCAAGGGTGTGTATATATTTTAACAGGAAAACATGGATTCTTGTTGCTAGCATTGATATCCATCAGCTAACAGCATAATAGGTCTAGCTCTTCTCAGGAACTATTGTACACATGAACTTAAAATGCTTTTTAAAAACAAGCCTGCAGTTTAATCAAGCAAGCATTTTCCCCTTATCGCAAGGAGGCATCTCTCTTCGGTGGCAGATTTGTAAGCAGTGCGGGTTGTATTTCTGATGCTGTCTGTAATCATACCATTGCTAATTGTGGCGTAATGCAGTAACCTAAACAAACGTTATTGAATTTTCCTCACAAATTCTTCACGAGTCGTTTTACTACAGAGACTGTTTTGTAGGTAGTACAGGCAGTAATTTATTTATTTTTAAAGAAAAAACAAGAGCGGCACAGAAGTGGTTCTGTTTACATAGGTGTGTGTATACACAAGATAGCACTGTGAAACTTTATTTGTCTTACTTATTTTGAAAAATTAGACCCGACATTTCTCTATAAATATACTCAAAACATTTATAGATTATACCCAATTTAACAAATTAGCAATAACAGAATAAGTGAAAAATGAAACACAAACCCACACTTTGACAGCAGAAGGAAGCAGAGAAAATAGTGATGCTGCAGTGCAAAACAAATAACACCCCCAAACAACACCAGTCCCCCTCCGGGCACCTACCAGGTGTCTTCTCATTCCTGACAGTTGGCAGTGTTGGTTGGGGCAGATGAGAGTTGGGAATCCAACAACTGGAGGGCCATAGCTTGTGGGGGGCGCCCGTTTGTGATGAGGTTGGGCAGGTCTCCTGGCCTCCCAAGGCCCCTTGGGGAGGGCATTGAGAAGGCCCTGCTCCTGGCAGAGTTGTGCTGGGCTTTGGTTGGTGGGAGCACCGGGAGCAGGATCTCACTTGTCGAACGGAGTGAGTACACATGAGGAATGGCATCCAAATATTCAGGTTACTTACACTATCATTTCTTTGACTATAATTTAATTTCCATTTACAAGTGATTCTCCACTTCCACTCATACCTAGACATGGGTGGTTCAGAATATGGGTAAGCACCTCTTTTTATTTCCAAGCTGTTTCATGTGTTCTTGGCACCAGCTGCTACAAGTGAACATTCTGATTTAATCTGGTGACATCTTTGTGGTTAGTTATTTAAGTCGTGTGTTAGTTATTTGAGTTGCTTTTCTAGCATTCCGGTCTCCAAGTTGGCTCAGAACAAGTAATTTAAATGTTAACATGAATTAGCCCTTCCTCTCACCAAAGTCTCTTCCAATGCCCACTCTCTTCTCTCATCTGCTGTCTTCCTCTACACCCCAGGCAGGAACAAGCCTCTCTCCACTGGTAGCCTGAAAGTGGGTGACCTGGTGGCTGAGGGGGCTTCTTTTACTCCCTAGGAGCAGAAACAACAGAGAGGCAAGATGTTTCTGACTGCTGTTGGTTCTTGAAGCCATGGCAGGCTCAGTGTAAATATAATAGGGAGCACATTGGATGCAGCCTGGTGTGTGCCTGGGCTGTGCAAAGAAGAAATGGCAACAAGGGAGTGGGCCTCTTCGGTTGTGGCATGCTCTGCTGTGCCAACACTAGCCTCTTCTCAGCATCAGGCTGAGACTTTCCTCTTCAGTTGGGAGCATGATGGAATTTTTATTCTTTTAATTTGATTGTAAGTCGCCTAGAGACTGCCCTGCATTAGGCAATTAATTAATTAATACTTATGAATTCATAGAATGATAGAAATGTAAAGTTGGAAGGGATCCCAAGGGCCATCTAGTCCAACCCCCTGCAATGCAAGCTAAAGCATCCGTGACAGGTGACCATCCAATCTTCGCTGGAAAACCTCCAAGGAAGGAGAGTCCACAACCTCCCAAGGGAGACTGTTCCACTGTCAAACAGCTCTTATCAATTGGTGGGACACGGGTGGCGCTGTGGTCTAAACCACGGAGCCTCTTGGGCTTGTCAATCAGAAGGTCGGCAGTTCAAATCCCCGTGATGGGGTGAGCTCCCATTGCTCGGTCCCTGCTCCTGCCAACCTAGCAGTTCCAAAGCACACTAGTGCAAGTAGATAAATAGGTACTGCTGCGGTGGGAAGGTAAACGGCATTTCCATGCACTCTGGTTTCCATCATGGTGTTCCTTTGTGCCAGAAGTGGTTTAGTCCAGTGTTTCCCAACCTTGTGCCTCCAGCTGTTTTTGGCCTACAATTCCCATCATCCCTTGCCACTGGTATTGCTAGTCAGGGATGATGGGAGTTGTAGGCCAAAAACATCTGGAGGCACAAGGTTGGGAAACACTGCCGTCCTGCTGCCCACCTGTCGCCCATTTGTCTGCGGACAAATGCCGGATCCCTCGGCCTGAAAGCGAGATGAGCGCCACAGCCCCATAGTCACCTTTGACTGGATTGAACCGTCCAGGGGTCCTTTACCTTTACCTTTATCAATTGCTTGATAGTTGCTGGTCCCATGGCTAAAAAATCAAAGCCAAAATAAATTGCCTTCTTAAAAAATATATACTGATGGATAGCTAGTTCATAGTTGCTGCTTGGGCAGTAGTGCTCACCGAAATGTGATATAAGCAGGATTGAATAATCTGGCAAGTTAGAATGCCTACTCTGGCCTGTTTTCTAAAGACAGAAAGGACGCTTTTAGTATTCCTTGGTATTGCAAACTCCCTTAACAATTGACACAGTTTAAGGATACACTAGTGATGGATGGCTGAACTTCCTCTGCTTATGAATAAAGTTAAGATGGTCTTCACATTTTGTGAAAATGATATTTTTCTTGCATTTAGTGACACTGCCAAAACCGACCACTTTAGTGTAACAAGAAAGGAAATAAACTGTCAGTAATATAAATGCAGTTCCCCCCAAATGACATCCATCTTCCTTCAACATTACATAATCAGCAGGCTACCAAGAGCTTTAAGTTCCTGAGAATTTTAGTTGACTTTTGTGAAAAGAATTGTACCAGTGTGCATGTTGCTATTGCATACTCCTGGGCAGTGCTTTTTTTCTGGGGGGCCGTAGGGGTATGCATACCCCTAAACATTTTGTGAATCTAAGTTTGGCCTCATTAAGGGGGAGTATTTCAATATGATCCTATCACCTCCTGGCAAATAGAAGGGGAAGAAATGGAGACAATGAGAGATTTTACTTTCTTGGGCTCCATGATCACTGCAGATGGTGACAGCAGCCACGAAATTAAAAGACGCCTGCTTCTTGGGAGAAGGGCAATGACAGGCCTAGACAGCATCTTGAGAAGTAGAGACATCACCTTGCCAACAAAGGTCCGTATAGTTAAAGCCATGGTTTTCCCAGTAGTGATGTATGGAAGTGAGAGCTGGACCATAAAGAAAGCTGATCACCAAAGAATTGATGCTTTTGAATTATGGCCCTAGAGGAGACTCTTGAGAGTCCCATGGATTACAAGAAGATCAAACCTCTCCATTCTTAAGGAAATCTGCCCTGAGAGCTCACTGGAAGGACAGATCCTGAAGCTGAGGCTCTAATACTTTGGCCACCTCATGAGAAGAGAAGACTCCCTGGAAAAGACCCTGATGTTGGGAAACATGGAGGGCACAAGGAGAAGGGGATGACAGAGGACGAGATGGTTGGACAGTGTTCTCGAAGCTACCAACATGAGTTTGACCAAACTGTGGGAGGTCCATGGGGTTACGAAGAGTTGGACACAACTAAACGACTAAACAACAATTTCAATATGAGTAGGAAAATCATAATAGCACTGCTCTTGGGCAGAATTTAAGCAACCATGTTGCATTGGAAGTGCTTGAAAAACTGAAGAGGTGCCAGTAATTGTTAGCATGATTGCTCCCATGTTAATTTGAGATCTCATTGGCTCTATCTTTCCCTTGCCAGAATAGCCTGTGTTTTCTGATCCCTACCTCTGATAAATCACTGTTCTAACCTTGTCCTTCCAGAGGATCCTTGTTAAAAAGTTTAATGTGAGCCGCTAAAATTGTTGTTTTTCATGGTTCAGCTCCCTCCCCAGGAGCCTGGTTAAAATTCAGAGTGGGGAGCAGACACATCACCGAGTGCTTGCGCATAAACGTTAAGGTACTGTACATTGCACAGCCTGCCATTTTACTAACTGCAGCTGCAGAGGCATTGGTTGAACTGCTGATCACCTGTTATTGGACTGCCATGTGTTCCTAGCATAAAGCCCTACTGAGGCGTTCTGTCAGCATAGAAATATGAGAAGAAGCTGACTTACACTGAGTCAGACCATTTATCCATCTAGTCAAGTGTTTTCTACACTGACTTACACCACTCTCTTCTGCCTTGGTCAGACCACACCTAGAATACTGTGTCCAGTTCTGGACACCACAATTTAAGAAGGATGTTGACAAACTGGGACTTGTGCAAAGGAGGGCAACCAAAATCATCAAGGGTCTGGAAACCAAGCCTTATGAGGAACGGTTGAAGGAGCTGGGTGTGTTTAGCCTGGAAAACGAGACTGAGACAAGATATGATGGCCATCTTCAAATATCTCAAAGGCTGTCACATGAAAGATGGAGCAAGGTGGTTTTCTTCTGCTCCAGAAGGTAGGACTTGGACCAATGGCATCAAGTTACAAGAAAGGAGATTCTGAGTGAAGATCAGGAAAACCTTTCTGACAGCAAGAGCTGTTTGACAGTGGGATGAACTCTCTGGGAAGGTGGTGGACAGTCCTTCCTTGGAGGTTTTTAAGCAGACGTTGGATGGCCATCTATTATGAATGCTTTAGTTGAGATTCCTTCATTTCAGGGGGTTAAACTAGATGACTCGGGGTCCCTTCCAACTGTATGATTCTTATACTCTCCTGATTTTGAAAAAGTCACATTCATCATGAAAGAGAGGGGAAACATTGATTGCTGCCTTTATAATCTTGTTCCGTTGCTCGTAGATTGTACAGTGAGAAAAGGGCAAAGGAAAGGTGAATACGACGGCATTTGTAAGGAACAGATACATTCCTCCCTCCTTTCCCCACCCAAGCATTATTCTGCCACTAGTGAAGTCTCATTATTTCTGAGTGTCCTAATCAATAGGGTCATGAAAGATTGATTTTGGCAGCTGTCACACTGTTTATGACACAGATCATATATAGTCATTTATAGAAGTGGGCAGTAATTCTCTTGTTAACTTGCAAGTCAAGAAATCAGTGGACACATCTTGCTTGTCAGGGGTGGTGAAAAAGATCTTGATAGTGTCACTCATTGACTGAGAGGAGGAGACTTGACACTGTTAATTGAATTTCCCTGGGGAACATAAAAAGAAAGAAAGAAAGAGACCCTAATACCATGCCGTCAGGAGGAAGGAGGGGTGGAAACAACACAAGCTGTCACCATGGGGGAACTGCTTACATTGATTTAACGTTGCTAATGGCTGGGCCTGGATGAAGCATTGCCCAAAGGGAGAACAGAGTTCACCACAGTTGCTCCTTCGCACTTACTAAAAGTCTTTCAAACTTGTGGCCCTTTTACTTGTGGAGTTATAAGAGATAATGCACAAGCAGTATTAAAGTGACTTAAAAATAGCTTAAAACAAATGAGACCACTCGTATTTATGTTCTGGCTCTGCCACAACAATTCCCCTCCCCTAATCCCCCTGACTGTAACATTTCTGGCTACGGGCCTGAGACTGGAGTACAACCTGGTTTGTGTTTCTGCATAATGTGAAAAATGGCCTTTATGAATGAAACATTCTTCCCACGTGGACAGGATGCTGCGCTTCTGCCTGTAAGGCCTGCATTCAAATCCTGAAAAGCAGAGAACTTGTTTTGGGGACATGCTGCACCCCTTGATTTAAAAAACATGGAAATATTGGGGCTGTCTTCCTCTGTCTGAGCTGTCCAGGTTTTGAGATCTTTCAAAGAAGTCCCGTCCCCCCAGTTGTACCTGTTTGGCTGGGACAGGAGAGAGAGCCTTCTCAGTGGCTGCACCCAACAGTGGAGCTTTCTTCCTGAAGAGACTCACTCACCTCTTTCTTGTCCTTTTGCTGCCAAGCAAAGTCTTATATTTAGGAAATATTTTGGCCTTCAGTGTCCCTCTTACTTGATTTATTTATTTCTTGTCCCTCTTACGGATTGAGAGTTTTCAGTTGTCTGCTGTCTTATGCTTAATGTGTTGATGTGCTATGCTTTGATGACATGGCTTTTTCGATTGTTTGGTTTTAGTTTTGTTAGCTGCTTTGAGTATCCTCTTAATAAAAGGCAGGTTTGTATGTGTCTACTGTTGTCTGTAGACCAGGAATGAGGAACCTTTGGCTCTCTTGACCCTGTTGGACTTCAGCTCCCATCAGCCCCAGCCAGCATGGCCTGGGGGTTAGGGATGATGGGAGTTGGAGTCCAACAGTTCTCGATCCCTGCAAAAATAGTTTAGAGTCCTTACCTCCTCCACCTGGGGCTGCTTGTTGGATTTGAGCTTTGCAAAATTTAATGCAAACTGACCTGATCTGAGCCTCCTCGACTGATTTGCAGATTGGAACTTGTTTATTCTCTGGCTTTCGCTTTTCCCAGACATATCAACCCCCTTTCTCAGTCCAAAAACAGAAATAAATATCAAAATATGTTTAAAGGTGCAACATTTGAGGGAGAACACATTCACTCAATGCATATTTTCAGAGAAAATACATTGAAATAATATTTTATATGGAGTTTTCCAGTGAATATGTCTTTTCTTAAGAAGATGGATGCAAAAACACGATGGTACAATTTACGGGTGAACCCATATGAAAGCAGCATGGATCAAAAGTGGAAAGTTTTCCTTTCCCACTTCCAGGGCATTTCTCATTTGGCAGAGAAACATGATGCCTTTTTAATACCATATCTTGACTTCAGCATTGCTGCAGGAGTCCTCGCTTCTTTAGCTTTAAAATGTCTTTAGTCTATATCATTAGGCAACTTCACTTGCTGTGTGTATTTTTTTAAGAACAAAGCACAACACTCCTGACCTCCTCCGAGTGCTCCCTTGGTGACCACTAAGCTTGGCTTTTTTAAAGAAAACAAGGCGTCAAACAACATTTTGGGGTTTCATTCTGTTTTTTAGATAAATTTGCCATCCATTGCTTCACCAGTCATGATGTCAGATATTTACATTTCAGTCCAATGTTTGTCGTAACTTTCAAATACAAGGGACTGTGGGCAGACAGTGTTTATCACAGTGGAGAGACAGTCGGGAATGGTTGGCCTCAGCGGTGCAGAGTCCGGCTTGGTTATTTACTCTAGAATCTGCACATTGTCAGGACCGTAGCAAGTGGCTCATTGCTGCCATGGCTGTCCCATCTGAAGCTTTGAGGCGAAGGGGGGATACACTGAAAGTTTCTTTTAAAAATATACATATAAGAGTTGAAGCAAAATCACCATATCAGTAGATTTTTATAGTATCTGGAACCCTTAGGAGTTCCTGCAATTTCTTTAGAGATGTATTTTCTTTTTTATACTAAGTGTGAAAAGGGGTGGCAGTCTTTCTGTTGGTTTTACAGATGAAATTAGCGTTTTTTTAATGGATTGTGATTTTGAAACATTGTGTTTTGTTTTTATTTATTTTTATTTATTTATTTTTGGTACACTGCAGTGAATGGTAGAAGGTTTATAAGTTCTTTAAATCAAGGATGGGGAACCAGTGGGGAACTTCAGGTGTTTTTGGACTTCTAGTCCTATGAGCCCAAGCAAGCATGCCCAGGGGGGAGGAATTATGGGAGTTTTCATCAAACAGTTGGGGGTCCAGAAGTTTCCACCCCGATATACACATAAAAAATTAACATCTGCTAGCAACGGTTTCAAAACTGAGTACAGGATGGAGGTCACAAAGATGCACAAGGGTGGCAGGCTTTGGAAGGACACCTTCTCTTTGCAGTTACAGCGGACGATGAGGTGCCTTCTGAGAGCGGCAGCATCTCCACTTGAGGGACCTCTGAGGCAAGAACATGAGGCCCATTTCTCATCTCACCCAGCATCCTGCTCTCCCAGGGACCAACCAGGTACCTGCTGGAAACCTGCAAGCAGGATTCAAACACAAAAGCCTCTCTCTTCCTGTAGCCTCCAGCAACTGACATTCAGAAGCATTGCTGCCTTGGACTATGGAGCCAGAGCACAGCCATCATGGCTAGTAGCCATTGATAAGTCACCATTGATAGATGAATTTGTCCAGTCCTCTTTTTAAACCTCCCAAGTTGGTGGCCATCACTGTCTCCTGTGGGGGTGAGTTCCATAGGTCAACTGTATGCTTTTTGAAGAAGTATTTTTATCTGTCTTTCCAACATTCAGCTTCATTGGATTTCCCAAGTTCTAAAGAGGGGGAAAAGCCTGTCTCAGTCCCCTCTCTCCATGACATGATTAATTTTATAAACTTCTATCATGTCACCTCCTACTTGCCACTTCTCTAAACTATAAAAAGCTTTCTTCATAAGGGAGTCACTTGATCTGCTTCAACATTTTGGTTGTCCTTTTCTGAACCTTTTCCAACTCTACCAAAACTACACAGTAGTCCAAATGTGGTTGCACCATAGAATTGTAAAATGGCATGATGATATTGACAGTTTTATATTCAGTTCCTTTCCTAATGATCCCTAGCATCTGGAGGGCCACCAATATTCATTCACGCTGCTTTGGGGACATCACTTTTTCCTGAGTTTTTTTTCACAAATATTTCGTGGATTCGTGTTGTCGCTTCTTATTTCCTCTCCTTCCACGTTTATTGGGAGGAAGAATCTTCCTCTTCTGCAACAGTTCAGGGCAGGTGCACCATCTCCATGGGGCAGCACCCCCCATGTCCACAAGGATGGGGCCAGGAGGCCTGCAGGGATGTGCAGCGTCAGCCTGACAGGCGAATGTCACGCATGCAGCGCGCAATGCACGGGGTGTCACTTACACTGCATGCATGACATCATCCTCCCCCCCCCCAAAAAAAATGTTGGGTGCAACTCAGTGCCTGTGTTCGGGGGGCGGGAATGTGGCCTTACTTGTGTCAACCAGTAGCTTCCATTGTACAGCCCCCACACCCCACATTAGAAGACCCAGCAAACTGACCCAGCATGCATTTTGTAGCCTCATAGATCTTGCCTAATCTGAGCACCAATTTGGTTTTTATTTATGGGGAGGTTGAAACTCTTTTTCTCCAGGAAGCTCTGTTGTAAAACTGTATTGGTGCATAAATGTCCTGCTGTTTGTTTTTTTCCTTTAAACACACGCACGCACACACACACACAGAGAGAGAGAGAGGGGGGGGTACAGATGCCTCAACTTGGCCAGTAGAGGGAGCAGTGCTGGCAGGAATATGGTGCTGTCTTTGACTGGGCTTGAAATCACAACAGCTGAAAGTGGGGGTCTTCTAGTGTATGCTCAGTATTCAGTGTAACGTATGAATAAAAAGTAAACTTTTTAATCTATTCCTAGGCATACTTTTACTGAAAAAACAAGTTCCAGCAACTTCAGTGAAGATTAATCCCTTACGTATCTATTCACAAGTAAAGCCCACGTTATTAAGCAGGCTTGCATTTGAAAAATAGGCAAACAGTACAGGAGACAAACAGGGACGCGGGTGGCGCTGTGAGTTAAACCACAGAGCCTAGGACTTGCCGATCAGAAGGTCGGCGGTTCGAATCCCTGCGACGGGGTGAGCTCCTGTTGCTCGGTCCCTGCTCCTGCCAAACTAGCAGTTCGAAAGCACGTCAAAGTGCAAGTAGATAAATAGGTACCGCTCTAGTGGGAAGGTAAACGGCGTTTCCGTGTGCTGCTCTGGTTCGCCAGAAGCAGCTTACTCATGCTGGCCACATGAAGCTGTACACCGGCTCCCTCGGCCTATAGAGCGAGATGAGCGCCGCAACCCCAGAGTCAGCCACGACTGGACTTAGCGGTCAGGGGTCCCTTTACCTTTACCTTACAGGAGACAAACATCCTCAAAGGCTTCTGCTCAAATTCCTCTGATTGCACTATTTTTTCCATTCTTGTGATGACCAGCTGGAAGAAAGAAGTTTTTAGGGAGAACAGCTGGAGAGGCCTTAGGGTCCCATCTCTTTCACTGCTGAAGTGGCTCCTGTGTCATTTGTAGTACAGTGGTACCTCGGGTTAAGTACTTAATTCGTTCTGGAGGTCCGTTCTTAACCTGAAACTGTTCTTAACCTGAAGCACCACTTTAGCTAATGGGGCCTCCCTCTGCTGTCGCGCCGCCGGAGCACGATTTCTGTTCTCATCCTGAAGCAAAGTTCTTAACCTGAAGCACTATTTCTGGGTTAGTGAAGTCTGTAACCTGAAACGTATGTAACCCGAGGTACCACTGTAATTCATGTTAAGAAATCAGTAATTAATATTGATAATTGGGTTTGTTTGCTTCCCCTCTTTCCTCCCCTCCCCCTCCCTTTCCCCTTTCATGTCAGGTATTTTTAAAATGTAAGCCTGATTTTTTTTGGGGGGGGGGGTTGCTGCTTTCATTGCTTCTAAGCCACTTTGAGAGCCTTTCTGGCTAAAGGGGAAGGTGTAAATGCTTTGAATGAATAAAAAATAACACTCTGGAGAGTGGGCAGTAGGAATGAATTGCAAATTCTGCCAAGATTCAAATAATTTCAGCAAAAAAGTTTGCCAATTGACCTTTCTCTATTTTTTTTTAAAAAAATAAGCATCTCTGAATATACACCAGTTTACGTCATTTGTTTTTTGCAGAGAATTTAAGTTTTTTCTTGGCACAGAACCTGAATAATTTGTCTGGTGTGCCTGTGGGGATGGGGATGCTGCTAGTCTCGGACCCCTGCCAAGAATAATCCCAGAGCCTTCACACCATAGGAATATATATAGAGTTGCAATCGAAATTATTCAGCCCCCATTGCATAGTTGTCAACGTTTCCCTTTTTTAAAGGGAAATTCCCTTATTCCAAATAGGATTCCTCGCAAGAAAAGGGGAAAGTTGACAGCTATGCCCCATTGCAAATCAGGTTTATTATCAAAATTTACTGACTTTCAACTGTTTGAAATGAGCAAATCAAAAGCAATTGAAATAGCTCAACACAACTGATGCTTCAGGTGGTTCCCCCAAATTCAGCTGAAATTGCAACTTCTAGTGGCTTCTCCAGTCTCACTATTATTCAACCCCTTCATGGCAAGCATCTTTAGTACTTAGTAGAGCAGCCTTATGCTGCTATGACCTGCTGCAAACGAGAGGCATAGCCAGACAACAGCTTCTGGCAGCGTTCCTGAGGAATCTGAGCCCCTTCCTTCTGAGCAATGGCCTCCAGTTCAGTAATATTATTTGTGTGCTGCAACCACCTTCTTCAAATCCTAGCAGTTCGAAAACACATCAAAGTGCAAGTAGATAAATAGGTACCAATCCGGCGGGAAGGTAAAGGGCGTTTCCGTGCGCTGCTCTGGTTCGCCAGAAGCGGCTTAGTCATGCTGGCCACATGACCCAGAAGCTGTACGCCAGCTCCCTTGGCCAGTAAAGCGAGATGAGCGCCGCAACCCCAGAGTCGGCCACGACTGGACCTAATGGCCAGGGGTCCCTTTACCTTTACTATTCAGTCATTTCTTTTAGGCTCTTAATAAGACCCAAGTAGTTAATAAAAGTTATTTTGGGCCATTTTATGCATTTATTTTCATGGTGTGACCTTTAATATCATGGCCTATGCCAAGACACTTTTTTTTTTTTTTTACACCTTTTCAGTGAAAACGAGGTCCTCACAAACCGACTCAGATGTAGAAACAGGCTTAAGGTGCAGCTTGGAATATGCATCCCTAGAACCTTTAGTGTCTTAGTTGGCCAATGGCATTTACCAAGAAGGGCAACTTTTAAAACAATTAAACTGTGACACTTGTACCAAGTTAGACCATTGGTCCATCTGCACAAGCAGTTCTCTGGTTCCCAAGAGGAAACCTTCCCAGCCCTGCCTGGAATTGCTGGTGGGTTGGATCTGGGATGTTCTGCGTGCAAACGAGACGCACTGAGCTACATCTATTTGCTGTGTAGAGCCACAAAGTCTCCCTTGAATGTGACTTCAGCACTTTCATAAATGCAGAGCTGATAAGAAGAACCTCAGTACTTTCTCTCAGTGTAAAGCAATTTGTACCCTCATTGTATCTTCATTTTGAAGCTGGGTTCAAATTGCTTTCAGTTTTGCAGTTTGATCCTTCCTGTGATTTGTAGGCAATTGCTGCCATTTCGAAGATCAAGGTTTTTTTTTATCCAATCAGAGGTGTCTGCTAATGGATGATTAAAGGTGAGGGAGACAATTTTTGCCTATTTCCTCCTCCCACCAGTAAACCCTCCCCCCAAGAAAAAGCGTTCTCTAACCTTCAAACAGGTTTTTGGGAAACTGTAGTGGTTGCCTGGCAGAGGGGAAATCATAAAAAGCCGCTTCCTGTCCACCTCTTCAAGCAGACACTTTCACCAGCGCAATGGTGCTAGAAGGACCAATAGGATTTCACCCAGGCTATTTAGGTAAGTGGTAGGCTGCTACTGAGGAGTCAGGAGGAATGTCTCTATGCCTCTCTCAAGTTGAGGAGCAGGCCAGAGTTTTCTTCACCAAATATCTTTGACACAGTTCTGACAAATTCACACATTGCTTGTGATTGTAAACAGGGGCGGAGGAAGGGGGGAGAGGTGGGGGCGGGGTGCCCCAAGTGTACCCACTGAGGGGGGTGACAAAATGCCAGGCGGCACTCACCGCGGGGCCTGCAGCACACCCCAGCCACACGTCTTTCCTGGGAGTGACGCGGTGGCTTGGGCTCCTGCAGGCTCTGCGCTGCCCAAACGGTCCGCCGGCTGCCTCCCCCCCCAGCTGTAGTGCGGCTGAGTGGGAGGAGGCAGGCAGACTCCGGAGGCCCCGTGGAGCGTCCTGCCCCGGCTGGCCCTGCCCCTGGGCGCAGGGCACATGCACCACCCCAGGCGCCCAATCAGCTTGCTCTGCGGCTGATGGTAAAACAATATAGTAAAAATTAGGATTGTGACATTTAATAGATTTACAGTATTCATCAATTATAGTAACAATTTAAAACTTTTTGATTGAATTGTTGAATATTGCAGAGTATACGCAGACTTTCTGGAAGTATCTTGTTGGAAGCTGACAGGATGACCAGGAACAAAATGCTGCTCATTAGTAACTTGGTTACTTAGAGGTTTATTATTTACAGTAGACTCACAAGTTACTACAGTGGTACCTCAGGTTACAGACACTTCAGGTTACAGACTCCACTAACCCAGAAATAGTACCTCGGGTTAAGAACTTAGCTTCAGGATGAGAACAGAAATTGTGCTCCGGCGGCACGGCAGCAGCAGGAGGCCCCATTAGCTAAAGTGGTGCTTCAGGTTAAGAACAGTTTCAGGTTAAGAACGGACCTCTGGAACGAATTAAGTACTTAACCCAAGGTACCACTGTATATACAAGATACAGACACGGATCTTAACTTTCTCTCACACTGAACTCAACTTCAGCTGACTCCAAGCCTCTCCTACACACACCAACAGACCAACCAGAGAAGTCATGAGTCATTATGCCTATATGGGTGACCTCGACCAATAGCAAAATTGTATCCAAGGTTCCCATATCACCAGGCAGAAAAACTCCTCTGCTCAGACTTCCTGGCCTTCCGCCAACTCACTAATTGCTTCTGTGAGAAAGCTGGATCAAAGCACGCAGGCAAAATCCCAACATGAATAAACAGGCATTCTAATTAATCTGTTAACATGTTGTTGCTGTTGTTGTTGTTATTATTATTATTAGGCTATTTTCAGTACGTTTGTCCAAAGGCTAACACGGCAAGTAGGCTCTTAGAAGAGGTATTTCGTCCTGTAGGAGAGATGAGGGAGATGAGGGAATGCCTCATTTAATTTTTATTTTTATTTTGAAATAATATTTATTAGTAGTTTCAAGATTACAGAAAGAAAGAGAAAAAAGAAAAAATAAGAAAAAACAACACCACAATATATGAAAAGGAAAAAAAGAAAAAATACATTAAAAACCAATACATCATCACAACAACAAAAAAGAAAAAAAAATACCAATCCCTTTTTTGCCTATCTTTATCTTTCATTTGCTTGTTTCATTGACCTCCTCACACCTCCCTTTTTGTAATCTAGCTTAATTAGTTGTTTCAGCAAATTCTTTCCATCTTTCTAACTTATTATTAAACAATTTATCTTAACCGTCTAACCTATTACTTAACTCAACAGATCCTTTCCATCTTTCACCATATTCTGTTATTCAGTTTACCTCAATTTATTTAACCTTATCTTACCATAAAATACCTTAAAATTTAAAACTTAAAACTTATTTATACATAACTTCTTATATCATTTCTACTAAAGCCAGATAGTTTCATTCCAACATTTTCCCCAATATTCATTAATTTACACTAATTCCCAATATAACAATTTTTCTTTATAAACTGTTTTTTCCCCCCAATCTCCATCCAACGTCCCTTCTTCCTGGTCTCGGATTATGTCAGACCTTACTGTCCATTCCATCTAGTTCATCAACCTGGTAATCTTATGTCCGAGGCTCTTAAGTCTCTTCCATGCCCCTTCTGCAGATCTTCTTCATCTTGTTTATACTTGCACTTTTCCTTGTCTTTTGTTGGTCTCTTTCCTGGTTTCTTTCCTTTCTCATTGGAGAGTAGGTCTCTGGGGGATTCCAAACCAAAATTATCTCCACTCATCCGACCAGCCCATTCCCCAGAGGCCCACTCCCCGCAGTCGTCAGAATAATCCAAAAGGTATTTAGCAACATGTTTCAAAGTCCCTCCGAAATTAAGAGTCTCCTCCTCTCCAGACTTCTCCTGGCCCATTCCAAATTCAATCTTCAAAGACAGCAGCTTATGCTCCTGCGGGGCCTCAGATCTCTCCATTTGTATTACTTGAGGTGCAACCGCAACCTCGTCCATTATCTTCTGCACTTGTACTTGCCCAGTTAAGACAGGTTCCTGAGTTAGTTCCTGCCCTACAGCCGTCATCAAATCCAGTTTTTTGTTCATCAAATCTACCTTCTCATGCAACTGCTCCAGCAGAGCATTTGTCTTACAGAGAGCAAGCACCAAAGCTTCCTCCCGACACATTATTATCCAAGGTCAAAAGACTGATCCCACGATCTTAATCTTACAGCTGTAGAGTCCCCAAGCAGACTGCAGCAACAATTTAACAAGCTCCCTCTAGAGGAGACAATTTCTATTTGTATCCATCTTTTCAAAGCGAGTCCAACAAAGAAGGATTACTTTCGTTTTTCAAATACTTTGTCTCTTTAAAATGCAAAAGGCAACTGTAATGGGAATTGGGGTTGCTTGTGTGTAAACCTCCAAACTGCTCCAAACTGCTTGGGGTGGTTGCGCCTTTCCCAGGCTGAGCAGCCCCTTGGCACGGCTGCTTCAGTCGCTGGCAGAATCCGTCAGCGGGCGTTTCCTAAACTTCTTCCAACATAAGAATTCCTTAACGGACAACCTCCTCCGCGCCTCTCTGCGCGGAAGCCTTCTGCGCAGAGTGGGCGTGCCAAGCGGTGGTCCTCCACTCTCCTCACTGACCTCACTGGAAGAGTCTCGGAGCCTCCCCTCCGAAGTGCTCTCTGCCTCTCCTTTCTTCCTGGTGTCACCTTTACTTCCTTCCCCAGCGGAAGTTCTCTCTCTTCCTTTACTGGTTCCCTCTCCGGCATCATTAGAGAGCCTAACCTCTCCACTCGGCTCCGATGTCAGTTCCCTGACAGCAACATTGGAATCAGATTGTTTCTCTTTTTTTTTTTTAGCTATCTGTCAAAATGCTCCATTCACAGTCAATGAACGTCTCCGACAATTTCTGTCTCTCACACCCCATTCCCAGGTTTGAGACGATGGAAACTTATCTTTCTTTACTCCCTCCTGCAGGCTTGAACAGTCAAAATCCCCCCCCCCCTTTTCTCCTGCTTCCAGGGGGGGGGGGTTAGTGATTGTAAATGAAGGAAATTTCGACCTTTATAAGCGACTTTCCAGGCTATTAGCTTACAAGGTTTTGCTTCAGTCTATTTACAAAAAGCGGAAGGTGGACTTCCTGTTTTGAACCTTCCCGCTTCGGTGCCAAATTAACATGTTTCTTGATCCAATTTTTCCATTTCTACTCACGGGTACTTGTTTTAGAGTCCAATTGTCCACAGGAAAAAGTCAGCGCTCTCCGGCAACGGCTATGCGGCTTCACTCCACAAAAGTAGCAGTCGATTCAAAACACCGCACTGCTCACCCCACGTCGTTTCAGAGCCCCGAAAAAGGGGTTCCCTGCGAGTAGGGGAGGCGCTCCTGGTGTCAGCCAAATCCCACGTTCCCAGGCTTCATCCGCCTGGGATTTATGAGGGGTCTCCGCCTTCGCCGCCGCGGCAAGACCCAATTTTTGCGGAGCGGGTTCCTCCCGGTCAGAAGAACTCCGCCATTGCCGATGGCGCTAACCCGGAAGTCTCCGAGGGAATGCCTCATTTAAGAGGATGATTGTTAGAAGATACATGTGCATCTTCTAAAACAAAATAGGGGGGGGGGTTGCTTGCAAGTACTTAATTTCAATCTGCCTACATATTTAATAGATAGGTCAACATCCTATGATTATAAAAGTTTAAAGCCTGGTGGTGGTTGTGATTATAATAAACCAGTTAAAACCATTTATGAGCTTTAACAGATTGGTAAAGGCACCTGACGTTTGTAATTTGGCTGCAGAAGAGTCTGCGGAACATTTTTAAAGGAAACATAAGGATTTTTAAAATAACGAAGTAGTTAGCCAGCTGATTTTCAGCTTTTCCAATCCTACAGATTCCAGACCCAGACACCCACCTCTGCCTTGTAAATGAATGTGCAGAGCCTTGTTCCCCATCTGCTGCCTTTGCCTACAGGCGAGGAAGCTCTTCTCCCCACCCCCACCTGGGCCTTGATCACAAAGGACGTAATTATTGTCTGCGGGAGAGTCAAGTACAAAGACACTTCATCCAGCCTGACCGCCACTGCTCTATGGGCCACCAAAGATTAACAGCTGCTTCTCCTTTGATTAGGTTAGGTAATAACAGTTACTTTAGTTAATAATTGGATGGGTTCCCAGTCTGTGTAATTCAGGTTTAGGCTGTCATTTTTTGCTGGCATGTAGCTGAGCTGTAGTATTGGAAGGGAGCCTGTAATCCTATCAGCTGCCACTAAAGTCATAGCAGATTCAGATCCATTAAGGTGTTGTGTCAGGTAGAGAAATAAAGAAGCCACACGGTCAAGGTGCAGGCTTTCTTCTGTGTCTAATCAAATCTGAACCAAATAGTTTTTTAAAGGGTGTTTTAAATACAGTATACATATATGAATACAAAGAGCTTTGTCTGTTTGGGCCTGCTATTTTCTTTCCTTCCATATATATATTTCCTATCTGCAAAAGCACTCATAGCATTTCACAGTTTAAAATAACAGGTAGTAATTCAATTTAAAAAAATATGAAAGAGGACAAGTAGGGAAAAGGAAAATAAGCAATTCTGGGGGAGGAAGAGCCACGTGGCCTTTGGTCAGACTAATCATGGGGATGCACATTGATGGAGCCAGATCTGAGAGGGGATGAACAAAATGGCAATTAGAATAATAATATAATTGTAGTTGGAAGGGACCCCAAGGGTCATCTAGTCCAACCCCCTGAAATGCAGGAATCTCAGCTAAAGCACCCATGACAGATGCCCATCCAGTCTCTGCTTAAAAACTTACAAGGAAGTAGAGTCCCACTGTCTAATAGCTCTTACTGACAGAAAGTTCTTCCTGATGTTTAGTTGGAATCTCCTTTCTGGTAACTTGAAGCCATTGTTTCAAGTCCTAGCCTCCAGAGCAGGAAGAAACAATGAGACCCCCTTGAATCCAGAGATTTGGATATACGCCCCAAGTTTAGATTTGTGACACATGGCCATTTCTGCCTGTGGTCACACCTTGGACAGTGGCAAACTCAAAGGTGTTTTCATTGCAGGGTGAAGTCTTTCTCCCCCCAGCTCTGCTCCTGACAGAGACTCCATCCCAAGTGCTTTCAGGATCAGGACTTCTTCTGGTTTAGAAGGAAGCTGGGGTTGAAAGGTCGACTCTAAGAACTCTCTCTTGCTGTCAGGCTAGTTCTGGCACCCTGCTTTTCCTGCTGAGCTTCCTGTTGCTTGCCTTGTCAGTCTTTCAGATAGTTCTTCTTCTATGCCAGTAATCCTGTCTTAGGCTCCAGGGCTCTAGTCTTTTCCCCTAGCTAAACAGCTCTCCTCATCTTGCTTGCAAGCCTATGTCTCCATGAATACCAATTTCTGTTGGTATTCAGCTGCTGGATGTTCCAGCTGTGGCAATAGTTGGATGCATAGGTCTTTTCCACATGGATCTCTTTTCGTTTTAGCTGGAGATGTCAGGAATTGAACTTGTGACCTTCCGCACATAAAGCATGTATTCTTCCGCTGCACTGAGGCACCTCCCCTGTGTGGTCCCTCCTCCCTTTGAGCATGTGGAACTAGCTGTGTAGTTCTCTGTGTCCTGGTCAAATTGCCCAAATGTCACCTAAGTTCATACATTCTGTGCGCAGACTTGGCATAGCCAAAAGCAAACAATCCCTAAAGCGAGGAGCATGACTCATTGGGGGGGGGGGGCAGTAATAAGGTCCTTTTGCTTTGCATGGCTTGGTTCATGTGTTTGCTCATTCACAATAGAATTGACTATAGGTAGTTCCCACTAGTGGTTGCCAAGGTTTCTCCAAAATATAGTCAAAGCGAGAGGTGTTTCTTTTTCTTTCCCCCGGTTATCTGGCTAAGACCCAAAGAACTGTGTGACTGGTTCTGCACACCAAAAGGATTGGTTTACCTTGCTCAAATAGCTGCCCGCTATGTCTTTTGGCAAACTTCTTTTGAAATTGAAAGGACTTCAGTGGCATGGAGGATCCAGTACCTGGAAGTCAAAGAACCCCACTAGCTCAATGGAAAGCTTGGTGCTTGGCTGAACCATTTGCAGTCGACATTTTAATCAGGCACACACGCATCATGACCAGGCATTGAAGAAACATGCTCTCACGGAAGGCAGTGATGGCCACCAAGCAAGAAAGAGGATTAGACAGATTCACGGAGGAGGAGAGGGATGTTGATCACTCCTAGAAAGGATGGCTGTGCTTCTGCCTCCAAGGCTTCTGGAAACCACAGGAGGGAGAGGGCTGCTCTTGTGCTCTGGTCCTGCTTGTGGGTTTTCCACAGGGGCATCTGGGTGGCCCCAGTGGGAACAGGATACTGGTCTAGATAGGCCTCTTCTGGCCTGATCCAGCAGCTAGCTCTTCTTACATCCTTGATGTCATGCCTAGTTTCTCAAAGGTTTGCTGCATTTGAATGTGTACAAGTGTTCTATATAGCACTGAATAGTAAACTTGTGCAGTCAGACAAAACATTGCCTGATAAATCAGTAAAATACTTGGACTAATTACTCTTACTTTTTATGTTTTCAACGCAGAATACAGCAGATCAGCTTGCATTTCACGTGGCAGGGGGATTTACAGCCCTGGAACAAGTCCTTCAAGTTGTGACAACTTCGGCCAATGTGAATGCAGTTTCACGAATCCCTCTGAAGTGAGTAGGATCTTTTTTCATAGAATCATAGAGTTGGAAGCCAAGCAGGGGGGTTCCCTTGCCTTTTTCTCGCGGTCAGTAAATTAATGGCATCATTGGTGGCTAGAACTATTTTTCTGGCTCTTGTTCTATCTGGCCTTCCTGTTTATTGATCTGTAAATGATAGTTGGTTTGCAGAGGGTTTTATACGGCTGAGTCCTGCTTTTGAAATCCTTTGTGCAAGGCAGGGCCTGACGCCAGAGCAAGTTTTTAAGCTATGTATTTATTTAAAACGTTTATATGTCACCTTTTGAGACTCTTTCAATGCAGCTTACAATGAAAACACAGAAATACAATGAAACTGCTGATAGATAAAATACTAGATGAGACTAGATGATAACACAGGCAACCCTTCTAAAATTACTAAAATATTAAAATTATTTTAGATGGCTTTGAGTATATTTTCACACGCTTGGACTTGCAGTTGTTGCGTATTTGTACAGAGAAAGTTATCTTGTCAGTCAATAGCATAGGAAGATGCTGTCCCAAATCTATGGTAGGTGCCAGCTTGCCATAGGTTCCATTTTGTGCCCACATGGAGCCACTTGGCAGCTGAAGTGACTTCCTCAGCACCGGTTGAAAAACTGGTGTTCTGCCAGTGCATCATGTGTTTTTCCCCCTCCCCTGGAACTGAGAAGCCATCATGCCCAGGCTTTTGACTTTGATTATTTATGTTGGTGGGATCTGTTGCAGAAGCTTTGTGCTACTTGTGATCTGTAATTTTGAAATGATTCTTTTTGAAACTAGAGGACTCATTGAAATAATTTTGTGTTGGGCAATGGTTTTGAAACCCTACAGGTTTTGAATACCTTTGCAAATTATTTTTGGTTACCTCCAGTCTACCAGATTGTTGTGTATATGCAAGTCTCATTTCACCCCGCTGCACTCCCCAGCCATACCCCATTTTAGTGCTACCTCATCCTCCTGTCCCTTCCATTGAAGAAGGAAGAAAAGAGGGAGGACACATGCAAACTTTGCAGGCAAGTTTTCCTCCAATTTCTACTGATGGGGGAAACTGGCATGTAGGCTGAGGGTATGTAGGAAATGAGCAGCAAAAAGGGGAGGGCGGGCACATGAGAGAAACGTGGAACTTAAAAGAAGGAAGTTCCTAATGAATGCTGAACTGCTTTCCAAGTTGTGTGAATAGAGCCTTTTGTGAGGGTTGCTGGGTTTCTATGGTACCTTTGGCAGTGATTCCAGTTGTAGGTTCAGGACAGGCATACAGTTAATCATAGATAAACCTTGGCAAATACTAATTTCAGGGCTCCAAAAGAACTAATCATAAAAGGAAGGATCCTATGTAATTCCAGTAGAAGCCTACATGGTATCCAGACAAGTGCAGAACGCTAGATATCTCACAGTCATTGCAGTTACTGATTTTAGGGTCACTATGACATGTTTGTTGTATATGATGATCCTCTAGATTTCAGCAGTCATGAGACACCAGAGGTCATTTCAGAAGTACCTGGAAATTCACATAGTTTGTAAAGGTACAGGCAGCAATTTCCTACCTATCTTGTCCCTGCCATTGCAACAGAGCAGTGCTCTGGGTGTGTGTTGTGCTTGTGTCAGGAAGAGAAAACAGTCTAAAACTTAAGGAGGGACAAATGGTAGCGTGAATGGAAAAACTCCTTTGTGACTAGTGCTCAGTTTGCACACAAACTAAAACAAAACTATGACTCCATGAGCATATGTTAGTGTGGGGGTACCCAGAGCAAAAATTGTGGTGGCTGCACTCCCTGCTCCCTCCTCCAGCTGTGCTGCCTGGAGCTAAGCCATGGTTTGGCTTCGACTTATTTACAAACCCAGGCTTGTCGTTTGTCTTGCAAGCTGTAACTGAGGTTGGTTGTTCATCTTCTGCTTGCAGTTTGTTTGGGGGAGACAAAACATGAGCCCAAGTTGACACATAACACTAAACCAAACCATGACAGAGCTCCAGATAATGCAGTGGAGCTGGGGCTGGAGTAGGAGGGAAGCAGCATAGTATCCACAAGCGCGCACGCTCTCGCTCCCTCAGCCATAGTTTGTCTTAGCACTGCAGGTGAACCAGGCCAGTATTAGTTAAGGTTAGTCTCTTCCACATTCTCTGCTGTAGCTTTGTAGATGGACTGTTCTACAGAGGAGCTTCCATTAGACAACTTTCTAAAAACCATCAGAGGCATTTCCAATATGGTTACCAAGAGCAATAGGCAAATGCCAAACATCTTGTCCACGTTGTTATATAACTGAGGGTAAGCTCTTGTCTGCCAAGTATTAACACAGAACTGGCAGATTTATAAACCCCTTTAAAGCAAACAACTTAGACTAAAAACCTTAGATGAGGCCCTTCAGAGAAACTTTTCAGTCATAAATTACATTGACGTTCCAAGAAAATATGATAGAGATGATATGTTTATGCAGTTTACGCAATGATTTAAAAACACCAGTTTAGAGATACTGTGACGTGCCATGGAGAAAGAAGTGTCGGGTTATATGAGGGCAGCGTTTGGGTGCTGAGGAACCCTTCGGAGGTAATGGAAGCCTGCCACAAATTGTTCCGTAAGCATCATGGGACGCCTCGGGGTTCTCATGCTGCTGGTGGTGACACGTGAACCCCCAGCGCCCCTGGGTGGAGCTGAAGAAAGGAAAGGACCAAGGCAGAACGAGAGCTCCAGACAACTTGCCGGCATAGCTTAGGACCAGGGAGGCTGTGAGGTGTTGGTAGGAGAGGAGTAACAGGCAAAGGAACTTGGCCTAGTGTGGGATTGTATGGCAGAGGTCCGACGCTTCCCAAATCTATCCCATTGAAAGGTATTCCTCCCACCTCAGCCTGGTGCCGCTCCTTGTGAAATTATTGCTTCTAAGCAGCTCTTACATCTGAAGGTGTCTTTATACTGCTAACCCTGCCAGGCCTGCGGACAGTGGTGGCTGGAGGGCCAAGAGGAAGAAAAGAAGGCAGGTGGATTTCTCAAGCGAAATCTGCTCTGTAGGGAGGAAAGTGAAGCAAACTTTTCGCCTGGGCAACACTTCTGCGGTGCTAGAAAAATAGCCTGCAGGGCCAACTCTCTTTTGGGGAAGGTTGTCAGCAAGACAACTCTGTGTTTCCCAGCAGTGTCTGTCCCCTTGGATGTATCCCATACAATCTTTCCTGATATTAGATGTTTCTTTTGGTTTCAGTTGGGTTTCTTTGCTGTTGTTACACATTATCCTTTTAAAAAAGAGAAAATAAAAGGCCCCAGTGGTATTTTAATAGCATACCTGTTTATGTCTCCCTTGGGGTGGATGTGAGGAGATTATATGCACTGTTATCCTCATCTCTTTCCCCAAAATCCTGGCAGCATGGGGCAGCTCAGAACCTTAATCCAATGTCTACAAGATAAAGCTTTATTTTTGCAAAGGTTTAACGGTATGCCTTTTGTTTTGGAGTTGCTGGTATTATTAGATCAGCAGGATAGACAGTGCTATGAAAAAAGTTGCATTTGTTCATGAAAGATGAGGGTTGGTTCCCTTACTGCCCTCTAATAAAACATTCAATCTTACAAATAGAGGATACATTTAATATTATGAGCCATAGAGATGAACAGTTTTATTAGAGGCATGTGCAGAAAGTCAACAAGAGCTGCATATCAAAACCTACAAATGAATGTAAGAAGAGGATTCACATAGCTGCTTCATAAATTGCTCAGATTTGCTACTGAGTGTGCTTGACACGTGTTTGTGTATACCTGTATGATAAACGTTGCAATATCTGGTGCAGAATTGTGATTTGGCTAGGAGTAATATATTTAGATAGACATTTTATCCTGTGATTCTAGTGCCTATGCACTACTCAAGGTGGCTTATAGCAATTTAATATAAGCAGAAAGACAGGTCCTTGCCCCAAGGAGTTTACAATCTAAAATTCAACACTGGGGAAACAACAGAGCAAAGAGAAGTGGATGCAGTTTATTTACTTATTGCATTTATAGGCCACCTTTCTGCCATATAGTTCCAGGCAACATATATTTCTCTCTCTCTCTCTCTCTCTCTCTCTCTCTCTCTCTCTCACACACACACACACACACAGAGAGAGAGAGAGAGAGAGAGAGAGAGAAGCAGCTGCAAGAAAGACGTGGTGCTTCCTGCTAAAAACACAAAAGTCAGGTGGTTAAGTTAACTCATACACAGATTTATAATCGATAGTGTTTGCTGTAGAAAAAATGGCTGTCACCCAGAGAGCCAGCTTCTTTACATGCTCCAAAGGGCTTCTTTCCGCCTTTGAACAGCAAGCCAATGTGCTGTATCCCCAACTGCTTTTGAAAACCCAAGTAAGAGGTTGCCATGTGTGGCTATGACTGTATGAAACAATGCAGGTCCACATCCTAATTGGACACACAAATTAGTAATTATTTGGATCCTGGCCTATGTCTCTATAGCTAATAAAATGACAGATTAGAGTAGTTAAGCTATGGAAATATTTCAGCTTGCTAGAGTGCTTAATCACTTCATCACCTCCAAATATTTCATTTTCATTGGAAGTTGGGAAATAGAATCAACCTTCATATAAATCATACAGATTTCTATAATCTATCTATATCTATCTATCTATCTATCTATCTATCTATCTATCTATCTATCTATCTATCATCTATCTATCTCTTGTTAGGCAGTTAAATCTGAGGTTTGAGAGAGTGTATGAGTGTGCATATGCATGCAGGTGTGCAAACAGAAGCACTCTATTGTTTTTTATTATTGTTTTCAAGGTACAGTACTAAAGATTCAAACCTGTCCTCTGTAGCTGCATGGCTTGGAAATTCACTTTTAAGAAATGGAATACTTGCATTTATTACCTAATGTAAGATTTTTGTAGGAAGACCGGCTACAAATCCCTAAAATATTTTCATGATTTTGCATTTTGGAGCTTTTGGGTGCATTCACATGTTACAGTAAGCCATAGTTGATGGTTTACCATGAACACATGTTGCATCCACTTCCCTCCTCCCCTGGCATGAGCAGGAGTGACAAACCATGATCACTGCCTAGCATTATATCCAAACTGAGGATAATTGCTTGATTCACTCCAAATCATGATGTGTTTCCAAGTCTTGTCCTTGACTTAGTAGTTGTAGTTGGAGCAAGACGAACAATGATCCATGGTTTTGGCCTAACACTAAGCTAAGGATCATGATTTGTTGCTCATGCTAGGGAAAGTGCAAACCTCCATGTTCACAGCAAACCATTAACTATGGTTTTCCATGATGTGCAAACTGGGCCATAGCCAGACTTAAAATTTGAAAAACCATAGTAAATTCTATGATGTTTCCAATTCTAACTTTCTCTCTCTCCCCCCCCCCCTTCCTTTGACTTGAGAAAATAAGCAGATGATAAATGTGCTGGGCTTCACACAAGTTGATGATCCGAGGCATGTGGAAAACAGTAGCTTATCCATGTGTCTGGGCCACCACCTGTGGCAGGTAGAGGAGTTTGCACTGATGTAGCTTCAGAGCCTGGCGTTCTCTGGTTCATGGGGTCACGAAGAGTCGGACACAACTAAACGACTAAACAACAAAGCTTCAGCAATGCTACTCTGGCTTGGCAGGTAGAGAAGAACATCTTGTTCTGCCAGACATCAAGTTATAATTTCATTATAAATCTTTCTTTTAAAATATCGTAGGAACGTAGGAAACTGTCACAAGCCAGGTCAGACTGTTCATTTGTCCTTCCCAGGGTTGTCTGCCCAGACCGGCAGTGGCTCTGCAGAGTCTCAGACAGAAATCTTTCCCCATCGCCTGCAGCCTGGTCCCTATAGGGGAAGATGCCCGGGATCAGCCAGGAAACCCTCTGCCTGAAAAGCATGTGCTCTGCTATGGAGCTCTGGTGCATCCCAGTATACAATGCACCCATTTTTTACCATTGCATGACAAAGTACATGTAAACATGCTGTGAATCAAGTTGTAAATAGTTTCTTGCAGCCAAATCTTAGGAAAAATAGGAGGGATTTACTAGAAAAACACAACCATGCTTCAGAGGTAGACAGATTGTAGGGTTCAAGCTGATTTAGGGAACCTAAGACAAAGCAGCCACCAATCATATTACATTCAACTATTATAATAAGCTCTTTGCATGCTGGATATGCTTTGAGGTGTGTGATGCTGGGCAGGGGAAACAGGAAATGCCCCAATTAACTAAATCCAATAAACTGAAGCTCAGTCCAGAGAAGACAGAGGCAATGTTAGTGGATGGTTCCCTAAACCAGATAGGTGGAAGACTGCCTGCTCTTGATAGGGTTTCCCTCCCTCTTAAGGAGCAGGTACATAGCTTGGGGTGCTGCTGTGTCCACTGCTGTTGATTGAGGCTCAGGCAGCCTTCTGTCAGCTTCGGCTGGTGGCCCAGCTACATCCCTCTCTGGACAGGGAGAGCCTAACTTCTGTGGCCTACGTTCTGGCAGCCTCCAAGCTGTATTGCTGCAATGCGTTATGTGTGGGGCTGCCATTACAAAATGCAATGGCCAGATCACTCACCAGAACAAGACAATTTGAGCATATAACACATATAATCTGGCACAATTGCACTGGCTGCTGATTAGCTTCTGGGCCCAATTCAAAGTGCTGGTGTTGACCTTACAGAGATCAGGACCTCAATACCTTAAGGACTGCCTCTCCCCATACAAACCAATCTAGACCCTGTGCTTGTCATCGCTGGCCTTTCTTTGTGTGCCTTCTCCCTGAGAGTTTTGGAGGGTGGCAGCAAGAGAACAGGCCTTTTCTGTGGTGGCTTGATTGTGGAATGCTCTCCCCAGAGAGACTCACCTGGCACCATCGTTACATGTCTTTAGGCACCAGGCAAAAACATTCTTCTTTACCCAGGCCTATGGCTATTAAATATTCTATGGCCTGTGAAAGGGGGGGGGGCGACTATTATGTTGATGACTATTTTATTATTAGGCTGTCTGTCTGTATGCTTTTTACTGTGTTTTTATCATTGATGTTCTGTAATGTGTTTTTAATGTTGTACTGCACCCTGGGACATTTTGATAAAGGGTGGTATATCAGTTGAATAAATCATAATCCCAGTGGTGCAGCGGTAAAACTACTAGCATATTTGCAAGCCTATGCAGGGTCCGGTCTGGTTTCAGATTAAATGGGGAACTGCATGTTGAGATTCCTGCATTGCAGGGGGTTGGACTAGATGATCCTCGGGGTCCCTTCCAAATCTACATTTTTATGATTCTATGAACAACATACATGGAAAGTGGAATTTTGCAAACCTTTGTGTTTAAGTGGGGGTGTCTTGTTTTAATTCATAAACCATTTCATGCTCATCTCAGGGACCTTGTACAGAAATGGTAACACTAGACAGCTGTCGTTTCCTTAATAAGATTAAAATTAAGAAATTAGTTTGCTGACTTTAATCTGCCATTTAACCCTGTAAACCACCTGGGACCTGCTCTGCTGCCAACACTTTGCATTCTGAATTTAAAAATTGTATCTCTGAACCTGAGCCGACAACATTTCTGAATATATTCTAATTATCGCTGTCTGAGGTTAACAAGCTTATACTGCTGGTTTTCTGCCTCCACGTTGTAGCATAGAATAAATGACAGAATTTGCCTTTGCCGCCTTGGTTCAAATGAACTTTGTTTTTTCTCTCTTTGGCGCTTCAGTTCCCCCACCCAACCCTTCACATAAGGATTTCTGTGGGAAACCATGACATGGGGGTTCTTAGTCTAGCATAACTCCCACAACATGATAAGAGTGATTTTGAAGTTCCTGAAGTTTTACCACTTGGGGAATGGATGCTTGTGTGAGTTGGCTTTAGAAATGTTGCAGTAAAACAGCCAATGTGTGGACTTTAATTCAAGATAAACATTTTCAAATAAATTTATTTTTCAAACCGTATGTGTTTTAAATTTATTTTTTGTGTTAAGCAAAAAAATAGAAGAGGTTCTTTATTAATAAATGACAAATCTTGATTGAGGGCCTTGAATGATTTTTAAGAACAAACCATTTTAGTTATCCTTTATAGACAGGATATGTTGATGTGCAGCTGACTCACCCAGATTCAAATAAACGGTTGGATAACCACACTGCCGAGTTACTATTGGAACAATGCCTTGTTTTTTGTTTCACAAATTTAATTTCTATGAAATATTTCTCTCCTGCCTTTTGAGCATGCGATTTCTAAGGTTGTGCAGAAATAAAATGCTAACATAATAGTATGTTGTAAAAAATGGAAGCTGGCTACTTTAAAAATGGTAGGCAGAAATCCACACAGAAGCGGGAATAATTAAATATCCTTAAACATCTGTGGAATTTTCGTTTAAGCTAATATCCAAATGCCAAAGCTGGCTCCAGGTTTGCACAGGCCCAGTCTGGGCAGTGGGTCATGATGGACTTGCTGAGTCTCTAGACACCCTTTTTATTTCCCATAATGCTCCAGAACAGTGTTGACTCCATTATGGGAAATGAAAAGAGTGGCTAGATCCAGCTGTTTGGCACTGCTTGGAGTCCCCAGATTTTGCAGGGGGGGTTAAGGGAGGCCAAGGTCGGGTGGCATCCGTGGGCACTTTGAGGGCAGCTGTTCTTCCAAATGGCACAGCTGCCTGGTAAATCAGCGGATTGAGTTGCAAGACATTCTCTCTGGTTGACAACCAGCTTTCCTCTGAAGGTGGGGGCACGCAGAATGAAACCTACTCTGAAGTTGCCAGGAATTGGGCAGGTCTGGCAGAAGAAAGGCAACTGGGCAAAAGGAAGGACATAACCTTTCCTATAGGAATCTTGACAAATAATCCAATCACAGTCCCTACTGACAAGCAAGTATATACCTCACATTTGCTCAAATGTCTGGTGGTCACTATAGATGTAAGATTTGCTTTAACTATCTAGCCTTCCATGGGTGTAGAGAAGGAGGGACAGCTGCCCCCCCCCCCATCAAGTAAATCAGTACAAAATACTTAACACCAACTAAGGTTCTGCCCCGCCCCCAACATAAATTCTGGCTTCGCCCATGTACCCATCCCTATCTTGAGGGCTCTGGATGGGTTGCAACATCTTTAAAACCCATGAACAAGGCAAAAGTTTACTAATCTCAACATGGTTAAAGTAAAACAATTCCGATACTGCTTTCCTTTTGGCTACAAGAAGCCATAGCACAAACAGAAACTTGGCCATGGATTTTAAATGTTCCTCTTGTTCTTCTTCCTCTTCCTCTTCTTCTTCTTTTTAAGTCAACAAATGATTCCTGATACTCCTGTTTGACAGGGGTATGTCTGCTCTTTTATCTGCTCTTTCCTAAAGAAGAATTGCTAGAATATGCTCATGTTCAGGGGTGCCAATCGTCTCCCAACCTGACCTCCTGGCACTACATAGCACGGCAGAAAAGATTTGGATTCCTGTTCACAGGAGAGAAAAGATAAAACTGGAGGGTGACAATAAGAAGATCTGTCCTCTCCTTGGTCTCTCCTCTTCCTGCCCAGCTTTGTCTTCTTCTTGCTTTTTTTTAAAGTATGTCCACAATTTTATTCAGGTAAAAACCTATTTTGGTGCTAGAACATTATATAAGCAGCTACCGATCCACCCAAAATAATTGTCCTCACCAAGAGTTTTTCCAGAGAAAACAGCATGAAATGTGTGTACACAACACAACCTTACATCAGTTGTTCCAAAATGCAATTTTGCAATATATATATTCCTTGTTTGTTCTCTGTTTACTAACATCACACACTCAAAACAAAAGCTCTCTGTACAAAAACAGATTAATAGCACCAATTAACCTCTGGGTTTGGAGAAACACAGGAGAGCAGACCTGGGCAAAAACATGCCCAGTGATGCTTCCCTCAATTCCTTTTCTTTTCTTTTTTTAATGCTTTAATGTGTACTTGAAAAGTTTTTTCAATTCATTATATATTAGGTCCCAAAACTTTTTCATCTTTTCGCAATCACACCACATGTGGTAGAGATCCCCATCTTTTAATTTACATTTCCAACAGGCTTTATTGTTCAATTTATACATTTTGGCCAATTTGACCGGGGTAATATACCACCGGTACATCATTTTCCCCAAATTCTCTCTTAAGGTTGAGCATGCTGTAAATTTCATCCCTTCGTTCCATAGTTTAGTCCATTTATCGTATTCAGTATTATAGCCAAAATCAACAGCCCACTTTATCATAACTTCTTTAACCATCTCATCCTTAGTATCCCATTCCAGCAGGTAATCGTACATTTTAGACAGGAGTTTTGTTCTGCTTTCCAAGATGTCTATTTGATATTTTGACTTTTTCTCACTGAATCCCTTTTTTTATCCTCTTTTACTAAACCATTTACCTGATGGTATTGTAACCATCCTGTAAGCCCATCTTTTATTTCATCATATGGTTTAATTTTCCACCCGTACTCTATTTTCACTAATATATCTTCATAAGTTATTCTCTTTCCCTCCATATTTAATTTTTTAGTTATTAACACATCTGTCGGGGATAACCACCAGGGTGTAGTTCTCTCTAGCAAGTTTTTATTTTTGTCCCATACGTCGTATAAGGCGCCCCTGAAGATGTGGTTTGTAAAACCTTTGTGTATTTTCACCTTGTTATGCCATAGATAAGAATGCCATCCGTATCTATTATTATATCCTTCAAGGTCCAATAAATCAATATTTTTTAAAATTATCCATTCTTTTATCCAGCATAAACAAGATGCTTCATAGTATAACCTCAAGTTTGGTACAGAGAACCCTCCTCTCTCCTTCTTATCTGCCAATAGTTGAAATTTAATCCTAGGTCTCTTTCCTTGCCAAATGAATCTTGATAGAGTTTTTTGCCAATCTTTAAACTGGGATGTCCCTTTGATCACAGGTATCATTTGAAAGAGAAACAACATCTTCGGTAAGATATTCATTTTAATTGCAGCTAATCTTCCGCTCCAGGATAGCTTTAATCTGTTCCAAATGCCCAGGTCCTTTTTAATCCCTTTCCATACTGGCGTATAATTATCACTAAATAAATTAATATTTTTCATCGTTAGCCAAATCCCTAAATATTTTACTTTTTTCACCGCATTAATTCCAAATTTTTGTTCCAGTTGTTCTGTCTCATTCTTATCCAGGTTTTTAACCATCATTTTAGTCTTTGTTTTATTTAACTTAAATCCAGATAGTTTACCAAATTCCTCTAATTCCTCTAATGCTTTCCCGACACTTGTTGGTGGTTCCTTTAAAGATAAAACCAGATCATCAGCATAGGCCTTCAATTTAAACTGTGCCCAGCTTTGTCAACCACTTGGAGGAGGCAGGTGGGGACAGAGCCAAAAAAGTCAGGGGCACATACTCCCTAAAGTCAATTTGCCAACCTTCATGTACATCACGTTTGCCTTTTAACTGAAGGAACTGCTGCGACCTTTGCAAATTACTGCATCAGCTGTGCCCAAAGTGCCAGAAAGCATATGTTGCCACAAAAAAGAAGAAAAGTTTTCAGAAGGCCTAAATGGTTGACAATCATATAGCAGTTTGTTCTGCTTGACTGCTGTCTGACATCTAGTGTAGTCATTTATAACTGTACGCAGCTTAGTACAAAATAGCTGCCTTTGTGTTCTTTCCACACTCTTAAGAGGTGTAAATGGCTCCCTAAACTATGGAATAAGTCCCAGTTGTCTGTAAGGTGATTGGTTATGACCTTTTGTATTCTCAAAAGTCATTCAGGTGCATTGGCAAGGTTCTGTTTTTTTGTTGGCTTTTGTTTTGTTTCCCTGTTTCCTCTTTTGTCACATTGCACCACTTCCCAGGTGATGCCTTTATGAACTGGTCCCAGCTGAGCACTGTCAGTTAGACAGGAAGATGGTGCTCATGTACCCTTGTTGCTGATGATTTTTCAACAAAATTGACCATTGATTGTCTCTTCCCTAATGCTGCATTTATTGTAAAAGATGGTTACATGGCAATGGCAAAATGCTAGAAATGTCTGCTATGATCATTTGCAGATGCTCTTTTATTAAGGATTAGTAAAACATGTATCACTTTAAGGGCTTTTGTATACATACGGAGCCACGTGTGTTTCACCCTTTACCTTGTTATGCCCTGTACAAAGAGGCTGCACTTTTAATGAATCTTAGCTTTCAGAGTTTTTGTTTTATGCTTAAATTTCGGCCACAGGGCAGCTGTTGAGACTGCCATGGACAGGCAGAATATTTATTTATTTATTTGCATAATAGGTAAAGGTAAAGGGACCCCTGACCGCTAAGTCCAGTCGCGGACGACTCTGGGGTTGCGGCGCTCATCTCGCTTTACTGGCCGAGGGAGCCGGCATACAGCTTCCAGGTCATGTGGCCAGCATGACTAAGCCGCTTCTGGCAAACCAGAGCAGCGCACAGAAACACTGTTTACCTTCCCGCACTTTGATGTGCTTTCGAACTGCTAGGTTGGCAGGAGCTGGGATCGAGCAACAGGAGCTCACCCCGTTGTGGGGATTCAAACCACCGACCTTCTGATCGGCAAGCCCTAGGCTCTATGGTATAGACCACAGCATCACCCGCATCCCATAATGTGTATATTGCCCAAATACCATAGATTCCGGCGTATAAGGCAACTTTTTAACCCCAGAAAAGAGGTTTAAAAGTTGGGGGTCGCCTTATACGCCGGGTATGGGTGGCGCAGAGCGGAGCTCCCCCCCCCCCCCCCGTTGCTGCTTTGGAAGCAGCAGCAGCGAGCGGCAGGCTCAGGTCTGCACCGGGTGGCTTTCTCCAAGCACGGAGCTGCCCAGCATATTAGGCGACTGGGCTTATAAGACAAATCCCCAAATTGCAGCTGCTAATTTGGGGGGGGGGGTCGTCTAATGTGCACAGTCACCTAATACGCCGGAATCTACAGTAATAATGTCCTCTGAGTGGTAACTTTTTATAGAAAGAACCACACTGTTCCAAAATGAGCCCACATTGCTCTATGAACATAGGGATCATGCTTCATGTGATCGTCTTAAAGAATAAAGGTTTACACTCTCAAATTTTAGGATGTTGTGTGCATTGCAAACGATTACCCCATTTAAATAGGCTGCATCTGAGGGACAGGTGAGAAAGCAAGAGCCGCAAGTACAGCTTGCCTCCTCCCCTTGCAGAAGAGTTGCCGCCTGCCGCCATTCCACAGGGCCACATTGCAGGAGAGATGAGCCACAGCAACCACCTTCGGCTGCTGAGCAGCGACTCCTGGCCGTGGTGACAGTGCTCTTATTATTCACATCATCATCAGGCTGGACCTGTGGAGAAGCAGCCCAATAATCGTGGATCTCTCTCCCTTTGTATATTTACCTAAGAATCTTACCAAAGTATTTTAAGTAGTTTGCTAGACCTTTGAGGGCCACATTTAACTTGATCTTTTTATCTGGAAATTCAATTTTTTATTTTATGGGTTCTTTCTTTCCTCCTGTTGTGTTCCATATTCAGAATTTGCTTTGTCCTTTGGCTGTGGTCTGCTGTTGGCATAAAAGTCAAGCTCAAAAGATGTCCCACAGAACTATTGATTTATATCACCTTGATTGGCAATTTTCCCTTAAGATGATTAAAATTTCACTTTATCTCTTAGGTCACTCTGCAGTACAATAAACGCTTATCACCTGGCCTGCAGTAACTGTGTGGAAAACTGCACCTATGTTTTGTTCAGCAACAAGATTACATTTTTAATGGACCTGTTGATGCACCAGTTAATGGTATGTAATGCTTTAGCTTTGAATTAACTGTGTTAGTGCCATAGTGGTGACTAGAAATACCTGATATAACTGGACCACTTACATCATGGATGTTGTGTTTACTTGATTTTACCAATGTGATGTGCAGACATTTGTATCTTCCTCTGACACATAAAAAGGAGCAGAATTGGGAGCTTGCAAGTTTGAGGAGGGCAGCAAAGGGAAGGAGGGGCTCAAACCACAGCCCCATCATCTGTAAAGTAAGAGGCAACATTTTAGGAAAAAAGGACATTTGCGTGAAGGGACTTATTCTTATTAATAATAACACTAATTAAATTTATCAGTTGGTTTATACAGTAAAAGTTCTCAAAGCAACTTGACAAGGTAAAATACAGCATATAAAGCAGTTTATACCAATGAACAATATAAAATGTGTAAAATGCTCACCCAACAACATATTAATAGGAATAATTCGTACCCACCCCACAATAGATGAGCACCACCATAGGAGACAACACAAATTAGCTTGGGTATACAATAAAAGTCCTAGCCTGTTGCCTAGAGGCTGACAAGAATGGCACTAGGCATGTTTCCCTGGGGAGAGCATTCCACTGACAGGGGCCACCACTGTGGTCAGGGGTTGAAGCCATCTCACGTTCACTGCTTGCTGCCGCATAACTTCCCTCTAACTGCTTCCACTTGGTCCAGCTAGGGGATAAGTGGCTAAAGGAGACACTCGGTAAGGAGACAAATGTTGAGGGGCAGGGGCGCATTCGCCTGAAAGAAAGCTTAGGTTTGTTGCCCTCTCACATGGTTGAAGTCTTGGAATTCACATGGGCTATTCTGCATTCTGTTTTTAATACATGAAAATGCATCATTCTGCATCTTAACAGGTTTTGCAAATCGAGGGGGGGTGGAAGAGAAAGACAGATACATTTTAATGGGGAAACTTTTAACTTTCACTTAATTTCAGATGTCATTAAATATTTTATTAGAAACTCATTTTTAATTCATAGTAACCTCCTTATCATGAGATATTTAGTCTAGGACTGCTACTTATAAATGGTGTGTATATGTTTTCATGAGCCAAGCAGTTTGTTAATTGAAAAGTTATGTATGTGCCTTGAATAATTTACATTGCACAGTTAGAACCAATACGCCATAGGACAGTTGACAAACACTTAAGAGGAAGCCTTCGTTGTCAACAAAAGGAACCTGAACGCAACTTGTAAATTCTGTTTTTCATTCGTCACATGGTCATTTGCCTTCCTCCAGCTCTTTCCTGGAAGAACTGAGGTATACAATTTGAGCTTGCTTCCACTTAGCTCTCTGTTGTACGTAGGAAGCCACAGTATGGTTGTACGTCCTCTGCTGAATGCACAAGATACTTGTTTGAGCAATTAAAGTATAAAAGAGTTCCACCGGCAGTTAATATGGTTTGATGTCAAAGGCCTATTCCTGGGCTCAGATTTCATTTGTTATAATTGTTTCTCTTTTGCATCTGGCCTGGGTTGGTGAATCTGGGGTCCCAGTAAAAGGCACATAGTTCCCATAAGCCTGAAGTCTGTCCTTTCCTGGAATAGGCATTCAGACCCTTTGTTTAGATGAAGAGGCAAAACTCTTCCACTCAAAAACGAACTCACACCAGTTTCTTCATCAAGAATCAGCCTCAGTGGCCATAACCTTTTCCCCAGATGGGCCTAGACCAGGGAGCTTCCACAGATTTGCTTACATCAGAGCAGCAGATCCTGTGGACCATTTCCAACTTCTGACACTTGGAGCAGCATCCAGTTATCTGCTGGCTCGTTGTTTTCCTTGACTCAACAGTCCTCTTTTCGTCTAACCACTTTAATGCTGACATTAGCTATATCAGAGACATACAATGCAGTCCCAAGCACATTTACTCAGAAGCAAGCCCCTCTCTGTTCAGTAGGTCTTATGCCCCAGTGAATGTACCGCATATTGGATTGCACCTTTATCCACTAAGACAAAAGCGTCCACTGGAATGAATGCCTGTAGGGTTTTTGTGAACTTATTGCTGAAGGGAAAGTTTAGTGAAACAAATCAGTGAAAGTTCTATTGTGTGCATAAATTGAGCCACTGAGTGTCCCACATTTATGTAATACGGATTATTGCATAGAAAACTAACATTGGGGGAGTGTGGTGTCAAGGTGTGTTTTTTTCTCTAGCGAAAGAATCAAATAGATTGTAAGAGAGGCTCACTTGTTCTGTTTGAGCAGTAAACTTGAATTGTTAATTTATAACAAGCCGTTGCATCCTATAAAATTTATAGTTACTTTTTGACATTTTCCCTAGAAAGACATGTGTGCATTGCATGATGAAATCTAAAAACTGAATATTTTTAGCAGTGTCTTAAGTTCGGGAGAGGTGGTGGTGATGTATTTCAGTACAAATTCTTTTGTGTTTTAAAAAATAGACTCTGTGGGGCAGGTTGGATTAATTTATTAATCAAGTGCTCTCAGATAGATCTAATGAGTGTTTCCAAATGTCTTTGGAAACAACAAGCTGAGCAAGTTAGCAAGCAATCTGAGCTTGCCTTGAACCTGGTCTTAGGTGCTTTTGTTCATTCAGTTAGTTGCTTTCCTTTCAGAAGTGTCACTGCCACCGTGGGTTAAATGTTCCCACCACATTTACTAAGCACCAGATTCTTGCTTCCACTGCCTCTTATGTACAGTACCTATTCCTGAACTATATCCAAATTATGGACAAAACCACGCATGACTAGCATACATTTTACCTTGGATTGCATTAATCTAGGAATCTTAATTATTTAGAACAGTTCCTGCAAGATTGGACTTTCCTTCTTTTTATTCACTATGAAATAATGCATTCCATTATTTATTGATGGATTTGATTCACTTTATATCCGCCCTTCCTCCCGAAGGAGCCCAGGGTGCCAATGTATCCCCCCATTCCTCAAAGACGCTCAGGACGGCATCCACCGTTTTCACTCCTCTTTGTCCCCTCCTTTCATTCTATCCTCACAACAACCCTACGAAGGAGGTCAGCCTGAAAGTGACAAGCCCACGGTCAGTGGACCTTCCCAGTCCTAACGTGACATTCGTAGTCATGATACCACAAAGAGTCACAGTCTGGGATAATTTGAATTTCAAATTTGAGAGCCAGCTTGGCAATCCTTTATAGTTCAAAGTGTCAGATATGAATAAAACATTAACAATAGTAAATAAAATGCATTGATTGCTAGTTGTTTCTTGTTTTAAGTATCTCTCTGTTTGTAAACTCTCTAAGGAGCATCTGAGAATTATTATTTTTTGCTTTTCCTTTTTTGAGTGACCTTACAGCTAAAGGAGGGTGAATTCTCTTATTGCCACTGCATTTTGTAGCTTAAATTACTTGAATGGAGATGCTTGTGTCATATTTCAGATTTGAATAAATTATGGAGCAAAATGTAGACCCTTAAAAAAAGGTGCTTTTATCAGCCAAGTAATGGCACTTGCATGTTTGACTCTGCAACAGAGGGACTTGCTTTAATATTGAGGCTTACTAGGCTTTTGTCCTCCTCTGGGTTATTTCTCCTTGTTGTCTGTCTGGAGGCTGAAGGACTGGAGCTGTCAGGAGCTAAAAGCTTTGTTTAGTCCCCAGCCAGGTAACACCAGTCAGCTTTATCTTCCCTTCCACCGCCCTGCAATTGGCCTCCACCCTGACCTCGCAGACCACCCACCTTAGGAAGCAGCGCCAGTCGCTCCATAGCTTAATTGTTCAGTTTTGTAAGGGACAAGAGAGAGAACGTCAGTAGTATTTACTGCAAATACTTTCCAGAAGTGCCTCTTTCTCAAAACGTTTCTGTTCAGGCAAGCCCAGAGGTGTTTTAAAGTCTGCAGAAACCACAGCACCACTGCTGATGTTGAGAACGGGGTTCAGACACACCAGGAATGCCATGATCAGAGATAGCAGCACAAGGTGTACAACAGCCCTTGGTGCCTGTCCCCTGAGGGCACCCCCAGAAAGACAGGTTCTGCTTTGGAGAGGAAGGGCAGTCACAAAACATTATCCTGTGGCGTCAGCCAAGAGATCCTTAAGGTCATCCTGAGGAATGTTTGGGAAAAATTAAAACCAACAACATTTTTGCTCTTTCCGTGGGTCTGCAGTAGATTGTACGTGGAAGGCTTAATAGTGGGTGAGATTGATAGATAGATGGTTTGAATATTTCAGTATAGGTTGCCTACTTGTCCCGTATTTGTTTCATCTTTTTAAGTTTTAGATGTTGTAGCTTCTTCACTTGCTGTTTGAAGCTGAAAGCTGTAACTTGGGAGAGTATAGAGAAGGGATTTACGTAGGCAGTAAATTGGGAGTTTGCGTGTTGCCGGGAGGGGGTGGGGAGTTCTTCTGGCATGCATTTTGTCAATTGTAGAGGTTTTCCCAGCAAAAGCTAGAAGGTAAGTGAGGACTGTGACTTGGGCCTGAGTCTCCCACTCCAAGAAAAATTTCCTTAATTTTGTTTATTTAACTACAAACTAATTGGAGTCTCTTCCTCCAAGTCCCACCGTCATCTTCGATTAGAGAGCCTACTCGGTGATGGCACCTCATATTTAAGATGTCCTCTGTAGACCTGGTTCCCACTCTACTGCCTTTTAAATGTCAGGTGAAAAGTTATTTTTGTGCCCCCAGGCATTCTAGCACACTGAGAGTTTGATGGTTTAATAAATGAACACTCCAGTTTTTGTGTGTTTTCATTCTGACTACAGAACTTTATTGTACTGTTCTGTTCTTTAAACTGTATGCTTCCCTGAGAGCTTATGCTCATTCTCTAAATTATTCAGTGATAACATGCTTAGATTTAAGCTAATAATAAAAGTAAGGTCAGATGTTTCATCTTAGGACCGCTCTCATTCTCCCCCCCCTCCCAGTTGCTTTAAGATGTAAAGAGTCAGTGGGTACCATTTTGATACTTTGATGACTGTGTCAGGGTGTTTGTGAACATTTTAGTTTGCTTTTTGGGCCAAGAACTGTATCAGAGGATTCAGATATTTTTTCTTTAAAAGAAATTTTATTAATAAATAAAGAAGGAAATATATTATCATAAGGATAATTAAATTCTGATTCACATATTAGTTCAGGAGGTGTGAATTGGGTCAGGTTGATTAAAAATGCAGACTGAACCAAATGCCCTGTCCCTGCTTTCAGTGGCGTAGCGTGGGGGGTGCAGGGGGGGGCTGGCCGCACCAGGCGCAACATCTGGGGGTTAGGGTTAGGGGGCGCAAATCCAAGGGTTAGGGGGCGCAAATCCACGGGTTAGGGGGCGCAAATTACTTGCCTTGCCCCGGGTGCTGACAACCCACGCTACGCCGCTGCCTGCTTTGCAGTAGGATTGCAGCTTCATAGGGGAAACTATGAACAGTAAAGCTGCATCTTCATCAAAAAGCAGCAACAGGGACATCAACAATTCCAACAGAAAAATTAAAATGGTCGTTTTTTGTTTTTGTTTTGCAAAGTGCTACCTCACAAAGTGCTGACTCATGCTAATTCCAAAAGAATGTGTATCTCAACTTTATACAGTGGTGCCCCGCAAGACGAATGCCTCGCAGGACGAAAAACCCACTAGACGAAAGGGTTTTCCGTTTTTGAGTTGCTTCGCAAGACGATTTTCCTTATGGGCTTGCTTCGCAAGACAGAAACGTCTTGCGAGTCTTGCGATTTTTTTTGCTCCCCCCCCCCTTTTTCTAAGCCGCTAATAGCCTTTTAGCCGCTAAGCCACTAAGCCTTTAATAGCCGCTAAGCCGCTAATAGCCTTTTAGCCGCTAAGCCGCTAATAGGGTTGCTTCGCAAGACGAAAAAAACGCTAGACGAAGAGACTCGCGGAACGGATTCTTTTCGTCTTGCGAGGCACCACTGTATTCCCTTGGGTTTCACTTTAGATTGTTTTGCACTGTCCACTTCCGGGCAGGATGACGTTCAAAGAACAGCATCCAATGGGACAGTGGTGAAGAGTATTGGTGTGCTCCTGTGTTTTAATACTACTACCTGTTTACAACTGTGGGAGCCAGTAGCATTTTAAAGAATACCAGCCTTTAAAGCAGGATTGGTTCCCCAAGCACAAACAGCTGCCCTCCCCAGAGCTGCTCCTTCCAGCCTACAATAGCAGTTGTGCGGCTGCCTTTATTGCGGGCTCCATTCAAGCACTGCAAAACTGTTTCTCCTCAGCGCCTGCTCAAGCAAACTGGTTATGCTCAGGGGCTAGTTGCCACCAGCCAGGTACACAAAAGCCAAAAGGACAGGTTATCGCTTCATTCTGCTGCAGTTTATCATTATTATTATTATTATTATTTGTAAGCAGGTACTGTATTACGACTTCAAAATTCAGCAAGAAAAAATGTCAAACACAATAAGATAGTATAGGCAAAACTGTTCCTTCCACTGCCGAGAAGAATTGTTTGTGCAAGGAGCACAGTTGTTGCCCAGAGTCATCCTGCCTGGATGGCGGCTGCTGTCCGTGATTCTCAGCTGTGGGTAGAACATGCTAAGACAGATTCAAAATGGTCCGCGAAGTTTACACTGGAAGCACTAAGCCCCCCAGAGGATTAGGCCTCCCACCTTTTTAGCATTTACCTGCTGGACCTTCTTGGATGTCTTTAGGACTGTGCATTAGAATGGAGCAAAGCTCCTGGTCCTGTGGGTCAGTCAGTAAGAGCATGCTGAAAGCAAATGGGAAGAGTCCTCAGTTCAATTAGTCTTTCCTTTCCCCTGCCTGGCTTCGGCTTTGTTTACAGGAGATGCGTTAGGTTTATTGCACATCATGCGTAGGGGCAGAGGAGGTGGAGTAAAGAAAAGGGCAGGTCTGTGGTCCTGAAAATGTAACAGACAAACAAGATGACAGCCCACTTTCCTATTAGCAGCACCAGGAAGATAGGAAACTTCCTTAGTGAGACCACCAGTCCGCCTAGCTCTGACTGGCAGCAGCTCCCCAGGGTTTCAGGCAGGGAGTTTCTCTCAGTCCTACCTGGGGATGGAACCTGGACCTCTTGCCTGCAAAGCGGGTGCTCTTTCCCACTTGGTAAGGGGCGGGGGGAGCAGGAAAGATTGCTGTTTCTGGTGGCCCCCTGCTGGACTTGCCACCATAACTGACCTTGTGCATGCATCTGCTGATATCAGTAAGGACCGCTGTGCATAAATTATCCACTTCTGTTAAAAGCCCCGTGTCCTAGTCCTACTAACGCTAGTTTGAGAGTACAACCCACACAGAGGTTTGTTCATTAATTTATTTTAAAACATGTGTTTTGCTTTATTATTCCCAGTATTTGTACCCTACCTTCCTATAACAAATAACAGAAGCACTTGGCAAAACCAAATAAACATATATATATATATATATATATATATATATATATATATATATGTTTTAAAAGGCCAAAATATATATTTTAATAGTCCAAAAGCAACAATACAAAAACAAAAAAGTCAGAATCAGCAGCATTCAGATCTCATTTCAAAGCATTATCCAAAAAAACACCTGCTGAAATAAAGCCATCCTTGCTGCTGCCAAAAGGCACACAGCAGTGGGACCAGGCAGGGCTCTTTTGGCCAGCCAGTTCAGATTCTGGATGCCTGGATTGAAAGGGCCCTGATCTGTTATATCTGCCTGCCATACATCTGTGGTGTTTTAATCATGCAGATAGATGTGAAAGGACCTCATGGCTGCTGATGTCACGAAGGCACAGAAGTGAGTGCTCATGTCCTAGAAGAGCAGCATAATTTACCTTTTCCGTATTGGCAGCTTTTTGTAATCACTGTGACTTTTTGGTTTCCTACCTGTAAATGCAGGTACTCCGCTGTGTCCTTCGCAGCCCTTTCCACCCTCACGCACACACAACAGTGCCTGGCTGGCTGCATTTTCAAAAGGCTCCAGATCATCCAGTGTTGTGTGTAGTTTGAGCCAGACATGTTTAGGGAAAAGAATGGAATACCTTAAGTTCTCCAGTGGTACCTTGGTTCTCATACTTAATCCGTTTGGGAAGTCTGTTCCAAAACCAAAGTGTTCCAAAACCAAGGTGTGCTTTCCCATAGAAAGTCATGCAAAATGGATTCATCCGTTCCAGACTTTTAAAAATAACCCTTAAAACAGCCATTTGACATGAATTTTACTATCTAACAAGACAACTGATCCATAAAATGAAAGCAATAATCAAAGTACTGTACTATAAAATAAATAAAACAGTATTGTAGATGATAAAAATTAAAATTAAATTTTTTTCTTACCTACACTGATGATAGTCAGTGTTTGGATGTGGGGCTTTTATCCATTTCCGCAGTCACACAGTCAATAAATCAATCAGTAGCTGAACTGGGTTCCACATAGTCACAAAAACAAATTAACCAAAAAAGCCTCAAAAACAAAAATGCAAAATAAATAGCAAAAACAAAAGCACCAAACTTAATATATTCCGGAAGTCGGTTTGACTTCTGAAATGTTCGAAAACCAAGACACAGCTTCTGATTGGTGTAGGCGCCCCGTTAACAATAGCCGACAGCTGCATCGAATGTTCAGCTTCCGAAAAACATTTGCAAACCGGAACACTTACTTCCAGGTTTTCGGCATTTGGGAACCAGGGCATTTGAGTACCAAGGCGTTTGAGAACCAAGGTACCACTGTACAGAGAATGCTTGCTGTGCTAATGACTTCCAAATTGTAGCATCTTACTTGCTAATTAAATAGGCACACATGTTTTAAATACAATCCATCTACTTAGGTAGAGGCTCAAAATCACCAGGCGTGAATTACTCCAGGCTATGTAAATTACTGATGCAACACAATATTCTTTCTTCAACTGAACTTGAATAAGTAGCTGAAGACTTCTCACTTCCTAGCTTGGCTCGTTACCAGGAACAGACTATTACAACGGATTTTAAGTACCAACTCAAGGCACAGAGCTGATGAATAATAAAAAAAATGTGCATGTTCTTCATTGCCAAGTGTTACCATATTCCCATGGAGAGAGATACAGCACTCAACTGTGGGGCAACTGTACTTTATGATTCCACTATTGTACAATAAAAGTGTAAATACCTTTTTTTTAAAGTGAAATCAATTTGGAGTTATCATTAATTTCTGAGTTTAGAAAGCAGCCTTATTTGTTTTGGTATTCATTCCAAAGTTCCCTGGAGCCAGCCTTTTTCTTCCTAGAATGATACCTAGCTCTGGACAGTGTTGACAGTCTGCCACTTAAGACACATCTCCTTCTGTTTATCTTCATCCTTATTATTACTAATGCACGCCTTAAAGACTCTGGGCATCACCTCACCAGCTGGAGGGCACCCAGAGGCAGGCGACCAGGGTGGTGAGGGCTCTGGGAATGAAGTCCTGTGAGGAACTGTTGAAAGAATTGAAACAAATAATTTGGAAAATGGAGTGGGGTTGTTTTGTTTTTTAATAATTTATTTTGTTTTGATATATGTGTGCAGGTTTACATTCCAGATGACCATAATGCTACCTTAGGAAGAACTGCCAACAAGCAAGTGTTTGAAGGTGTAACCACTGGAGTTCTAAGAATCATAGCTGTGGTGTTCGGGTGCCTAATCTCCAGTGCATCGTATGGGAACAAACAGATTTGTGTGCCAAAATTAATTCAGGAACCAAAGAACAAGGCCACACAAGCTGAAGCCTTTAACAGCAGGATGCAAGATCTCATTAGGTGAGAAAACAACTGGATGTCTTTAACCTCTTCATAGGGGAAAATGAAAGATCAAGTCCTCTCCATCAACCTGGCTGGAGTGAACTGCCATTTGCCCCCCCCCCCTCTTCCAGACTAGTCTCCACCCACAGTTTCCCCACCATTCTGCATCCAGGGGAGAGGTGACGGCAGCAGGGCCCCTCTCTTGGCTGAGCTGCAAGCAGGAGTCCTTTGACACCTCCCCTCCTGCAGTGGCCTTGGTGCCTGAGCAGGTTTGTTGTCCTGTTCCTTCCCTTCCTCTTCTCTCTTTCGTATCATGTAATGGTGAACCATCTTGAGTACATTGGCTGATATAGTAAATAAATAAATATTGAAGCCATCTATTTGTTTATCAAATGTATATCCTTCCTTCCCTATATGGCCTTAGATCCCAAAGATGCATAACAAAATCATCTATTAAAACCCAACATTTAAAATACAATATAAACAAGATACATGTTAGCAAAATACATGTTAAACAAAATCAGTATAGCATTATGGGCCAATAATGTTAAACAAAATCAGTATAACATTATGGGCCAATAACGAATAAGGATGTGCATACTTGGCCACTGACTAAAGTTCATAATGTTGGTGCTAGGTACATCTCAAAGGAGATCATTCCAGAAACATGAGGATCCGTGCCAGTATTCTTGTGGTGGTGATTTTTATTGTGCTGATTTTTGTTGTGCAGCCTGTAAGCTTTAATTTGATGGTAATTTTTTTGTGAACCCATGTGAAATTATGCCGATTCAGGAGGATCCATTCTAATTCGGCTGGATCCAAATTTTACACAAACCTTTTTTTCAAAATTCCATATATGTCCAGTTGGCAGCCCCTAAAGACATGACATATTCGGCGTGAGACTAAAAGGGAAGGGAAATCAGTTGTCTGGTGCCTGGGTTGGGTGATGTGGGGAGCACCCTGCGCATCATCTTTTGTCTGTTTCCTCTCTGAATAGGATTCTGGGGGAGTGCTCCCAACCCCACCCAAATATTTGTCTTTCTTTTGTCTTTGTCATCTGTCTTCCACCTTCTCTGGAAGATGCGGTAAAGGATACATTTAATTTTTCAAGGCGATCTCCCTCTTCTCTTAATAAATTACCTTTTGCCATGTCTTCAGCCCCACTCTGCCCCTTGCACTGACCCTGGCCTGCCTTTTGCTCTGACCTCTTGCACTAGATGCACTTGAAATTCCTTTCTCAATACATTAATTTCTAGATGGCAGGAACTGCACTTGAATGCACAGCTCTTTATCCTTCTGTATCTTATCTACATCCTTTCCTATGTGCTGTACCATTTTTATTTAAATTGGCATTTTTTGCCCCCTCTTGCTGTTTTCCCAGATAGATGCAGGGATATTCCTTCTTGACCTTGGTGCATGTGGAGTCCTTTTCTAATGCAGATTTCCTTAAGCGGTAGTCGCTGTTGCTTATGAAATTTCCCCTTCATATCCTCTATTAAAATATCTGTGAAGTCTTTGAGAAGATTATAATTCATACATCATATTAAACCTGAATCCTTATTTCTCCCACCTGCCTTTGCACGAATCTTTACATGATGAAGTTACCTGTTCAGTTATTACAGTGAGTCCCTTTGAAGTCTGTTTGCAGGTGTGGTTTGGATTCAAACTGTGCCAGCAAATAGACTCACGGCAGACCTCTGTGAATGTGCACTGTCGATGGAAGCATGCCTTCAAAGGGGTTCGCTGACAGTGCAGATCAACAGGTTGCCCTGATAGCAAGCCCTCTCAGCTGCACTAGAGAGTTCCCTGGTGCAGCTGATCCTAGCGGGGCTTGCTATCCGGGTCAGTTAGTTGATCAGCCCTGGCAGCAAGCCCCGCTGGCCAAGAAGCAATTGGAAGCTCACTTTAATTATTATAAAACCATTGGCTGTAGTTCAGTATGATGTCTGATGATAAGCCATTTTTCATGGTATTGGCCAGTAAATCAAGGATTCAGGCATTGTAGTTTGAAGTGGGTTTGCAAACCATGGTTTGTGCTAACCATGATTTAGCATGATGTCTGAAGTGACAATCCATGGTTATGGCCTTTACTGTGGTGCCAGAATACACTGTACCTCTTGAGATGGAAGTGCCAAGCAGGTGAAAAGCCAAAAGAAACAAGCAGCTGTAAACCATAGTTCAAAACATGATTTCAATTCTAAACAATAGTTAATGCAAAACAAGACTTGGAGAAAGGTCTGAACTGAGTAGAGAAATAAAATGAACAATTAGGCAAAGAAACCAGGAATCATAGCCCTTAGTTGTTGTTTTTGTGTGTGTGTGTGTGTTTTTTGGGGGGGGGTATTGAAGATTTTCTTGTTTTACAGAAGTATGTGTAATGTTTCTCGTATTTTTTCCGTGTAACATTTTTACAAATCAGTTTCATTTGTTGAGACATTGGGGGGGGGGAAGGGGGGGAGATGGGGGGTCGGGTGGTGATGTTTCTATTTTGCTTAATGTATGTAGGGTTTGGTGTCAGAGTTACTCGTGCTGGTTCTCTGTTGTTCACTTGTGTTCCTTTGGTGGTGAGAGATTGGGGTTGGCCTAGGGTGTGGTTGTTCATTTGTGATTGGCTGTGGTGATCTTTGTTTTCGTGTGTGAGTGGGGTGGGTGGGTGTTTTGGATAAGTTAGCCAAATTGGTTTGTATGCTGTTGGTGGATTATAGTCATTGTCTTTTTGGGCTGTGTTTGTGATAAAGGGGAGCCATACCAGGGTAAAGGCGTCTTCTTCTGTTTGTCCCCGTGTCAGTTTCAGTTTATTGGTTAATTTTTCTAGTAGGGCTGTTTCCCATACTATTTGGTACCATTGGTCCATGCTTACTCCTGACAGGTCTCTCCAGTGTCTGGTTATGGTGTTTCTGGCTGCTGAAAGTAGGTGAGTTATGAGATCTTTGTGGTGTAAGTGGGCATTGTTGTCTTAGAAGATGTTTAGTAGGGCCAGTTCTGGGGTGATGTCTAATACTTGCTTAGTTATTTTACATATTTCTCATATGGCTGTTGTCCAGAATAGTTGGATTTTGGGGCACTCCCACCACATGTGGAAGTATGTCCCTTTGGAGGTGCACCCTCTCCAGCATTTTGGTGAGGTTCCTGGGCATATTAGCGCTAGTTTTCTTGGTGTTAGGTACCACCTGTAGGTAAGTTTCAGAGTGAGTTTTTTTCTTTTTGTTGATATGGATTTAAAGGGGGGTTTAGACCACATTCTGGTCCATTTAGTGGGGTTAATCTCATAGCCTATGTCATTCTCCCATTGTTATTTGATTGCATCTAGGGGGTTTGTGGGATTTTGGAGTAGTATTTTGTATATTGTGGATACCATCCCTTTACAGTTTCCCTTTGTTGTTAGGAGGAGGTTTTTGAAGGTCGTCAGGGGCCTAGTTGCTGCTGATTTTACTGTTGGGTTGTTTAAGAGGGCATGTAATTGGTGATGTGTTAACCAGGGCATTTGGGTGTCTTCTAGTTTGTCTTGTATTTCTTGTGTTGACAAAGCTTTGTTATTTTTATAGAAGTCTATTAGGCAATAGAAGCCTTTGGTTTGCCAGATTTTTATCTGGAGGTTTTGTGCTGCATGGTGGATTAATGGGTGGTACCCCAGGGGGATTAGTGGGGATGGGGTTGGGGATAGTTTCCCTATTTCTGTTTTCCATGCTTTGAGCATGGTCTGTGTGTACCTGTTAAGTGTTGTGGGAATTTTCTTTAGTTTGTTTGGGAGGAGTTGGTATGTTGTGGTGCAGGTGTTTTCAATTGTGTCCCTCTCTAGGTGTACCCATTGTTTTGTCTCATCTTCTAGTATATATGGGATTATATGGTGTATTTGGTTGGCAATGTAATATGCTTCTATGTTGGGGATTCCCCATCCTCCTTCTGAGGTGGGGAGGTACAGGTATTTGGGGCTTATTCTTGGTTTTTTATGTGAGAAGATGAAAGAGTGTAGTTTTCTCTGCCATCTGTGGAGTTGTGTTGGGGGAATCCAGATTGGGAGGGTTTGGAATAGGTAGGTTAGTTTTGGGAGGGTGATAATTTTGATCATGGCTATTTTGTCGAATCATAGCCCTTATGATACACAGCTAGATCATGTATTATTACTTCATTAATTAATTAATTAATTAATTTTTAATACATTTTAAAACCACACTTTAAAGTACTGTGTTACCCATTGTTCCACATTTTTTGTTACATTTCTAACTCTTCCCTTTCTCAAGGTTTCTAACCATCTCTTAAATAGAAAACACTAAAATGTTATATTGAATTTTAAATTACCCCATTAAAATTATGAGGGTGACTTTCCTCATTTAGGATTAGGGCACTGAAAGGCATTCAGCTTTTATATGTCACTGACAACGTGAAGATTTCCATTTTAGAAAGTGGTTCTCTTTTACAGATTTATTAAATTAGATTCCATGATACATCCACACCTAGCAAGACTTGTCACAAGAAACATATGCAGAGAACTGTCTAAATCTGCCTTTCTGAAATCCTGCTGCCCCAGCCTGAGATAATCTCTGAGTAGTGTGACTTGGTCACTAAAGCACATTGGGGGCCTTGGATGTTGCCAGCTGTTTCCACATGTTTCTGAAGGCCAAATTGATTCTAAGCTGGCACTTCCTCCCGGTTTACTCTTGACTTTCGCTCCTCTTACATCTTTATTGCAAGGTCATTTGCATCTACCTGATTTCTCCACAGTCCTTTCCTGCAAAAAGACTCCACCTCTCGGATCCCACATTGGTTCTGTCTTCTAGTGATCAGAACAATTTAGGGAGGTGGTGGCTGCTTCCAGACAACCTGTTTGTTTAGCATTCACTCTGATTTGTTTGCAGGGAGGTTTTTTATTTGTGTGGCAGCTAGACTATGTCGTGCTAAGTGTGGGTTGTCCTACACTTCCCAGTGCCTCTTCCTGTCACTTTCCATATCACAAACTTTCCAGTCTTTCAGGAAGCAGGTTTGTTGCACAGGTTCTCCCCATCAACTTTACTTCTGCAACCTGAATTTGCCAGCATGTGATTAAAGCCAGCCCTTAAATAGTGACAGTCTGGATGCTCCCAAATTTGAATTGTCAGGAAGAGGGACAATACTGCCCAACAGCAGCAAAAAGATAGCAGGAAAAGGTTCAGGAGTCAGTTTTTTGTAAAGGTTATGTTCCAACTGATGAGACCATGCCTTAGGGTTGATTTGAAATGTCTGCTTTTATCTGTGGGGAAAGGATATTTCTTTGAACAACAAATAAGTTCATCATTTGTTGTCAGCTAAAAAGATAGAGGATGTAGAAACTAGACTTGGGGAAGACTGTGTTGTGATCATATGTGTCTTGTGTGTTTTAGTTGATTTTTCTCATTCTAAACTATTGCTTAAATATGAAAGCCATTGTGAATTCATATATAAAAACAAAGACATCCATTATTCTTGAAGTAATACATTAGGGTCTACAAGTATAAAACAACATGATAATGGCCAAATATATGTGATCGACGCAGAATTATTATTATCCCACCCTCATACAAAGCTCAGGACAGCTATTAACATTAATTTAAAAATCAGCATAAAAACCACAAGTTACAATAAAATCCAGTTACAGTAACCTATGACAATCAGTGGTATTCAAGACAAAATAAATGTGTTTTAGACAAATTTGACAACTAGGGCCTCTCTCACTAGACTCTGAAGGCCAACAAAAATAAGCTGGTCTTAAGATAATGCCTGAATAAATACTGCATGAAGGACAATCAGATATATACCAAGAGGGAGTTCCATAGATATGGTGCTGCCTTGTCTAGTGCTTCCACACTGGGGGGAAATTGCCATACACCTTGGGAATATCACAATTGGGGCAGCATGACCTGCTTTAATGCATTTCCACCCCCTTCTCTTTCCTTTGCTAGCTATGTGGTAAATATGGGATTAATTGAAAAGCTGTGTTGCTGTTTCCTCTCCGTCCAAGGCCCAATTGATGAAAACCCCAAAATAGCCACTTTCTTACAGAGCGCTACAGCAGTAGTGCACGGGATGTGCCAGCTGTGTTTTGCTGTCAATGGCAGGTAAGTGGCTGCTGTTTGTTTGTGTGCCATTATCCTACCCTGGTATTTTTCAATCATTTCCGTATAATTCTCAAATCATTTGTGTTGGAAGGAGCACCATTTATATCTAGGAGACTTAACGCGGTGAAATATTTGAATTTGGATCCATTTCTTTTCCCATCCCCATAGTGCAGTGGTTTTCTCAAGCAATGCACCATGGCACGCCTTGAATGATGGGGGGGGGCAGTCACGGACAGACCAGCCTCTGTCCCTCCTTTTAAGAACTAGATTGCATAGATTATATTAATAGAAGTAGCCACGCATGGCGAAAGCTAGCGCTGCATCACCTGCAAAGCGCGCCTGACAGGAAATGCAATTTCCAAGCCCCCCCCCCCCGAAATGAAATTAAATGGAGTTGATTTTTATCTATTCATTGGTTTGTAATACACACCCATCTTATTTACAAAAACGAAGGTCTGATCAAAAACAAAGGTATATTCTAGTATGTTGTGATGCAGTGCTGAGATCAGTAGCAGAGGCTGGAGTGGAGCCACAAACATGGGTGATGCTTCTTACGGGGTCAGGCATGGGGTCAAGGGGCCCCACACAGTTGAGAGGGCAGGTCCACCTCACCACAAATGCCTCTGCTGACGGAGAGCCAGTTTGCCATTTCTCAACTGTTGGCATTGCCAGAGTTTTCTAATATCTAGCAAATACAACTTTTGCAGTGTTCAGAAGGTTTCCAACAAGCAGTTTTAAAGAGGATTGAATTCTGTCATTCAAAACGTTACAACAAAAGAGTCCAAATTAAGATTCTGCCTATTTTTTCCGTTATTCCCAAGAATTCTAGCCAATATTCTAGCAGCTAATTAGAATTCCACCAAAGGTGCAAAATATCAGCCTAATCTACTGCACACTTCAAATACTAAAAATGAACAGTTCAAAAGAGTCTATTCATTCAAGTTGGAATCCAGCACTATTTTTTTAAAAAACTGATCCTCCTCCTAAACTGTAACTTGCTGATAAACCTTTGATGCTTCTGATGAAGCCTGCGCCTCCATTTGTTCATTGGTATATTAATGCTTTGGTTTTTGTTGCTTGGCATGCTAGTAGTAGTAGTAGTAGTAGTAGTAATAATAATAATAATAATAATAATAATAATAATAATAATAATAATATTTTTTATTTATACCCCACCCTCCCCAGCCAAGGCCGGGCTCAGGGCGGCTGAGTAGTAGCCTATGTTCTGTCCCAAGAGTGAGGATGGTGTAATGGGTAGAGTTTTGGACTTGGACCAAGAAGGCGAGGGTTCCAATCCCCACTCTCTCAGGTCACAATAACACAAACCAAAATGCAACTATTCTTTGAAATTCATGCATCTCATAATTTTGCAGTGAAGTTTTCCAACCAAAAAGATGCATGCACTAGGGGACAGTGCGGACAAAAATGTGTAAAAGCAAGGGAAATTGCTTTTAAAAATGCCTAGATTAGGCAAAACTGTATATTTATATTAGGAGGAATGGACATGAAAATGTCCTTTTCTTAAACCTGTGAGAACCTCTTAAGTAAAAAGTTACTGGCTTCTTATGAGCCCTGGATGAAGATGTTAAATTCTGTAACAGACACAAGTGTTAAAGGCTGTTAGCACTGTTTGGGCCCACTCCAAAGTTCGCTGAAGTTAGTGGGAATTGTTCCAGAGGCATTAGCAAGCTTCTCGTGAAGCCTCCCAAGATCTGTGTGCCAATGTCTATAAAACAGGGACATTTCAGAGGCATTTCACTGCAAGAGCCGGGTGGTGCAGAATAAAAACTCCGAACTAATCACACGCGTACAAAACATCTCCAAATAGTATATCTGCACATCCACCTGCCCTTTAAGAGTGAGCAGTTATTCTTCTTTTGTTCTTACTGTGCTGCATTTTGTAATGAAAGGTCAGCACATGGAATCCTTGCTAGCAGCTCATTAACCCAGAGGTTGAATTGTTAGCTATGTGTCACCAGAATGGGCTAGGATTTTTTTGTGTTTTTTTTTAAATAATAATAATCAAAGTTCAGGTCAAAAAAGATCAAAGGAATACGAGCTGCCTTTGTCTTGTGTTTTATTTCAGTAATTAAGATAATGTCTGTTTTGGCTGCTGGGTGACAAATAAAATATATGCAGTTTTTCTTGACAACTGGTTGTTCTGCCTTCCGTTGCCGGCAGACAGCATATTCACCAAATGCTAAAGACTACAGGCAAGTGAGCTTATTTAGAAGAAAAATAGGCAACTGGAAAACCATGTTGCCCATGGACTCTTGCTTCCTTTTGGATGTGCTCCTCTGACCCAGAGGAGCATCCTATTTATGTAAGCCACACCATCCGAGTTTAGCATTGTGTCAGAAATACTCCCTGGTTCATAAAAAGAGGCAAAAGGCATTTTGAACATATTCAGTGGTCTTTCTGATATTAGCTATCTGTATTAGGAAGATAAGTGGAGTGCACAGTAACTACTATTAGTATTGGCCACAATGCAGAGAGAGGCTTTGTTGTTGTTGTTGTTGTTGTTGTTGTTGTTGTTGTTGTTGTTGTTGTTAATAATAATACCCTGCCCATCTGGCTGGGTTTCCCCAGCTACTCTGGGTGGCTTCCAGTATGTATAAAAACATAATAAAACGTCAGACATTAAAATCTACCCAATACAGAGCTGCCTTCAGCCGTCTTCTAAAAGTAGTGTCGTTCTTTATCTCCTTGACATCTGATGGGAGGGCATTCCACAGGGAGGGTACTACTGCCGAGAAAGCCCTCGGCCTGGTTCCCTGTAACTTCAATTCTTGAAGTGAGGGAACCGCCAGAAGACCCTCAGAGGAGGACCTCAGTGTCCAGGCTGAACAATGGGGGTGGAGACGCTCCTTCAGGTATACTTGGCCAGGGCTTCAAAGCACCAACACTTTGAATTGTGCTCAGAAACGTACTGGGAGCCAATGAAGGTCTTTCAGGACTGGTGTTATATGGTCTCGGCAGCCACTCCCAGTCACCAGTCTAGTTGCTACATTCTGGATTAGTTGTAGTTTCCGGGTCACCTTCAAAGGTAGCCACACATAGGGCGCATTGCAGTAGTCCAAGCGGGAGATAACCAGAGTATGCACCACTCTGGTGAGACAGTCTGCAGGCAGATAGGGTCTCAGCCTACGTACCAGATGGAGCTGGGAGACAGCTGCCCTGGACACAGAATTGACTTGCGCCTCCATGGACATCTGTGAGTCCAAAATGACTCCTGGGCCATGCACCTGGTTCTTCAGGGGTACAGTTACCCCATTCAGGACCAGGGAGTCCCGCACACCTGCTTCCCCCGTCCCCCAGAAACAGTACTTCTGTCTTGTTGGGATTCAACCTCAATCTCTTAGCCATCATCCATCCTCCAACCACTTCCAGATACTCACACAGGACATTCACTGCCTTCACTGGTTCCGATATAAGCGAGAAGTAGAGCTGGGTATCATCTGCATACTGATGAACACCCAGCCCAAACCCCCTGATGATCTCTCCCAGCGGCTTCATATAGATAGATATTAAAAAGCGTGGGGGGAGGACTGAGCCCTGAGGCACCCCACAAGTGAGAGCCTAGGGGTCTGAACACTCATCCCCAAACACCACTTTCTGGACACGGCCCAGGAGGAAGGAGCAGAACCACTGCATAGCAGTGCACCCAGCTCCCAGTCTCTCTAGACAGTCCAGAAGGGTGTCATGGTCAATGGAATCAAAGGCCGCTGAGAGAACCAGCAGAACTAGGAACCAGATTTCACCCTTGTCCCTAGCCCGCTGGAGATCCTTGACCAGCGTGACCAAGGCAGTTTCAGTGCCATGGTGAGGCCTGAATCCCAATTGGAAGGGATCCAAATGGTCCACATCCTCCAGGCGTGCCTGGAGTTGTTCAGCAACCACCTGCTCAATCACCTTGCCCAAGAATGGAAAATTTGAGAACGGGCAATAGTTAGCCATATTGGCCGGGTCCAAAGATGTTTTTTTAAGAAGCGGTTTAATAACCACTAGGAAGGCTCCCTCACAGAGGGAAGCATTCATCACCCTGCAGAGTTCAGCCCTGTCCAGCTCACTTTTATGAGCCAGGATGGGCAAGGATCAAGGAGACAGGTGGTTGATTTCACTCTTCCAAGCGGCCTATCCACATCCTCAGAGGCAACAGATTGGAATTAATCCCATGCAACTTGACTACGTGGGACTGGAATCCATGGGATTTAAGCATGTCAAGTGCTGTCGCTTTCCTCTTACCTCTATCAACTATGCTAATCCACAGCTTCTTCTAGCAAAGATTTCTGTGTGGTCCATGAATTGCCAAGCTGGCTGCACTGAATTTGGTATCTCACCCCCAACAGGTGGTATTCCCAACATGGCACCTATGAAGACCTCATTCCCCTCAACACTCTTCCACCTCTCTCACCTTTGAAAGTGAGGCAGGGATGATCTCTTGCCTGGAACGCTAGAGAGATTTGAGAGAGGAGGTGGGAGGAATGTCGTTTCTTCCCACTTTGTCTTTTAATTCTTTAGGCTTGCAGAGAGAAATCAACACCTGAGTAGAAAGCAAATCCACCAAGTGGACATTGTAATTCAAATGATTGAGCTTTTAGCAATGCATAATGGGAAGGGGTGGGGGCTTGCCATTCTTGCAATAAAAATGACGGGAGGGCTTGTTAGTATATCCTTGGTTTTGCCTGTCAAACGTTGTAAAATGACATATTTTTATTTATATATTTCTGTGTTCTTAAAGCCTGCATTTTTTTATAGAAAAGCTTGATATAAATAATCTTAGCTCACGTTGCTGGTTTTCAAGAAGATCCTTTGTTGCTTTCTTCAGCAGGTCTTGGAGCATATTTGATGGTGCTCATCAGGATCCCACCGGGCTAACAACTGCTCTTGAGACTACAGACCTGGTTGGGGTGTTGCACATGTTATACTGCATTCTTTTTCACGGCACAATTGCAGACCTGAGCACGACTAGCCCGAAAGAGAGCTACGCTGAGAACACTGTTCAAGTGGCTCTCAAGAGTTTACGTTTCTTCAACAGTTTTGCAGTTCTTGATCTACCAGCTTTCCAGGTAATATTCTCCACCACTCCTCAATGTACGCACACACTGGGGTGGTTCAGACACCACCACCCCTGACATGGCATGGCGTTACATGGATGAATAGCAAGGAACCTTAAGTAAGCACACTATGTACCTTCAGTCCTACCTAAGATGGCAAATTATGGTTTCTACTTGCCTTGCCATCCAGGATTGGAAACTAGGGTTGGATGGCAGGGGGGAGCACAGGAGCCCAAGGCTCCGGACTGCTCATTGACATAATGCAGCCCACCCCTCACTTGGCATTCAACCTGAACCCCCCCACCCAAATGCTTGAGAACTATTAGACTTCCCCTTGTTACGTATATGTGTTTATACAAAATCCATAGAACTGGAAGCAGGACTTCCTGACACCCACCTCCCCTTTGCTGCCAGACATGTGCATCCTTGAAAAGCTCCTGGAAGTTGCGGGGGGTGGGGCAGGACAGAGTCATGTGTCCTGTGGTTCCCCCTCTTTTTTTAAGAGAGTGCTGCCTAAGCAATTTGGGCAAGCAGCTCTTTTTTCTCAAAAGGTGATGAGCCCAAGTGCAGGACTATGGGCAGCATGAAGATTCAGATAAGCACAAATAATCCCCAAGTTCATAGGTACGTTTTCCATTTATCTTCAGAGTCTAAACAATTGGAAGGCGTCAGGGAGAAGCAGTGCAGGATTCTGAACTGCTATTAAAACTGGTTAAAGAGGAAATACATTGTTTCCTTGAAAAATGACTTTTAACATTTATATACAAACTCTGGTGCCCTCTGGTCTGTTGTTATCAGCGACGGTTAAACATGGACCACTAGAAGATACGGGAACCTGTGTTGGGGAAAACGGACTAAACCCAAGAAGATGTCAGCACGTAATACACTGTAGTAAATGACTCTGAGGCAATCTCCCAGGGACGCCAGTGCAAGGAGCAGTTAAATGAATGCCAGAAAAGTTTTTCCTGCTGCATTCTAGCTAGACGTGGACCCAGCAGCAATACCCTACCCTTACAGAAGGATGGGCAGAAACAGAACATAAGATGACTTCTATCTTTCACAGTCCCATTGCTTACTCAGAAGGCAGGCAGCTGCTCACTTGGTTCTGACTTTGAAGTGAGGTGCTCCTTAGACTGGTGACTAATGGTGTCCTGGTCCTGGGTCACAGGGGGGTTGGCCCTCAAACTTGTTTTGGCTGCCGGGTGGTCAACATTTATGTCTTGCCATTCTCTCAAGTGCCATGATGTTTAAGGGGTTGATGAGCACAGCCAGAAAGATCCCTCTGCCTGAAGCCAAATCCAGAAAGTCAGTGAGTGGTCAAGTTGCTGCACAAGGATACCTGCAGCCTGGAACCTTGTCATGGAAACCATGCTCTCAGACATGGCTCTCGAATTCAGAGCTACACCTGCCACTTTTTGAAAGTACATGTACAGTAGCCCTCTCAGGGCCCAATGGTGGTCAAGCAAGCAAGGTTCCCAACTGTCTTGTATTAGGATTTGGAAGAGATTTGGTGAAATGACCCAGTAATTTGAGGGGAAGGACTTAATAAAATTGTCCAACATGCAACCTTGTTTCTCCAACTCATTTTGATGGCTATTGAACTCAATGGGCCTTACTTCAGAGTCAAGCCTCATCCCACTCGGGGCCACTCAAGCTGTTTTGCTACTAAAAATAAAACAGTAATACCACATTAAATACCTAGCCATTTGCTGTTCTTTCATAATACCCAGTGCAGGGTTCCTCATTTTGCCTAATGGTAAAGATGGCCCTGATTGGGACCGCCAATTTCTGAGGAAATGTTTCTCTGAATCCCAGTTGCTGTGGGCTGTTGCCTTCATGCCCAGTTTTTGAGCTTGTTGGGGACATCTGGCTTAATATTGAATTAGGTGAGACGGTTGTCTGATCCAGCAGAGCTTAAGTTCTTATGAAATTGCGCTAGGAAATGTTTTATCATGGCATATTAATTTGGGCGATGGAAGGTGTATCTTTCTTTTTGAAGCAAATATGGCTGTTGGGGGAGGGAAGGAGGGAGGGGAGAAGACCAGTGGTGGAGCTTCATGCTCTGGCACTGGGGGGCAGAGAGCAGGCGGGGCCGGGGGGGGCGCCTGTGGGGGCAATGCTCACCCAGCGCGGGTGGGCAGCCAGGATGGCACGCTGCCGGGGGGGCGCTCCCCCCGCACTCCTCTTCCTGCGCCAGTGGAGAAGACCCCAGCTTTCTGCTGGATTTTGGCTGGCATGTGTCCACTCTGCCATGTAGGTTAAACACATCTATTTTATGCAAACTCCAAGACAGGGAGCTAAGAACTGTAGATGGCAGATATTTTCCCACAGGCCTATAGGGTTGCTCCATTCAAGCTAGTAGACTTTGATGTTCCTTCCTCATACATCACATTCCCCCTTTGACCTTGTGTCGCTTTTTCTGGCTGACATGTTTATTAAATAGAGGCTGGGGGCTGTGCAGATAAAGTGGGCTTCTCCAGAATAAGCAGGGAGCCCCTTTTCTTCTCCCTCAGCCAACCATCATTTAACACACACACAGACAAAAAAAACCAAGCTAACAGGGATCTTATTCTTTTGATTATACCTTACCAAACAATTATTTAAAAGTACTATCTTTTTGCTTCCAACAGTGTCTCTTGGAACATTCAGTGCCTTCACTATCCTTTGGTATCCTGCTTCTTGTTTCTGAAGAGTGATGTTCTCTTCTCTTACCTTCTTGGACCATTCTCTTGACTAAGCCATATTTTTAACATGCAGCCAAATTTGACACTCAGCAAACCCCTAGCCAGTTCAGAAGAAGCCAGTATAAGCTGCAATTTCAGCTGAATTTGGGGAGTTATTGTTTCATGTATTTTTGTGTTTTTATATTGTAAACCACTCTGACCTTCGGATGAAGGGCAGTATAGCTATTTAATAAATAGTAATAATGTTTATATGTGATATGAGGGTGGCTGTTCAGCACACTCACAAATTAGTAATTAAGCATATATTTTACAGCATTAGTAAAATAAAAAAATATTTCTTCTTTTACTTTTTTACTGAATTTTTTTATTAGAATTATGCTTTCTTGGAAGATACATTGTTAAATTGGTCTGATTAAATTGGGTTTTTAATGCTAACAGAGTGCCAGCAAAGTCATCTCTGCCCTTTTAAAATTAAAATTCACTCTTTATTTACAGTAGTGCATATTAGGAATATCATGCGGTGGGGGGGAGTGAGACATGAATTGAGAGGATACGCTTTGGTTCATTTAACCAAAAAACACAAATCCTAAAGCACTGTATGACTGGTTTATCAAATTTTTACATCCTGAGCATATTACAAATTCTGAGGTAACAAAATGTGCTTTTTCATAGAATTTTGGGTTGGAAGGAACCCCAAGGGTCATCTAGTCCAACCTCCTACACTGCAGGGTTTGGGATGCAAGGTTCTTCCTGAAGTCAGTAGGCACAAGCCAATGGCCAGGTTGCAAAGTCATGTGATTTGTAGCAACACCTCTCTTTGGTTTCATTGGGAATCTGCAAAAAGGTGTAATTTTTCTTTGTTTGTTTTTCAGTCTATCGTGGGCGCTGAAGGACTGTCCCTTGCGTTCCGACACATTATAAGCTCTTTGCTGTGGCACTGTTCCCAGCACCCCTGTGAAGCCCTCTTGCACGAAGTCATTGTGTGCATTGGCTACTTCACTGTAAAGCACCCAGATAATCAGGTAAGGCCATCCATTTGCAGGTTACAGCTCAACTGAGGTTCCCACTCAGAGGAGGCCCTTTTGCCTTTCTTAGAGCAAAAGAGCACAGAGAAGACTTGTCCTAGAGAAGCCACAGCATAGCATCGCCTTTTCTTTAGGGTGCTAGTGAGAACACCCTTACTTGGTAAGCCCCAGAAAAATCAACAGAATGTATTAGAAGTAAACCTGGTTAGAATTTAGTTGTTAAACTGTTTCCCAAAGGATAGAAGATACTAGTACCAACAATACAGGTATTGGTGCACATTGCATTCAGCAGGACTGGGCATTTGGGATTTAATTTAGTGATGGTTCTCAGTCATAAATTTGATCCCAGTTTTTGTCAATATCATTGTTAATGATGCCGTGTTATTTTTCTTACATCAAAGAATGGCGCTTAGAGGGATTCCTTCTTCTTATGAAGGTCGCCTCCAAACCTGCACCTAAATATCACTTGAATTAAACGCTTTGTGTGACAGACTAGGAATTCACTTTCACTTTCTTGTAACTGTGGCTTATACTGGATTTCATGCTTTTTGCAATATTGGAAGGAAACTGCAAGATTTAATGTATTTTTTGAATTAGTCCAAAGATTCTGTTCTACTTTGTAAACCTACCAATATCCCCATTAAAAGAAGAGGAGGCCTTCTTGGTTCCCGAGTGGTCAGGGGACCTGAAATTGGGCAATATCTTTATGAGGACTAAAACATGGTATATAATGGTATATAAATAAATACTGTAATGTAAACCAAAGTGTCAATGAAATTTGAGTCTGGTAAGCAAGACAGGGAGGGTAAGTGAGGAAAAGTTGACTTGATGTTGAAACCACATTGTTGGCACTTGAGGACTCCCCTGAGTGAGTGCTTGAGGGCCCTGCTCTTGCCACTTACCATCTGGCCTGGGGCGGGGCCTGAAGCCTCATAAGGACTGCGTGCTGCTTGCGGCCTGCTGCCCAGGAGGACTCCCCTGAGTGAGTGCTTGAGGGCCCTGCTCTTGCCACTTACCATCTGGCCTGGGGCGGGGCCTGAAGCCTCATAAGGACTGCGTGGTGCTGCTTGCTGCCTGCTGCCCAGGAGGACTCCCCTGAGTGAGTGCTTGAGGGCCCTGCTCTTGCCACTTACCATCTGGCCTGGGGCGGGGCCTGAAGCCTCATAAGGACTGCGTGGTGCTGCTTGCTGCCTGCTGCCCAGGAGGACTCCCCTGAGTGAGTGCTTGAGGGCCCTGCTCTTGCCACTTACCATCTGGCCTGGGGCGGGGCCTGGAGCCTCATAAAGACTGTGTGGTGCTGCTTGCTGCCGCTGCCCAGGAGGACTCCCCTGAGTGAGTGCTTGAGGGCCCTGCTCTTGCCACTTACCATCTGGCCTGGGGCGGGGCCTGAAGCCTCATAAGGACTGCGTGGTGCTGCTTGCTGCCTGCTGCCCAGGAGGACTCCCCTGAGTGAGTGCTTGAGGGCCCTGCTCTTGCCACTTACCATCTGGCCTGGGGCGGGGCCTGGAGCCTCATAAAGACTGTGTGGTGCTGCTTGCTGCCGCTGCCCAGGAGGACTCCCCTGAGTGAGTGCTTGAGGGCCCTGCTCCTTTCTGCCACTTACCACCTGGCCCAGGGCGGGGCCTGACAGGCCTCAGTAGGACAGTTGTTACTGCCGGAGGGGCACAGAGTGTTTTTAAAATGTTTTTAAAAAAAATTCTTTGGATTTTTTGTATATGGGGGGTTGGGGTGGGATGGATGTGTGGTTGGGTTTGGGGAATTATTATTTTTTATTATTTTGATGTTTTTGTAATTTTTACTTTTTTTGTTTGTATTGTTTTATTGGTTTTGTTTGTTTGTTTAAGGTGTTATTTTGTTCTTAGGGGGAGGGGTCAGGGCTGCCGGGGAGTGGGCCCCAGCCCACAAAATGGCTGGGGCATGTTCCACAGGGGGGGATGCACTGGGACAACTGATCTCAGTGATCACGGGTAGGAGGAGGAGTTACGCTAAGACTAGACCATGTCATTACAGAGGGGGCAGGTTTAGTCGTTGTCTGAGGACTATTCCTGCCTCCGGGTCTGGCCCTGACCGGATGGATACTAGAATCAGCAAGGGATACCCACATGACCTGAAGGTGCTGCTGTGCAATGCCAGGTCAATGATTCATAAGACCACTGCCATCCATGACGTGATCATGGATGGAGGACTTGACCTGGCATGTGTAACAGAGACTTGGTTGGATGAAGCAGATGGGCCTGTACTTGCCGCTGCTTGTCCACCAGGTTTCTCTTACGCACAGCAACCCAGGTCATGTGGGCGGGGAGGGGGGGTTGCAGTGATTTTTAGGAAGTCATTAGTCTGCACCAGGCGTCCTATTGGGAAGACCCAGTTCTCTGAGTGCATGTTCTGGAAGTTGGGCAATAGGGGCAGTACAGGATTCCTTTTGGTGTACCGACCTCCCCGCTGCACCAAGGATTCCCTGTCCAAGCTGCTTCAGGTCGTGGCGGATGTTCTCCTGGAGACACCTAGCTTGGTCGTCCTAGGGGATTTTAACATCCATGCCGACACGACCTTACAAGGGGCCGCTCAGGACTTCGTGGAAAGCATGGCCTCCATGGGGCTGTCCCTGAATAAGTCTGGCCCAACCCATAGCCGTGGACATGCCTTGGACCTGGTGTTTACCTCTATGGATGTTGGTGATCTGACACTGAGTAAAAGCGAAACGAAAGAAGTGCCATGGTCAGATCACTTCCTGGTGCAACTGGACTTCTCTGCGACCCATCCCCTCTGCAGGGAGGTGGGACCAATTCGGATGGTCCGCCCCCGCCACTTAATGGATCCAAATGGTTTCCAGAGATGGTAGGGGATGCTTTATCCCATGTTGATGGCCTTTCAGCCGATTCCCTGGTGGCCCGCTGGAATGTGGAGTTAACCAGGGCTATTGAGTGTTTGGCTCCGAAGCGCCCTCTCCGATTGCATGGAGCCCGGACAGCCCCGTGGTTTTCCACGGATCTGAGGGCAATGAAACAATCGTTGAGACGGCTAGAGCGCCGGTGGCGGATAACTCATTCCGAATCTGACCGGACACAGGTTAGAGCTCAACGTCGAGCCTACCAAGTGGCGATAGCGACGGCAAAGAAGAATTTCTTCACCGCCTCTATTGCATCTGCAGAAAACAGCAGCAGGAGACTTTTTCAGGTGGTTCACAATTTAGCGGAACCACCTGCAACATCGGGGCCCAGTACGGGCCACATGTTCTCCTGCAATGATTTTGCAAAGTTTTTTGCAGATAAAATCGCTCAGATTCGGGAAGAAGTAGACTCCACCGTGGGAGCAGGGCCGGGGCGGGAGAGTGCTAGAGTTCTGTCTAGTCAAGTTGAGTGGGATCAATTCCAATTTGTTACTGCCGAGGATGTGGACAGGCTGCTTGGACGAGTGAAACCAACCACCTGTCTCCTGGATCCTTGCCCATCCTGGCTTATAAAAGCTAGCCGGGAAGGACTGGGCGATGGGCTTCGTGGGGTGGTGAATGCTTCCCTCCGTGAGGGAGCCTTCCCAGACCCGCTGAAAGAGGCGGTTATTAAACCGCTTCTTAAAAAACCATCTTTAGATGCGGCCACGATGGCCAATTATCGCCCAGTCTCAAATCTTCCATTCCTGGGCAAGGTGATTGAGCGAGCGGTTGCCGAACAACTCCAGGCACGCCTGGAAGAAGCGGACCATTTGGATCCCTTCCAGTCGGGATTCAGGCCTCATCATGGGACTGAAACTGCCTTGGTCGTACTGGTTGATGATCTCCGGCGGGCTAGGGACAAAGGTGAGAGCTGTTTCCTAGTTCTGCTGGATCTCTCAGCGGCGTTTGATACCATCGACCATAGCATCCTTCTGGACCGTCTTGGGGGGCTGGGAGCTGGGGGCACTGTCATACAGTGGTTCCGCTCCTTCCTCCTGGGCCATGTTCAGAAAGTGGTGTTGGGGGATGAGTGTTCAGACCCCTGGGCTCTCACTTGTGGGGTGCCTCAGGGTTCTGTCCTCTCCCCCATGCTTTTCAACATTTACATGCAGCCGCTGGGAGAGATCATCAGGAGGTTTGGGCTGGGTGTTCATCAGTATGCCTATGATACCCAGCTCTACCTCTCTTTTAAATCAGAACCAGTGAAGGCGGTGAAGGTCCTGCATGAGTGTCTGGAGGCGGTTGGAGGATGGATGGCAGCTAACAGATTGAGGTTGAATCCTGACAAGACAGAAGTACTGTTTTTGGGGGACAGGAGGCGGGCAGGTGTGGAGGATTCCCTGGTCCTGAATGGGGTAACTGTGCCCCTGAAGGACCAGGTGCGCAGCCTGGGAGTCATTTTGGACTCACAGCTGTCCATGGAGCCACAGGTCAAATCTGTGTCCAGGGCAGCTGTTTACCAGCTCCATCTGGTACGTAGGCTGAGACCCTATCTGCCTGCGGACTGTCTCGCCAGAGTGGTGCATGCTCTGGTTATCTCCCGCTTGGACTACTGCAATGCACTCTACGTGGGGCTACCTTTGAAGGTGACCCGGAAACTACAACTAATCCAGAATGCGGCAGCTAGACTGGTGACTGGGGGCGGCCGCCGAGACCATATAACACCGGTCTTGAAAGACCTACATTGGCTCCCAGTACGTTTCCGAGCACAATTCAAAGTGTTGGTGCTGACCTTTAAAGCCCTAAACGGCGTCGGTCCAGTATACCTGAAGGAGCGTCTCCACCCCCATCATTCTGCCCGGACGCTGAGGTCCAGCGCCGAGGGCCTTCTGGCAGTTCCCTCATTGCGAGAAGCAAAGCTACAGGGAACCAGGCAGAGGGCCTTTTCGGTAGTGGCGCCCGCCCTGTGGAACGCCCTTCCAGCAGATGTCAAAGCGATAAACAACTACCTGACATTCAGAAGACATCTTAAGGCAGCCCTGTTCAGGGAAGTTTTTAACGTGTGATTTTATTGTATTTTTGGTTTTTATGGAAGCCGCCCAGAGTGGCTGGGGAGGCCCAGCCAGATGGGCGGGGTATAAATAATAAATTATTATTATTATTATTATAAAATGAAGGGTAAGAGGAGATTTCAGACTTCGTAGACACATGTAGTGCTGCACTGTTAGTTCCCATTTTAAAAAAGAAGTTTATTAGTGTATTAACTCAGAGCAGAATATGGTTTTTGGTTTTGGTGTTGAAGTATTTGGGCATTTTGTTAGCCAATATTTTTCTGTGCTCCTCTCCTCTCCCATTCATTTACATTAGTTCCTCAGCACCTGAATGCTTTTATACTAAATGCATGGTTTGCCTGTAAACATGGAAACAAGTGAATTTTTCCACTTGTGAACCTTACTACAGGATTCCTGAGAACTGCTTTGGTGCTGCAATACCTTTAGCCCAACGTGGAGCAGTGCATGCAATTTGTGTGGGAAGATGGAAAACTGCCATAGACTGAGTCAAGACCATTGGCCCATCTAGCTCAGCTACTCTGACTGGCAGCAGCTCTATATAGGTTCAAGCAGTGGTCTGCCAGCCCTGCCTGCACTCTGACTGCACTGGCTGCCAATTAGTTTCTGGGCCCTAGTCAAAGTGCTGTTTTTTAATTTATAAAGCCTTGGCCCAACTCATAGCCGCGGACATGCCTTAGACTTGGTGTTTACCTCTACGGATGTTGGTGATCTGACATTAACTAAAAGCGAAACAAAAGAAGTGCCATGGTCAGATCACTTCCTGGTGCAACTGGACTTCTCTGCGACCCTTCCCCTCTTCAGGGAGGTGGAACCGATTCGGATTGTCTGCCCCCGCCACTTAATGGATCCAATTGGCTTCCAGAGAGTGGTAGGCGATGTTTTATCCCAAGTTGATGGCCTTTCAGCTGATTCCCTGGTGGCCCGCTGGAATGCGGAGTTAACCAGGGCTATTGACTGTCTGCCTCCGAAGCGCCCTCTCCGATTGCATGGAGCCCAGACAGCCCCGTGGTTTTCCCCAGAGCTGAGGGTGATGAAACAATCGTTGAGACGGCTAGAGCGCCGGTGGCGGAAAACTCATTCTGAATCAGACCGGACACGGGCTAGAGCTCAACATCGAGCCTACCAAGTGGCAATGGCGACAGCGAAGAGGGCCTTCTTCACCGCCTCCATTGCATCTGCAGAAAACAGCAGCAGGAGACTTTTTCAGGTGGTTCGCAATCTATCGGAACCACCTGCACCACCAGGGCCTGGTAAGGACCCCAAGATCTCCTGCAATGCTTTTGCAAAGTTTTTTGCAGATAAAGTCGCTCAGATTCAGAAGGAGGTAGACTCCACCGTGGGAGCAGGGCAAGGGCAGGATAGTGCTAAAGTTCTGTCTAGTCCTGTTACATGGGATCAATTCCAATCTGTTACCTCCGAGGATGTGGACAGGCTGCCTGGACAAGTGAAACCGACCACCTGTCTCCGTGATCCTTGCCCATCCTGGCGAATAAAAGCGAGCCGGGAAGGGCAGGGCGATGGGCTCCGTGGGGTGGTGAATGCCTCCCTCTGTGAGGGAGCCTTCCCAGACCCGCTGAAAGAGGCGGTCATTAAACCGCTTCTTAAAAAAACATCTTTAGACCAAGCCAATTTGGCCAACTATCGCCCAGTCTCAAATTTACCATTCTTGGGCAAGGTGATTGAGCGGGTGGTTGCCAAACAACTCCAAGCACGCCTGGAGGATGCGGACCATTTGGATCCCTTCCAGTCGGGATTCAGGCCTCACCATGGGACTGAAACTGCCTTGGTCGCACTGGTTGATGATCTCCGGCGGGCTAGGGACAAAGGTGAGAGCTGTTTCCTAGTTCTGCTGGATCTCTCAGTGGCCTTTGACACCATCGACCATAACATCCTTCTGGACCGTCTAGAGGGGCTGGGAGCACTGTTATACAGTGGTTCCGCTCCTTTCTCCTGAGTCGTGTCCAGAAAGTGGTGTTGGGGGATGAGTGTTCAGACCCCTGGGCTCTCACTTGTGGGGTGCCTCAGGGTTCCGTCCTCTCCCCCATGCTTTTTAATATCTACATGAAGCCGCTGGGAGAGATCATCAGGGGGTTTGGGCTGGGTGTTCATCAGTATGCAGATGACACCCAGCTCTACCTCTCCTTTAAATCAGAACCAGTGAAGGCGGTGAAGGTCCTGTGTGAGTGCCTGGAGGCGGTTGGAGGATGGATGGCAGCTAACAGATTGAGGTTGAATCCTGACAAGACAGAAGTACTGTTTTTGGGGGACAGGGGGCGGTGGGTGTGGGGGATTCCCTGGTCCTGAATGGGATAACTGTGCCCCTGAAGGACCAGGTGCGCAGCCTGGGAGTCATTTTGGACTCACAGCTGTCCATGGAGGCACAGGTTAATTCTGTGTCCAGGGCAGCTGTCTACCAGCTCCACCTGGTACGCAGGCTAAGACCCTACTTGCCCGCGGACTGTCTTGCCAGAGTGGTGCATGCTCTAGTTATCTCCCGCTTGGACTACTGCAATGCGCTCTACGTGGAGCTACCTTTGAAGGTGACCTGGAAACTGCAATTAATCCAGAATACGGCAGCTAGACTGGTGACTGGGAGCGGCTGCCGGGACCACATAACACCGGTTCTGAGAGATCTGCATTGGCTCCCAGTACGTTTCCGAGCACAATTCAAAGTGTTGGTGCTGACCTTTAAAGCCCTAAACGGCCTCGGTCCTGTATACCTGAAGGAGCATCTCCACCCCCATCATTCAGCCAGTGAGATCCAGTGCCGAGGGCCTTCTGGTGGTTCCCTCATTGCGAGAAGTAAGGTTACAGAGAACCAGGCAGAGGGCCCTTCCAGCAGATGTCAAGGCAATAAACTATTTTAATTTTAAAAGACAACTGAAGGCAGCCCTCTTTAGGGAAGTTTTTAATGTCTGATGCTGTACTGTTTTTAATATTCAGTTGGAAGCCGCCCACAGTAGCTGGGGAAACCCAGCCAAATGGGCGGGGTATATATAATAAATTATTATTATTATTATTATTATTATTATTATTATTATTATTAGGCCCAGGACTGCAATGCTTCAAGATCGCCTCTCCCCATAGGAACCCACCCAGATTCTGTGATCATAATGTGAGGCCCTCCTTCGCGTGCCCCTTCCACAAGAGGTCCAGAAGGTGGCAACACAAGAAGGGGCCTTTTCTGCAGTGGGTCCCCATTGGTGGAGTGATCTCCCCAGGGAGACTCTCTGGGCACCACATCATTGCATATCTTTAGGCACCAGGTGAAAATATTCCTTTTCAACCAAGTCTTGGGCTGTTAATTAATCAATGGCATTTTAAATGTATATTGGGAGGTGGCATTATTATTACTATTATTATATGCATTTTGCGCTTTTGTGTTGTAAACCACCCTGTGACCTTCAGATGAAGGGCAGTATATAAATCAATCAGTAAATAATACCTGGGAATGTGGAGGAATGTACCTGGGAACTTCTCTTTCACCCAGCTCAAGATCTATAGCCCATCGCCATCCTTTTAGCATGACAATCACTAGAAGTTGAGACTCTTTGCCTTCTCTGGCACCAGTCCTTCGGAATGCTGACTCCAGAGCTAAAAGCAGCATTTTGGAATATGGAGCATCATTTAACTCCAGGGAAGCAGGCTCCAGAAACAGGCCTCTGCCCCTCCTTCCACACGCCCTTCTGACCGTATTTTTGTTATGCATTCATGCTGAATTCCCAAGAGGCAGGACTGCGCTCTTTGAATTCCCATTGCAAAATAAAAGTGGCCTGGTTGGCATACAGAAGTGCCAAAATTCCTCTTACAGGTTAACTTTTTTATTTTATTTTTGGCAGAAATTTAGCGACAGATGTGGCTCATTAGAAAGGGCTGGGCCGTGCGAGCGTGCCAGGAACAGCAGACAACAGAGATTCCCAAGACAAGTCCATTCTGTGCTCATCACTGCTGACACTTGTGCCCCGAGGCAAAGGTCTGACCACCTTGCAAGTAGGCACTGTGCCACCATGGCAGATGGCCTTTGTGAGGGCAGCCAAGAGGCAGAGTCTGAGGCTGTGTTTCGTCTCAGAGTGCTAGAGGCTGTATTGCTGCAAGGCTTTGCAGTCTGTATAGCGCGAGGGGCTGAGGCCATGAGCCAGTGTGATGTAAAGACCTGGCAGAGCACAGAGTTCAAATCCCCACTTAGCCATGAAGGTCACTGGATGACCTTGGGCCACTTGCAGTCTCTCAGCGTAACTTACCTCACAGGATCAATGGGGGATTGAATGAGGAGGGGGAGAACCACAGACGCCACCTTGAGCACCTTGAAGGAAAGTTGTGGTATAAATGTAATAGTAAATAAAATAAAGTAGATCCTTAGGTGCTTCATAGCTCCATTTAAGAAGCTAAACAGATCTGGGCCTTGCTAGTGTCTGGATGGGAAGCTTCTCTTTTCTGATGTTTCGGCAGCATTGGGGCAATAAGGGCAAGATGCAGATTTAAAACAATCACTTGGTTACTCCATCTATGGTTGGTTATAAGAGCTGCATGGACATATGTTGTCATGTTTTGGAAAACTGTGCCCCCTTTGCAGAGATTTTTGTTGTGTGAACTTCTCACCCTCAGTAGACATGTATGTATTTTAATTATTTTTATTTATGTACAGCCCTTAATCAGAGGATCACGGTTTACAGGTAGATGTATAGTTCCATATATATTTATTAATAGAGGTCTGGATTTGATTGTTTCCTCAGTAGCCTTGAGCACATTTCAGAGTGGGAAGGCAGATTTGGGAGGGGGGATTTTAGCAGCGCTTTCTTTTTTAGAGTGCCAATCCTTTCTCCCTTTTTTGGCCAAGGCTCTGAAAAGGACTCTGAGCATCCTCCTCCCCTTCTTCCTTACTCATCGCCTTAAAGGGGTCAGAAGACCAAGTCCTCCCCCTCCCTAGTGGAACATGGGAAGCTGCCTCACCACTGGGCCAGCTGGCTCAGGATTAGCTACTCTGATTGCCCACAGCTCTCCAAAGTTTCAGACAGAGGCCTTTCTCAGCCCTGCCTGGGGATGCCAGAGACTACCCTGGGACCTTCTGCATGCAAAACATGTACTATCCCCCCGCCCTGCTCCAACTATGGAGGGCAGCTCATAGCAGATTCTGAGCCCCAAAACTATGCACGCTTGTGCGCGCACACACACACACTGATGCACACATAGTTGTTTCAGAGAGAAAGGGAAGGTTCAGCCTCTGTTTGCCCCCAAGTCAGCTGTTTGGTGGCCAGGATTTCCTCCGCATTCTTCACACTGCCACCTGCAAATCTGGCAGAATCCCCACACTTTATTAGCCACCATTAATTCTGTTGGCTTAACAGGTCCCACGATACCATGGATGGGTGTACAAGTGAAACCGGAGTAATAAGAGTAATGCTCCTGCCTTTGGGTAAGCCAATCAGGGGCTTACTGTGGGATTACAGTTTCTAATTCAAAATGTTGTCTTTAATTAACAACCCTCTTGCAACTTGTGGCACTTTTGGTTTTTCCTTGCTATCTGATCTAATTAATGAACACAATTAGTATGTGCTATCAACTGTTGAACTCATTTGCATTTTATATTGAATGTGGTCTGATAATTAAATTAACATGAATGACAGATGAGCTGGCTTCCCCCACATTACTGTACTGGGAATTTTAAAAGAAAAAAGCCTTTGCATATCCATTACAAATATTTTGTAATTGGGCAAATCTTTGCAGATTGAAGTACTTGGACACATGAACTTGCATGACGGGATGCAAATGTGGTTGGCACGGTTCATTTGTCCCACAATGCCCCAAATCATAAATCCGACAACATAGTCCTTCAACATAAAACATCCGCCTTGTGTTTTACTCTTTTTTGTCAGCCTTACAGCTCCAAGACTCTGGAAATGCAATGCACAAATGTTATTGTTCTGAATTGTGTATTTGATACAGACTGACTCAGAATTAGTGGCTTGGGAAAAGATTTTAAACTACATTTCTCTAAATTTAAAATATTGATTGGAAAACAATCTTTTGGAACGAATGTGAATAAATATTCAGAATAATTTGCTGTTAGATTTAATGAGCAGTTCAGTGCAGAACTGCAATGGAACACTTTGGGCATCATCAGCACATCTGATGGAAGCATTTCGTTAAGAGAGACCTCATCATATCTCATTTATACCCAAAACTGGGTGGGATCATAAAGTTACTTTCTTGGGATCCAACCTCCCGTGTTTACACTACTGTTGTAAAAGATGCTCACAGAACGGGATGCATTTTGGTTACGTTTTAGACATTTACAAGGTACTAAGTAACTGAAAATTGAATTTTATGTGAAATGGGCATACTCTTGTTTCTTTAAACAAACAAACACTAAAATCAGCTGGTGCATAAATAACTTTAATGGCAGATAGATTCAGGTAGGTAGCCGTGTTGGTCTGACGCAGTAGAAATATATTTTAAAACTTTTTTTAAAATTGTCCAGTAGCACCTTAGAGACCAACTAAGTTTGTTCCTGGTATGAGCTTTCGTGTGCATGCAAACTTAGTTGGTCTCTAAGGTGCTACTGGACAACTTTTTTATATATTTAATGGTGGAGGTGGTGATGTAAACTCATACCTTCATTGGATCATATTTTCTTCCATTAGCTGTAGTCTTATTCTGCAGGATATAACTAATAATCACTCTGGCCTACTAGTTGCCTTTCAGAAGAAAGTGGCGATTGCCAATAGCAACAGTTAGGCAATGTAAAAAAAACCAGTCTTTTTTAGGCATACAGTGGCACCTCGGTATACGAACTTAGTCCGTTCCGGAAGTCCGTTCTTAAACTGAAACTGTTCTTAAACCGAGGCGCGCTTTCCCTAATGAGGCCTCCTGCCGCCAGTGCCCTTCCACTGTTCGGATTCCGTTCTTAGACTGAGGTAAAGTTCTCAAACCAAGAGGCTATTTCCGGTTTTGCAGTGTTTGTAAACAAAATCATTCTTAAACCGGACTGTTCTTAAACTGAGGTACCACTGTAATTCCATTGAATATGTCATTTCTTGTGAGGCAAGATGATAAACCTTAAACACTAGAGTTTTTACAACTAAATAGCTTAATTTAGGCAGTGGATCCCATTCGGTGGTCTGTGGACCCCGGGGAATCTGCACAGCCCACCCAGGGGATCTGTGGCACCATTCACATAACAAAAACTACCATAGAGATACCAGAATTTTCAAAAGTTTGGAGTCCATAATCCTGCCTTTACTTGCTAGGCCTGTAACCAAGCCTGTCATTCCTTTCCCTTCAAGGCAATCCTGACATCAAACAGTAATTTTAAAAAAAGTCAGCCCTGACATGATGATGAGAGCCGCCTTCTGTTCTGACCCATGCGACAGCTTTATAGGCTGTAAATCTTCGGCTTTCTCTCTGAGTATAGTGGATTCAGCAAGGCAGAAAAACTGACTTGCTCTGTGTTTAGGATATTCTAATCCAACAGATCTCAGAAAGCCAGGGATTTTTTCCAGCCAGAACTCACTGGACCTCAGTTCCGGCCCCTCTCAGGTGGCGCCATTGCCATTCAAGAGAACAAGGGAGGTGTTCATTGTGAGTTCCAGCACTTCTTTTTCTAGAAAAATAACATTGCAGAAAGCTATATTATGAATTTTCAGAGACAATGGATGGACATATCCACCATTTGGGGGGTTTTTTTCTGATAGTGATTTCAGTCCGCATTCACTGAATTTGTATATTTATCTACAGTGATTGGAAAAGGTATTTGATCCCCTGCTAAATTTGCCCGTTTGCCCTCTGACAAAGAAATGACCAGTCCATAATTTTAATGGTAGGTTTATTGTAGCTGTGAGAGTCGGAATAACAACAGGAAAACCCTCAGAAACCCAGAAGACAAAAGTCAGAGATTGATGTGCATTATAATGAGTGAAATAAGTATTTGATCCCCTATCAACCAGCCAGATGTCAGGCTACCTGGTATCTTCACTGTATGTAATGAGCTAAGATTAGAAACTCCTGCTGTAAGGGAGAGGTCTTACCTGTAAGCCCAGCTCATTACTGTACCTGTACAAAAGACACCTGTCAACAGAAGCAATCAATCCAGCAGATTCCAAAGTAGCCACCATGACCAAAACCAAAGAGCTGTCCAAGGACGTCAGGGACAAGATTGTAGACCTGCACAAGGCTGGACTGGGCTACAAGACTATTGCCAAGCAGCTTGGTGAGAAGGTATCAACAGTTGGTGCAATAATTCGCAAATGGAATAAACACAAAATAACTGTCAGCCTCCCTCAGTCTGTGGCTCCATGCAAGATCTCATCTCGTGGAGTTGCAATGTTCAGGAGAATGGTGATGAAGCAGCCCAGAACACAGGGGGAACATGTCAATGATCTCAGGGCAGCTGGGACCATAGTCACCATGAAAACAGTTGGTAACACACTACGCCGTGAAGGACTGAGATCTTGCAGAGCCCGCAAGGTCCCCTTGCTCAAGACAGCACACGTACAGGCCCGTCTACAGTTTGCCGATGCACATCTGAATGACCCAGAGGAGAATTGGGTGAAAGTGTTGTGGTCAGATGAGACCAAAATCGAGCTCTTTGGCATCAACTCAACTCGCCGTGTTTAGAGGAGGAGGAACACTGCCTACGACCCAAAGAACACCATCCCCACTGTCAAACACGGAGGGGGACATATTATGCTTTGGGGGTGTTTTTCTGCTAAGGGGACAGGACACCTTCACCACATTGAAGGGAGGATGCACAGGACCATGTATCATCAAATCTTGGGTGAGCACCTCCTTCCCTCAGCCAAGGCATTGAAAATGGGTCAAGGATGGGTATTCCAGCATGACAATGATCCAAAACAAAGGAGTAGCTCAAGAAGAAGCACATTAAGGTCCTGGAGCGGCCTAGCCAGTCTTCAGACCTTAATCCCATCGAAAATCTGTGGAGGGAGCTGAAGGTTTGAGTAGCTACACATCAGCCTCGAAATCTTACTGACTTGGAGAGGATCTGCAAAGAGGAGTGGGACAAAATACCTCCTGAGATGTGTGCAAACCTGGTGGCCACCTACAAGAAACATCTGACCTCTGTAACTGCCAACAAGGGTTTTGCCACCAAGTACTAAGTCATCTTTTGCAAAGGGATCAGATACTTATTTCACTCATTATAATGCACATCAATCTCTGACTTTTGTCTTCTGGGTTTCTGGGGGTTTACCTGTTGTTATTATGACTCTCACAGCTACAATAAACCTACCATTAAAATTATGGACTGGGCATTTCTTTGTCAGAGGGCAAACGGGCAAATTTAGCAGGGGATCAAATACTTTCCCCCCTCACTGTAGCTCTCATTAATTCCTATGTGGTTAGAGGCTAAGTGAGGTCTTCCCCAACAGCCTAGTTAGAACCATTTGGCTCCTCCCTTTCCAGGGTTGTCTCCATTCACCGCCATTCTTCATGGCTGAATCAGAAGCAGAAATGAGACACTGAAGCCTTCTCTGTTGACCTGGTTGGGGCCAGTTGCCATTTTGACCCTCCCCTCCCAAACCTATCTCCTGTATTGTCCATTCCATCAGATCCTTTTGTGACCATGTGGAAGAACTGTTCTTGGAATTACTCATTTTCCTATCCACACTCTGTTCTCCTTTTAAAAAATAGTCTCTTTGTTTGCATGGCATGTATTTTTAAAAATTGTATATTTTTATTACACCTGCTGTCTGAATTCAAAAAGCTTAAGGAGCTACTAGGTGAGATCCCGTGGTCAGAAATACTCAAAGAGAAGGGAGTCCAAGATGGATGGAAGTTTTGAAATATTGAAGGTCCAAATGCAGACAATTCCAACAAAAAAGAAAACGAATCTATTTCACTAGTGAAATCACTAGGGCACTGAAAACTCTGCTCACTCATGTTTAAGCAGCTCACAGAAAGAATATGCTGTGTGACTACATGGTACAATTAAAGATAGGCTAATGCCAGAAAATAATTCATCCTAATCGTCTCTGAAAAGAGTGGTGAAAGCTGTACTGGGATGCAATCTCAAAAATGATAGAATGATCTCGATATGAATCCAAGGCAGACCTTTTAACATCACAGTAATCCAAGTAATCCAACTACTGGTGCTGAAGAAACTGAAATTGACCAATTCTATGAAGACTTACAACACCTTATAGAATTGACACCAAAGAAGGATGTTCTTCTCATTACAGGGGATTGGAATGCTAAAGTAGGGAATCAAGAGATAAAAGGAACAACTGGCAAGTTTGGTCTTGGAGTTCAAAACGAAGCAGGGCAAAGGCTAATAGAGTTCTGCCAAGAGAACAAGCTGGTCATCACAAACACGCTTTTCCAACAACACAAGAGACGACTCTACACATGGACATCACCAGATGGGCAGCATCGAAATCAGATTGATTATATTCTCTGCAGCTAAAGATGGAGAAGCTCTATACAGGTATCAAAAACAAGACCTGGAGCCGACTGTGGCTCAAATCATCAGCTTCTTATAGGAACATTCAAGCTTAAATTGAAGAAAGTAGGAAAAACCACTGGGCTGGTAAGATACAATCTAAGTCAAATCCCTTATGAATACACAGTGGAAGTGAGGAACAGGTTTAAGGATTTAGATTTGGTGGACAGAGTGCCTGAAGAACTATGGATGGAGGCTCTTAACATTATACAGGAGGCAGCAACGAAAACCATCCCAATGAAAAGGAAATGCAAGAAAGCAAAGTGGTTTTCCATCGAGGCCTTACAAATAGCGGGGGAGATAAGGCAAGCAAAATGCGAGGGAGATAGTGAAATATACAAGAAATTGAATGCAGATTTCCAAAAAATAGCAAGGAGAGACAAGAAGGCCTTCTTAAACGATCAATGCAAACAAATAGAGGAAAACAACAGAATGGGAAGAACCAGAGATCTGTTCAAGAAAATTGGAGATATGAAAGGAACATTTCGTACAAAGATTACCATAATAAAGGACAAAAGTGGTAAGAACCTAACAGAAGCAGAAGACATCAATAAGATGTGGCAAGAACACACAGAGGAATTATACCAGAAAGATATGGATGGCTCGTACACCCCAGATAGTGTGGTTGCTGACCTTGAGCCAGACATCCTGGAGAGTGAAGTCAAATGGGCCTTAGAAAGCACTGCAAATAACAAGGCCAGTGGAAGTGATGGTATTCCAGCTGAGCGATTTAAAATTTTAAAAGACGATGCTGTTAAGGTGCTACATTCAATATGCCAGCAAATTTGGAAAACTCAGCAGTGGCCAGAGGATTGGAGAAGATCAGTCTACATCCCAATTCCAAAGAGTGCTCCAACTACCGCACAATTGCACTCATTTCACACGCTAGCAAGGTTATGCTTAAAATTCTACAAGGCAGGCTTAAGCAGTATGTGGACCGAGAACTCCCAGAAGTGCAAGCTGGATTTAGAAGAGGCAGAGGAACCAGAGACCAAATTGCAAACATGCGCTGGATTATGGAGAAAGCTAGAGAGTTCCAGAAAGAACTTCTGCTTCATTGACTATGCAAAAGCCTTTGACTGTGTCAACCACAGCAAACTATGGCAAGTTCTTAAATAAATGGAAGTGCCTGATCACCTCATCTGTCTCCTGAGAAATCTCTATGTGGGACAAGAAGCTACAGTTAGAACTGGATATGGAACAACTGATTGGTTCAAAATTGGAAAGGAGTACGACAAGGCTGTATATTGTCCCCCTGCTTATTTAACTTATATGCAGAATTCATCATGCGAAAGGCTGGGCTGGATGAATCCCAAGCCGGAATTAAGATCGCCGGAAGAAATATCAACAACCTCAGATATGCAGATGACACAACCTTGATGGCAGAAAGTGAGGAGGAATTAAAGAACCTTTTAATGAGGGTGAAAGAGGAGAGCGCAAAATATGGTCTGAAGCTCAATATTAAAAAAACTAAGATCATGGCCACTGGGCCCATCACCTCCTGGCAAATAGAAGGGGAAGAAATGGAGGCAGTGAGAGATTTTACTTTCTTGGGCTCCATGATCACTGCAGATGGTGACAGCAGCCACAAAATTAAAATACGCCTGCTTCTTGGGAGAAAAGCAATGACAAACCTAGACAGCATCTTAAAAAGCAGAGACATCACCTTGCCAACAAAGGTCCGTATAGTTAAAGCCATGGTTTTCCCAGTAGTGATGTATGGAAGTGAGAGCTGGACCATAAAGAAGGCTGATCGCTGAAGAATTGATGCTTTTGAATTCTGGTGCTGGAGGAGACTCTTGAGAGTCCCATGGACTGCAAGAAGATCCAACCTCTCCATTCTGAAGGAAATCAGCCCTGAGTGCTCACTGGAAGGACAGATCCTGAAGCTGAGGCTCCAAGACTTTGGCCACCTCATGAGAAGAGAAGACTCCCTGGAAAAGACCCTGATGTTGGGAAAGATGGAGGGCGCAAGGAGAAGGGGACGACAAAGGACGAGATGGTTGGATAGTGTTCTCGAAGCTACCAGCATGAACTTGACCAAGCTGCAGGAGGCAGTGGAAGACAGAAGTGCCTGGCGTGCTCTGGTCCAGGGGGTCACAAAGAGGCGGACACGACTGAACGACTAAACAACAACAACAAATAGTCTCTGTAGCCCTTCTGCTTTTCCCCATGGCATTCACACAAGAACTAGAAGAGCTGGACGTCTGCAGAGCAGCCAGTGAAGGCACAGATACTTGCCCATATTTATAACCGGAGAACCTGGGGAAAATATTTCTCTCTTTGTTTGTGTGTGTCCATTTCCAAGCTTTTTTCTCTTTCCTTCCCTCCCTTCCCCCTTTGGCTGTGTATTTTCTTACATCTGTTACTTATCTATATACCATTTCTCTTAGAACTAGTTTATCTGTTTTAAATGCAGGGCTGTTTATCCTTTCAATTTTATTAAGCTGGCTATTTAAACAATGTTTAAAAGGTGTCACAGTTTTCTTTGTTTTACAGGCTTAGGCTGCAATCCCACCCCTGTTAAGGCTGTTTGAAGTCAGTGAAATTTAGGAACACCTACTTGTACACAAAAACAGGCTGCACATACTGTTGCATGCAGGATTGTGACCTTTAACTGGAGTCCCAAACACATTCACTTGGAATGCCAAGTTCTACAGAAATTCATTTGGTTCTTTCAATACTGGCTTTCTTTGTTTGTTTGTTTTACAATGGATTTTAAAAATGTGGAAGTGGTAAATAAATCAGTATTACTGCCTATGGCAGGGGAGATCTGTTATTATGATAGTCCTCATTCTTAAATGAAAAAAGTACAATGCCAGTCATGGAGTGGGGGGGGGGCTGAATTGGATTAGCATTGCAGCAGAAAGGAAGGGAGCTTTATTCCTTTTTCCTCATGCTGCTTTCCTAGTGCTTGTATTTAGCCCTAAAGAGGGGTGTATGGGTGCCCATGTACATGCTGCCCTTCCTCCTGGGGGCCAAACAGTGACTGGGGGTAATGTATGCAAATTTAATGGGAATAGTGAGACAGGAATAAGGATTCGTCCTCTTCCTCCTGGTGCTATGGGCTAGTCAATTATTATAAAAAATATTACTGATATTTGTTTTTTCTTGTAGACGTGCTTAGGATGCTGCTTTCAGTGCACAGAGCCTGCAGGTTTAGAGATGAGCAAAAAGATTTTATAATGTGTATTTCAGTGTATATATAGACAGCTATTTCTTTTTCGTGACTTACCATATTGGCCTGAATATCTGCCGCACCCAAATATAAGACACCTTTAAAATTGGAAGGGAAAAGAAAAAATACCTGAATATAAGCTGCTCCCTTCCTCGCTGCTCCTGACTGCATCCTGGGGGGTGGGGGGGGCCGTGCTGCGTTGCCGGCGTCCTTTCCCCTTCCTCACTCTCCTGCTTCCCGGGGAACGGGCACCACTTGGCCGCGCTCCTGGTGCTGTTTGCCCCGTGTTCCTGGCTGCATACCCTAAGGTCGCGAATATAAGCTGCACCCTAACTTTGGGGGGAAAGTGTGGCTTATATTTGGGCCAATATGGTAATATAATTTATTTTGGAAGGTGGATTTAAGTATGAAGATAAGCTTGACTTTTCAACTGCATGTTCTCTCAGTGGCATTCAATTTGAAGTCTTGTCTTTTTCAAAATACTGAGCACAGGGGGCGGGATTTAAACCAGCATTCAATTTTTTAAATAATCTTTTAATCCCCTGAAATAGTACAATTGCCAGTTCTGTAAAACCATTGGGGGGGGGGGGCACAAGATAAATAGTAGATGAAAACTAAGAACTCCCCCTGCCCCCCGCCCGGAAAATCAGAGCTTTCCGAATGGTGGAGCCCGAGAAATGGGAAGGTACGGAGCTTGACCTAAGCAGTGACATGCCCTTCTGATTAAACACTTACAGTCTGGGATTTGTTTATAGAGTAGCAAAGAAATAAGGCAGATCTGACTTGAAAGGGACATACTCAAGAAACAACTTCTTTTATCGTTATAAATAGTCTCCCGTAGACTCTAGCATTTTAATTGTTAAATGGGGTTTTGTGCCATTAGAAACCATATACTGCTGAAGTTCAGTTCCTGTTGCTTTGAAACTCTTACACTCCCTGGTATGACTGTCTTTGAAATACTCCTCCTGATACAATGGCATCTTGTCTACAGGATCTTAAAATATAGAAGAACTTTCTTCATTAGTGCTTCAGAATGGTATATGTTGGCATGATGGTCACGCTAAAACATTGGTTCCAGCGCTGCCGCTTTGCTTTTGGCACAGGCTAAGGCAGGCTTCCTCAACCTTGGCCCTGCAGATGTTTTTGGCCTACAACTCCCATGATCCCTAGCTAGCAGGACCAGTGGTCAGGGATGATGGAAATTGTAGTCTCAAAACATCTGGAGGGTCAAGGTTGAGTTAATCCACCCATTATAGCTATCTCATCCAGGGTGTTCAGCTGATTATGATGTGACTTTCCCCTTATGGGTCAAGATAAGCTGGTGACAGCAAAGACCATGTAATTTCTGGGGACCGCCATAAAAATAATGGCGATGATTATGAGTTTTAATTTTTTAAAAAAATAAATAGTTTTGCAGTTTTATCTGCATGTGTTTATGTGTCTTTGCTTTCTGCACAAATTGCAGTGGCTGGTGATTGCTGCAATTTCTCTCTCTCTCTCCCTCTCTCTCTCTAACTCCTTTATTTAGCCAATATGTGGAAAAGGAAATAGTCAGAATCCCCAAACTCCTCACTGAGAGTTCAGCAGCTGAACTGTTCCTAATGGTCATGTTCCCATTTGTATGGCAGGATTTGAGAGTGGCAGCCAGTGGCCTTTTAGATCCATTAGCTTTTTAGCTTGAGCATCCCTAAGAGACTAGCATCTGGATAGGGAATAAATAGCTGCAGAAGAGCACAGTCGAGTAGAAAAGAGTGTGTTTTGGCACTTTACTCAACATAGAATTCAACTCCGGTGCAAAGAATATGTTTCTGCAGCATTTAGTTCAATCCCCCCAAGAATCAACAGCTATAGCACATGAAATAAGCTGAAAATGCTGGTATAGAAATATTCTGTGTCTCCAGCAGGGACTTTCCTTTTTGAATATAAAAGTTAGAAAAACATACAGCAGACGGAACCAGTTGCATCTACTGAAGGACCACTTTCTCCCATACAAAGCTGCCCATCCATCACCCCATAGTAGAATTATTTCCTTCGGCAGATTCAACCATTTATAACTTTTAGGCATCCAGCAAAGTCCACCCAGTTCACTCACGCTTTTAATAACATGTGATGTCCTCTGTGAATTACTCTGCTGTAGCTGTTTAATTGATAACTACAAAAGATAATGAGAACACTGAAATAACAGTGGGAACATTTTTCTGTCATCTGTCTGAAGAGAAAACAAATTCTCATTCTCAAAATGCCCTTTGAACCTTACCAAGTGTGTATGTTTAGTTAGAAAGAGTGTCCAACTCTCACCTTTAGTCCACTGTCTGTATTTCTTTTTGCTAGAGATCTCCATCCCAGCAGTGAGAATCAGATTTATAATCCACATCTTATACAAACCTGAATCTAACGGAACTCAGCCCGTTGTATCTGTAGTGATAACCTCCTCCCAACAAATACAAGCTTACATTGTTGTACAGCTCCCAGTGCCATCATGGCTGGACATGGATAAAATTCCAAGAACTGAAAGAGAAATGACAGTCACAGACAGAACCAACCTATATGCTCTGCCATCTGCATTTGAGGATGTGCGGCTCCAACAATTACCTGTACCTTAACTCTCAGCACTGTCCATATTACAGATTGCTGGACTCAACCACAACAGATCTTCCAATGTATGTGTGGTGGGGTTTTTTGGCTGAATCTAGCAGAGGCAATAGAATTGCTATTGGTGATTTCATACTTGAAGTTTCATGCTGTGCCCTGTATTGACATTAGATTAAATTAATGTTTTTGTGCTTCCTCTTCTGACACCAGACTGTTGCCGCTGCCAACTGTTGAAATACTTTTTTTCATAGATCATCTGGCTTTAGACGGCTAATTATTACATTTCAATTAATATACACATTGCAACTCTGCAGGTGCTTTTTGAGGAATCAGAAGACCTCGGATATACTTGGAATGGATTCTGGTCCATAACAGTTCTGCATGTGTTCATTCATAAGTCTATTCCATCCCATTTCAGCATTTGTGTGGGTGTGGTAAAACAGTGTGAAACTCCACATTTAAATGTGTATCTAAATTCATAATGAGGAAATTTATCTCAAAGTAGCATTTAAATCCATATTTTTATCTAAATGGGCACTTTTTGAACTGCATTTTATCCTAAAATACCCTATTTTTATGCACTTTGATTAGTTTTTTAACTGAAAAATGTGTTGCAAAATTTGAAGAAAATAAGGCCACATTTGACTCTCTTAAAAATCTCCAGCCTCAGAGAAAGGTGACTGAAAAAAGTGTGTCCTTGTCTGCAGCTCTTCACCTTCATCACATCATTCATGTTATTGATGCATGTGCCCAAAAATGCTAGCAGAAGAGTTATAAAGATAAATAATCTTGTGGTCTTCACCACTTTTTCTGGAAGGATGGGGCATTAAAAATATTCATGCTACAATCCCTAAGCATAATAACATGCTTTCTTCTTATAAAGTACAGCTCATTAGCATAATCCTTAGTATGCCTACTCAGAAGTAAATGTCTTTAAGTTCAGTGGAGACACGGGTGGTGTTGTGGTCTAAACCACTGAGCCACTTGGGCTTGCCGATCAGGTCAGCGGTTCAAATTCCCATGGCGGTGGTGAGCTCCTGTTGCTCTGTCCCAGCTCCTGCCAACCTAGCAGTTTGAAAGCACACCAGTGCAAGTAGATAAATAGGTAGTGCTGCAGCAGGAAGGTAAATGCGTTTCTGTACTCTTCGGCTTCCGACACGGTGTCCCGTTGCACCAGAAGTGGTTTAGTCCTGCTAGCCACATGACCCGGAAAGCTGTCTGTGGACAAATGCCGGCTCCCTTGGCCTGAAAAGTGAGGTGAGCGCCACATCCCATAGTCGCCTTCAACTGGACTTCACCGTCCAGGGGTCCTTCACCTTTTACCTTTACCTACGTCAGCCTGGATAGGTCAGTTGGTGAGAGTGTGGTGCTGATAATGCCAAGGTTGCAGGTTCAATCCCCATATGAGAGCTGCATATTCCTGCATTGCAGGGCGTTGGATCCTCGGGGTCCCTTCCAACTCTACAGTTCTTTGATTCTATAATTCTGTGAATTGAGAAATTGTATATAGGATTGCACCTTACTTTATAGTTGATTTACATGTGCCATTAATGTGTGAGGCACTTCACAAAGTACAGGAGGACAGATTCCTGCCCCAAGCAGCTTATACCAAACTTTTAGAAGACATCTAAAGGCAGCCCTGTTTAGGGAAGCTTTTAATGTTTAATAGGTTATTGTATTTTAGTGTTTTGTTGGAAGCCGCCCAGAGTGGCTGGGGAAACCCAGCCAGATGTGCTGTGTATAAATAATAAATTATTATTATTATTATTATTATTATTATTATTATTATTATTATACTTAGAATTTCAATACAGGAAAGGCAACAGGAAAAGAGAAAGGAGGCAGAGATAGGATAAACAGGCGCTTGATTTGTTTATTTGTGCTTTAGACTTTATCCCATGGCGTCTTACAAAATGTTTAAAATTACAGTAAAATGCATTAGAATAAAAACATAAAACATATAGAACTCAAAACACCATATAGACAAAATACAGAGGACTAAAAAAACCTGGAAAAATAAAATGGCCTTTGCCTAGTACCAAAACGACATCCAGGTGACCTGGAAGGAGTCTTCCACCATCGGAGTGCTCCCACCAAGTAGGACCTTTCCCCTGTAACTAATCACTGCACCCAAAGAAGATAGTCACTTCACTGACCTTAATTTGCAAGTAGATTTTCTAGAAAGAGCACAGCTAGAGATTATTCTCACACACTACTTCAACCTGCTCAGATCTGGTGAGTGAGAGAACCTTCTCATGCTACCTATCCCTTCTTCACTTTAGTCTTTATCAAATGGGCCGAGTACAAGATACTCTGATAGAACCAGCTGGTTGGTGTAGCATAGCTATCTACTAAAGGCTGAAGCGAGGGCGGGTTATCGGGTATCTCCAGGACTGAGATGAAACACTCAGGGCTAAATGGAGGAAAGAGAGAGAGAGATTGAATTAAGCATTCTCAGCTTCCCAGTCCCACCAGGGTGGCTAACAAGCCATATTTGGTGGGGGGGGGGTTAATTTTACCGAACCAAAATAAAAGTGAGCCACACAGAGGCGTAATAGTAATTATTTTTGGTTTTTTGAGGGAGGGATAGTTTTGTTTTGTGCATTCTGCATTATTGGCTATGAAACATCCATAACACAGTAAGTTGTAAATTAGTAAACAAATTAAAGGAAAGCCTCAGAGATTATAACAAATTGCACCAAACAGCATTAGCTGCAAGAATTGAATTATTTTTACCATTATGGATAATAATAAACCCAAAGTAATAATGATGTGCCAGTAGCAAAACCAAGAAGGGAAGACATTTATAAGAGGTTCTGCAAGCCGTAGGTCCAGTAGAAGAGAACAAAATGCTCAGACTTCAATGGAGTGGGAGTGCCTGAAAGAGGAGTGTTTTGCACATGTTCAAATTTTATTGTTGTTGTTGTTGTTGTTGTTGTTGTTGTTGTTGTTGTTGTTATTTATAGCCCGCCCATCTGGCTGGGTTTCCAAATGCTTTTCAAAATTGTGTTCGATTAAGTGTACTAGATATTACCAAGGTGTGTGTGACTGTGGCTAATACGTAACTGTATGTATTTATGTATTGATGGTTTTTTTATTTAAAACATTTATTCAAAATTTACTATGCAGCTTTGTTCAGCTTTGTATTGATCAGTTTAACACCTGCACACCAGCTCAGTGCTATCCAAAGACACATCGTAGACGGGCCCTTGTTTATGAATAAGGATGAGCAAATGAACTTATTTATATTTCATGTCAGTTTCAAATGCACTCAGCCAAGGGTCCATTTCATCCCAATTTTGGCACATTAAAAAAAGGAAAAAATGCATTTAAATTATACATATGTTATGAATTTTTATATGCATTCTTTCTCTAGACAATGCATTGTGTATGCTTTTCATTTTATTTTCCTGTAAAATGTGCATTTTTGTCAGCATATTTTGAACCAAAATCGAATTGCAAAATTCAAAGAAATATGTAATCCAATTGAAAGCTGCATTCTGGCCCCACATAGAGGTCTAGGACTGGTGAATTAAGTTGGTTTATTCAGGGGCGGACCTTGTTATTGTTGACGTTTAGTCGTGTCCGACTCTTCGTGACCCCATGGACCAGAGCACGCCAGGCACTTCTGTATTCCACTGCCTCCCGCAGTTTGGTCAAACTCATGCTGGCAGCTTCGAGAACACTGTCCCACCATCTCATCCTCTGTCGTCCCCTTCTCCTTGTGCCCTCCATCTTTCCCAACATCAGGGTCTTTTCCAGGGAGTCTTCTCTTCTCCTGAGGTGGCCAAAGTATTGGAGCCTCAGCTTCACGATCTGTCCTTCCAGTGAGCACTCAGGGCTGATTTCCTTCAGAATGGATAAGTTTGATCTTCTTGTAATCCATGGGACTCTCAAGAGTCTCCTCTAGCATCATAATTCAAAAGCATCAATTCTTCAGCGATCAACCTTCTTTATGGTCCAGCTCTCACTTCCATACATCACTACTGGGAATACCATAGCTTTTACTATATGGACCTTTGTTGGCAAAGTGATGTCTCTACTTTTTAAGATGCTGTCTAGGTTTGTCATTGCTTTTCTCCCAAGAAGCAGGCGTCTTTTAATTTCGTGTCTGCTGTCACCATCTGCAGTGATCATGGAGCCCAAGAAAGTAAAATCTCTCACTGCCTCCATTTCTTCCCCTTCTATTTGCCAGGAGGTGATGGGCCCAGTGGCCATGATCTTCGTTTTTTTGATGTTGAGCTTCAGACCATATTTTGCGCTCTCCTCTTTCACCCTCATTAAAAGGTTCTTTAATTCCTCCTCACTTTCTGCCATCAAGGTTGTGTCATCTGCATATCTGAGGTTGTTGATATTTCTTCCGGCGATCTTAATTCCGGCTTGGGATTCATCCAGCCCAGCCTTTCGCATGATGAATTCTGCATATAAGTTAAATAAGCAGGGGGACAATATACAGCCTTGTCGTACTCCTTTCCCAATTTTGAACCAATCAGTTGTTCCATATCCAGTTCTAACTGTAGCTTCTTGTCCCACATATAGATTTCTCAGGAGACAGATGGGGTGATCAGGCACTCCCGTTTCTTTAAGAATTTGCCATAGTTGGTTGTGGTCGACACAGTCAAAGGCTTTTGCATAGTCAGGGGTGGACCTTGGTAATATGCAACCCTGTAGGAGGCCAAACTTTGACACCCTTCCCCCACCCCTTGCTCTGCCGAATTAACCTGGGTTTAGGGAAGGAGGTGCAAGACTCTGGCAGGGTCCTAGAGCCCTCCTACCTCCTTTCCAAACCCTGGTAAGCACTTGCCTGGCTTTGGAAAGGAGACCAGAGAGCTTTAGGACGGTCAAGAGGCTGTCAGCGCTGTCACGCCTTTAAGAAGGCACCCTCCTCAGCTGCATGCCCAGTGCAGCCACAGTTCTTGTGCTGCCCCACATCTGCCTCTGGTTAATTCTAAGGATTTCTCTTCCATCCCCGCTTACATGCTTCCAGTCTAAGGACAAGAAGCAATAGGAATGGGGAAGGGAAGGGACACGGATGAAGGGCAAAGATAATTCCGGAAAGGACTGGGAAGCAAGATAAGGCTTAAATACCATTGCGGGAGCCCACTGAATGTCATGGGAGAGCATTCCTATGATAGGGAGCAGCCAAAGAGAAATGGCAGAGGTGGAAAATGGAAACAGAGATGCAGTGCTTTGAACAGAAATTTGTGGCAGAGGAACAAAGAAAACCATAGAATACATGAAGGGAGGAGGATGTTGATTCTAAATTCTATGATTTAGAATTTTAGGTAATGGAACTGCAAGCCATATGGGGCCATGTAATCTAGTGGAGTGTGGATGGATGCATGTGCAATAATTGTTTAAGAAGAGGGTTGTATGTATCCCAGAAAACAAAGAAGAGGAGGGATTGCTAACCCTGGTGCAACTACTGCAAAGTGTGTCATTGATAAATTGATGTTATACAGGCTATTCTTTTAACCCTGTCATTCCCAAAGGACTGCATAAATGTACTTTAACTAGTGACATGAAAAGAATATAACTTGCAGTTATGCAGAAACATCCTTCATGACCCATTGACACTGATGTTGTAGAGTATATCTGAATCTCCAGTTTGGCTGCTCCCTTTACTCTGCTGCAGGCCTCTGAATGATTCCATCCCTCTGGTACCATCAGTATCCAAGATGCACCAGTGAGAGCTTTAGAACATGGGTGCAGCATTGATTTATAATTTTAAAGACACTCCCTGACACAGGACACTACTCAAATCTTTCTTAGGAAATGATAATTTGTAGGCATGCATACCCTTAGATCCCATGGGCTTGTAAGAACAAAGTTTGAAACTGTGATACTAACTGCTGAGTCAGTTTCTGGATTCAGGTTGCGCATGTTACACCAGTTCTCACTTTGTATTTATATTTACAGGTCCCCACCCCACCCCCACAAAGGCAAAAAGTTGAATATTCGTTTTCAACTTTTAAGTAGTTTCTGCTTTAATTGCTAACACAAATGTTCACAATGGAATGAAGCAGAGACTAGCATGGTCCTTGTTCAATAATAATATGCAAATTCATTAAGCACCCACAATTCTTGAAAAGCAAGAGGAATCCGTCAGAGTAATTCAGCTTTCTTGGGACCCTGTGGCTCTCCCTAAGTACCCGTTGCAACATAGGCATGTGCCCCTCCCAGGAGGAAGTGGTTGAACTTTGCTTTTTCTCATTGGGTGTAACTCAGCCAACTCATGAGATTGTGCCAGTGGGTTTAACTTCTAGAAGGGAAAAGGCAAACATGGATACTTCACAGTAAGTGGAGGTATTTCAAATCATGCTGGTCTACAAAGGATCCCAGATCCCCAGTGAACTGGCTGCCAAGTGGCTACTGGGCTAAGTTCAAGATGCTGGGTTTGGAGTGTCAAGCCCTATGCAGCTGGGAACCAGGATGCCTGACGGACGGTGTTCTGCAGACGAGGTCCGTTCACACAATGTAGGAACTGGACCTTTGGCACCGTGCCGCCTGCCCCTCGGAATCCCCTTCCTCTGAGTATTAGACAGGTACCATCTCTGTTTTCTTTTTGGCAACTACTGAATACCTTCCTCTTCCAGCAAGCCTTTTAAGTTGATATCTTTCTCAGTCTGTGTCTTTATTGGAATTGTTTTTTAAGATACAGTGTTTGTTTTATCATTTATTTGCTGCCCTGGGCTCCGTTGGGAGGAAGAGTGGGATATAAATATAATAAACAAATTCCCTATCACTTGACTTCCTATCACAGTATCAAAATCTTTTGCTTCTGACACCACATTTCTCTTTGCCAAGAATTTTTACAAAAAAATACAGATAAATAATACACAATGGCTGGTAAAATAATAAGTGCATTTAGGGGAAAGGGGGATGTATCTCAGATTTTCTTCTCTCATATTCTCCCTCTTTACCAGAAACAATCTTGGTTTTATCTATCATCTATCTATCTTCTCTATCATATCATCATCTGTTCCCTGGCAAATCACCATCCTTCCCTTGCTATTGTGGGGTTTTGTTTTTTAACTCTGTGGACCTGCCTTTTTAATGTTTTAATATTGGAGTGAGTTGCTATTGCTGCTGTTCTTCAGGCTTCCCTCTCCAGGGTCTTTCAGAGTCAAAACTCTGAAGGCAGATTTGGCCGAACCCCCTCATCTGTTAGAGCTACACATTAGAGAGTTGGGGGCTCTGAGGACCAGACCCCACTCCCCACCCACTGGTGACAGGTTCAGCAGCCCCATGCCAGGAGGCAATGGTGAATCTTCATGCAGAGGAGAGCTGCATGTGGACATCCTCTTTCACGGTTCCCAAGGCAAGGCCTGTCTGGCAGGTGCGTTGGCAGCAAGGGCTGGGATCACGCACCCACACAGCCCGTTGAGACATGCTTGAAGTGGATGAGAGGGATCATCTGCAAACAAACACACACCCCAAAGAGAGGTGCATTTAAAAAGCTTGCAGCAGCCAGAAAAAAGCCTCCCGTGCTGTATATTAATGTGGTTCTTCTTCTGAAAACAGGTGTTAACACACACATACCCTCATTTTCATCTCAAAAGGTATACTTTGCTTGGTCCTTCTAGTTTCATCTGAGTCCCTACAGTAGAAAGGTGGAATTTGGACCATAATGTGAACTGTAACTCAAGGTACTCTTGAGTCAGAGGCAAGGTGGTTTGGATCAAATGCTATTTTCCCCCACTCTGGCATGGAATGAGGAAGAGTCGCTATTTCCATTTCTTTGTTAAGAAGGTTATTGTTCCATTGCATGCTTTGAGTTGTAACACTTTTAGTAGCCATGTTGAATAACATGAACACCAGTTGGTGCAATGAAACACCAGACCAACAAAAATCAACGCTTTCTTGAACATTAACTCCAAGTAATGATACTGTCACATGCTTAAATATGAGACGGAGGGGAAGATAAAAACATGTTTTCAGGTTGTTTGTGAGCTTGTTTTAGGGAAATGTTAGAAATCAGGCATAGGGTTCAGTAGGTCATGTAATGGAGTTCAGGATTCATAAAAGGAGAAATTCTGGGCATTGGGAGGGACATTTTGTGCTCATCACTTACAGTTGCTTCAGTGTTGTGAATCAGGATCCATTTTTTAACCCTGGGAGTAGTTATTTTCTCCCCTAAAACTACACATTTATAAGGAAATGAAAAATCAAATCAAAAACAATGATTTAAAATACAAAATGGAATGTGCAGCATTGGTCAAAATATTGTTTCAATATAACACTTTTAGTATTTTAATAAGACTTCTGCTTCAATGGGGTCCCTTCAGGATGTCAGAAGAGTGATGCCAAATATGTACCTGCTCACATATTTGGCTGTCTTTAAAATTCCATTTGGATTTAGGAGAATTAAGGGGCTCCTATCTGTGTTCACGGAAGGGTTTTCAATTTCATTCTGCCTATTGAACTAAAAAATGTGAACTATTACTTTGTTGATCTTGTTCTTGACCTGAACTGCATTACGAACTGAGAATGTGTTCTTAGTGAATTGTTAAAAGTTCTTTGAAAACTTGTAAATCCCTGTAATTTATGTTCCTCTGGTCTCCATCTCTTCTTTTTTCCCTTCTGTTTTTAATTTGAGTACTGTTCTGTCCAAGTGTGCATACTTGTAAAATGCTGGTTTTTCAAAGTACAATTTATGGTTGCAACCATAGGGTTTTACAGCAGTCCTAAAATTATAATAGATTCCGAAAAGCCAAATTTGGGTCAAGCAGCTCTTTTATATTATTATATAATATATAATAAAAAATATTTTTATATTATTATTATTATTATTATTATCATCATCATCATCAACTTACCAAGTTTCCCTTGTCTAGCTCTGATGTTGACGATTCTTGCTAAGACATTATGGAAGAAGCTAGTAACTTAAGAGTTTCTCTGGAAGATGCCATTAGCAGCTTCACTCTGTGGCTCAAGATGTGTACTGTTATAAACCCTACTCACATGACAACAGTTCCATTTATCTAAACAATTCCCCTTTTAAAGTTTATGGCACTGATAGAAACTCAGATAAAAGAGCAAATGGGAGGATCTTTCTGACTCTGTGCATACTGAGTCCCACTGCAGTACAGCATGCAGTCTCCTTCCCTTTTTGGTTCTGTGTCGCTCACGGGCGTCTCTCATCCCCCCCCCAAACACACATCTGGAGAGGCATTTTATAGGAGCAGCTCCCATTTTCTGACCATCTTTGAATCCTGTCTCCTGCCCTCCAGCAGCTTGCTCTGCCTGCCTGCCTGCCTGCAGGTATTCATCGCCTCTTTGCAATATTTCTGTCTCGTTTATGACACCTTGAGTGAAAAAGTGTAAGGTTGTGTTATTATGGTCTAAGGGAGAGAAGATAGGGTGCAGCAAGAGGGAGAAATAAAAAAAAACCATGGAAAACGGGGTGGGAAGTTGACAAAACAAAAAATGATTATGTATTGGAGTGTATATGTGAACTTTATGAAAATTTAATATAATCGGGGGGAAATAAAATTAGTTTCTCTTGTGCAGTTACTGTACATGAAAAGAAACTGTGAGGACAACATTTTGAGCTGAAAGGTTTTTGTTTTGTTTTTAATCAACATGTTCAGCTTGGTTTTCTCTCTGTTAACATTTTCCTATCACCCTTGTGCCTTATTTTGCTCTAGCTCCCTCCTTCCAGCTGATCTGGGAAATCGGCCCCTGTTCCTCTCATGTTGTGCTGTCTCCATTTCCCAGGTGATTGTGCAGTCGGGCCGCCATCCTACTGTCCTGCAAAAGCTCTGCCAGCTGCCCTTCCAGTACTTCAGCGACCCTCGCCTCATCAAAGTGCTCTTTCCCACGCTCATAGCTGCTTGTTACAATAACCCCCAGAACAAGAGGATCCTGGAGCAGGAGATGAGTTGCGTGTTACTCGCCACATTCATCCAGGTACGTGGTTTGTTTGTGTATCTCTGCTTAGCCATTTCTGTGCCTATGAAACAAATATGCATTAACTTACAATAAAACCAGGGTTTCTTTTCTTCTCTCTCCAAAATGAAAGATCTAACATGTGTCCAAGAGTTTTTCCCCTTAAGAAGCAGACATATGCAGAGTAATGTTAATATTATGTTCCATTCTTATTTAAATTGGCAGGACTAGTGAAATGTTGAGGAACTTATATTTAATAATGGATGGGCAAGTCCTTAAAGCCTGCAATCCTATAAGTGTACATTTTTATATAATCAGACTCAAATGTAAAGATAAATGGAAGTACATATATACATAGGGAAACAATGCTTTTTATCACAGATTTTGACTATTGATAGGGTTGGTAAAAGTGTATACCAACTATGCTAAATATGCAAAGTTTTAAAACTCTAATTTATGAAAGCAGCCATTTCTGCTTGCTTGAATTGTGCGTGTTTGCGATATCATTCTGCATCCTGTAATTTTATTTAAAAATCAGGTGCTACACTTATATTATGGAATTACTATTTTTTCTAATTTCTGAATGTGCCATATTTTAGAATTGTTGGAATTAATAGCTGTGGAGTGTTTTTTCCTTCATAGCTGATAGCATATCTCTGCCACCCACCAAGCCCCCTGCTCCCGCCCCTTCTCTCCAACTCAGAGGTGCTTGCAAGGAAGCTGAACTTCAGGGGTTGTGCCTGGACAACTGCAGCCAAATGAAGAAAATTAAGCTTGTTTGTTAATTGATCCAAACAGGCTAAATGCCTGAAGGCTAAATGCATCGTCAGCTTTTAGGTAGCTTCATAGTTTTACTGCTCAAGATATTAGGAATATAGAAAATTGTTGTAACATATGCATACATAACTGAAACATTTTAGCTCCTGAAACATTTTTTTAATGCATAAAACAGCAACAGCTTGCAAAATGTTTTTGTTTTTTTTAATGCTTCTGATAGTACTGTTCAGAAGCAGATGCTGCAAGAAGAACCCCCGCCCCCCAGGAGTGCTGGTCTTTATGTGGATAGGCAGTTATTTGCTTTCCCAGATAAGCAGCTGGCAGTCAACTATTTGATTTGGAAAGTATATCATAAATAAAATCAAGCTTAATTTTACTGAGAATTGATTTAGGTACTTCAGCATTTTGATTTCTGGTCTGCATGAACATATCCAGCTCATGTTTGTTTCTCCCAAGCTTTGGGGGAATGGTTTAGCCATCAGAAACAAAACTCTAATATAGTAATATTAAACAAACAAACAAACAGGCTGTAGAAAATGCAAAAAAACTCCCCCACCCCAGATACTGTGAATGAAAAACAGGCATGCATTTGTTCTTAAATTTCAACTTGCTATCATGGGGAGACACAATCTGTGCGCCTTCCTGAGGCAAATATCCTATTTATTTCAGCAGGGAGAGTCCTCCCTCTGCGGGGGAATGTGAGATAGCTGACCCCAGGATTGGAAAATAAATGTTTACCATATGGAAGAAATGGGGAGGGGGGGGATGTTCTGGTTGCATGCATCTGGGGCTGTGTAAACATTCAGTAAAATACAGAAAATGTATAAAAGTCTTATTATTAGTAAAACATCACCCTTACAACCTTGCTGCTGTATGGCATCTTTCCTCTTATTGTCTAGGACAACAGCTTTCCCCCCCTTTTTGTTCCTAAAACTACTTATATTAAAATAGAAGATGGTATTACTTTAGCAAGAATGTTTGAATTCAGCTTTCACCTGCTGCCTAGGGAATCATTCTCTCTTAGTTACATTTCATAGGGTACATAATCCAAGCATCAAAAGCCCAGAATTATGGTCCTCATGTTGACTCCTGAGAACATGAAGTAAAGATGCCTTAACAGGACTGAAATAGGGCAAAAGCACAGTGTGCCTTAATTATACCATCCAATCTCAAGGAAGCATTCTTTGTGTCAGGAGTTCCTGCACTGAGCTAATTTGTTGGGTCGGGTTCCATTTAGGAATCTATTCCCATAAAATATCTCAAAGAGATTTCACAGTAAGAACACAACCATTTTTTAAAAATCCATGTGCACAAACAGTGAAAACACAATAATATATTTAAAGATTTGTGCCATGTAGAGAAATGATTCATTTTTCAGTCCATAATAGCCTTAAGCCAACAGTTCAATCTTTAAACCCCTCAGGAGAGTAAGCACTGCCATTTGTTCTCATTTGTTGTCTAAGACACTTTGCAATTCTCTTATCATTTTTGTTGCTGTTTATTTGTTTGCAGGTTTATAAATGAATTCACAACCAAAAGCTACCAAAGTAGTGTACAAAAAAATTACAAAATATTACAGACACATTAAACTAAAAGCAATATTAGTATTTCTACAGTTGTACAATTAATATTTTCTAATAGGACTGGGTCACACTACAGGTAAAGCTTTTTTAAAAGTGTTCAATATCCACCTAAATATCAGGACAGTAGGAGCTCATCTGATTTAAGCTGGTAACTAATTCCAGATGACTAGAGCTGCAACACTGAGGCACCTGGTCTCTCGCACATGCCAGACCCGACCACTGGGGCATGTGGCATTACCAGCAGCGCCCCATATGAGGAGAATGGCTGTGAGGCAGGAAAGTGACCTGGTATCAGTTGTTGTTGCTGCTGCTGCTGCTGCTGCTGCTGCTGTTGTTACTGATATTAATTGATCAGAAACTCTGGAGACTGGCTGCCAGTCAGTGTTGGCAACCCTGCACTAAGTGGACCAGTGGTCTGACTGTGTATACAGCAGCAACGTATGCCTGAGTCAAAAAAACCACCTCAGCTACCACTGCAAACATTTTAAAGCAGTTTGTTGTTGATTATCTCTTTCCAAGCTGTTGTTTCCTGCAGCACCACTGAGACCTTTCCAGTCACTCCACAAATACATAGACTGATAAGGTCCTCTAGCCCAACCCCCTGCAATGCAGGAATCTCAATGGAAGCATCCCTGGCAGATGGCCATCCAAGCTCTGCTTAAAAACCTCCAGCTCCCGAGGGAAACAGTTCCGGTTGTTTTGGTAAATTGTGTTCAGCAACAGAGCTGCATTGCATTGCCTGAGAAGTCTTACAGTAGAACTTCTCTTTGTGATTCAGGCCCGCTGCCAGGAAAATCACTTTTGTACAGTGTACAATGTTTGTCATGCCCACTGAAATCAGAGGACTTAGTTGGATGTCCTCCAGCATGATGACTTTGCGTCCTGCCTTCAGTGCTGGAGGCTGCACTCCTGATCATCAGCTGCTGGGAATCACAAGTGGGGGGAGAGAGCGCTGTTGCCCTCAGGTCTTGCTTGCAGGCTTCCCTTGGGCATTTGCTTGGCCCCTGGGAGGACATCACTCTTTTGTAAAATTGCGTGAGGGGTGGTGTTTGATCTTCCCTCTGTGGTGCTGAACATTGTTGGGTTTTGTTTCTGTAGGATTTCACACAAAGTTCAAGCCAGACAGATAACCAGTCTTCCCAACAAAGGGGTAAGTAATTGGGAATTGCATAGCAATCGTGCCTTGTAGCTTTTAGGAGGCAAACAGACCAAAGTGTTGATTGCATCCTGCTCCTCATGGATCATGTAGCCTCTGTCCTTGAGGGGAAGCCATTGCCTTCTGAAAGAACCTGGGAGAACTCTTCATAAAGAAAGGGATTGTCAGCCAAATAAAACATAGCAACACTGTGCAGCCAGAGAGTTGCCAGGTGGTATTTGAATGTTGATGGCATTGTGTGGGAAATGATTGGCCCACAGCAGAAGGGATAAAGAGTTGTGGGGTGCTTTGAAGACTAACAGATTTGTTACTGGCATAATCTTTCATGGACTTAACCGCATTTCTTATGGAGTAGGCTTCGCCCAGCGATAGTCAAGATGTTGCAGATTCCCAACTCGTAACATCGCTGATCATTGGCTGTGTTGTCTGGGTCTTATGGCAGTGCACAACATCTAGAGGGCACAATGTTGGCTACTTACCCCGGAGGCAGCCTATGGTGCTTATGCTGTCATTTTCAAAGCAGCTGTGGGGAAAGCTGTGGCCCTGCAGATGGCGATGGACTCCAGCTCTCATCAGCCTCAGCCAGCATGGCTGAGGTCATGGATGATAGGTCTTGTAGTCTTGCAACAAGGAGAAGTCCTTGCACCAATTTATTCTTGCTTTGTAAGGGGTTGGACTAGATGACCCTTGGGGTACCTTCCAACTCTACAGTTCTGTGATTCAATGGGACAGCTTCATTGGATGCAATCCATAATTTGTTTATTAGAAGCTTCCTTCCTTCCCATTGATTTTTGTACCACCCACAGGGATGATGCATCTGTTTTTCAAAATTTTAGAGATTATGTCTCTCCTATGTGCAAGGTCTATGCATGCAGGCCAAAAGAATGCAATCGGTTTCCTTAATAAAACCTGGCAACTGACTACAGGACTGTGAACTTCCTTGAATGTTGCCCACCCCTGCAAGGGGTCTGCAGGTGCACCTCTCTTCTCTCCGGTTTCTTCTTCTGAAACGTTGACCTGTTCTCCAACATATAATGGGGATGAAAATTTAATTTCCTGACAGAAAAAGAGTCATATCCAGCCATTTTACTATCCAGAAACAAAACATACACAAGCATTTTTACCCTCCTGTTTTTTCATTTTACAACAGAATAGTTATGATGACGTTCTTTGTTCCTTGCTTGACAGAAAAGATCTTCAGTTCTCAAGATTACCTTGAGCTCTCTAACCGGTTCCCTCGCCAGACTTGGGAAGAGGCACGACAGTTCTTCTTGAAGAAAGAGAAAAAATAAGCGGTGTGCGTGTGTGTTGTTCTCTTTAAGAAGGTTTTTTAAAAGATCCTTTTGTACTAAAAATGCGTATACTGTAGTTATATATATGAATATAATTTGCACTATTTCAGTCAGAAGAACTGTACATACTTTAAAATCCTGTTTATGGCTGTTTTGAAAATAAAGAGATCCCCCCCCCCAATATGTGCCACATCAAGGATCCTTGGACCTTGTACTCTGGTGTAGCATGTCTGTAAAGCTGCTGATTTTTGTGTCTAAATATTGGCAATGGGCACAATGGATCAAGAAGTCCCATTGCACTGAATGGGGGCTGTGCTAGAGAGTTCTAACACTCTCTTGCTCCCGTTCATTTCTGTGGGCTTTTGTGCCAGGAGAATTTCCTAGTGGAATATATCCATGGTTGCGTTCTGTATAACTTGTAATAAAATAATTTATTCTGTTTCATTGTCTGTTTTGCATAACTTTTTATACAATGCTCCTGGCATATTCAGTTATTTAGAAAGCACAAAATCCTAAATTTAGATAAATAAGCTATGGAAATCTAACCCAAATGCTTGGCAAAGCCATTTAAGACTCCTGGGCTTTGTGTCCAGTTTACTTTACATTTTGTGGGAACGTTGCAGAAGAACGTGTACAGTCACAGCAATTGTTCTGAATTGTCTGTATATGGCAAGAGTTTTCACTAAACTTATTAAAAGCAATATCACAACTGTTGAGGTCGTTGTTGTTGTTTTCGTTCTCTACCTTGCAGGAAACTCAGCATGAGAAATCTGACCGTCGTGGGACCATAGAGAGCTGCCTCATACTGAGCCTGACTGCTGCTCCATCTAGCTCCATATTATCGGCAGCAGCTCTACAGATTTTCAGACAGGAGTCACTCCCAACCCACCTGGAGACGTCAGGGGTGGAACCTGGAACCTTCTGCCTGCAAAGCAGGCGCTCTTTCCCTTTGTTCAAACATGCCTGGCCCCTGGAAAAAATGTTAGCTTCTACTGTATAGCCTGCTCAGCAATGAAGCTCACTGGATGACCTTGAACCTGTCACCCCATCCTGGCCTCATCTCCCCCACAGGGTTGTTGTGAGGATAAAATGGGAGCAGGGAGGGAATTGTGCGCCTCCTTGAGGAAGGGTGGGTTGGAAAAGAAACAACCACGTCAGCAAACACAAAAGAGCAGCTGACCAGGGAGGCCTTATTTCTGACCCTCTCTCCCACTTCCAGAATCACCAGCTTCCCTTCCATTGCATTTGTTGAATGAATTGATAGCCCCCTCCCTTCCATAAGTATTTCCAAGGATTAAAATATCTCAGTTATGCAACCCTCTAGCACTTCCTTCCATATTCACATATGTTTCAGACTGGTTGGGGAAGGTCCATCTCATACTGTTTTTTAAAGGCAAAAATGTTCTCACAGGAAATCACAGCTGTGTCAGAACAGATGTAGGGGACAAGAACCAGAGCGCATCTTTCCAAAATAGCATTGCAGGAAGCAGCAGTATCACAGAGGTAAATTCTGAAGTGAAGCTACCATAGAGAGCCACCCCACCCCCATTCAGCCATGTCGATGCATTGCATATTTGCAGGCACACAGAGATATCAAAGAGAAGCAGTGATCCTATGCTATAGTTTCCTGGGGAGAAGCTCCATTGAATTTGGTGGCACATCTAACTGTGTAGGTTCAAATTGTAAAATGCAGTCAACTTTTAAAAAATGAGTTTGGACCCTCTGAAATGCAATGTTTGGTTTTTAATTAGAAATACAAACTACCTTGCCCCGTGGTCATTTTGGACAAGCCTACCCCCACACACCTGTCAGTCACCTGACATCACAGTGCCAGTTGAATCAACATTAGAAAAATATTTGTGAGCCTGACTCTTTGGGACTTGGAGCGAGCACCATCCCAGCAAGACTTGCTGCAAGCAAGTTATTACAGCAAACTCTGCAGTGCTCAGCCAATAACAGCGGAGCTTGCTGTCTCCCCCCTTCAGCAGACAGCAAGCTTTGCTTGCCAAGAAACCAGGAGCACTTTCAGGCTCCTGGTTTTTCCTTTGCAGCCGGGTCTTACTTGCTCCACACCTGATGTCACTTTTGTCAGTTGTAAGGCTGTGGGTGTGGTTTGACGGAAACTTTGTGGGCCAAGCTGGGACCTGCGCAAGACCTAGTTGGGTTCATAGACCAGAGGTTTCCCAGCTCTGTGCTGGTCTGAAATTTTTAAAACTCATCAAAGGAAAGGAAAGTAGTATTCAGTCTTTGCTTTATTATTTTCATTCTCTTTTAATACAGTGGTGCCTCGGGTTAAGAACTTAATTCGTTCTGGAGGTCTGTTCTTAACCTGAATCTGTTCTTAACCTGAAGCACCACTTTAGCTAATGGGGCCTCCTGCTGCTGCTGCGCCACCGCCGCACGATTTCTGTTCTCATCCTGAAGCAAAGTTCTTAACCTGAAGCATTATTTCTGGGTTAGCGGAGTCTGTAACCTGAAGCGTCTGTAACCTGAAGCGTATGTAACCCGAGGTACCACTGTACTGTTGCCCTTCCATCCCAAGATCTCTGATTTAATGCCTATAAATTTCAGCTTGGGATCTGACTATCAGGAAATGACTTCAGAAAGCCACAATGAGCAACAAAATGGAGTTAAGTGTCCTGGTAGAATCAAGAATCCATGATACAGTTTCCTGCAAGAATAGACCAAAAAGGAAGGGACTGGAGGCTTCTGTGTTAGTACTGACAAGTGGGATTTAGACAATTCCTTTCGGCTCCTTGACAGAGATGCTCACAGGTGTTCCTTAATCCTGTACCAGGAAAAGATAGCTCATTAAGCCCATCTAATTGCGCACAGCACCATGAGGTTGGGCTTGGTTTTGAAAAAAGGCAGAGCTGTGCAAAGAGGTTTCCCTCCACCATTTGGCTTGTTTAAAAGGAGATCACCCAGATAACAGCAAGAATTCTCTGCTGGTGGCATTTTCCTGCAAGATGTAGCCTGAGACAAACTGTAGAAATACTTTTGATCAGGATAGGTTTGCTAAAAAGCCGTAAGACGGCTGTGATTAGCCTTCCAAGAAACCACACCAGGATTGCAATTTTTCCTCAAGTCTCAATTTTTCCTCAAGTCTCATGGACACAGGCGTATCCAGGATTTTTGGTGGGGGGGCAGGTCTTTTGTTAGGGGGGGCAGAACCTCAGTTTGCTATATATTTTTATTTATTTTTATTGACTTGGGGGAGCAGCATCAGGGAGGGGTCCCTGCCCCCCTTGGAAGAGGAGGGTGCACCCTTTGCCAGCCTAGTGCCCTCCAGAAGTTTGGGACTATAACCCCCATCACAGGCATGCTGACAGGCTGCGGGGAGTTGCTAGATTGAAGCATCTGGGAAGCACCAAGCTGGGAAATGCTGGCAGGGCAATAACCCATTCATAGGTGTGTTTATCTGGAATTAAGCCCAGCTGAGCCCAATGGTGTAATGGTGTAAACACCTTAGTAAGTGGATTCAGGATTAGTAGTTTATAGAACAATCTTAAGCACGTTTACTCAGTCCCTCCCCCTGGGGCTCAGGGGGGCTCCCATCTTTGTGTGCAATAAAGCTTGAAGTCAGAATCTTTCCACACAGGTCCATGGAGTTCCACGGCCAGCCCTACCATTAGACAAAAGGAGTTTGGTCAAAGCAACTTCTGAAATTGTATGTGTTTGTGTGTGTGTTTATTAAAAGATTTTCCATAAGTAACAAAAGTACATTCAGTGTCACAGTTTTCAAATCGTAGAATTCTTCATACAGGTCAGTTACAGTCAGTTTGAGACATTTTTGTTGAGGGGGAATGAGAAGTGGGGAGAGGGGAGAAAATAAAGAGAAAAAATGGTGGAAGGGGCGAGGTAAGGAAGACAGCAAACTTTCATTCTTTACATGGTATACGAGTGGCGCTTTTTTGACAGCATCACATGGATAGGTGTCATATTTTTGTTGGCAGAGCAAGAGGTCAGAGGGCCCAAGAAATGGTTGGTTGCAGTTGATTGATTGCAGTGTGTTTTGATGGGGGGGGCGTTGCTGGCTTCAGTTAGCCATACTGATTCGTATGTTGTCTGGGGGGTGGGATTGGTCATTGTCTTGTTGGGCTGTGTATGTGGTAAAGGGAAGCCCCACGGGGTGAAGGCATCCTCTTTCACTTGTCCCTGTGGTTTCGTTGGCTAGTTTTTCTAGTATGGCGATTTCCCATACAGTTTGGTACCAGTGGTCCATGGACGCTCCCAAAAGGTCTCTCCAGTTATGACACTCCTAGCTGCCATGACTTATAAGTTTTTTGTCATGTGAGTGTGCGTTATTGTCTCAGAAGTTATTTAGTGGGACCAATTCTGGAGTTCTTTCTATTACCTGTTTTATTATTTTGCAGATTTCTTGTAAGACAGATATCCAAAAGGATTGAATTTTTGGGCAATCCCACCATATTGTGGAGGTATGTGCCCATGGCGGTACAGCCTCTCCAGCACCTAGGTGAGGTTCCTGGGTTCATCATTGCTAGCTTACATGGTGTTAGGTACAATCTGTAGATAAGTTTCAAAGTGAGTTCCCACCTGTTGGCTGAGAGGGCTTTAAAGGGTGGTTTAGTCCACAGCTTCAACCATTGGGTTGAGTTTATTTCGTACCCTATGTTGTGTTCCCATTGGTCTTTGCTTGTGGTATTGAAGCCTTGGAGCTGTGTTTTTTATATTGCTGTGTCACTCTGCTGACAGCAGTTTTTCAAAGTTAGTCAGTGGCCTAGTATGTGCTGCCTTTGTTTCTCGGTGGCTTAAGAAGGCATGTAGTTGGTGACGGGCCAGCCAGGATATTTGGTTGTCTCCTAGTTCGTTCTGTGTTTTTGTATGGGGTTGCCATTTTTGTAGAAGTCTGTTAGGTGGTGTGGGCCTTTGGCTTGCCATATCCTCATTTGAAAGCTATGTGGAGCTGAGGGTGGTCAACCTGGGGGATTAGCAGGGGGAGGGCTGGGGACAATGTTCCTCCTTTTTCTTTCCATGCTTCAAGCATGGTCTGTGTGAACCTGTTATGTGTCATGGAGTTTTCTTTAGTTTGTTTTTGGAGAAATTGATACAGTGAGGTGGGGGTGTTTCCAATTATACCTATCTCCATTGTTTCATTTTGTCTTCTAAGATGTATGAGTTTATTTGGTGCACTTGGTTGTCGTTGTAGTCTAGTTCTATAATGGGAATTCCCTTTTTCTTTTGAGGAGGGAAGGTGGCTTTTTGTATGAGAAGATAAACGAGTGTAGTTTTTTCTGCCACTTATGGAGTTGGGTTGAGGGGATCCAAAGTGGGAGGGTTCGGAATAAGCAGGTTAATTTGGGGAGGCTTATCGTTTTGATCATGGCTAGTTTGAGAAAATGGCCTTGGTTCCACTCCATCTCCTCAGGTCTTTGTTGATCTCCCACCAGAAAGAGCTATAGTTTTGAAGGTATAGCTTGTTGAGGTTTCTGGTAATTTGTAGCCCTATGTATCTTAATCTGGTTCAGCAAAGTTTTTTCTTTGTGATGTCAGTAATATTTTTCTGAATTTAATGGGGGGGGTAGTGTTGAAGCACACAGACTCTGGTTTTGCAAAGTTCACCTATAGGCCTACACCATTGCAAAAGTGTTGAGTTGTTTTGGTTAAGGTGGTTAAAAGAGATGATCATTAAAAATAATTAAAAATAATAAACGTTAAGCTTGGCCAGCGACCAGGATGCCCAATTCAAAGCGGGGGGGGGGGGGAGGCCTCTCCTGTTTTGCCTCCCCTCCCTGGGTGCTGGTGGCAAGAGGCTTCCCTCAAAACTGCAGAGAGCGGACAAACTTGGGGGCACTTCAGTGTGTGCCGGAGAGCTGCAAGGCTTGAGGGCCAAGGCCAGGGTCGGGTCCTCGGGGAGAAGGCGAGTGGGGCCTCCCTCCCTCGCCTGTCTCGGCCATTTCGGGGCTGGAGGGCGCGGCCGAGGGAGGGAGAGTCCCAAGGCCAGAGAGAGACGCCTTCGGAGCGCCATGTTCTCCGCGCAGGGAAGGGAGGGATCCTGTCCTGGCCCTTGGGAACGCCGCCAGGAGACGGACGGACGAGTTGCATTTCTCGGCTCCTTCCGAGGAATCCCCGAGCGCAGCGAGAGCCGCAGCAGCCCCGGGCGCTTCTTCCCGGGAGGCCTCTCCGCTCCCGCCCGCAGGTGATGCCGGCGCAGATAAGGAGCCGGCGGCCCCTGCGCCGTCTAGACAGGAGCCTCAAGAAGCGCCGCCAGACTGAGCGCGGCGGCCTCCCTGCGCCCCGGGGACGCGCAGCCCCGCCGCGCTCCTGCTGCGGGCACGAGCCCGGCTCTGGGCCAGGAGCGCGCGCGCCAGGCTCTTCCGCTTTCCACTTGTTCTTCTTTTGGTTTCCTGGGTCCATATTGTTGCAATTGTGATCAATTTGTATGATATGGTGGAAGAGAACTATTTTTTCTAAATCAGAATCAAAGGCTGATTGGGGCTTTGCTGAGGCTCCTTCTCAGGTGAGGCTGGAGCGCCCAGGTCAGTCGAGCTCCCTGGGGCCGCAGCTTGCCGCTTTCGACTGGGACTCTGCCCCCCCCTGCCCCTGGTCCGAGGCTCTGAGGCAACTGGCCCTGACAAGAGACAAAGTGACAAGGCCAGGAAGCAAGCAGATCCCCAGGTGTAGATGGCACCCATCAGAAAGCTCTGAAAGGGCTGGTCATCTAACAGATATATCTCTATTGCCCCTAAGAACAGCCTCCAGACCCAAGAACTGGAAAGTGGCCGGTGTGAAATCAATTTTAAAAAGGGGTCCAGGAAGGTTCCAGGAAATTACAGGCTAGATAATGTCCATTCTAGGAATACTAGTGGAAAGCATGATTAGAGATAGAATTACGAAGCACACAGAAGAACAAGTATTGCTGCAGAAGGACCAACCTGGCTTCCATAAGAATGAGTCCTGTCTAACTTTTTCAAGTTATCTGAGTGTGTCAGTGTTGCTAGGTAAGATCCAGCCCACATTCTGTGCTTAGGCTTTGAAACATCTCCCACCTTTAGGGGAGAGGAATGTACAGATCTGAGAAGTGGGTTCCTCCAAGGATCAAGAATAGGAACTCTGCTTTTTAAGTCAGGAGTGAGCAATGAGGTGGCCACGTGTCCCAAGGACACCACATTTTTCAAGTCAAGAACAAGAAGGGATTGCAGGGAACTCCAGACTGGCTGAATGGACATTATAATAGGAAATGCAATACAACATAAGCAAGTGCAGAGTGATTCACATTCACATCTACGCCTTCTGGGGGATAAGCTGTTGGGGGAAACCCCCCAAAAAATCTTAAGAGTCAATGAAAATGTCAACCTAGGCCAGCTCCTTTTAGGTTTTTTAACCAGTATTGTTGCTTCTCTGGTGATGTGCTGGTATTTCTGACCCTTTTTCTGGGATTTATCAAACTAGTTTTATGCCAACTTCTTTGATTTATTGCATTTTACTTTGGCTGGCCATGCCAAGTGAGCCAGCAGTGTGATATTATTGCTGTTATTGGCGGGAGTATCCTTCATCTTGCAGAACAAGTCGAGTATCTTTCTCCCCAACTTCCTCCCCAGCCGATTTTTGACATTTAACATCCATAGGAAGCCAGTCTTGTCCTTCATGTGGTGTCATACTCCACTGTGCAATAGTGCGTCTGCACTGCTCTTATGTATTTGAAAACTCTTTCAGGAATTAAATTTGAATAAATAGTTATGCTGTCTGTGTGAGTTTTGGAACAGAGGGGGTTAAACAGAGTTATCCTTGCAGGTTACTGGACAAAGAAAATTGAAGCGGGGAGAAGAGGGGAGAGGAGTAATATAGATTCCATGTTTGAGAGCAATGAAACACTGGAAAATGTAGACTCCAGGGAATCGGACGCCAGGAGGGACGTTTTAATCTTTGCTCCCTGCTTGGCAACACTGCAGACTTAAATTCCTTAATTAATTACTTCCTCTCCTGGAACAATTTGTACTCAATCCCTGGACAGCTATTTGTTTTGTTTCTTAGTAATAGGCAATGACAATGTAAAAAAATTATGCAGATTTGTCTTTAACAATTAAAGGCAATTGTTTGCTGCTGCTGCTGCTGCTGCTGCTGCTGCGTGATTTGAATCAGTTGGACGGTGGCTACTGAGACTTTTCTTTTCCTAAAAGAGCAGAGAAAATCCAGCAGACAAGTTTCCTACTAATTGAGTTGTGAAATTGGCTAGACAGATGGGGTGCAGAGAGGATTTCCCCTGGCCAGGCATTTGCAGGTGAAACTCATGGGATGCACAGCCTGATCATATACAAGTTTACTCAGAGCTAAGGCCACAGTCCTGGTCTCCACTTAGCAGCCACTTTTTCTTTTCTTCTTAATCACTATTGTGCAGCCAACATTTTTTTAAAGGATTAGGTGTATTAAATAGAACACACACAAAAGTATATTTTATAGTGAGGGGACCTGTAGTCCACCAGACGCCACTGGACTATCATTCTTGACCCCAGGCAGGGCCACAGCCAGATGCAGGGTGAGTCCATGGGACCTGAGGACGTCACACTGGTGCCTCCTCAGAAACAGAGGACCAGGTCGCAGAAGCACATCGGAGGCATAGGCTGGCGGAGCTCACGAGGCAGAACCGCTGCTCGTCTTCTGCATGGCTATCTAAAAGATGTTATTCCAGAAAAGATTGAGAAATAGTGTTTAACCTTATAACTGCTGCTAAGATGATAATACCTAAATATTGGGTGAGGGAGCATATATCTTACTATCTTTGAATGGACTGAGAAAATTTGGCCCATAGTAACTAACTTTATTATTATTACAAAAGAATAAAGCCAGCCTAAGCCATGATTAAGTGGGCACAAGACATTGGTCATGAAATTATGTTTGCTGACTGGGAACAGTTATGGACCACTTAAATAAGGTTTACGGCATGCAATGCCTTAAGAGAAAATATTATGAAAATGATTTATAGGTGGTACATGACCCCAGCCAAGCTTGCAAAAATTTATCATCTGCCCAATAATAAATGCTGGAAATGTAATGAGACTGAAGGTACCTTCTATCACCTTTGGTGGACTTGCCCGAGGATTAAGGCCTTTTGGGAAATGATCTATAATGAAATTAAGAAGGTCCTTAAATGTACCTTTCATAAGAAACCAGAGGCTTTTCTCCTGGGCATGGTCGGCCAATTGGTGTCAAGGAAGGATAGGACGTTTTTTATGTATGCTACCACAGCAGCAAGGATTCTCTTAGCAAAGTATTGGAAGACACAAGAACTACCCACGCTGGAAGAATGGCAGACGAAGGTGATTGACTATATGGGACTGGCGGAGATGACTGGCAGAATCCGTGACCAAGGAAAAGCGACGGTGGAAGAAGATTGGAAGAAATTTAAAATATATCTTAAGAACTGTTGCAAAATTAATGAGTGCTAAAATGTCAAGGGAATGGAAAATATAGAATTACAGCTGTAATCGACTAAGTAAGAGAAGAAGGTAAAAAAGGAAATGAGTAACTAGTTAACTGAAGGGTTGCTGAAGATTTATTAAAATAAGGATGCAGAAAAGGGGAGGCATGGGGAAGTCCGGGAAGTGAGGTTTATGAAAAAGAGGTTTCAAAATTATACATGTTTATATGTTTGTTTGTTTATGTATTGTGTATTGTTTTGTTTTTAATTTGTGTTGGAAAATCAATAAAAAATTAATAAAAAAAAAAGCCAGCCTAAGATGTTTATGGGGAAATGGGTTTTTTGTTTTTGTAAAGCTTTGGAACAACAAGTTCAATGATGATGTCCAACATTATGCTGCTTTCAACCTACAGTTGAGCAGTATTTCTTTATGCCCTTTATCTTTGGTTTATTTTATTAATAATGATAAAATAGTAGTAGTAGTAAAGAGCTGCTGCTTCTCCGAAGGGCTCCATCTAAGGCTGGCTGCTGCTCAGGGACATAGCATGGGGGGGGGCATAGCCCTGGGCGCATGATTTTGAGGGGGCTTGAACCTGGTGCCCCCATGCAGGGCTCCCTGTCCTGCCCTATCTGTTGCCAGGATCTCTGGGACCCAGAGCCTAACCTCGTCGTTGTGCTCCCAGCCCCCTCACTAAAAGGTCTCCCGGCTGGCCGGGCTTCCCCCTGAGCGGCAGGCAGGCAGCACAGCAGAGCCCTGCGAGCCCTCCATGCCCCTGGTCCCACCTGGGGGGGAGGGCTGGACTGACGCAGTGAGTTTTCTTCACCCTTTGCGCCACAGCCCAGGCGCTGGCAAAGGACGCAGCAGCAGCACCAGAACGCTTCTCTCCCATAACATTGTCTGGGTCTTCCAATCAGCCTTGGTTTGCCACTTGCCTTGCAACATCGCCCAATATTGTCATTCCACTGTTCTGGGAGAATTTGAGAGATTTGAGAGATCAAATCTCAGAGAGATTTGCAGACCTTGATGCCCAATGCAGGAGCAGATGTCTAGAGCAGAAGTCAGCACTGGTGGCCCTAGCATTGCCTTGCCAGGCCTGCTGCCGTGTAGAGGGGCAATGCTGCTCCACAGCTCCTAGTTTGGGGGCTGGCAGGGGAGGAATATAGCCCTGTTATTGCAGTTCTCACCAAAGGAGGATCCCTTGGCAGAGTCTAGTGCATAACCCTCTGCCTACGCACCCCTTTGCCTTTGGCCATTCTTGACTCAGAAAGTGTTTCTTCCTCCACCTTATTAGGCCTGGAGTGGTTGGCTGGGTTTAACTAAGCTACTAATTTAGAGCAATTTGCTCAGCAAATTCTGTTAAGCACAATTAAGCTTATTAGCTTATGAAATTCATTACCCCCAGGGTGTAGAAATGTCCACTGGCTTGGTGGGCCAGTGGCTCTGCTTATCTGGAATACATTTGAACTCTGCCTGGAAAAGGTCACAGACTGGGCCTCTTGCATTTCATAGGCTTTGGGCCTCAGCGTGTACAATCTTTATTTCTTGCTGTATACACACATCTGCCAATGAGAGTGAATATTTTAGTGTGTGTGATGGAGTGGACCCTGCCCTCAAGCACTTAAGTTGCAGTAGATATCATACGTCAGTCTTTAAGGGAAGCTGGGGGACCTGTGGCCCAGCCAGTGCTGCTGAGCTACGACTCCCATCACCCCCGACAAGTGACCATGATGGCTGGAGCTGGTGGGTATTGTAGTCCATCAACTTTGGGATGGGGTGCAAGATTGTCAGCCTTGCTATGCACCCCTCTCTGCCAACTCCTTAGGGAGAATGTTGAAGCGTATATGGATCAGGAGCAGCTGTCCAGATGCTGCCACACATTCCCCCCATGCAGTGTCCCCCCCCATGGTACCCGGCAGCAGCACCTTTTTTCTTCCCCCGTCTTGACCCTCTTGGGGTGGCCTCCCTGAGTGCGCTTGTGCCGGGCTGGCCAGCAGTGCAGTCCGGCCGCTGTAAGGGGACAGGACGGGGGGCAGCTGGCTTATTGAGCAGCAGACGTTTTGGGGGGGTCCCACAATGCGCCCCCTGTGAAATGGGGACAGCGAAGGCAAAAGGCCAATGGCCATGAACCTGGTGAATACCAGCACTGCCCTCATGCACATCCCATGCACACACTTGAAGGTCAGAAGGCTCTCAGTTGCACATGTTGCCACAAGTGAATAGCGCAACCCCAAGTATACTTGCTAGGGCGTAAATTCCATTGAGCTTAGTGAGACTAATTTCTCACCCATGGATGAGAAGTCAAGCAACAGCTATGGGCTGTACTGTCTATGGCCTATTTTATTTTATTTATTGCATTTATACTCCCCCCCCCCTTTCCACCAAGGAGCTCAAGGTACAGTCCATAGTTCTCTTCCCCATTTAATCCCCACAACAATCCTGTGAGGTAGGTTAGGCTGAGAGGCAGGGACTAGCCCCCAAGATGAGATTTATTGCTGAGCAGGGAATTTGAACCCTGGTCTCACCCAGGTCCTAGTCCAGCACACTAACTGCTACACAACAATGGCTCTATGGATATTGTAGTCTAAAATGTCTAGAGAGTAGAAGGTTGAATAAGGCTGGCCTGGGGAATAGGGAGGGGGAGAATGGATATTATATTTTAAAAAGAAAACAATCAAAAAACTTTTATTTAAACAGATACCTTTTGAATGAAGCAGCATGTCAGCCGTCCTCATTTTTGTATCCCATCCCCCAAAATCAAGCAATTCTGCTAGAAAATAAATAGATAGATAGATAGATAGATAGATAGATAGATAGATAGATTGTTGTGGTTTAGTCGTGTCCAACTCTTCGTGACCCCCTGGACCAGAGCATGCCAGGCACTCCTGTCTTCCACTGCCTCCCCCAGTTTGGTCAAACTCATGCTGGCAGCTTCGAGAACACTGTCCCACCATCTCGTCCTCTGTCATCCCCTTCTCCTTGTGCCCTCCATCTTTCCCAGCATCAGTGTCTTCTCCAGGGAGTCTTCTCGTCTCATGAGGTGGCCAAAGTATTAGAGCCTCAGCTTCAGGATCTGTCCTTCCAGTGAGCTCTCAGGGCAGATTTCCTTAAGAATGGAGAGGTTTGATCTTCTTGCAGTCCATGGGACTCTCAAGAGTCTCCTCTAGCATCATAATTCAAAAGCATCAATTCTTCGGCGATCAGCCTTCTTTATGGTCCAGCTCTCACTTCCATACATCACTACCGGGAAAACCATAGCTTTAACTATGCGGACCTTTGTTGGTAAGGTGATGTCTCTACTTTTTAAGATGCTGTCTAGGTTTGCCATCGCCTTTCTCCCAAGAAGCAGGCGTCTTTTAATTTCGTGGCTGCTGTCACCATCTGCAGTGATCATGGAGCCCAAGAAAGTAAAATCTCTCACTGCCTCCATTTCTTCCCCTTCTATTTGCCAGGAGGTGATGGGCCCTGTGGCCATGATCTTCGTTTTTAAATAATAATAATAATAATAATAATAATAATAATAATAATAATAATATTTAATGGCATAGGAAGGGGGAAAGTGCAATTGGTTTAAACGACTCTGAGACTGGTTTGACTTTGGCATTTCTTGCAAGTGTGAAAAATGAACGATATTTTGTTTCTAAATGTTTGGAGGATCACACCAATGGCTCAGTGGTTTCAGTCACCAGGCAAGCTGGTTCCAGGTTTGCTGCAACGCAGGAGGTCAGGCCTCTGCTACTGCAGTCAATATGACCAACAGTATTTTTCTCCACTGTAGGACAGAGGAGGCTTTTAATGAGTAATAAGAAGGGTTGCAACCCCTCCCATAAAGACTACATAGCAAGAAAAGAAAGAATTGCATTTCCAATAACGGTCATTGAACAGATACACACTCTCTCTCTCCTCTGCCTTTGCTTCACTATCTTTCTTGGTGCTCCTTCTGTCCTCCCCCAAGTGGCAGAAAAGGGTGGAAGTGGGAATGGAAATGGAATGACTGACCAAAAGGAAGCTAACCGACAAGCTTGAGCAGAAGGCAAAGGTAATGCACTTTCCTGCAAAGACCTTGGTCCAGCCTCTCTCTCTCGCTCCCTCTCAGCCTAACCTTCTCCACAGGATCGTTCACATCCACCTGAGCTCCATGAAAGAAAAGCAGGATATTTGCAATGTAATAAATCAGCCCCATAGACTTACAGCCTCTACTAACACCCTTTCAATAGGGCTGGGGAAAGCTCCGTGCTGAAGCCTTGGAGAGCCACTGCCAGGCCCCGTAGACCGGGAGGAGAGAGATGGGCCAAAGGTTGGACTCTGTATCTGGCAGCTTCTGGTCTTCCTACAAGACCATTATAAACCCATTTTGTTACAACCAAATGGCCTATAAATTTTTGTAAACTAAAATAAAAAACTCTCCATTTGCTATACAGAATACAATTTTAAGCTATCTGGTCTGTCATGACTTCCTCCAAAGAACTATTGTGATTGCTGGCTTTTGTGAGGTTGTTAATAAGGAAGCCTTAGTCTTCCTCACAGAACTGCGGATGTGTCAAGTGATCTGCTCTAAGTGCTTCAGGGGTGACTTTAGGCTTCCTTGCACTGGTGCTGTGACAGAGATGATGCCTTGAGCCCCTTCCAGTTCTTGGGGTCCTGCACCCAGTGAGGGTTGGAATCTAATAGAAGTGGAACTAGTCAGATAATTTATTTGTAGGCCAATGACCTTAGCCAAACACTTAAATGTCCTCATCAGCATCCCAAAAGGAGCCGCCAAGTTGCAATAGCTGCAACTAAGTGATGGTGCCTTCCACCACCACCCCTCACCTAGCTGCCAGGTAGGAGCTAGGCTGGAAGCAGGCGGGAAGCTGGAGACACGGAGACCTGAATGTGCTGGAGCCAAAGCTGTAACTCATGGAGAAGCAACATCTTCCCTCCATCCCACACTGAGGTTGCATATATGTGTAAATAAAGACCACAGCCTCTGCTGACCTTCATTCCAAGGAAACCAAGCCCTGGGTAAGTGCCTAGAACTCCAGACTCTTTCACTGCTTAGAGACAGAGGAAAACATCCAAAGAGCAGCTTCCCACCACAAAGTGCATATACGTCTATTCAGAAAGTGCCACTGAAATCCTGAGTGGGTAGACTTCAGCTTGTGCAGATGCCAGCCCGGGAAAAGACAGGTTCTGAGCACATCACATTGGAAAAATTGGCACTAGGCTTTCTCAGAGGCACTTCAAAGCATGAACCAATTTGTGAAAACTGCTGAGTAGTTCAGGGCTGGGGACCCTTTTTCAACCCAAGCGCCACATTCCCTTCTGGCAAGCTTCTAGGGACCACATGTCAGCAGCACATGGGGCCAGAGCCAAACATGCATGGAGCAAGGAATTCAAAATTTGCCTTTGCACAGTGAGTTGATTCCTGCACACACCCCTCTCCATTACCCGTTTCATCCAAACAAGAGGCACAATCAAGGACACAGTCCAGCCAGACAAAAACATTCAAGGAAGGGCAAAGGAGGTTCAGAAGGGAGTGTGGCTGGGGAGCAGGAAAGTCCTGAGGGCTACATAGAGAGCCTAGGTGGGCCCCATCTGGCCCCTGTGCCTGAGGGTCCATGTCCCTGCACTAATTCAATCAGCACCCTCACGCTGCTCCTCTCTTGTCACAGGAGCCTCTGACACCACTGTGTGAGACCCTGGCTGGATCTTGGAGCCTCCTCACCTTCCGCAGGGAAGTGAGGAGGAGAGGGAAGACGCATGGACACACCTGCCCAGATCAGGGCCTGATCAGGGCCAGGAAGGCGGTGGAGCCTCCAGCTCCCATACAAGCTTCCAGTCTGATGTGTGGCTGAAGGAGAAGCGGGTTTTATATAGTTCCAGTCTGTCTGACCTGGGGAAACCCTTCCGTGTTAAGATGTCTTCATTCCACACAAACACACACAGGGAATGTTCATGTGGCCTCCATATTTGACGGCAGTGATGATCCTTAATCCCAGCCTTCTGATCCTGTGTGGCAATGATTCACACAGACTTGCAGCACTTTCTCATCAGGTATTTGTTCGTTTTTATTATTAAGGTCAAAATATCAATCCCAACCATTTTATCTTCTGCCGTAACAATAAATAATAATAACAACAATAACTTACTTTGGTCTGCAATGGCCTAACAAACCTCACCTCCATCCAGAAGATAATTTAACATTGGCAAGAGAAGTGGGGGGGAGGGTACTTTAAGTCTTGCAGATAGTTTTCCAGCAATCATGCAGGCTTGGAGGGGGGGAGGGGAAGAGAGAGAGAGAGAGAGAGAGAGAGAGAGAGAGAGAGAGAAAGAGAGACAAAGAGAGACAGACAGACAGACAGACAGATCCCCCCTTCCAGGGCCAGCAAACAAATATAAGGGAGTTCAAGATTTGTCCAGGCTCCTGGCATAGCGTGGCAAATGGCACCGGCAATTCCAAGACGATCAGGTTTGCTTCTTCCCAAGTGTGTTTTGTTTGTTTGTTTAAAAAAAAAAAGACAACGTACTCTAAAGCTACCATTACATGAGTCAGGAAAGTCATCCTAGTACAATCAAGAGGTATTCACGGAGGGTGGGGGCACGGAATCCCTTGGGAGTCTTGCTCTGCTCCCCCCCGGTGTGCTGGAGAGGGCGGTGCAGTCCAGAGGCGGGTGCCGCTTACAGCCATGACGGTTTAGGAAAGATCGGGGAGCTGGGTTTTAAATAAAAGATAATAATTTAAAGAGTTGAGTTTGCTCGGAGCTCAGGAGATCTCATGCAGGGATCAGGAGCATGCGAAAGTCCATGGGGAGGTGGGGGTGGTAAAAGGAGGCTCTTCTCACGTTTCCACCGGGCTGGGGACCATGCTGTTGGGGGTATCAGGGAGCTGAGAGGACAAGGAGGTCACGTCGCTGCCAGATGAGTTGCCCAAGGAGCCGGACTCTGAGAAGGAGACCTGCAGGGGCAGAGAGAGAGGGCGACAAGGTTGGGGATTAGTCAAGTGATGCCAATCTTGCAGCAGGAGTGAGCGGGGAACCGTTTTTCAGCCGGGGGGCACACGGCCTTCTAGGCAACCTTCTGGAGGGACACATGCCACTGGGGCAGGTGGAAAGGGGCGGGGGGCTGAGCTATAGAACAGACTGTGGGAGATGAGCTGCCAAACCTAACAAAAGCATATTCTTGCTAGTTAGGATGAGAAGGCGCTAATATCACAGAGCTGGATTGCTGAGGCAGATACACGGCCCATAGAAACGCAGTTAGCAGAGAGGGCTCTGTGTGGCGCCATTTGCCCTGCTCTCTTGGAGAGGAAAGAACAGAGCACCTCCTGTCCCTCCCGCCCATCAGATGCAGACATGCCTCCCCTCGCTGGAGCTGGGTTTACTGTAAGTATTTTGCCTGCATAGTTTTTACTGCTTCCACTGCTGTGAACCAATAAAGTAAGTTGCTGCCTGATATTTTGTTAAGTGGGGTAAGAATGGGGAAGCCACCTTACTTTGTAGCAGGACTTGCTCAAAACAAGTTTTTACAGCTCCTATGCTTTTTATTTTGCTTCCAAGGATGGGATTTTAAAACTCTGTTTAACCCCCACATGCAGGTGCCTGGAGGGATAAACTGCAATTTAATTGCATTAAAACTCATCCCACACAGACTCCCCAAAGAGGCTCAGCCAACACCTTTTCTATGGTCTTTGTAACACCAGGTGAGGGTGAAGATGTCTTTATTGACGCAGGGAGTTTGCTGGTTTAAATCAGACTGTAATCTGCTCTATGCCGTCTCTGTTGCTCTTTCACTTTAATTTTTATTTTAAAATGATTTTAAGCCACCCAGAGAATATTTATTGATGAAAAGATACAGGAATTTATTTGCCCCAGTTCTTTAGTTTTTAAAACTTAACTCACAGGAGGCTGTCTCCTAGCAGGTGAGACCATTTGTCCCTCTGGACTGGAATTGCCTACTCCTTCCGACAACAACTCTCCAAGGTTTCAGGCAGAGAAAGCCTTTCCCAAAGTGTGCTGCCTGATCCTTTTTAATATCCTTCTGCATGCAAAGCAGATGCTAGGGTCCCCAACCCCCAAAAGCTCATCCCGAAAACAGATATCAGTTAATATTGCCAACCCTTTCCTTGTTGCCAGGGCAAACTGAAACACAGCTGAAGGCAGAATGAGAAGCTGCTGAAAAGATATAGGGGATTTGAATTATATCAAAAAGTGTTTTGGGGCAGCACTCAGCAACATTTGATGCCGCTCCCCCAGCCCTCATGCTGCCTTCCCAAAGCTGGCCAGGTGAGGAGGCACTAGGCTTTGGGAAGGAGGCAGAAGGCTCTGGCAGGGTCCCCGAAGCCGAGTTAGGGCTTGCCCATCTTTTGGACCCTGCCAGAGTCCCTTCTTTGCACTTCCCTGAAGCACTCTTGTAGCTCACTGTGGGATATTTACAAGGCAGTCAAACCAACAAAGCATGTTTGCTAGGCAGGCACATGATCAGAGCTGAAGCTCACAGAGTTTTCCTGTAAGTTTGCTAGACAGAACTCTGAGACAGACACTCCCTCTGTGCCCTGACGGGGGGGGGGGGGGGCATAGCCATGTATAATTACTCACAAGGCTTGGCACTTCCTCTTGGCTCTTTGGCCTCTCTTCACTTTTACCTCTTCATCTCAGCACCAAGTCAGAAAGGTGAGAACAACCTGCATATCTGAGCTCCATTGCTCAGACATGCTAGACTTAAGCTAGACTTAAGCATGTCTATCTAACTGAATTACCATTTTAAGCCTGTCTGAACAAAGCTGCTGTATCTGTCATTCTGCAACAGAAATGTGGAATGAGTAAGTGTTATTTTTACCTTTTACAAGAATGTTTGTATGATTATTGTTTTAAGGGGGAAATACCAGGAGAACCCAGTCTGCCTTAAGGCATCCTGGATTACTTAAACTAAAAGGCTTAAACTAACCTATCTAAGCTTCACTTTTAAGCTACAGAGGGATGCACTCTACTGAACTTACAAATGTGAGGAAGGAAGGAAGGAAGGATAATCTCTGATAAATCTATACATGTCTATTCACATCCCTACACGCGCTTGGTATGAAAAGCGGGAGCACAATCCAGTGGAATGAAAAGGAACTGAACATGAGCACGTCCTCCTCATGTGCCGGAGGACTCCCAAAGGAATATTGTGAGTGATAGAACCTTCTCCCAAACTGTCAGGATCCCAAACGCTTCATTATTCAAATGTGAGGTGTGCCACTATATATTTCCTAAAAGGACTCAAATAATGGGGAGAAAGTAGGGGGCTCGTCATCTGAGCTTCATCAGTCGTGGCCAGATCACACTCACTCACCAAACCCATGAATAATGGACCTAAATAATGGGTGCAATTAAAGGGCACTGCTTGAAATTATTTGAACTGATTAATTCAAGCACGGTTCCTTAAACACACCTAATTACGTAGGGTCAGAAGTTCACAAACTTTGGTCTGTGGGTTGCTGGTAGCCTGTGAGCTCTGTTCAGGTGGTTTTGTGGAAGGCTTGCAGAGCAACGGAGGATCTCTATCCGCAATGCCTTTCCCTCCCACCCTTTTCTTTTCCAACAACATAGATTCAGTCTGAACAGGCTAGATTTATCAAGCAGTACCACTGATTTAGATGTCTGGGGTGTTCTCCAACCCATTCAGGTAACTTGCCATACTGTATCACAAGAGGAGGGAACCTCTGGCCTGGGGCCCAATGTGGCCCCCCAAACATCTCTATTTGGCCCTCAAGACCATTCCCAGGCCACATTCCTTGCACCCCAGCCCTGCTCTGCACACTCGTCAAGTGCTCTTGCCTGACTGTAGAGTGATCCTGCCACTTGGGTGGGGGGGGGGGTAGAGAGGGGTGTGTGAATGTATAGCAACTGGACCCTCTGCAAAGGCAAATTTTATACTCCTTTTCCCAGCCACATTTCCCTCCTGCATTGCCTCCCAGAAGGAAATGTGGCCCTTGGCTGCACAAAACACTTTCCCTTCCTTCCTCTAGCAGGTTTTCCCTCCATAAGGCTCTTGGGAAACCAGAAGGGGGGGTGAGGGTAGAAGGGGAGGCCTTCACCTTTGTCCCAACATCATCCTTATTCCCCCACAGAGCTACAATTCCCAGAGTGGTTTAACGGCTGATCCCTCTTCCCAATGAGCTCTGGAATTGTAGCTCTTGGGAACAGGGGAGGCTTCTATCAACTCCCTGCACCCTTAAGAAACTGCAGTTCCCAGTTTCTGGGGAAGAAGCCATGACTGTTAAAGTGGCACATAATGCTTTCCCTCACGGTCTCCAGTTGCAGAGCCCCCTTGAGCCTTTCTCCTGCAAAGAGGAAACTGTTCTGTAAGGAATTTGACAGACTTCCTGCACACTGTCTAGGCAAAGCTCCAGTGGCAGCTATGCAGAGCCGGGCTCCATATTTCATAAACTGATGTATAGGACCCATATTTCATTTAGTGGCACTTCCGTTTCTAGCAAATGACCATTTAATTATGCAGGCAGCTCACCCATCTCAATTCTCCATTATCTTAACTAAATATTGCACCAGATTCATTTTTGATTATCCTCTAAAGCATAATCAAGATACAGGAAATAATGCATTAGGAGGGGGAGAACCTTCCATGGGCACACATTCCTCAGTATCCCTTTGTAATTAACGATACAGTTTCACGGGCTTCCCATCAGCAGTTCTGAGCTGTGATCCAGCAGGAGGACAACTCTATTTTAAGCCTGTTCATTTCCATTAGCCTGGCACACCTAACAACGGAAACTGGAATCCAGTGGTGCAGTTTTGGCATTGCAGCAAAACATCACAGCTGATGAACTGAGGCAAGCTGATATATACCAAATCAGAACACTGGTCCCTCCAGCACAGTACCGCCTGCACTGACGGGCAGAGGCTCTTCAGGCAAAGATCCTTCCCACCCCTACCTGGAAATGCCAGGACTGAACCCGGGACCCTGAGCTCACCAGCAAGAGGCATAGCTTAGAAAGGTGTTAAGCCGCTGCATGCTCAACAGCAGGCACAGGCAAACTTGGCCTCCAGATGTTTTGGGACCACAACTCCCATCATCCCTAGCTAACAGGACCAGTGGTCAGGGATGATGGGCACTGTAGTCCCAAAACATTAGGCGCGAGTGATCATGCTCTTCTGAAGTTTACTATACAGCGGAAAGGAGCAGCCAAGCATACTAGGACTCAATTTCTTGACTTTAAGAAAGCCGACTTCATAAAACTTAGGGAAGTGCTGGGTGAGATCCCATGGACAGTAATACTGAAAGGAAAGGGAGTTCATGATGGCTGGGAGTTTGTTAAGAGGGAGATAGTAAAAGCACAACTTCAGGCAATACCAATGAGACGGAAACATGGAAGGTGCCTAAAGAAGCCAGGGTGGCTATCTAAAGAACTTTTAACTGAGTTAAGATTAAAAAAGGATGTGTACAAAAAATGGAAAAGGGGGGAAACCACCAAAGAGGAATTCAAACAAATAGCCAGCACGTGTAGACACAAAGTCAGAAAAGCTAAAGCACAGAATGAACTCAGGCTTGCTAGAGAGGTTAAAAGCAACAAAAAAGGCTTTTATGGGTATGTTCGTAGCAAAAGGAAGAACAAAGAAACAGTGGGGTCACTCAGAGGAGAAGATGGTGAAATGCAAACAGGAGACACAGAAAGGGCTGAACTCCTCAATGCCTTCTTTGCCTCAGTCTTCTCCGATAAAGAAAACAATGCCCGACCTGAAGAATTTGGAGCAAATGATTCAGCAGAGGAAACACAGCCCAGAATAACTAAGGAGATAGTACAAGAATACTTGGCTAGTTTAGATGTATTCAAGTCTCCAGGGCCAGATGAACTGCATCCAAGAGTATTAAAAGAACTGGCAGATGTGATCTCAGAACCACTGGCAGTCCTCTTTGAGAATTCCTGAAGAACAGGCGAAGTCCCGGCAGACTGGAGGAGGGCAAATGTTGTCCCTATTTTCAAAAAGGGGAAAAGAGAGGACCCAAATAATTATCGCCCAGTCAGTCTGACATCAATACCAGGGAAGATTCTGGAGCAGATCATTAAGCAAACAGTCTGTGAGCACCTAGAAAGGAATGCTGTGATCACCAATAGTCAGCATGGATTTCTGAAAAATAAGTCATGTCAGACTAACCTGATCTCGTTTTTTGACAGAATTTCAAGCCTGGTAGATGAAGGGAATGCAGTGGATGCAGCCTACCTTGATTTCAGCAAGGCATTCGACAAGGTGCCCCATGATATTCTTGTAAAGAAGCTGGTAAAATGCGGTCTTGACTATGCTACCACTCAGTGGATTTGTAACTGGCTGACTGACCGAACCCAAAGGGTGCTCATCAATGGTTCCTCTTCATCCTGGAGAAGAGTGACTAGTGGGGTGCCACAGGGTTCTGTCTTGGGCCCGGTCTTATTCAACATCTTTATCAACGACTTGGATGATGGACTCAAGGGCATCCTGATCAAATTTGCAGATGACACCAAACTGGGAGGGGTGGCTAACACCCCCAGAGGACAGGATCACACTTCAAAACGACCTTGACAGATTAGAGAACTGGGCCAAAACAAACAAGATGAACTTTAACAGGGAGAAATGTAAAGTATTGCACTTGGGCAAAAAAAATGAGAGGCACAAATACAAGATGGGGGAACACCTGGCTTGAGAGCAGTACATGTGAAAAGGTTCTAGGAGTCTTGGTTGACCACAAACTTGACATGAGCCAACAGTGTGACGCGGCAGCTAAAAAAGCCAATGCAATTCTTGGCTGCATCAATAGGAGTATAGCATCTAGATCAAGGGAAGTAATAGTGCCACTGTATTCTGCTCTGGTCAGACCTCACCTGGAGTACTGTGTCCAGTTCTGGGCACCACAGTTCAAGAAGGACACTGACAAACTGGAACGTGTCCAGAGGAGGGCAACCAAAATGGTCAAAGGTCTGGAAACGATGCCTTATGAGGAACGGCTAAGGGAGCTGGGCATGTTTAGCCTGGAGAAGAGGAGGTTAAGGGGTGATATGATAGCCATGTTCAAATATATAAAAGGATGTCATATAGAGGAGGGAGAAAGGTTGTTTTCTGCTGCTCCAGAGAAGCGGACACGGAGCAATGGATCCAAACTACAAGAAAGAAGATTCCACCTAAACATTAGGAAGAACTTCCTGACAGTAAGAGCTGTTCGACAGTGGAATTTGCTGCCAAGGAGTGTGGTGGAGTCTCCGTCTTTGGAGGTCTTTAAGCAGAGGCTTGACAACCATATGTCAGGAGTGCTCTGATGGTGTTTCCTGCTTGGCAGGGGGTTGGACTCGATGGCCCTTGTGGTCTATTCCAACTCTATGATTCTATGATTCTAACATCTGGAGGCCCCAGTTTGCCTATGCCTGCTCAACAGGCAAGTTGAAGTGAACTAACCTTTACGTTTTCAGTGCTAAGTATTTGACAAAACTGCAGCCTCAGTCCAACATGGAGTTGACATTTTGTATTTACATCTCTCTCCCTCCAAAATTATCCCTCTTCCTCAAGCATTAACATGACCTTATTCTGGTGTATTCAGGTAGGGGATAAGGCCTTTCTTTCAAATACATCCCAGCAACTTCTTTATCACACAGTTCTGTGAGCACAGTAAGCTGCCTTCTTCATACCACTGGTCCACCTAGTTCTATATTGTTTACACTGACTGGCAGCAGCAGCCCAGGGTTGCAGATAGGGTGTCTCCCAGCTCTACCTGGAGATACTGGGGATTGAACCTGGGACCTTCTGCATACCCTACTGCTGGGCTGTGCCCCTTCCCCATTTTGTCTAGGCATCTACCATTGCCTGAAGACTCTGCCCCAAATGTACAGGTAAGTGCATCTTACACCACAATCCTAAACATCTGCTCATGATGCCAACATAGGATCACATTTGGTGATGCTGCATTGGGGCGGTTCTTGATGCAACTCCATCCTAACTCCACTTTAACTAATGGTGCAAGTACTCCAACAAATCATTAAAGGATCCTCTGATGTTGCAATGGGAACCCAAACTTAGGTACCTGTTCACATACATATATACATCCAGAGGGCCAGTTTGAATTTATATTAAGCAGCACATACCTCAAACACACCAGCACAGATGAGATTGCACTCAAGATCACTTAACACACCACGAAGCACAATTTGAAGAGCTCTTTCCCTGTCCCACAAAAGCAGGGAAAAGTGCTAAAGGGGTCTCAGTTCCTGCCCTCTCCATCTTCCCACTTATGTCCACAGTGATCCTCATCCTACACAGAGTGTAGTGATTGTTCGAGAGTGCTTAATCCACAGTACAGAGCACGGATGGTTCTTGTGTTGTGGCTCTCAACCACCGTCCTCCCAACCTCCTTTTGATCCCCAAAAGTCTGAGTCAACACCGAGGAGAATTTGGGTTGAAGCAGGCTTGCTTAGGAGATGCGTCCCAGTCAGGGAGGTGAGCTGGGTGTCACGGGAATGAGGAGGGCCAGCGGAGCCGTGAGGCAGCTGGCTGGTGGAAGATGCTGGGCCTGTGTGCAGGGAGCTGCAGTACAGAGCTGTGTGCCCCACATGACCTTCCCTGTGCCCCCAAAGCAACCTGAATGTCCCCACGTGTGGTAGAGGGCACAGCGTTTAAGGAGGAATCAACCGCTCACATACAGTCTGGGAGTGGGTGGCGATGTTTTTCTTAGGCTTGAGCCACAAAGGCCACGAAGGTGCGCCTTCCCCACTCTGCTCCCAAGCTGGTTCAAAGGAAGACCTGGTCCTCTTGGCTGTGTGTTCCCACCTCTCCCGGTCCCTTACCAGTTGCTGGAAGGCTGGCTGGTCCAAGTCGCTCTGCAAGGCGAAGTCACTGAGTGCTTTCCAGGGGGGCTGATAGGTTTGCACCTCCACTGCGTTGCCCTGCACAGCGCTGTCATGGCGGATTGGGCTGCCGGCCACCAGTGGAGTCCCAGTCAGGCCCTGAAGGCTCTTGTGGAGGAGTGAAAAGAAAGGAACAGTCAGCAAAGACTCAGCCCAACCCACCTGTTCCCAGAGGAAGAATCTGGCAGCAGTGACAGACTTGGATGCATCATCATGTGCCAATGTCACATCCAGCCATGCGCTACAGATCAATAATAGCAAATCACCCCTGGTTCTTTAAAAAAATTATATAGTCACAAGACTTTACAATGAAGCAAAACAATTTCTAAGACTCAAATGTAGTGACAAAGCAATTTATGGAGGTCTCTTCCCACCCCACCCCCAAAAACACCCACGGAAAGGCTAGGGTATCTGCATATGTGTTGTCAGAAACTTTTTCAGATCCATTGCAAGTCACCTCAGGGATCTTGTCAGTAGATCCCGATCTACCTTTTGCTCACCCTTGTGATAAGCCATGCCCCCAGATGCTGAGTGTAAAGGGGCTGATTATGGCTGCTCAGTAGCAAGAATTCTTGACATGTTCAGGGACAATCTCCTGTTTCATATTACTTGGTATTTTGCAAAGCCTTGGACTGAGCCCCACCTCAACCCCCCCCCCCCACTGATACTCAGTTGGAAGGCTGGTGTATTTTGGAAAACCCCAATTTGCAGCTGCTTATGATGGCAAAAGGGATGTACCTCGGCCCTCCAGATGTTTTGAGACTACAATTCCCATCATCCCTGACCACTGGTCCTGCTAGCTAGGGATCATGGGAGTTGTAGGCCAAAAACATCTGGAGGGCTGAGGTTGAGGAAGCCTGGGTTAGGGGGAGGAGAATTCTCTTACAAAGTGCTCCATATCAGGGAAGAATGGACAACAGAAAGAAGTGGAAGAACCCAAATGGGGGAGGGGCTAATCAGCAATTAATCATTAATTAATGCTGGATTAGCCTACAAAATCTGGCAGTAAGGAGGGAGGAGAGTGAAAAAAGTTTCCCTTTATTCTCCTCCTGCCCCAATCCAAATCCTTTATAATAACCAAACTGGCTTCACCAGCAATAACATATTTTCCCAGAAGGGCAGCAGTTGGTTTTTCCACTTTGCCACAAGGAGAGCAAGTGCTCTTCCCCCTCTCAGTTTGATCTGTGGCAGTAATGGAAATGAACATTAAATGATTTGGTTTCTAGAGAAATTAAGCAACACTTCCACCTCTGATGGTCAAGATACGTCTCCTGCCCGCCTTCCTGATCCCACTCCTCTCAAGGCTTTCGCCTCCCCCACCTCAAACCCCTTACCCAGATCAAATATGCTTCACAGTTATTTATAGGGAAGAGCAAAAAGTTTGTTTATTCACTGGCATTTCTACCCCGCTTTTTGCTCCAAGAAGCTCAAGGTGGTCACATGGTTCTGCCCCTCCTCATTAATGCCCCAAACCAACCCTGCAAGGTAGACTGGGCTGAAAGGCAGCGATTGAGCCCCAAGTCCACAGGGGAGTTGAACCCTGCTCTCCCAGTGCTAGTCCTAACCACTACGCTACACTGCCTAAATCACATATAGTAGTTTTCTAAAGAGTTTAAAAGGCAAACAAAAGAGGTGGGGGCTAAATTTTGATTCATTTTTCAAACATAATTTTAATATATTAATTTAATCTATTAAAAGTAATAGGATTTATTTATGATGACATTATCTGCTGGTATATTTGCTGCAGAGCCTTAATTGGAATTATATGGGTGGTGGCACTAATAATTGCTCTGGGGGGGGAGCCAAGAAGCAGTTTAAATTAGCATTATCTTCTCATTCTTTTTAATTTGCTTGAGCTTGCCTGGAAGTTTTGCATGAAACCCAATCAAAAGAGGGTTCTCTCCCGACAAAATCCCTAAGAAAGTGCCTCCCCTCAAGGCTGGAGCTTCCTGCTGTCATTTTCTACAACGCCCATGAACATGGTTTTGAAGCCAATTAAAAGCATTTTGGGGCTGGGGGTGAACCACCAGGGGAAGATGCAATATTTAATGCCACCGGGGTAATTATTAATTAATCAATAATAAAAACAATATGAGTGATAACATTCCAGGAGCAAAGTGTTCCCTGCTATGCCGATAACCGTCTCCCGCGAAAGCGAAAGCGAAGTGCACGAGGTTGCGAACTCTTTCGCCCTGACCCTGCGCGAGCCTCGCTCTGCTCTCCAGCTCGGCCCTTCCGCGGAGACCCGTTTGCGCGTCTGCTAGGAAGGAAGGAAGGAAGGAAGGAAGGAAGGAAGGAAGGAAGGAAGGAAGGAAGGAAGGAAGGAAGGAAGGAAGGAAGGAAGGAGGGAGGGAGGGAGGGAGGGAGGGAGGGAGGGAGGGAAGGAAGGAAGGAAGGAAGGAAGGAAGGAAGGAAGGAAGGAAGGAAGGAAGGAAGGAAGGAAGGAAGGAAGGAAGGACGGACCCTGGATGGCAGCGGGGACAGGCCCGTGGCAAAGCCCATGGAAGTCAACGGGCCTGGCCTTAATGTGCAGCCATATATTTCCTCCCTCGTCCCTCTCCTCGCCAATTTCATTACAGCAGAAAAGTGACAATTGTTCTAGAAGGGGAAAGCGGGGAAATGGTGGTTGTGGTTTTGTTATACTTCATTTTAACAATAAATGGATGCATTTAGATGGTTTCCCATAACAGTATAGATGGAATGACAAAATCCACCGGGTAATTATTCCACACATTGAGAGTTATTGCATCTTTCCCATTCATTTCAATGTAGTTTACGCACAGAGAACCTTTCTGAGAATCCTAATTGTAGACCTGGGAGCGACCCTCCACTCTTGGACTATGTAACCTTTTTCGTTATAGAGTCCTGTGCAGCACCAGTCTGTGCCCGTTTACTCGGACGTTTCAATGGGGACACGCTCCCACATAGCTGGGCATTGAGCAGCAGCCTTCACAATATTTCTGTCCTACAAAAGCCCTGTAAAATAGAGGCAATAATACTGTTCCCTATATTCCAAGTAAGATTACAGTGGTTTGCCGCGGAGGTGTGGGCAGAAAGACTTTTCCGGCTCGTATATTGAAGTAGCACAAGCCTATTCCCGGCTACTCAGAAGTAAACCCCAATTAAGTGTTCATAGAGGTACAGTATTGCTTTAGCCAGTAACAACACAATTTCAACCATGTCTACTCAAAAGTAAGTGTAATCGAATTCAGTGGCGCTTACTCCCAGGTAAAATGGGGTTAGGATTGCACCTGATTTACCTGGGACTCGGGAATAAGTCCCAAGGAACGAAACAGGACTTTCTTCTCAGTGCACACGGCTAGGATTACACTGTTCGTGACACCGGATCTGTTAATGTGCCCCTTTGTGGGTTTCAAGCGCCCTTCAAAAATAGATTATATATTAAAAGCAAAAACATTATTGTTGTTCTATTTTTAAGATGGGGCGCCAAGTTTATTTAATCGGAACTAAACTAATTTAGCAATAGATTTTGCTCAAAAAACACTTGGTCTTTTAAGAACTTTCGATTATTATTTTTTTTAAAAAAATTCACCCGAATACATTTTCAGGGACGCTCTAGAGACACATTGTATTAGGGATATATTAAGAGATCTGGTGTCATGAAACCTTCTCCTAGTCCAGCTTCGAGAAAGGTGGCCTTGTTTAGTTTGTTGTACCAAAAAACGAGAAAGAGTCTTGTGGCATCTTAAAGACCAAGGCACTGCCATCTATATAAAACGTAATCCAAAACACTGCCAAACACACGTGCGCGCGCGTGTCTAGGGGTGTTAGGCAGGAAGGGAGAGGGATCCTAGTGATGTGAAAGGCAAAAACAAAACAGTTTGCCTTTTAAAACAGTCAGTGGTCCCCCACCTGCTGTGATGAAATTAGAAACCTGTTAATACACGTTTGAGTTTCGCTCCGATTAGACCATATTATAAGGATGTAGCTTCTACAACTGTCACGTACACAACATTTATCTTCCTACATCTTCAGGTGCCGGCGAGCACCTTTCAAAAACGAGAGAGATTGGAGAGAGGAAGGGAAGCCCTGCGCCACTTAAGCCATAGGTGTTCACTGCAGACTGTGCCAATTCAAACCGTCCGCGGATGCAAAGCGTGGGTTCGTGCTGGTGGATCAGGCCTGTCCAGAAGCCAGTTTAAATCCTCTCCCCGAAATCTCTAGGAAATCCTCCCCCTTGACTTGGGGACTTGGGTCTCTCGAGATGGAGGGGGCTCTCCCGACCCCCTAGAAAAGACCCGGCCATTTGTATTTCAGGGAGGGCGAGGGCTCTTCAGACGTGCAGAGGAAGGGAAGGGGCACTTACGGCTTTGTCGCTGTGCTGCTGCTGCTGGAGCTGCTTCATGAGGATGGACTTCTTCTTGTCTTTGCAGCGCTTGTTCTGGAACCAGACGCGGATCACGCGCGGGCTCAGGCCGGTCATCTCCACCAGCTGCTCCTTCATGAGCGCGTCGGGCCGCGGGTTGGCCGCGTAGCAGGTGCGCAGCGTGTGCAGCTGCTTCTCGTTCAGCACCGTCCTCACGCGCGTCGTCTTCTCCGCCTGCTTGTGCACGTGTGGACGCAAGGAGGGTTGGCGCCCGGGCACGGAATCTGCAGGGAGGGAAGGTGGCGGGAGAGAGAGAGAGGCTGGTCAGGAGGGGGCAGGGAAGATTGCGCCCCCCCCCGGGGGGGAAAGGTTGGGACGACCCGCCCAGCTCGTTCAAGGGCGCGCCTTCCGGGGCTCAAGCCGCCCCCATGTCCCAGACTGAGAAGCCCTCGGGGTTACCCTTCGTGGCTTTTAGATGTCTTTTAGTTACAAGTTTATTGTGTATGCACCGCCGCAGAGAGCTCTTTAAGACGTTCAAAACTATTTCTGGCTAATGTTTCTAACTTATTTTAATGGTCTTATTGTATGGTCTTATATTCCTGTAAACTGTAAAATATTTGTATACTTCTGTAATATGATACAGGGGTATACGAATATTTTTATAAATAACTAAATAATTAATAAAGTAATTGTTTTTCCTAGTTCTTCGCAGATCATTAGTCAGTGAACCTGCACATTGATACCAAAAATTAGCAGCAGCAGCAACAACAACAACGCAAAACTGAGCCCTTTCTGGGGGGGGGGGGGGGAGTGACTGGCACCTCAGGACTGGCAGCTCCTCCTTGAGACAGCAGAGGAATTTTACTACGCCCCCCCCCCCGGCGCAGTCTAGGAAGAGGCTCAACTCGGGGCCGGAAAGGCAAACGCGGCGTGAAACAAAACAAAACAATACCAACACGCGCAGCTTCTAAACTGCCGTTTAGTTGTACAATAATTGCACACCCCATAACTAAGTCTCTGGGAGGGATTGCCGCCCGCCCCCCCCCCAAGAAAACGCACCACAAGGTGTAGGGAGACCACTGGGCAGCGTTTGCACGGTCTCCCCGCTGCCCTGGAAGGGGCTCCCGTCTCCCGGCGGAGGGCGCCTCTCCGCCCAGCCCCAAGGGGCGGCCAACCCGACCCCGCCACCGCCCGGAGCCCCGTCAGGCAAAGCTTTCCCATTGAAGATCAAAATAATAATTAAAGAACAGGTTGTACAGGAAGTTGCTATTCCTGTATTATTATTATTATCATTATTATTATTATTAGCCAAGTCTAACAAATAACCACGAATCTTCTCAGAAAAGGACCAACTTGAAAGAAACATGTTTAAATTAAAATATAGTAGCAGGAGTAGTAGCAATATTATTATTATTATTATTATTATTATTATTATTATTATTATTATTACTACTACTACTACTTTCGGCCTTGTTCCCCCCCCACACACACACACACTCCACAGGTTCTCCAAATAATGTTAAAGATGTCATTTCAAACGCACAAGCCGAGGGTTGGAGAGGGACTGGACAGTCTCAGGAGAGGCTGGGCTTGAATTTCGCAAGGTTTGTCTCTGTACACACACACACACACACACACACACACACACACATATCGATCAGACTGCGCAAAAATCAAGCTACACCAAAGAGAGAGTTTAGACCAATAAATCCGATTGTTGCACTTATTACTATTATTCTATTTTTTATTAAACAAATCCCAAACTAATGTTGGCCTCGAATATTTACGTCCTTTTAAAAAGGTGCGCGTGTGAGGGGGTCGGCGGGGGGATTTAGCTCAGCAATGACTCAGATGACAGCCCGGCGTTAAAAGGAGACGCATCAGATGTCACACAAAACAGATGTCGGGGGCGGGGGGGGGGACCGGGCGGCGGGAGAGGAAAGCCGAGACAAACGGAATTGCCTGCACTTTCCGTCCCTGGGAGCCGCGGCCTCCGGGCGAGGAACCGGCTGCAACAGACAGACGCTTTGCGGCAAATGTTAAGAGACGGATTAAAAATGAGTCGTCGTCGTCGTCATCCCACCGCAACACTTTTAAAACTAAATCATTTATTTATTTATCTGTTTATTAGATTGCTATATTATTCTAAACCCGCGTCTTTGGAAGGTACAGGTACAATGCATCACATACAGATGATTATGATAATAAAAATAATTAATAAAAAAACCTACAACAACTCAATATAGTTTCTGTGGTTTGGAGATGGAAGGAAGGAAGGAAGGAAGGAAGGAAGGAAAAAGAAAGAAAGAAAGAAAGAAAGAAAGAAAGAGGGAAGGAACTGTCCCAGTGTTAAGGAATTGCCAGCACAATCTTATTATGCATGTATGTCTACTTGGGAGTAAGCCTCACTGTATTGAATTTGGCTTGCTCCCTTGTAAGTGAGCCCAACGTCAGAGAACTCGAGGCTGAAATGTTTAATTCACTTACTCGAGAGTAAGCCTCAGGATGGAGCAGTGAAATTTCCTTCTGCGTAAACACCAGAGTGTTGCTCAGTTCAGTTGCAAAGCCAGCCTCGCTGTCCAGGGAGGACTTTAGTTCTAAGCAAATCCGGGGAGGTTTGGGCTGTAAGAATAGTAAAAGGAGTTCCCATGTCTAACTTTTGAAATCTATTTTTGTTCTTGTTTTTGTTTTGTTTTTGTTTTAAAGATGAACGGAAATCTGGTTATGCGCTGTTCCCCAAATTTTGTTTCAAACCTGATACATGGCCTCTGATTAAATCGAGAGTACATGAACAGCATCAATGTTTTGCGGGTGAGAAGGGTAAAACAAACATATTTTCTTCTGTTTCTAACCCCGCCTCCTCCCCTTAATCACTTAAGATCCCAGGACAATTTGCAAAAATTACATTAAAGCAATAAATTTAGGTAGCCCGTGTGAAAAGCAATTAAAATCCCAATATTCTAAAAGAGTGCGTACGTATGTATGTAATACACTAATTCCGAAAACTAACCGTGCCTTTATTAGGACTAATTCAACAGTCACAAAGGAAGGAATTCCCGTGCTGTTGAGCTGGGATTTCCCGCGTGGAGCAATAGAGTTATCTGAAATTTAATAAATTAAAATTGAGTGCGAGACACAACTTTCTGTGTTCACACTCCGATCCTGTTTCCTGAAGAAGCAAGTCCCCCTGCCCATTCAGCGGGACTTGCCTGCCTGGCAACTCGAATCAACTCTGTTTGGGGGTTTAGGTCTGAAAAGAAACTTTGCTGCAGGCTGCATGTGCTCTCTCTTCCGCGGCCCCCTTTTCTCCACGGAGCGGGCGAGGGAGGCGTTCCCCCAGTGGGTGGGCGAGAGAAACAGAGAGGGTTACTTTGCCTCCACTCCGAGGCTGGCAGAGACGTCGCTCAGAAGGGAAGCCCCCTGGAGGGGTATATTTTATCTGGTTTTCCTAAAAAGCCCCCAGCTGTGGAGACTGGGCTGTCCAACGAGGTCCAAACGCAGGACGAGAACCAGCGCCTTCAACAAAATCTGGAAGCTCTCCCCCTGTATTTTGGACCTCCCTGGCTGCCTATATTGTTCATCACGTGTGTAACTGAGGGGCGAGGGACTAGGACCAAAGTTTGCCACTGGGAGAGACTGGAGGAACGGGATTCAGACAGAATCCATTCACCCAACACTCCTAAGTCTGTGTGCCCACCATTTAAAGCAGACACACACACACACACAGCCCGCAAATGATCTGGGAACTGCAGCGCTTGGATGCACTAAACTACAGTTCCCGGGGCTCTTAAAGGAGACTGCTTTAAATGTGTCGCACTCACAGTACATTCCCTAGAAGTGAGCAGGATCTACTTTCTTCAAAGTATTGATTTTGGGGTGGGGGTCAGTGGGTTCACCATCACCTCCGCGTGTCTTCTCTGTAGGTTTAAAAGAGGCTAACTGAACAAAGCAAGATTAAGAGCGGGGGGGGGGGCACGGGGGACTCCCATCAGACCAGAGCTGGAGAGTATCAAAAGTTTGGGACATATACTCCTTCCTAACTCTGGATAGGTGGCAAGATTCTCTCCGTTTCCCCCAGCGATGTTTTGGAGTCCCCTCCCGGGCTGGCGCGGTCTCTCCCAAGCAGAAAAGGGCAAGAGACGCGGGGAACGGGAGAGGGAGGTCCTGGCTCCTCCTTTTATTTTCTCTGTCCTACTCCATTTTGCAAGCGCTTGGGGGCAAAGGATCTTCACTATTTGGTTCGCCTACTGGGGTACTTTTGCGCCTCCCCTGACCTGATGATGACAGCAGAAGTGATTGCATTCGGTCTCCTAAAGCTAAATCCATCTGTTCGTCTGAAAGGAGCCTCAATACACGTGTGTGTAGAGTGCATGGGTGGATCCAGAAAGGGTCTGCTGTTTGGAAAGACTCCTAGGACAGAAAGAGTTCCGTCGGCTGTTGCGGAGGTTGGGAAAAGAGAAGGCGGGGAGGCTAGAAGATGAAGTGCGGAAGGGCGGGGGGAGTTGTGGACAGAGAAGAGAGAGAATCAGAAACGAAGGAACAGAGGGGGAAAGTGAGAAAGGAGTCAGGGCGGAGGGAGGGAAGGAGGAAGGAAGGAAGGAAGGAAGGAAGGAAGGAAGGAAGGAAGGAAGGAAGGAAGGAAGGAAGGAAGGAAGGAAGGAGCGTGAGCTGAGGTTTCTACATTGCAGGGGGTTGGACTAGATGACCCTGGGGGTCCCTTCCAGCTCTCCAGTTCCCCGGTTCTCTGCTGGGGCGCCCGCCTACCTGCGAGCTGGAGGCCCTGCCGGGCGCCTTGGAGGTGTCCGGGGCTGCGCGGGGGGCTCTCGGCCGACCCGGCCCGGTCGACAAGGAGGCTGTGGTCTGCGCGGCAGAGCAGCTCGTGGTCCCGCAGCGAGAACTCGTCTCCCGGCAGGAGCTGCCGGCTGCACACCGAGCAACGGAAGCACTCCAGGTGGTAGACGTTGTCCCGGGCGCGCATCACCAAGTCGCTGCTGCTGAAGCCCGACGCGCACTTGGCGCACTTGATGCCGAAGAGCCTGCGGGGAGGAAGGGAGGGGGCAGCCGTCAGCGGGGGGGGGGGGGCGGGCCGGGAGGAAAGGGGCACCACGGGCTCCCCACCCCTCGCAACCCCCCCCCCCGGCCTGGCAGGGACTAGGTGGCCCTGGGGACCCTCCCAGGGCGGCCAAGGGAGGCTCAGGTGAGCGGCGCGGGCTGCACCGCGGTTACCCCCGCAACCTCCTCCGGGCAGGAACCTGGCGTTTCCCTCCGCTCATTTAACGACAGGCAGCAATAAGGAGGAAAGAACCAGCCCTGGCGGCCTCTTGGAAGGCTACTATTAGGGATACTCTAAGGCTATCCGTAAAGGGATCCATCCTTAAGCATTTGAAGATTTGTAAGCTCCTCGAGGCGGGGACCTAGGCTGCCAAAGCCGCGAACTTAATAACGGGCAACTTCCGCTCGGCAGCTCTTATGGTATACTATGATGAATAACGATTCAGATTTCAAGTCTCTTCAGACAGAGACCTAAGTTGCAGATGAGTGGTGCCAAATTAAGAATGATAAAATAAGAAGAATCGGCCTCTCTCGGACTCAGTTACGGAGAGTCCGTTCCGCCTCCCCATTGGCACACTGGTTATTAGCCGTCCTTCTTGCCAAGCTGGCTTTGGGGTTTGCTTTAGGGTGCCCAGGAATTTGTCTGGCCGGCATGTCTGACCCAGGCAAAGCTTGGCACAGCGGAGATCGGAAATGAAAAAAACAAATAAGCGGCACCTCTTAGGATAAACTGGAGCAATATAAGAAAATTAAGCCACCTGGGGGGGGGTTGGACTAGATGACCCTTGGGAGCCTTTCCAACTCTACAAATCTATGAAATCCCCCGCTTTCCCTCCCTCCGAACTCTATGTGAAATGTCTCGCTCTTCTCGCATCTGTCGGGTGGGGAACCACCAAGAGAGGATTGTGAAAAATGAGGCTTCCACAGGCGAGTCTTTCTCTGGACTTCCGGCCGTCCTGAGTTCAAAAACCAAAAAGACATCCCTCCATCCTCTGTGGCCTGAAATCCCCCCCCCCCCCGCAAGCAAGATTTCAACAACATAGAGAAGAGAGGGTAGGGGCAGGAGAAATTTGCCAAAATAAAGCAAACATTTGCAAACAATTAATCGAATAAATAAAAGGGCGTTGTGTGACAAAAAAGGCTCCGAAGAGGAGGAAAGAAAACGAAAGCGAAGCGTGGGGGGGGGCAACTGGATTTGCTAGGCGTGTTTTTCCTTCCGCTCGGTGGGCGTCCCGCTCCGAGAGGGGGAGGAGGTCAGCATCACCTGATATAATCCCTTTTACAGTACGTTTTGCCATCTCTCACAAAACAAGTGCAGGTCTCGTCCAAATACTGGCTACAATCCGCGCATTTCAGGCAGGCCGCGTGCCACTCCAGGTCCGGGGAGACCTTCAGGATGTACTGGTCGTGGATTTCGCTCCCGCAGCCCACGCACATGGCAATCCCGGGTTTCTCTGCCGGTGGAAAGGAGCAAAGGACACTAAGAATCTCTCATCAGGACTTTCTGGAAAGGGGGGCGGGAAACAAGTTTTCTTTTTTAAAAAAACAATCAGTCTAACACCAAACCAAATCAATCCGTAGAATTTAACCCCAAATCAGGCACCGGTTTGGGTGCTGCGGCGGCACCTCTTTTATAAATCGACGCCCCAGCAAAGCAGGGCATAAAAAGAAGAACTCGGGGAATTTTGCATCTTTGACTTTCCCGTATAACTTTGTTTTCCGACTGCACCGCAGAAAATAAAAACAAACGGCCACGTATTTAATACGCCCAGAAGAAATGAAGAAAAGAGAAAGAGAATCTGAGAATCTTTCCATGACTTCGTTGTATCATCATAATTGCTATCTTTATAGTTATTGCTAATTCTCCCTACAGTTTTCTGGAGGGTCGTTCAAGTGTTGGGCGACAAGCCCCCGAATAAAAACATGCTCGTTTAAAAATAAACCAGCAGCAAATTCTGCAACTGCCAGGTTTTGATAAGAATCCAGGAACGAAAAGGCAAACGGTGGCGTAAAGGAGAGGGGGGAAGTTATGCTTATAAATGCCTATCTATATATAGCCGTAGATATATAGATGGAACCCTTTTAGAATATTTGCTATGTTTGGCCATCTCCCCGCCCTCCGCGAAAGGGGTTTGCAAAAGCAAAGCTCCTCGCAAGAAAGCGCATTCCAATGCACCCAAATCTTTGCGCACAAGATCCCGGCCAGAGAGAGAGAAAGAGCTGGAGCCACTTACTTTTGGAATGATCCCCCATAGCACCCAGGAAGGAGTAAGGAAAGAGAAGGTCCACCATGCAGAAGGAGAGGCGGGGAGTGCTGGGCTTCGGGAAGGGGGCTCAGCCCCACCGCCGGCCGCTGCCTAACTAACTCTGCCAGCCCGGCGCGCGGGGAGGGCGGCTCGCTGGGGCCCAGGCGCAGCATGACGTCAGCACGCCACAGACCCCCCCCGCCCGGGGGCGGGGCGCTGACCTCACCCAGCTGCTCCCGCGCCCCGGAGCCCATTGGCCGAGAGGGCGGCGGCGCGCGCGGATTGGCCCGCCGTGAACAATGGGCCGCAGAGTCCCGCCCGCCGCTGGGGGTCCCGGGGCGGAGATGGCGGGGAAGAGCTGCTCGGCTTGGAGGGGGGGGATCCAGAAGGGCTTCCCCTCCGCCCCCCTCTCCCTCCCTCCCTCCCTCGGATGGGCAGCCCGGGACCCGGCAGCCCCGTCGCCCTTCTCCCCAGGGCGCCTCCCCGGGGCCCGAAATGCCGGAGGAATCCTGCGGACAGACAGGCGGAGCTGGAGAGACCCACGACCTGACCCGGGCGCCCACTTCAGGGTCCCCTGATCCGATGGCCGCCTTTCCTCTTCGGGGACCGCGCAGCCCCAGAGCAGCATCCTTACCCAGAAGTAAGTCCCATCCAGTCCAGGCGGACTTCTTCCCTCCCTCCTGTACCCCGCGCTGCGTGGGAATCTGCACGCGTAGGATGGCGCTAGAAAGCGTGGGAAAGTCCATGTTTTTCTTTCGTATTTTCTCTTCCCCATTTCCTTCCCTAGGCAAATCCTGGCATATTTTCTAGATTTCTTGATGTTTTATCCCAGTTCATTTACTGTGTTTTTAAAATCACAACTTTCTCCCCGCTGCTTACTTGACCCATGGAAATGGTTAAACTCCTGTCATGTTGCAGCCTCGGGACTCGGAGAAGCCGCAACAATCCGCCTAGAAAATTTGTTTATTTTTTTTCTCCCCCACGGTAAGCCTTATAAGAAACAGAACTACCCGCAACTCCACGTGTTCCAAGCGTTTCTTGAATTTGGAAACACGTTTCCGAAGAGAAGGTTCCTTCGTTTGGATTTTTTTTAAAAAAACCTGTGTTTCTTTTTTAAATCCGTTAATTAAAAGTGGCAGGAATAAAAACCTGGGGAATGTTTTGGATGTTATTTTTTAAACAATTAAACCGGATGCAACTCACCCCTAATTTTATTCAAACGAAAGGTTTCTGATTTCAGTTCACTTCTCTTAAACCAGAAGCCTTTGGGCTCTCCTGGTTTGCGAGGCGCCAGAAATTAATAGAAACAAGGCTCCGTGACCTCCTTTCCATATATTTAAATCTTTTTCTCTCCCCACATCTTTTTAAAAAAACGATGGGGATGCGGCGTGTGGGAAAGGGACTTTCTAGCATAGCCAGAAGCTGTTCCGATGGTCATGTACACAAAGTAAATTTGGTGACAGAAATCGTCTTTAGTTGGTAGCGCGTGCAGGTTTTATTATTACACAGAAATCTTCGTCAGGCAAACCAGAAATTTAGTGAAACATTTGAACTTTTAAACCAACTGAAGTTGTTTCAATAAAATCTACACCAGCTCAATCCCTGCTAACGAAACTATTGCCCAGAACTGCTTGGTAGACTTTTCCTTCAACGAGTGGGCTACCTTAAGGTCTAGCCACTTTATTTAGTATATATTTAATGTTTATAGCTTTATAGAACAGCATTATATTGTTCTATTAGGGTAGGATTACACTTGTTTGGTATTATGCATGCCTATGCGTGCTTCTCTGAAATCCGTGCAGCTTACTCCCAGGTATATGAAGGCATCAAGATGTGAAATACGTTTTTTTAAAAAATAATGTTTGTTTCTCCCTCCTCTTCACATAATGGTATCGACAACTCTATATTTTAATAGGACATAACTCCCACATATAATTTACTGATTTCAAAACATCTTAAATTATAAATTAATATTACCATTATCCATAAAGTTAGGAATAGTCAGAGTGCATATTCAGGCCACATGGCATATATATACTATGGGTTTTTTGCGGGCGCCCGCCCGCCCTCCCCGACCCCGCACTCGAGTTCAGGGTATTCAGAGGAGCCCCTCTCTCCTCCCCAGGAACCAATTCGCGCCGGTCGTGTGGACGCCCCCGATCGGACCCTGGGCGAGTTCTTCTCCCTCCTGCCCTTCACTCGGATGCAACAGGCAGCTCTGCCGGGAGGACGACTCCGGCGCGCCAAGCGGGAAGCAGCCGCGGATCCGCCCAGCAAGAGGCGCGCCGGCCTGAATAGTGCAGAGCCGGGAGGAGCAGCTGCGAGCGAGGGAGCCTCCTGCCAAAGGAGCCGGGCCTGGGGAGCGGAGGAACAAAACGGCCCACAGCTAAGCAGAGATGAACCTGCTGCTGCATCAATTTGCGTTTTTAAGTTGTTGCAACCTTAGGATAAAAGGCAGATATGAATGAATTGAATGTTCGGACACAGGGCTCACCTCTTGACCCCCATAGACAAAGCTCAAGCAGGATCTGCAGGTAGATCTCTAGGTGATTTGCAGTATTGGCAAAAGGGTTTTGCTTATATCTGGTTCTCCCCCTCCTCACCTGAATCCCCGCAACAACCCTGGCTCGGCTGGGAGGCACCGGTGGGCTTGATTGCTGAGGGGAGATTTGAACCCTGGTCTTTCTTTCCCAAGTCCTAGTCCGTCACGAACCACTCCACCAAACTGGCGCCCCATAACAAAGGCCTGTCAGTTTCCCACAAGAACCAGTCAGGCCAGGGGGCGACAAAAGCTGGATCAGGACCTACAAGTGATTTGCAGTATTGGCAAAAGTTCTTATTCTAACCATATTCTAACCATAATTCAAAAGCATCAATTCTTCGGCGATCAGCCTTCTTTATGAGAGCTGGACCATAAAGAAGGCTGATCGCCGAAGAATTGATGCTTTTGAATTATGGTGCTGGAGGAGACTCTTGAGAGTCCCATGGACTGCAAGAAGATCAAACGCATCCATTCTTAAGGAAATCAGCCCTGAGTGCTCACTGGAAGGACAGATCGTGAAGCTGAGGCTCCAAGACTTTGGCCACCTCAGGAGAAGAGAAGACTCCCTGGAAAAGACCCTGATGTTGGGAAAGATGGAGGGCACAAGGAGAAGGGGACAACGGAGGATGAGATGGTTGGATAGTGTTCTGGAAGCTACCAGCATGAGTTTGACCAAACTGTGGGAGGCAGTGGAAGACAGGAGTGCCTGGCGTGCTCTGGTCCATGGCGTCATGAAGAGTCGGACACGACTAAACGACCAAACAACAACAACAATTACCACTGTGGTTTTTTTTTTTTGTTTACCATCTTTATATCATGTCTTTCCTCCAAGGAGCTCAAGGCAAGTATTTTTAGTGGCTGCCTCTCCTCCCACCCAATAAAAGCAAGGATAGGAGATCACCTGTGATTTGTGTACTTCGTCCCTCCCACCTTTAACAACACTCGAGATCCCTCATCTTCACATTTCCTGCCCTGAGCTGTCCTCTTCCACTTCTACCTGCCTACCTCACAGGGTGTTTCTTTTGGAGGGGGTAGGGGGTTGAAAGTGGCCATGACCTTTATTGGTTACAATAAATAATAGAGACACAGGCTTTCACAATTTTACTTCTGTTGTTGTTGTTGTTGTTGTTGTTGTTGTTGTTGTTGTTGTTGTAACAAAGTAATAATAAATAAATAGAAATAAAAATGTGCACCCCACCCCTGAGACCATTCCATTATAACTATCTAACAGATACCTTCCATATCTCCTCAAAATCATTTCTCCTACATATTCCCCATCTTACCTTAATAGCACATGTTAATTTATCAATAAACTATATCCCACACCTCTTTACACCATTCTTCCATTTTATATTCTGCTTGCCCCTTCCACTTCCTAGTTATAATAACTTGTGCAGCTGTCAATACAATTGTGAGCAAGTCTTTCATAGCCTGCGAATCTTCCACTACATTGTAAACTGATAAGAATGCTACCTCTGGACTTTTGGTCAGCTTTAACCCTGTGATTTCTGTTATCTCCTTAAATACCCTTTGCCAAAAAGTTTGTATGTATTTACACCTCCACCACATGTGAATGTAAGTCATCCTGGCATCCCCTCCAACATAACGCCAAATATTCCTTCTTTAATTGATTTAATGGTGTGCAGTACCATCTCCATACTAACATAGTAATTTTCTTTTCTCCACCCAATCCTTTATTTTAAGTCTTTTCTTCTTTTTCGCTTTTTCAATTTCCTTTTTTCAATTTACTGGGAAATCTTCTATCACTACCACCAGAGTTAGTGGGGAATTTACTGGTACCAAATTTCCTTTATATTTCACCCATATCTCAATAATGTTTCTTAATAAGGGATTTTCAATATTCTGCCACCATTGCCTATTTGGTTTGATAAAAAAATATATTCACTAACTTCTCCCTCATTTCCTGTGTACCGCTCTCACTCTCCTTGTTATATTATCCCATCTATAATATATCTTAACTGATTTGCTATATAATATAACTTTATGTTGGGGAGACCCAGTCCACCTATTTTTGGGGTTTATTAATTCTGGGTTTATTACCCCAGTTACAAAATCTTTTGATCATATTTTGCCAACCCTTTAGCTCTATGTCCAATATCTTAATTGATAACATTTTAAATAAAAAAATATTCTAGACAAAATTTTCATTTAAATTATCACTATTCTTCCAAACCATGAAAGCTTAATTTCCTTATATTCCTCCAGCTTTTCCTTAATTTCACTCTTTAATTTCACTCTTTAATTTTTCTCTTGTTCTAAATTTTCTAAGTTTCTTGTTCTATTTATTCCCAAATACTTTATTACATTTCTTAGTTTTATATCTATTTTTTTCCTTCAAAATTTTTCATTTTTCATCTTCGTCATAATTAAATATAATCATCTCTGATTTGAATCAATTAATTCGCAACACTGTTATTTCTCCCCCCAAAAATCCAAATGTGTTTCTATTACCTGCATATTTTCCAATGGATTTTTTTGTTGTTGTTAGCAAGGTGTCATCTGAAAATAAGCTTATTTTCTCCTTTCCTTTATTGCTTATTCCTTTTATATTTCCATCTTCTCTAATTACATTGGCCAGAGTCTCAATGACCAATACAAATAAAATTGGGGAAAGGGGGCATCCTTTGTTGTTTGTTCTGTTATACCATCATTCACTATGAAATATGCCTTGTTCATCAAGTATAATTGATTTCTTAATGCTTTAAATAGTTCTGCAAATCCTAAACTTTTAATGCCAGCCATTCTATACAGTCAAAAGCCTTAAAGATAGCCAATGCTACTATACCAACTTTCAATTTATTTCTTCTTATATCTATTTTATTCAACACTTTTCCTATTAAACTAGACATCTGTCTTCCTGCTACAAAACCACATTGGTTTTAATTTATATATTTATACATGAAATTATTCATACTTTTTTCCATTATTAAGGTCAATATTTTACCATCTTGATTTATTAGAGAAATTGGCCTATACAATCCTGGGTCCTTCAAATCTTTTCCTGGTTTTGGCATTAAGCTAATTATTGATTGTTCCCACAATGGTGAGATCCTCTCACCCTCTATTACTGAATTATATACTCCTTCAATTTAGGAACCATTTTTTAAAAAATACCTTATAATATTCCGTTCCCAATCCATCTGTTCCTAGGACTTTACCCCCTTTTGGTTTCCCTATAACTTCCTCTATTTCTTTTTCTGAAATTGGTTGTTCCATAACCTCTCTATCCCTACTTTCTAGCTTTATCTTCCAGTGTCTCTTGATATATTCTTTCAGCTTCCCCATAGTATTGTTAACTGCTGAATATAACTCTTGATAAAACTCCTGAAATACTCTCAACTTATCTTTCATCAGATTGTGAATATTACCCATTTTATCTTTTATTAGGCTAATTGAATTCTTTACTTTTTTTTTACAGTACGGCTCTAGCCAGCAATTTAGAATTTTTATTACTATGTTCAACAAATTCTCTTTTCAAGAATATCAAATCTCTCTGCACTTTTCCCATATCTTTATTTTCTCCTTCCTTTTTGCCCGTAATTGTGCATAACTTATTTTATCGTTATCATTAATATATTGATTTTCCAATGTCCTAATTTCTTCCTATAACTTTTTCATCTCTTCTTGTTGTTGTTTTAACAATTTACCGGATTCCCTAATACCAATTCCTCTCACCACCGATTTCATTGTATCCCCTATTATTTATTGAGTACTTTGCCCCTTCTCATTAATCTCACATATGTCTAATGTTTCTTTCCCTAATTTACTGTTTGACTATTGACTGTTCTTCCAGTTCTACCACCCTACCTCACAGGGTTGTGGTGGGGTTTAGCTGGGTAGGGGGAGTTCCATATACACCACATCAAACTCCCAGGAGAAAAAGTTGGGATATAAATGAAAACAATAATTGTTATTACTTTTATAAAGTGTTCTCATCCCTCTCCTCACAACAACCCTGTGAGGTAGATTCAGCTGGGAGGTAGTGACTGGCCCAATCAAGGCTGCCCAGTTAGCTTTATAGCAGAGCTGGGATTTGAACCTGTGGTCTCCCTTGTCCTAGTCCAACACTTTTAACACTACAGCAAGCTGGGTCTCTGGCTTCCAGCCGTTGAATAACAGCAAAATGAAGTGGACATTGGTGCAAAAGCAGCTGTGTTGAACTCAGTTCAGTTCCCATTCTGCAAAACAAATGAAGGGGCTCAGAATGCACTCAGAAGCACCCCGTTATTCAATACTGAATACGTCTTTTGTATCCTGCTCTGGTTGGTAGCACTTAAGGTTCTAGTAAAACAAGGAAACGAAGCAGATCCAAGGAGCCCAAAGTCTGCCCACACCTGTGCTAGGTGCTTTCAGGAAGCCCACAAACAAGATGAGAGCAACAAGCTCCCCCCCCATTTCTTTCCCCAGCCCCAAGCAACTGGTATTCAGAGACAGACTGCCTCTGCAGATGGAGGTTCTGTTCCTAGCTGAGATGATTAAGAGCTCTGGATAGACTCTGTCTAGGAACAAAAGCAGCTGCCTTTTCACAGAGTCAGATTATTGATTTATTTAGCTCAGCAGACGGAGTACACTGTGTGGCAGAGGTTCTCCAGGGTTTCAAATGGGGGTCTTTGAAACCCTGGAGAACCTCTGCCACTCAGTGTCTTCCCACTCCTGCTTGCAGGTGCCTGCGACTGAACCTGGGACCATCTGCATGCAAAATTCCTAATGGAATTTCTCCAGCACTGCGCTGGAATCCCAAATAATTTTGGACATGCAGTATACTAAATTGGTTAGGGTTTCACATTGAGATTTGCTAAATAAGGAATACTTTTCAGGTTAGTCCTTTTTGTCTCATCTGGTTTCAGCAGAGAGCAAGAGATGGGATGCAGAATCTATTTGACTGGCTTAGTGAAGAGATCAGCTCATTTTGGCTGTTTCCATTCTAGGCGATCATTGTAAGATGATCATGTAACTTTGGTGCCTAAATTTGCTGATTTTCCTCCTCCATCTCTGTACATTTTTAATTTTATGCCACATCTTTTAGGTGTTAAGCCTAACACCTTAAGCAGGAGAGGTTATGACTTTATGGCCGTAGAGCAGGGTCTGGGTGTGTGCTCATAACAAACAAACCAGGAATCCACCTAGAAAGATATATTAGCAATGTTAGCATCGGATTAATTATGGCTCAAAGTTTTACACGATCAGTATGGTTAATTGACTGTAGCTTCCATTCCAAACTAAAGTGTGGTCCTTGATTAACTGATCTAGTGAAGTGAATGGGGAAGATGTTTTGAGCGGGAAGAATTCTGTGTGCTCCTCAGTTCCCCCATCTCAAAGAGGTTGCTGCAACACTCAGCAAAACAATCTCCAAAGAACCTTGTGAAGCAGTCCTGTTTAGGGAGGAATCAGCAAGTTTGGGAGAACCCCAAGATTTGTACTACCAAAAAATATTTAGGGGGGATGATGGAAGCCAAGAGGTGGGGCCAAAAACAGCACAATGAGAACAGAGCATTCTGAGTGAGCACAGAATGCTGACTGGCTGGAACGCTGAACAGGAGACTCTGTGCTGCAAGATTTTGCTGAAGATCTCCCTAGTTATCCCCCTAATACAGATATGTAACTGAGCTCAAAATATTATGGTTTCTGTGAAGCCTGCTTTATGTCTTATGCTCTATACTGACTCTCTGGAATAAGAAGTTCTTTGTGGCATGCACATGGATTGCAGTATGCTAATAGGCACTAAAAGATAGACTTCATGATATAATATCCAGTGTTTTCATTTCTTCTTCCACAAGATCCCCTTAGGTCTGAGATTCCAGGTCTTTACCAAGCCAAGCCTCTTCCCCTCCAAACCACACACACACACACACACACCTACATAAATTTCCACGTATATACATATATAAAATTAGTAGTTTGATATTGGATACAGTTTGAAATGCTGGCAATGCTGAAATGTTTTCCATGTGGGCTGTGTTGGAAAGGTTCCTTTTTGGCTGCCCACATAAAATAAAGGTCTACAACTACATGCATTTTGGAAATGTCATTGATGGGCTGGTCTCTGGGCTTTGCTATGTTTGACATCCTGTGGAAACCTTCTACCTAAGGACAACAGGAAAGTTTCTTCCTAAGAATCTGAGGCAGAAACAGAACTGAGAACTAATCCTTCCCAAAAGAGGTATCCATTTCAACCACAAAAACAGTTTTTCGTGCAGGGTTTTTATAACATTTTGATAGTCACACAATAGACTAACCAAGTAGTTTATGGCTGATGGCAGGACTCAGTACAATTAATAGTCTGTATTTGCCATTATCTACAAACTCACGATTTTTCAAAGGCAGAATAGAGAACAAAGTTTCTTTTTAATCCACTGTTCTTTGAATTAATCTATTCATGAGCATCTGCCATAAACAGTTGGTTACTACAACAGCTGGGAGGAGCTAGCCAGCAGAATATAACTTTGGAACCAGCTAGTGAGGGAGCCCCCTCCACAAGCTAGAGGGAGCCTTGGCTGGCAAAGCATCAAGGCAAGTTCAGCAGATGCGTGAGTTTGGCAGCAAACTAAGAAGGCCAGGACACCCCACTCTGCTCAACAGAATCCCTTACTCTTAATCGTGTAACAAAAACAAGCAAAGAACAATCATGCAAGTAGAAAGCCAGCATGGACATGGGGGCTTTCCCGTGTCCCCCCCCCCCAACCCTACTATATGTATATCTCTTAATGGGGCAGAAGTTGTGGGTATGTATGAAATGCAATGAGCTATTGGATCTCTGGGAACGTGTTTAGTTTTTTTCCTTTGAGGCCAAGGTGATGGAACTGGAAAATTTAAGAGAGGCAAAGAAAGTGGTGGAAAAGGCCTTTAGGGATGTGGTCCCACACGCTCGATGACAGCTCCCCTGCTGTCAGGGAGAAGGAAGGTATTGAGGAAGGACAAGATCATCTTGAGATAAAGGGAGGCATTCCCTTGGAAGGGACCCATTTATTGGCAGATGACCATCTATCTTCTCATGCCAAAGATACCTCTTCTATGGGTGGGTGGTGGGTGGTAGTGGGCAATTCAATTGTTAGGAAAATAGCTGTTTGTGTCTGTGCAATGCACATAAGACCACTAAGTTAATTGTGGGTTCTGCTCATAGCCTGGTGCTGGGGAGGAGACAGTTGCTTTGGTGCACCAATTATATGGGGAAATGTAGCTGTAAGATCCTGGAAGCCAAATTTAGGGTGCAACATAGGGTGCTGAAAACCAGGACCTCGAAGGTAGCTTTCTCTGAGATGCTACTTATTTCACACTTAGGGTAAGTCAGACAGGTTTGTGGTCTCATGAGATTATGGTGTTGAGAGGATGGGTTGGGATTTGTTAAGGGCAGTCGGAATCATTCTGGGGCAGACTGGACCTTTACCAAAGAGATAGGCACCACTTGTGAGGCGATAAAGGAAAATTTGTTAAAGATGTTTTATAGATGGTATTTATCACCAAGCAAAATATTTAAAATGTATAAAACAAAATCTAAATTGTGTTGGAGGTGCAATCAAGCAGAGGGGACGCTCCTACATATGTGGTGGACCTGTGATAAAATTGAGAGCTTCTGGGATTTGGTATATGAAGAGCTGAAGAAAATATTTAAACAAACTTTTGTAAAAAACAACAACCCAGAAGCTTTTCTATTGGGAATATTAGATCCAGATATCGCTAGGGAAAACACAAAAATATTCCTGTATACAACATCAGCAGCGAGAATCCTAATTGCCAAAAATTGGAAAAACGAGTCAGCACTAACAAAAAAAGAATGGCAAGAAAAATTATTTGATTACCTTGAGTTAGCTAGAATGACAGATCCAGTTAGGGGTCAGTCTAAACAAAAATTTCAAAAGGAATGGGGAAAATATAGTGATTACAGTGGTACCTTAGCTTACGAACTTAATCCGTTCCGGAAGTCTGTTCTTAAACCAAAGCATTCTTAAACCAAGGCATGCTTTCCCATAGCAGCAGGGGACTCAATTTACAATTTACAAATGGAACACACTCGACAGGAAGTGGAACATGTTCTGCTTCCAATGCAAAGTTCACAAGCCAAAACACCTACTTCCGGGTTTGCAGTGTTCTTAATCCAAGTTGTTCATAAACTAAGCTGTTCTTAAACCAAGGTACCACTGTATCTTAAAAAGCAGTGCCCTCAAATTAATCCCTGGACTTGTTTTGATTAACTTTTGCAAAACAAATTAAGGTGTAAAAGTCTAAAATAGAAATAAAAGTAGGAAAAAACAAAATGAGAAGGAAACAGTTTATTAAATATGAAAGTAGACCAGTGTTGAGGACGAAGGAAGTCAATTAGAAGAAAACAAGAAGTGAAATATGGTTATATGTTTATTATTTGTTTAGTATTTGTATCTATATTTGTACTTGTATTTATATTTTCTTTTTAAGTTTATTCCTTTAGTGTCGTATGTGTTTGTGTTGCAACAATAAAATTTATTTAAAACAACAACAACAGCAGCAGCAACGAGATGGGCACCACTTCAACAGGGATGGAACCAGACGGTTGGTGCTTAAAATAAAAAAGGTGACGGAGCAGCTTGTAAACTGACTGAAGAGGAGGAAGGAAGCCAACAAGAACCGGGGCGGGTCTGGTTCATAACAAATCTCCTCCCTGGGATGTAGATGATAAAACTGATGAACATTTACATGGGAGTTGCAGAGAACTGGGCATTGTAAGTGCAGGGGACCAAAGTGCCACAAGCCTGATCTATCTGGCTATTCTTATGTTCTTAGGTTCATTGCAGGAATTACTGGTCACATAGGGCTCAAGGGCTGTCACATAAGAACATGGAAGAGGAGCCTACTGGCTCATCTAGTCTAGCATCCTGTCCTCACAGTGGCCGGCACAGGTGCCAACTTGAATAAAATATTAGGGGGCCCCAGGTAAGTCCCGCCCACACCAAAAAATCGATCACATGACAGGGTGCACACACATCATTTGAATGGCAATCCCCATCAACTTGGGTGGGGGCTCCCTGAAATATTTTATTGGAGGGCCGAAGACCCCTCAGTCCGCAGGTTCATCTTGGCCAACCAGATGAACCACGGGAAGCCTGAAAGCAGGACCTGGAGCAACGGCACTCTCCCATCCTGCAGTTTCCAGCAACTGGGATCCAGAAGAAATGCTGCCGCCTCCTGCGGAGACAGAGCAGAGCCACTGCTAGCCTCCTCCTCCTCCTCCTCCTCCATGAATTTGTCTAATCCTCTTTTAAAGCCTTCAAAGCTGATGACCACCCCTGCAATTTGTGGGAATAAATTCCATAGTTTATGTAGGGTTGTCATATTTTGAAGAGTAGAAAAAGAGAACGCATTTGCCGACTTCTTTAAACTATGGATCTCTATGGCCACTCTCATCATGAAAAAGAGGACGTGTCCTGGAAAAAGAGGACTTATGGCAACCCTGCTTTGTCTGTTCTGAATCTTTGAACATTCAGTTTTGCTGGGTGCCCATAGGTTCTAGGGCTATGAGAAAGGAAGAAAAACTTTTATCAGTCCACTTTCTTGATGCCATGCATAAGCTATGATCTCCTTTGATAAATGGATCAACAATATGATAACAGTCAACTTATGAATGGACTGTTTTGTTTGGATAAATATGACAATATTTGGAATGAGTTTATACAAAATGTAGTAGGCTATTAGGATAACAATATCAAAAAGAATGTATAGGTTAGGATAAAAGGTAAAGGGACCCCTGACCATTAGGTCCAGTCGTGGCCGACGGGGGTTGCAGCGCTCATCTCGCTTTATTGGCCAAGGGAGCCGGCATACAGCTTCCAGGTCATGTGGCCAGCATGACTAAGCCACTTCTGGTGAACCAGAGCAGCACATTGAAACACCATTTACTTTCCCGCCAGAGCGGTACCTATTTATCTACTTGCACTTTGACGTGCTTTCGAACTGCTAGGTTGGCAGGAGCAGGGACTGAGCAACGGGAGCTCACCCCGTCGCGGGGATTCAAACCGCCGACCCTCTGATCGACAAGTCCTAGGCTCTGTGGTTTAACCCACAGCGCCACCTGCTTTCCCATGGGTTAGGGTAGTTTTCGTATATATTCATATATTATTTTTTTCTACACATTTTTGTGCTTTTTATTTTTATTTTCTGTTTCTTTGTATCACTGTATTTCTTTATAATTGAAACCTTTTCAGTAAAATAGTAATACCAAAAGAAAAAGAAAAAAATTGTCATGCATAAGTTTATACATGGCTATCATATGGAAGAGGGCAATGTCTTGTTCTCTGTTGCTGCTCCAGATGACACAGGCCAAGATCTCATGCACTTAAGTTACAGGAGGGGAGATTTTGGTTGAACATTACAAGAAATGTCTTTATTGTATTAGCAGGTTGACAATGGAACTACGGACCTTTCCCGAGAGCATTGCTGGGCTCTGCCTCTGCCTCCTCAAGCTGGACAATAATCTGGTGGAGATTTTCTGCATTGAGCAAGGAGTTGGACTACATCAGGAATGGGGATTCTTGAGCCCAGGGATCAAATGTGGCCCTCCAGGCCTCTCTATTTGGCCCTCAGGAGTGTTCCCAGGGCACACCCCCTCCCACAGGGCACACCTTTTTTTGAGTATTTTTGCCTTGCTGGAATGTGCCTTCTTGAACTGTGATAATGAATCTCTCTTTCCAGGAAGGAGGATAGAGAGAGGTGTGTGAGAAGACCTCTGAATTTTGCATGGCAGGAACTATGGATGGGAGAATATGTTAATTTTTGTTTCGGGCAGTTTTTGGTTTTTCCAATCTTTAGTTCTCTACATTTCCTCATCAGTTTGTGATTTTTTAAAAAGAAGTTGTCATGAAAATTCAGCAGCATTTTGGCACATTCCCACCCTAATATACATGTTTTTGTCAGCAATTTTTCCTAATATAGGAAATTATAGATACTTTTGCAAAATAGTTTCTTTAGTATATAATGCACTAGTGTGTGTTATTTTCAATAAATGCATTTTATGCATACTTTGCCCTAGTATATGCCTTTTGAAGGTACACATGACTTGGCTGGAGTACTTTGTAGCAGTCAGGCAAAGCAGGCAGTGGGCAGGCAACTCCTTAACCCCTTCCCTTTTGTTTGTGTGTTATATGCACTGCTTTCATTAAGGAGGCTTTAAAAATAGTTATTGATTTTTATTTCAGAGGATCTTGGAAACCGAATGAACAATGATATTCTCTCAATGAACAGCTTCCTCGATGTTTGTAAATAATGTATCGCTCACAAGCCCAACCAGTTAACCCCCCCCCCTCCGTCAAGTGATGTGGCAAAACCTGTTTCAAGCTGCGTTTCTATTATCTAAGATCCAATTAACCATTTGGAGCAGACTAAAACATAACTAGATCAATCCAGAATCAGATTAATATCCCATCCATAATCACATTAATCACAATCTGTCCATAATTAGCCATCAGATAATCCCATTGGACAGGAGGTAACAGGCAGTATCCAATTATCTCATTAATTATCTATTTTCAGTATCTGTGCACAGTCCCACAACATATGAAAATTGTTTCTCCAGGAAAATAAACTAAAGAAACTGCAGCCCTTTTAAGGCAAGCCCTGCCCAAAGGCAAAGATTCCCTTTTCTGGGACGCTGTAGAGTCTTTGTATCTTTACACCTACACTCTTTTTGCTCCCACAAAGTCCTAAGAGATACCATTCTCGCCAAGTAAAATATTACAATCTCCTTCAGAGAGAAATAAAGTCTCCCCCCCCAAAAAAAATCCCAATAAGTACAGCTGAATGAAGAAGCAATAGTTAATAACTATTTTCCAACAGTAGCAGAACTATTATTGCGTAAGGATTTATCTTCCTGCAGATATTTCATGATGTATATAATAAATTGCATTCCATTTGTTTTGATTTTATAATGGACTTAATCTGTTGCTGGATTTGTCATTGGGGACAATCCAGAAGAAAGTTTGGATGAATAAACTCTGTTCCTGTGTGGCTCCTATTCATTTCAAAGGGACTTGTGCCAGGTAACTTACCAGTTGATTGGGCCCTTTGCAATCTATGAGCAGACCCCAAATAAACATTCTGCAGTTGTGGTCCCACTTCACACTAAAGGTGGGAGGTCACATTTGTCAATGCTCTCTTGTGTAAAAAGCTCCCTGCAAGTATACAAACGTAGTACACCAAGGAGAGACTGGGCTTGCAGTCTTTAGTCCCGAGGGGCTAGATTTTCACTTCCAAGACATTTTGTACACGAGAGATCTTTCAAAAATGGCACCCTCCCCACCTATAACTTGAAGTGATGGTGTACATTTACAAATATACAAGCAGACCCTATTGGGAGCTGATCTACTCCCACAGAAGGTAGCATAACAATTGATCCTGCTTCAGATGCTGACAAGACCAACTGTACCCCAACATGATTATTCTTCAGTAATTCACCCACTCTCTCTCTGTAAATTCACACTGCAAAAACTATTTTCCCGAGCCCAATCCCTAGCTCAAGGATGCCACCTTCCCCAGGCAGGGGAGAGGCCCAACAGATTTAGAGTGTGTGCTTTTGATCTATCTTTTCTAGAAAGGCCAACTTCCAAATTCCGTGGCAGTCAGACCAAGACAGACAGGCAAGTTAACAACTAAGGTCAATCTTGGGTGGCAGCACCTTGGACAGCTCCAAGACAAATTGCTCTTGCTCCAGTAAGGTATGGAAGGAACCCAACAGAGATTTTTTTCGGGAATGGGAAACCAATGGGCCTCCAGATGTTCCTGGGCTGCAATTCCTCGTCCCTGATCATTGGTCTTGCTGGCTGTGGCTGGAGTCCAACAACATCTGTAGGGCCACACTTTCCTCACCCCTGCCTTACATCTTTTTCTGACCCAGCTACCTATCACAGCCCTTCCCCCGCCCCGAGATGGGTGGAGAGGTTTAAAGGCACAGACCAGGGAGCCTTAAGTATCATTGCTGTTCACTTTCTTCAAGCATGGTGTGTTGGCATTAGTGCCAGGTGTGGGTTGGAGATCCTTGGGGACAAGTGCAGGGGCTCCTGTGAATGTTCTGGCTTGAGGGCCTCTGTCTGGGGAGGAGACGCACCAAGATCAGAGGTCCACGACTGGTAGCTTCATCACCTGCACCACCAGGGCCCAGAACTCCCCAGGACTTTGGGGTACCTCCTCCTCCCAATCCATGTCCTGGTCACTACTTGAGGTGGGGGCATGAGAATGGCAGCTTTGCAGGGGGAAGTCCACATCTGATATATGGTCAGTCTTACTGGGGAGGCAAATCCCAATCATCTCATCCATGCTTTTTTACGGGCTATGTAGGTAGCTATGATTTCAACACTGGGTCACTATTGTATTTCTGTGATTTTGGCCATCTGAATGGGACAGCCCTAGGCAACTCCTGTGTGGTCAGGGATTTAAGAAAAGGATGTTAAGGTTCCCCGGTGTCTGGAAAACATAGTCTGTTTGGATCCACCCACCTGCTACTCCCATTCCTCTGTGGGTTCTCACTTGTGGACAGGACATGGTAAATGTGCATTTCTTCACATCTCTTCTGCAAACAGACAAGGAAGAAGCCTTTGGTGGGTTTTGGCTGCAAGGGAGTAGTCTCACAGGAATAGGAGCCAACTTCTAGGGGCTGAGGTCCCTTTGTTCCCCCTCCAAAAATATTTGAGGGGGCTGCCCCCCCCCGGTTGATGGACATTGCCATTCAAATGGTGTGTGTGCACCACGTAATGTGATCGATTAAGCAGTGTGGGGTTTACCTGCCACCCCCAATATTTTATTCAAGTTGACGCCCCTGCTCACAGGCATGGAAGAGAATCATTTCCTTTTCCTACACCAGAAGGAAAGGGAAGCAGGCTGAGTTCCAAGTATCAGGAGCCTAGTGATAAGCTATGCCATGGCTCAGTCTTCCACAATCTGGTACCCTCCAACTGATTTGGACTACAACTCCCAGCATCCCTGGCCATTGCCCATACTGTCAGAGGTGGATGGGAGTTGTAGTCCAAAACATCTGGAGGCCTCCAGGCTGGGAAAGGCTGCTGTGGAGGTTTGCATCAGTTTCAGAGTGCAAAATTTCTCTCTGTGCTTGATGAAGTGGGGGAGAGATTTAACTAGTAGCAAGCCAGAAAATGCTTTCTATCACAAAGTGCAATTGTGGTGTACATTTCTAAAGCAGGCTCATATATTTGAGCACTGTGGGTCAGGTGAGTGATGGGGAATGTTTTATAGTCTAGGTGTCATGGGCCAGGGGTCAGCTTCACTTGCTGAAGAGGGAGTGACTCCACCTGCAGCTGATTACAACCTTCAAGGACATGGAGGAGAAGGCACTGAGGAGAACCAGCTGGCTCCAGCCTTCTGAAACAGAGCTCTCAGCAGCAGTCAGATGCTGGAAAGAATGCCTGTGGTTCCCAACCCTACCTTGCTGCTTCCTGCTCTCTGTCGGGACCCTTGGCTTCGTTATCACCGGATTCCCTGACTCCTGGGTTGCCTGACTACATGGATTGCTGTTTGCTCGACCCTCAGAACGGACATGACTTTGTACGCTGACTCTGCCAAGTGTATCTCAGAGACTCTTCTTTTGGTTTGGCCTCGCACTCCACAAGCACTGTGCACTGTTACTTGGCAATGGGACTACGGCATTGAGGGCCACATTTTGTTCTGCACAACCTTCCACATGTGAGTGGTGGGCAGGGCTAGAGGCAAAATGGGTGGAGCAACAAATGAGAGTTTCACCTTTCTTTAGCAGGCATGTTTCTACTCACCCCCCCTTCTCCATCTGGGCAACCAAGAGGCATTACTTGAGTTGAAGGACACATTCCATTCACTTCAAAACATTCAAGGAGACTTGGTGAGATGTGGTCCTGGCAGAGTGGTGTGTAGTGCGGGGAGAGTGCCAAAGGTCTGAGGTTCCCTACCACTGGCCTAAGTATAACCAGACTGAACCATTCTCATGGGACAGTTGTGATCAAAGCTGCTTCCTGGCATTTTCTATCCATCCTTGAAAAGGATTTTACAATTACTGTCCAAATGCTGCCAATTCCACGTGGAACTCCTGGTGTTTTCCCTAGAGCAGTATATGAATATTCTCCAGTAAATAAGATCTTTTCCCACACCTCCCCACCAAATAATCATTTGCAAAGTAACAATAAAGGATGCCTTCACAATTTTTAAATTATCCAGTGGTGTGGTAAAGCAGGTTGGGATTCTTTAATCATTATTGGATTTTGGAAGATTAAGCAGGTGAATCCTTTCAATTCACTGTGGGGCTCTGCAATAAAAATGTGCTGGATAAAGGTGGGAAGGTTGCAGAAAGAAGTTGGCATGGAGAGACAGTTTATGGCACTGCTGGCATTTTTAACAATGGAACTGACACTCTAATGTATAATGGCAGTGCTGGCCTGACTTATGGCTATATGGGGAGGGACCACGGCTCAGAGGAGGGCATCTGCTTTGTTTGAAGAAGGTCCCAGGTTCCATCCCGCCCTGCAGGGGATTGGACTGGATGGCCATTTAAGCCCCTTCCAACAATACAGTTTCATGATCACTGGAATCTCCAGGCAGGGCTGGGAGAGACCTCCTGTCTGAAATCCTGGGGAAGCACTGTAGACAATGCAGAAAAACCAATGTTCTGATAGTGTAAGGCAACTTCCTATGCTCTTGCATGAGTCAGGTCTGCCGAGAGCTGCCTGGGCCACCAGAGACCTCCATGCCAGGGGGAAGGCAGACAAGTTTGAGGAAGCCTGGGCACAATGAACCAGTACTGGTGGCGGGTGGGTGGGTGACATTGAGATAGTAAAATCCAGTCTTACACAGCTGTAGGGAGCCTCATGTATACAGCTGCATACACAGAAAGTCCTTTGCCTGTGATCAGGAACTGTGTTTTTTAATGCTAATAAATGCCTGAAGAGGGAAAGCATAGGACAAAAGCAATAAAGCAAGGATCTTAGGCGCTACGTGCAGAGTGCTCCAGCTTTTGTATTGCTGATAGCAGGCTTCCTCAAACTCAGCCCTCCAAATGTTTTGAGATCATGGGAGTTGTAGGCCAAAAACATCTGGAGGGCTGAGTTTGAGGAAGCCTGGCTGATAGGAAAGGGCCATAGCTCAATAGAGGCATGCAGAGCTCCCTGGTGCAGTCTTCAACATTTACAGGTAGAGTTGGGAAAGACCTCTTACCTGAAACCCTTGAGAGCTGCTGCCAGACAGTAGTAGACAGTCATAAGCTAGAAGGACTGATGGTCTGACTTATAAACATAAGGCAGCTTCCAGGGTTCTTCCTATGATATGCATGCACTGTGAAGTCCATACGGCTGGACTTTTCAAACTAAGCATGCTGGTCGTCCAGGGGAGGCCTTGTCTGCCTTCCCCATGGCAGGGAGTCTCTGGTGGCCCAGGCAGCTCTCAGGAGACCTGACTCATGCAAGAGCATAGGAAGCTGCCTTACCAGGCATCCCCAAACTCGGCCCTCCAGCTGCTTTGGGACTACAATTCCCATCATCCCTAGCTAACAAGGATGATGGGAATTGTAGTCCCAAAACAGCTGGAGGGCCGAGTTTGGGGGTGCCTGATTGTGCCCTTATGAACATCTGCATTCTTTAAAACATGGGCCTTTCTTCCAAATTGATCAAATCACGACACTTCCATCCTGCCTGTAGTGAGATCATGTAATGCATCATACATTTGAAGCATGTACCTCCTCCGCAAATCCTGGAAACTGCAGTGTGTTAAGGGTGCTTGAATCAGCTCTGTGAGGGGAAACTACAGTTCCCAAAGCAGTTCCCAATGGGGCGTGTGCTTTAAATGAAGAAACTGTTGCAACATCTTAGTGATATAATCCTGGATAAGAATGTGCTTCCCCTAATTAATTACTCCTTTTTACTATAAGTTCATTATAATATCATGCTGTACTTCACAAAGCGTGCTTAAGCAACAAAGCCATAGGCTCACAAGTAGTTTGCACTGGAGGTCATTAAACAACAAAACAAGAATTTGTCATGGTTCAGATACTATGGATCATGCTGATATAATCTCTACCTTATTGCAGTTATAAGCTCCTAAAACACTAGCCATAAGTGATAAAAGACTCCCTTTGTATGTCAGGATCTAATCTGCATCAAGCCAGATTTAGTATAGATTATTCATATCCAAAGTGCTGCCATGGTTGTCAAAATTCAAAGCATAAAATCTAATACAGGAAATCTATTGTATCCTTTTAGACTGAAATCTAAAATTTAGGGCCAAGCTTATTGTTTATCTCAGGGCAGTTCACAGCACAAAATGCATAATAAAAACAAGAACAAAACAAACCAGTAACAGATACTCAAAATAATATTGTACTTGTAAATTGTTGGAACCTGGAATCTTATGAAAAAGGCCAGGCAAAAATGGAAAATAATAGTAGTAGGAGTAATAACAACAAATTTGTTAAATCTACTCTTTAACATATATAGTTATTATTGAATTCCCTTGCCTTGCAGCTAGATGCTTAATTTTATAAAATTGTAACACACTTTTAAATGTTATAAAACAGTATATGTTGCTTGTGCAAAGCAACAAATTTTTATCTGCATAAAATAACTGTTTCCTGTTGGCTTTTAGAGGACATCAGAACACCATCGTTAAACTTTTATAACATTATCATCACCATTATCTCACCTTTCTTGCAAGAAGCTGAAGGTGGTGCTCACAGTTCCCCGCTCTGTTTTATCCTCACCACAAACTTGTGTGCTAGGCTAGGCTGAGAGACTGCAACTTGCCCAAGGTCACCCAGTGGAGATTTGAAGAACAAAGAAACAGTGAGGTCACTCAGAGGAGAAGATGGTAAAATGCAAACAGGGGACACAGAAAGGGCTGAACTCCTCAATGCCTTCTTTGCCTCAGTCTTCTCCGATAAAGAAAACAATGCCCGACCTGAAGAATTTGGAGCAAATGATTCAGCAGAGGAAACACAGCCCAGAATAACTAAGGAGATAGTACAAGAATACTTGGCTAGTTTAGATGTATTCAAGTCTCCAGGGCCAGATGAACTGCATCCAAGAGTATTAAAAGAACTGGCAGGTGTGATCTCAGAACCACTGGCAGTCATCTTTGAGAATTCCTGGAGAACAGGCGAAGTCCCGGCAGACTGGAGAAGGGCAAATGTTGTCCCTATTTTCAAAAAGGGGAAAAGAGAGGACCCAAATAATTATCGCCCAGTCAGTCTGACATCAATACCAGGGAAGATTCTGGAGCAGATCATTAAGCAAACAGTCTGTGAGCACCTAGAAAGGAATGCTGTGATCACCAATAGTCAGCATGGATTTCTGAAAAATAAGTCATGTCAGACTAACCTGATCTCGTTTTTTGACAGAATTTCAAGCCTGGTAGATGAAGGGAACGCAGTGGATGTAGCCTACCTTGATTTCAGCAAGGCATTCGACAAGGTGCCCCATGATATTAAAAGCAGTTTACAAAAAAGATGTGTATCTGTCCTGTATCTAAACCACCATTTATTGAATACTGCATTTTGGTATGTTACCGCCCCCCAAAAACCAGCTTTGATCCGAATTGAAAAACAGAATAACCTCTGTGTTTTAAGCTGGCAATGTGTACTCAGTCTCTCAGTCTTTAAGGGGACACAAGTTTTGCTAGCCCTCTGGAGCATGAATGACATCGCCGGTCTTTAACAAGTGACCAAGGTTGGTCACAACAGGAGCACTACCACCATGCAAATTTATGGCAAAATATTAACAAAAATGCATGCTTGGGTTAAAAGTGGATCCTGGGTCTGAAAAGGTTCAAGATACCTACCTTGCAACCATTTGCTGGGCTTTTCATAGCTGGTGGACAAATTTACAATATATATCTCACATGATTTTTTGTTTCTCATACTTTTTTTTTAAAAAAATCAGAACCTGTATTTACTACTTTTTACTGCATTTAACTGTGAACAGCTTTGTTCTCCTCCTAAGTCACAGATCCATAATTGGCTCAAAGGAGCTAATTTTCTTGGCAGGCTTTCCCATATAAGGTTTAGCCTTGTTTTGTTATTTAAGGAAGGCAAAAATCCCAACCTGTTCTATTCTTCATTAACAGCTTGATAACCCCACTAAAAATTCCTTCTGCCTCATCACCCTAGAAGCTGATTTCTTTTTTTTTTTTTTTTGGAAGCTTGAAGTCGGATTAAAAAGGGGTGTGTGCCACTCCTTTAATAAGTAAACACATGGTAATTAATGAAGAAAAAGGATATGAAGGGGATTCAAAGCCTCCTTACTCAACACACAGATTCACATGCAGCCTGATTCTATGCCTGCTTACTCTAAAGTAATTACAACAGATTTCAGGATCAGGATCAAGTAAATGTTGTGAGGATTGCACCTTGAGGTTGGAGAAACAAATGGTGTTGTTTTAAGAGAGTTATATTGGTTTTACCTCTTTGAATTTTATTATTTAGGGCAGGGTGTTCACAAACTGTGGTCTGGGGACCACCAGTGATTCACGAGTTTCATTTTTAAAAACATTTTTATTAAATTTCTGAAAATTTTAAAGATAAAATTCCAATACATTTTAAATAGAGATTTCTTTTCTCACTTCCCAACCCATCTTCCGTGTTGTTTTCCTTGTCCCTGTTTTGCTGCACCCTGTCTTCATTCCTTTTTAATGATAATCATAACACAATAGTCTCTAATTTTTTCTGTTGCTCATAGCTCAAAACCTGGTTGTGGATTCTTTATGTTGTAATATTTCTTCAAATAATCTGAAAAGGGCTTCCATTCTTCAAAAAGGTAATCATCATTAGATGATTAGTATAGCTGTTAGCTTTGCTGATTCAGCACAGTTTGAATCTTATCCATCCTTCTTTAGCAGCTACTTCTTCATCTTTCCATTTCTGAGCATAATGAAGCCTAGCTGCTATAGTTACATACATAAACAAATTAACCATTCTTTTTTGGAATTTCTGTCCCCATAATCCCTAGCAGGAAAGCTTCAGGGGTTTTTTGGGTTGTGTTTTTTTGGTAAACTCACTTTAAACATATCATAGAATCATAGAATCATAGAATCATAGAATCATAGAATCATAGAGTTGGAAGAGACCACAAGGGCCATCGAGTCCAACCCCCTGCCAAGCAGGAAACACCATCAGAGCACTCCTGACATATGGTTGTCAAGCCTCTGCTTAAAGACCTCCAAAGAAGGAGACTCCACCACACTCCTTGGCAGCAAATTCCACTGTCGAACAGCTCTTACTGTCAGGAAGTTCTTCCTAATGTTTAGGTGGAATCTTCTTTCTTGTAGTTTGGATCCATTGCTCCGTGTCCGCTTCTCTGGAGCAGCAGAAAACAGCCTTTCTCCCTCCTCTATGTGACATCCTTTTATATATTTGAACATGGCTATCATATCACCCCTTAACCTCCTCTTCTCCAGGCTAAACATGCCCAGCTCCCTTAGCCGTTCCTCATAAGGCATCATTTCCAGGCCTTTGACCATTTTGGTTGCCCTCCTCTGGACACGTTCCAGTTTGTCAGTGTCCTTCTTGAACTGTGGTGCCCAGAACTGGACACAGTACTCCAGGTGAGGTCTGACCAGAGCAGAATACAGTGGCACTATTACTTCCCTTGATCTAGATGCTATACTCCTATTGATGAGGCCCAGAATTGCATTGGCTTTTTTAGCTGCCGCGTCACACTGTTGGCTCATGTCAAGTTTGTGGTCAACCAAGACTCCTAGATCCTTTTCACATGTACTGCTCTCAAGCCAGGTGTCCCCCATCTTGTATTTGTGCCTCTCATTTTTTTTGCCCAAGTGCAATACTTTACATTTCTCCCTGTTAAAGTTCATCTTGTTTGTTTTGGCCCAGTTCTCTAATCTGTCAAGGTCGTTTTGAAGTGTGATCCTGTCCTCTGGGGTGTTAGCCACCCCTCCCAGTTTGGTGTCATCTGCAAATTTGATCAGGATGCCCTTGAGTCCATCATCCAAGTCGTTGATAAAGATGTTGAATAAGACCGGGCCCAAGACAGAACCCTGTGGCACCCCACTAGTCACTCTTCTCCAGGATGAAGAGGAACCATTGATGAGCACCCTTTGGGTTCGGTCAGTCAGCCAGTTACAAATCCACTGAGTGGTAGCATAGTCAAGACCGCATTTTACCAGCTTCTTTACAAGAATATCATGGGGCACCTTGTCAAATGCCTTGCTGAAATCAAGGTAGACTACATCCTCTGCGTTCCCTTCATCTACCAGGCTTGTAATTCTGTCAAAAAACGAGATCAGGTTAGTCTGACATGACTTATTTTTCAGAAATCCATGCTGACTATTGGTGATCACAGCATTCCTTTCTAGGTGCTCACAGACTGTTTGCTTAATGATCTGCTCCAGAATCTTCCCTGGTATTGATGTCAGACTGACTGGGCGGTAATTATTTGGGTCCTCTCTTTTCCCCTTTTTGAAAATAGGGACAACATTTGCCCTCCTCCAGTCTGCCGGGACTTCGCCTGTTCTCCAGGAATTCTCAAAGATGACTGCCAGTGGTTCTGAAATCACATCTGCCAGTTCTTTTAATACTCTTGGATGCAGTTCTATATATTTTTTATCTCATTGTATATCTTATTCCAAAATACCCTTTTTTGGAAATCCACCATATATGAAAAAGGAGCACCTGCTTGCTTACACTTCCAGCAGTTATACATTTTAGATAATTTATCTGGTGTTAAATACCATCTATACATCATTTTCATATAATTTTCTTTTAAATCATAGCAAGCAGTGAAGTTCATATCTACTGTCCACAACTTTCCTCAAGTGTTTATTTCTATATTTGGTCCTAAATCTTTGGCCGATTTTATCATTACCTATTTCACCATTTCAACTTTCGTCTCCCATTCTAACAATAGTTTAAACATTTTTGAAATCAGTTTTTTTCTTCCTTCAAGCAGAATCTTTTAAAAATCAGATATTTGGTCCGTAAAACCTTTTACTAAATCTTTTTTTAAATATTCATTAATTTGATGTTATTATAACCAATTTGATCTCCAATTTCTTTTTCAATTTACAGAGATTTCCACACTATATCTCTATATTTACCCCACTTCTCCATCATATCTAATTTCTTTGATGCACCAGCTACTATTGGTGATAACCATAAAGGGGTTTTCCTTTCAAATAAATCTCTGTATCTAGTCCAAACTCAATATAAGCTTCTCCTTATACAATGACTCAAAAAATCCCTATTTCCTTTTACCTTGTCGTACCATAGGTAAGCATGCCACCCAAATTGTTCCCATATCCTTCTAGATCCAACAGTCTTGTAGACCTTGTATTTCACTATTTCCCCTTGATTCCCTGCATAACACTTCTTGTTGTTTAGTCGTGTCTGACTCTCCGTGACCCCGTGGACCAGAGCATGCCAGGCACTCCTGTATGCCCTTCTAGCATCAAGATAAACAATAATGGTGACAGTGGGCAACCTTGTCTCGTGCCCTTTGTAATAGTGTACTTTTCTGTTACCACTCCATTCACTATTATACTTGCAATTTGTTCTGTATATATTACCTTTATCCCTCTCACAATTTTCTCCCCCCAGCCCATTATATTCAATATTTTCCCCATAAAACTAAACAAAAACAAAAACATTATTGAACACCTTCTCTGCATCTAATTGCTTATCATTTCTCTTTTCAAAATAGTCTACAGTATCTAATATAGTTCTAACATTGTCCTTTATTGCTCTTGTTGGGAGAAATCCAGCTTTATCTTCATGTATCTAATCCTTTAAAACTAATTTGTCTCCTAGCTAATATTACTACAGTTTGTAGTCACAGCTGATCAAGGAAATGGGTCTATAGTCCAACCTGAGTTGGATCTTGATCTTGCTTTGGTATCAATGTAATATTAGCATATTTCCAGGAATCTGATTCATTAGTTTTATTCAGGTGATCCACCAAGGTGTGTCTGTGGATTTGTGGCTGAAATCAGGAGACAGCATATCCATCATATTACTACTATCTCTTTTTAGTTTACAGCAGGAGTTGAGAGTGTCCTCTATTAGGGAAGAAATTTAATTCAGTTCTTATTTAAAGGTGAACCTACCTAAATCACACTTCCTGAAACAATACATGAATTGAGATAGTCATGCCCACTAATTTCAATAAGCCTACTCTGAGTAGGGGGACACGGGTGGCACTGTGGGTTAAACCACAGAGCCTAGGACTTGCCGATCAGAAGGTCGGCGGTTCAAATCCCTGCGACGGGGTGAGCTCCCGTTGCTCGGTCCCAGCTCCTGCCAACCTAGCAGTTCGAAAACACATCAAAGTGCAAGTAGATAAATAGGTACCAATCCGGTGGGAAGGTAAGCGGCGTTTCCGTGCGCTGCTCTGGTTCGCCAGAAGAGGCTTAGTCATGCTGGCCACATGACCCAGAAGCTGTACACCGGTTCCCTCGGCCAATAAAGCGAGATGAGCGCTGCAACCTGAGTCGGCCATGACTGGACCTAATGGTCAGGGGTCTCTTTACCTTTACTCTGAGTAGGACTAATACTGGATACGGCCCTAGGGTTCAAATCCTCGTTCAGTCAATGGTGACCTTGGGTCAGTTGCTGCCTCTCAATCAAGCCCACCTTGAGGAGTTCTTGTGAGGATAAATTGAGAGTGGGGAGAACCATGTGACCAACTTGAACTGCTTGGAGGAACCAAGGATAATAATAATAATATAATAATAGGAGGAATATGTGTTTCCTGGGTCACAGGTTGCCCACCTGTAATATAGACAATTTACCATAATTTATTTCATTATCTCTATTTTGAACGTTGTGCTCTGCTGACAAAAAGCAAATATCTACAATTCTATGATTCTATGAATCTGGAGAACATCCACAACGTGTTATCTGTCTCAAAAGAAGGAAACTTTATGGACAGAAGATGGTCATTAATTGATTTCTGGTTTGCAAGGGTTATGGGTGTATGTCACAAATCCATATGGCCTCATGATGCTCGCCACATTGATCCAATTGATTTGAAACTAAAGGACAGATACATGCTGTTAAGTGCCTCTCAAATGTTTTCAAGGATCTATAACAAGTGCTGTTGGGGGAAAACTGGGCCGCTCGCCCTGAACTGGCCATTCACACACACATCCAGATATTTTTTTTTTTAAAAAGAACCTTCAGTCTTAAAAAAAAACCTAGTTCCTACAAAGTATAGTGTTATCTAGTTTTGATTGTATTCCAGGACTAATTATTGACGACTCTGCTGTGCTTCCATGGAATCATGCTCTTATTATTCATAGCATTGTTTTTATCTCTGTGAAATAACAATTTCTTCACTCTGCATTATTTTCTTTCTTAAGTTGTGGACTGTACGATGTCAAACAGGCAAGCCACTGATAGTTTCTGTATCTCTCAGACATCTGTATTGCTATATGAAACAAAACAAAACAAAACAATTTAATTAAAAAAGAAGAAAACAAATGAACAAAACAATCACTTTTAAAAAACAAATTTCCCCCAACAAAACTCCCCTTCTACGGTAAGGCAGCTTGCTCATTCTCTGAATGTCAGGGGCCCCTCAGGACAGGGCCTTCTTGTGGGTGCACTTCTGCAATATGTCATTGACACAATAAAAGCACATTCGTGGTGGATTTATACTGGACCATCCACACCCCATTCACCTTTATTAGTTGTTCTGTGGTGCCCCAGTGTCACAACATTATTGCAGTCTGGAGGGGCACTCTTGTGCTGCAGTGCAGCAAAAACAAGACAATCCTCCCCCCTCCAGAACATTTGTGGCCTGGAAAGTGACAGGATTTCATCAGAAAGCTATGGAACAAGCACAGATTGGAAGCAAAGCAGCATAGCCACCCTGAAACATTTGCAGGCCCAAACAGCATTGAAAGCAGGATCACATCTATCCACCCTGACAGCATCGTGAGCACAAATCATCACGAATGCACAACAAAAAGGATGGCTGGATTGGCCCCACATCATTATGTAGCCAAAACTAAGCTGTCTATATTACAAATGGCCTGTCCACACACAGGGCTAAAAGAGAGGGGTTGTCAAAACACTTTGAGATTGTAGTTCCATAAGGTGGAGTGGGGTCTCCAAACAATTCTCAGCGCCCTTAACTGACTATAGTTCCAAGGATTATTTGGGGGAAGGCAAGGTTATTTAAAGTGGTTTGATACGGCTTTAAATATATAGTGCAGATGGGCCTTTGTGGCTCATTCTGAGATGCCACAGGCAGGGTGGCAATCGTATCTGCTGGGTTTTGAACTCAGGAAGCTGCCATAGCCCTTTAACATTGTGGAAGCACACAGCTCTGCCCATGTGGCTGCAGTTGTGCCCAGTTCTTGTCTCTCTTGAGTTTCATGAGTAAATTTAGGCATGTCATTGGTTTTGGAATTGATCTGTCTCATCTGCTCTCTCCATGCACTGGAACGCAAGCCACATTCCAAGGAGCTATCCTCTTAATCACTTTCATATTTTCCAATGAAATTCAAATCCCAAGTTAAAGACGCTCAATTCCTTAAAAACTCCTGAAAGCTCATAAATCACGCAGGCAAATGAAGGAGCCTCCAAATCTGAAATGGGCTCTGCAGACTTAATGGGGCTTGTGCTGGCTCTTGAGGAAGGGGCGTCGGCTGAAGGAGTAGTAAATCTGTCCTCTGGAAATGGGGATACCATACTAGGCTGGTGTTGCATGACTGGTCTTTGAAGTTGCTGGGTCACTTAGACAATTGGCAGGTCCTGCAGTAGCGGGGCAAGAGGGGGGGAGAAGCTTAATGTCTGGTCTTTCTGACCCTGTTCCAGCCACCTACGCACAGATGAAAAGGAGGGCCCCCTCCAAGTTTCAAGCAGATGCAAGCAGAGGGAATGGGAGAGATTTACTGTATGTTCCACTTAGATACAAATGTTGGGTTTCTTGGTTTTGGCAAGATATGCCAAGCACAGCTTCCAGAAATTGGCTGAAGGGGGTGGGAGAGAGACCTCATTTCAATTTGGTAACCAAAGGCCCATGCATTTTTTATTCTGGGTAGACATGCAAGAAAGTGGAATACAAAAGCTCTTGTGTTTTTCCTGAAGGGTCCTTGCTCAGGGATACAGGATACTTCTGACTAGGCTATGAAGAGGCAGGAATGCCTTGTGGGGACTGAGAAAGTATGGTTAACCAAGAAACAAACCATGTGGACCCCGGCCAGGTGTGAGAATGGGCACTCCTTTGTGTTCCCCCACCCACGGGGCCAACAGAGTTGTGTTGACCTTGGCTGACAAGCCCACAGCTGTGCTCCATGTCATCCACCCCTAACTGCCTTCAAGCTGCATCAGGTTTCAGAGGTTCTTAATGTGTTCCTTGCAACAGAGCACTGGCTTGGCCTCAATCCATATCAGCCACATTGAAACTTTCTTTTTTTCCCCAAATCTTTGTTTGCAATAGCTGATGTGGTCTTTAATTAATATGGTGCCGAATGGGAGATCTGGGTCCAAATCTCAGCTTAGCCCTGGGTGCACAACGTGGCTTTTGCTAAGGGCCCCTCCAGATGCCCTTTATATTGTGCATTCATGACAATTTGTTACCTCCATACCCCTGTACATTTAAAGCACATGGTTTCCTAGTTAAAACTAGTTAAAATCTGTACAATGGGAATAACGACCTTCCTTTCTAAGATTGTTGTACTCAATAATATACATTAAAAGCAGGACATGCATCAAAATGTAGCAGTATGTCCTCAGCCCCTAACAGCCATTCTGTTCAGGGTTCCAGCCAGCAAGGCAACCATGCCTTCCTTTGGAATACTATTGGTGTTAGGGGCTCACACAGCCCAATTCACCTTCACCCCCTCTTGATTTCCACCTTTTCTTTTCCAACTTTCCCCCCTGTAGCTCCTGGTACATACCCAGTCCTCACTGGGCTGTTTTGTGTGTGGGTTGCCAATGTTTAATCATTTTAAAAATACTATTTTTGACCTGCAGAGCTGAAGCAGGGCACACACCAGCCAGCGGATTAGAGCATTGCTGGGCTGAATTGTGTATGTTTGTTTTTTTGGTAGGCCACTTTGAGAATCACTTGGGTACAAATCTTAAAAAATAATAATCCTATTGCACCATCAGTGTGCATGACAACATACACTTACTTCAATCAGCTGCACCAGGCAGGCTTTTGATTAACAAGCTGGGTACTTATGATAAGTTGAAAAGCATAAATGAGTCTATGGCAATGAGCATGTGTGAAATCCGATGAATACAGTTGGGCCTACTTCACAGTCAATGTGTAAGGAAAGGGCTGGTGCTGTCTTTTTATGGTAACTACCTGTATGTGATTTTTTTGTATGTATGTATTTTAATTGTACCAATCCTTGCTTTTAATGATTGCTTTTTGTATGCTCTAAGCTGTTTAATAGTAAGCCACCTTGAGTTCTTGGGGGGGGGGAGATATACATTAATATAAGAAGAAGCCCCGCCAACGTGGCCGCAAGGTGCAGTCTGCTCACTAACTTGGGCGGCTTTAAAAGTCCACCACGGGCTTCTAGCCAGGGAACCTGGGCTCCGCCTGCAGCCTGGAGGGCTGCGAGGGAGGCCGAGGCCCCGGGGCGCCTGGCGAAAGGCTCCGCCCGCTTCTTTGCCCCCTCGCCCAACTGGGCGCGAGGCTCCCGGAGGCGGCGACTGGGAGGAGGCCCTTGGGGCCCGGGCGGCGGAGCCAAGCGCCTTCGGCTTCAAGAGGGCGCGGCTCCGTCGGGGCCCCTCAGAAGTCGGCGGGCGGGCGGGCGGGACTGGCCAGGAGGCGGCGCTCCGGCCACAACCCCGCGAGGGGCCTCCGGCCGCCGACCAATCAGAGCCAGGGCGCCCCTCCTCCTCCTCCTCCTCCCCCCACCCGGCAAGCCCGCCCTCGTTCCCTCACCTCCGCGCCCCTGGGCGCCTCCTTCCACGAGCTCTCGCGAGATTTCTCTCCTCAGAGTGGGCGACGGGGAGAGGCTTCCAGCAGCGCCATGTTTCCGGGGCTCCTCGGGGCGCAGCGCCTGGCGCACAGAGCGGTGAGTGGCGGGACTTGCGCGGCGGCGGCCTCCTCCTGCTCCTCCTCCGTCGTCTTGCGCCCGTCTCCCGCCCGGCCCCTCCGCCCAGCCTCCCCGCCGGGTGGGCCGCCTGGGGCCAAGGTCGCGCCGGGGCCTGGTTCCCTCGGCCTGGCTCTGGCGCCGCAGAGGGTCGGGGAGGATCCAGGCGGGGGCCCGGGGGGAATTGGGCGGCTTCCCCCGGCCTCGGCCGCCTCGCAGGGGGGGGGGGGTCTGGAGAATGAGAATAGGGAGGAGGAGGAGGAGGAGGAGGAGGAAAACCAGTCGTGCCGCCTGGAGCTCCTGTCAGGGATAAATGTCAGTGTCACCTGTGTCTCCCAAGCCAGGTGTTTCTCGGTGTGTTTCTTTTACACTTCAGCATTGCCAATAAGCCCGCAAAAGTTCCTGACCGGCACATTCCGCCCCCCGTAACCAAAGAGGCTAATAGTCTTGTTTCTATGTGGGCTGCAGAAAAGTGGACTCCCCTCTCCTCTGCAATCAGAATGAAAATGCAGGATACTAACCTCTTAGCAAGAGTTTCATATATATGAAATTTCATATATATGAGTTTCATTCATATGTGTGTGACGTTTAAAGCATCCCAGAAGCCAGATAAAGTGTTCCTCCTTCGCCAGCCCACTCCCTCGCCTGCATGAGTGGCTTTCATGATAATATTGTGGGAAACGGGGTTCACAGAATGTAGATTGGTTGATCTCTGGGTGGCTTGCGGGAGCTCTGCAACAATTTCTGATTCACTGGTACGTCACAAAAGCAGCTACTAAAAGACTCGGGGGGCTGTGAGCTCAATTCTGGTCCTGAATTTCCCCCCCCCCCCGAACTGAGCATGTACTTGTGCACTTTGCACTCTGCGGGGTGGGTCTTCTGTCTCCTAAACTTGAGTATGGTTGGTAGACCTTGTACTACCGGTAGTTTAAACAATGTAGTTCCTCCAAGTCAGATCTGTCCACCAGTGGTGTAAGTAATTACTGAAACAAAGATGTCTTATTCTCAAGAGTGTCACCCCTATTATTCCCTCTGTTCCACCAAACACATGGGGACCCCCCACAAGTAAAATTATTTTTCCTTCTTAGTTGATGTACAGTTGTACATAGATGTTTTACACTTCTGTGAGATTTGCTCTTGTTCTTCTTTAGCCAATGTAACCTGCCAATGTAACTAGGGCTGGGTGATACCTGGTTTTCAACATCACAGTATATCATCAGCTAAACACTGCAATATACTGCTATATCACAATGTCTGAAATAACCATGGAGCTGATTTTCAACTTTGTGATATAGCACCAGCTATACTGATATCTGAAATAAGTCTGATACTGATGTCTGAAATAAGGATGGAACTATGTAGATGCATTGACTGGCTTCATGGTTTTTCCCACATTGTGATTTTTGCACAGCACACACATGCACCATGATTCACAACATATTGCCAGGTCAAAAATTATGAAACAATATCATGAAATGAACTTCATTTTTGAACGCTATAGCAATATATTGCCCAGCCCTAAATGTAACCTGTTCATGGTCCTCTGGTATCAATGGGCAGTGGGACCCATTGGTTCACATCTATGGGTTAAGGTTAGTACATGTGTAAATATGACACTCAACATGTCATGTGAAATACAAACAATCTTTGCAATAGTTGGTTAAATGTTCAGTGTCTGAAACTAGACAGATTGTACACATCCTGTTTCTGCAGCAATGTCTTAGTACAGTGGTGCCTCGCAAGACGAAATTAATTCGTTCCGCGAGTTTTTTCCTCTTGCGATTTTTTCGTCTTGCGAAGCACGGTTTCGGAAAAGTTTTGGAAAAGCTTCAAAAATCACCAAAGTCTTCAAAAACCTCAAAAAGGACTACCACACGAAGACAAGTCGCAACTGTATTAACGGTTTTAAGAAAAAGGAAACAAACTTGCAAGACGTTTCCGTCTTGCAAAGCAAGCCCATAGGGAAAATCGTCTTGCGAAGCAACTAAAAAAACCAAAAACCCTTTTGTCTTGCGAGGCATTCGTCTTGCGAGGTACCACTGTAGCTAAATGCTTAAATCTCGAAACAGTTGCCTTAATGTGGCACTCTGATCTTATCCTGCCAGTCTTACTATACCATACTAGTCTAGCTCATTGACTGGTAGGGCCGCTCTAGGTTTTCAGCAAGAGAGAGGTCTGTTTCATTTGACAAAATGGGCTTCCACAAGTTTGCAGAACACAGTTTCAAATATTAGCAATGCAGCAGTGTCTATCTTGTGGAATTTAATGCAGTGTTACAAGAAGCATTAATAATAATAATAATAATAATAATAATAATAATAATAATGTAGTGATAGTTTTTATCCCATGATGCATTCCAGTCAGGCAAAATTACTTGAGGCCTGAAGCAGTGAGGATGTGGCCTGTGAAGTGGGGGATCTGAAGCCTGGATAGAGAAGGCTGCATGTGGCTTCCTATGCTCCTACATGTCCTTGAGACAGAGGGAAGAGTATGTATTAATGGAGTGATTTGTAGAATGGGAGAATCTGATGACTCTGTCCTGCGCCTTGCAATGAATGATGGTTATAGGACATTGTATATGTGGAGCTGTAGTGGTAGTAGTATTGGTAGTGAGAGACTAGGAAAAGGAATGTAGTAGAAAATGAAGGTGGTACAATAGGTAATAAAAATGTTCAGGGAAAGAGATAGTGAGAAGGAAGTGGTGAGGATCTGTGTGCCAAGTACACCATGTCCAAACTGCTGCTTGGCCAAAATTCCACTTCAGGCATCTCCAGAAAGATACTCAGAAAGATTTAAAGATTCTGAGCTAAGGAGAAGAACAGCATTGAAACAACAGCATTGTTGCTTTTAAAAATTGTTTAAAGACATTGGAATAGCTAAAATATTTGATTTTATTTCTATATGATCATCTAAGTGTGGAAATTTGATGGATAAAATATATACCGTAGATTCCGGCGTATTAGGCGACTGGGCTTGTAAGACAAAACCCCAAATTGGCACTTATATGCCGGGCAGGAGGAAGCCGCCTGGCGCGGTGCGGAGCCTGCCGCCTGCTGCTGCAGCAGCTTCGGCAGTCTCCAAAGCAGCAGCGGGTGGCGGTCTCCGCGCCAAGAGGAAGCCACCCGGCACCCACTGCTGCCTTGGAGGTAGTACCCGGCGTATAAGACGACCCCCGACTTTTTTTTTTTTTTAAATTTTTTATTAACAGGCCAATCAAATCACATTATTTCCAAATCACATTAGTTCCAAATTATACAGCCAGATTTTTAAATTTTTGTTGGGGGTACCCATACTTCAAGCTCCGAACAGGGGTCCAAGCATCACTTATATTGCTGCTTTAATTAGACAGTTCTATCCGGTTCTGTCCAGATAGTCTGTTACTTTCCTCATCTTCTTGTTGTTATCATATATTCCTTTCTTTGTGATCTCTGATAATCTTCACAAGCGGGTTGAAAACAAACATCCTCTGTGTGGGTTTTACACTCTCCAAAAATCATATCACATAAGGACAGACGCCATTGCCACACCTCCGTAAAGAACTTTCCCTCAGTCTGTCCGTTGATTTCCCCAGGCTTGCCAAGCATATCTCAGAGGGCTCTTCCAGGTCTAGATCACATTCCGATCACCATTCACATTCCGATGACCCTGGTCCTCCTCCCCCCGTCCTTCTTAGGCAAGCCTGTCTTAGCGAGACGCCATTTAAAACTGCGTCATAAAACTTTCCTCCGTTCTCCGATGTTTACCAATCCTCTCTTTGATCAATAATTCACTCCACACAGTTCTTGAATTCCTGCTTGTGATTAATAAATTGCAACGATTCTTCTCTCTGGGGTGGAGGGTTATTAATACTCACATAAGGCAAAAAAAAGAAAAGTTTTTTTCCTCCACCCCCTTTCCGTTTCACTCCAAACATACCAGTCTCTTAATGGTGATTCATCACTTGATTTATTTGTCCCGCCCGTCGCTCCGCTCACAGAGATCCATTAATCAGCAGTCTTTACTCCCACTCTTCGCTTGATGTATGTGCTTTAGCTTCTTTCCAATTATATATTTCGAGCTAAAGCGAACCAGTGCGCTGATTGGAGACAGCGTCAGGAAGAGCCGACTTCACCCGAGGGCTTGTGCCAAGTTTCCGCACCCCCTTCTTTCAAATCCGGGGGTGCATTATGGACACCGCTGGCAAGGCAGTCCCCCCATCTCCTTGGGGGGGCCGGGAAGGCTGCATACTTCCCATAGCAGCCTCTTAATTACCTTGTGTGGGTCGGAGAGATGTTATTGTCGGCCGTCTTCCAATGCGCCACCTGGTGGCCCCCGACCCCCGACTTTTTAACCTCTTTTCCGGGATTAAAAAGTTGTCTTATACACTGGAATCTACGGTATTTATTCTTTACATTTATATCACATCTTTTCTCCAATGAGCTCAAGGCAGCATGCGTGGTTCTCTCCCCCCGCTCTTCCCCCCTCCATCTTATCCTCACAGCCATCCACTGAGGGTAGGTCAGATGAGAGAGAGGGACAGGCCCAGGGTCGTCCAGTGGGCCTTATGGCTGTGCAGTGTTTGTGCTCTATGATGCCGCTATGCCCAACTAGGGAGTAATATAGTGCAAGGCAGGGTTCACACTGGAGGCAAGGGAAGTCTCAGTCTGTGCTCTGGGGAACATGGAGCTCTGGACTGTCTTTCATTGGAAGCTTTAAAGCAGAGGTTGGATGACCACTTGTCACAGAGCCATTGATTTTCCTGCATTGTAGGGGGCTGGGCTAGATGACCCCCAGGGTCCCTTCCACCCAACATTGGAAATTCACCAGGTGCATTTTGAACCTGGCTATTGGCCACCTATTGGGACGCGGGTGGCGCTGTGGGTAAAAGCCTCAGCGCCTAGGGCTTGCCGATTGAAAGGTCGGCGGTTCGAATCCCCGCGGCGGGGTGCGCTCCCGTCGCTCAGTCCCAGCGCCTGCCAACCTAGCAGTTTGAAAGCACCCCCGGGTGCAAATAGATAAATAGGGACCGCTTACTAGCGGGAAGGTAAACGGCGTTTCCGTGTGCGGCTCTGGCTCACCAGAGCAGCGATGTCACGCTGGCCACGTTACCCGGAAGTGTCTCCGGACAGCGCTGGCCCCCGGCCTCTTGAGTGAGATGGGCGCACAACCCTAGAGTCTGGCAAGACTGGCCCGTACGGGCAGGGGTACCTTTACCTTTACCTTTATTGGCCACCTGTGACCAAGTGAAGGTGCCAGGGTGCCAGGATGGCGCATGACCTCTTCACCATCTGGAGGTGCATGCCTAGGGATCCTTGGATCTGGACTGTTTTCACACACTAGTGACACACCCTATAGAATTCTATCCATTATATTTTCTCTGCACAATCAAAATGAATTTCAGGAAACAAAAAGTTGTATTGAAAAATATGCCTTTCAAACCGTCTGGCCCCAAAATGGCAATTAGGCATTCCATTTTGGTGACTCTAATCCTGGTTTAAGGAGCCATTTGGCACCTAGCTTATATATCTGAGTTTCTAACACTGTTTCCAACTCTACAGTTCCATTATTCTATGAGCAAGGAACAACCTGAAAATGGGTCCTCAGTCACATGACCTAGCAACCCAGCACAGGGGTTTAGAATAGGTTCAAGTCTGTCCCTGCGCTGTCCAACCCTCCTCTTCCTGGGACATCCTTTTGGGGGACATAACCTGGCTTTGGTTCAACTGGCTTTGGCTGAGCTGGTATAGAGGACTTACCCCACAGCATCTCCAGCTGAACTGACATGAATAACTTCAGCCTGGGCTCAGCTGTAGATCTGCCTGTTCCAAACTCGCTCATCGTGGCAGGTCTTGGGTTTGGAGCATGCTATAAATAGGTATGCCATCAGATTTAAATGGAAGTTCACAGCACACTTGCCAAGGGAAGGCTCAATTCTTTGAACACTTAAAAAAACCATTTTGCATGAGCTGATGATAATAATGAATGAATGGAAAGTCCTTGTTATGTTCCACATGAAGGAATAGTGAAGAGGTTGATTTATTTTTATGTAATCTCAGAAATATTAATAAATCAAACCCTCCTTTTACCCTGTTAAATGACTAAGTTACAAAGAGCATTTCTGCTTCTTCGGATTTATTTTAAGAAGTTTACATTATGCTTTTTTGGTAAATAGATAATTATCTATGCTACAAAACTTGTTATAGGAAGACTGAAGCTTATCCTATAACAATCATTCCTCTGACTGTATGTTCCCTCCAACAAACACCAGATTTTCTTTTAAAATACATTTTACTTTGGAATCTTAAACTCTAATCTTTCAGTAGTTCTGCACATTTTGCTTGTGACCGGACTATAAATTTTAGCAGGTGTGGGCTTTTTGCCATGAAAGCATGGATTTATTAATCAAACAGTCCATACATGCTTGTAACTTTTATGAAAAATGATTTATGAAACATAATCAAAAATATGGTTTTTGATATATATTGGCAGTAAGTAATTTGTTACTGGCAATTCACCTCAATGATTTAAAAATCCTTGACTCCTTGATGTGATTTAATATACTTAAGTTGGAACATGAAGAATTTTACAGGAACTTTTACACTTCTGATCATAGTTACAAATTGTAGCCTAATTCATTGTTGCATATAACAATTTGTCTTGGATGACTACATAAATTGAGTTCAGTGACACCTCCTGTGTATGCTAAGCGTGTATTGCAAATGTCAGTTGAGAATAGTGAGTGGAATCTGCACATTGGTTGGGGAGTGTTGTGGAGAAAGACCCACCAAGTTAGGGAGGAAACCTTTGGCCCTAGAGCTCCAGCAATTCTGAGATAGTTGGGGAGGAGCATCTTTGTGTTGTATAGATATTGGGGTAAAGGTTTGAAGGGAGGATTTGGAACAACTAATGTAAGAACATGCACCTTCTGGCTTGTGCTGTCTGAGTATGTTTCGCCCCCAGCTGTTTCTGGTATGTCCTTAGCATCTGGATTACAAGGGGCCTTGGGGCATGGAAAATCCTGGTTAAACAGAGGGGATTGGGCAGAAGTGTCAGAAAATGCACCTGCTCTCTAAACAAACTATTGGTCAAGATAAGATTGCTGACTTACGTGATTTCATACCATATCATTCAAAACTCAGAGATTCTGCAAGGACATCTGATATGAAGGTGCATATGCCTGCAATGTTAACCAACAGATTAGTTGAATTTAAGAGCTACAAGTGTTATTGTTAAACCCTCTTCCCCCTTCTCTTGTTTTAAAGGTCTCCTTGCTTCACCGGTTTCAGAGTACACTAGTAATAGCCGAACACACAAATGAGGCTGTTTCACCTATTACATTAAATACCATCACTGCGGCAAAGCGTCTTGGAGGGGACGTTTCATGTTTAGTAGCTGGCTCCAATTGTGAAAAGGTAAAAACATTGAAAAGGGGAGGAGGAAGGGAAGTATGCTTTCTGTATTCTGAACTTGTTATTTGTTTAAAATATTTGTATCCTGCCTTGAGGGAAGGAGGGGTGGGGATTCAGATCAGTGGAACATAGTCATGCCTGATCTTTTTTAAAAGACTGCCAAAATACAGTGGTGCCCCGCAAGACGAAAAACTCGCTAGACGAAAGGGTTTTTCGGTTTTGCGTTGCTTCGCTAGACGAATTTCCCTAGGGGCTTGCTTCGCAAGACGAAAACGTCTTGCGCTTTTTTCTTAAAGCCGCTTGAAGAGGCGCAGCTGCGACGGACCGTGCTTCGCAAGAGCGCGAGGGCCTGGGTGGTCGCGCCCAGGCGAGGCTCCGACCCGCCATGCCGATGCCACGAGCGAGTGAGCCCAGGCCGCCGACGCGGGACGCCGCCGGCGCGACAGGGGCGCCGGCCGGGGTACGCTCGGTGGACCCACGCCCGGCCCTAACCCGCGGGCGCGCGCGCGGGTGGCCGGCCGGGGGCCGCCCGGCAGGCAGCAGCGGGCGTCTGGGCCGGCGAGCGGGAAGAGGGATGCGCCGTCGCTCGCGTCGCCGCCGGGTCTTTCTCCTCTGGCGTCCCGTCACCCTCTCTCCCGTCTCAGCCGTGCGAGGCGCTCCGCTCACTGCCCCTGCCGCTGGCGGCCCCCTCGGACCTCTCCGGGCGCGGGCCCGTCCGCCGTACGAGGCCCCCTCGGGCGTGCCGGCCGACTGGAGGGGAACTCCGGAGGCCCGCAAGGCGGCGGAAGTGCGGGGGTCTCCCCCGATGCGTCCCTTCCGCCGCGTGGGGCGTGCGGCGGCCGGCCAAGGCTGGGGCCGGCCGCGCGTCGTCTCACCGCAGTCGGGGGGTCGTGCAGTCCATGTTTCCCTCCGCCCAGGGTCCGGGTACCTGGCGCCCTCCGGGGCAGCGGTTCAAAGACTTGAGCGGCCTCGTCGTGCAGGGGACGAGGCCGGGGAAGCGGGAGCTCCGCCTTAGCCCCCTGTGCCCCGCGGTCGCGAGGCTCCCCGCCGGCGGGGCCTCGGGCCGGGCCGAGCACCCGGACGGTGAACCCCCCCCCCAAAAAAAAGAACAACACAAAAAAACCACACAAAAAAAACACACAAAAAAAAGGCGCCGCTGTGACGGACCGTGCTTCGCAAGACGAAAAACATTGCAAGACGAAAAGACTCGCGGAACGAATTAATTTCGTCTTGCGAGGCACCACTGTATCATTTTTTTTCTTTTCAGGATAGGCACCTTATTAGTGATGATAAATGAGACCACGTTTATGACAGTTGTTCCATTGGCTTTTATTTTTCTGAGCAACTGATATATCCAGTTGTTTATAGGCATGCAAAACCCCCAGTAATGGATTGATGTCCTTATATAATGTGTGCTTAAATACAAATATATGCTGGGTTTGGGAATTGTAAAAGCAGCTTCTCTTATCTACAACCACCATGATAAAGTTGAAAAATTACAAAAAAACAAAATCTAAGGACTTGTCTAGTAAAAATGGTTAACTAGTTTGGCAAAGAGAATCTCAAACTTGCATATATCAATCAAAATCTGGTTGATTTTTTTGAGTGCTATGCTAATTTCGCATTTGGAATGCAATTCGACTCTTGGTGCTTGGGTGCTGGTTTCAGCCAAAATAAACTATATGTTGAAGCATGTGTCTGAATGACACTTCAGAGAGAGTGAGAGTGTTAAAGCAGAATGCTGCATTCTTTTCCCCCCTCATGCTTTATCAGCCCAGGGAGTCTTCTCTTACTATTTATTTACCACTCTTGCCAGTAACATCTGGTCACAGCAGTAATGTTTTGCATGCACAAATAGTGATAATAAACCTTTTCATTGCAGGTAGCTCAAGAGCTGAGCAAAGTGCAAGGGGTTGTCAAAGTTCTTGTCTCGCAGCATGATGCATACAAAGGATTTCTGCCCGGTGAGACTCATTTGCTTGTCATTAAGATTCTCTGCAGTCACCACTGTGATGGAAAATATAAGGTGTTTTGACCAATATGTTTCATCCCCAGAGGAGCTGACTCCATTGATTCTGGCAGTCCAGAAGCAGTTTAATTACACCCACATCTGTGCCGGGGCATCTGCTTTTGGGAAGGTGAGCATATATGACATCCACCACAAATCTGTTGTTCCAAAGAGATTGATCCCTAAACTAATTTATAAATTATGACTTGTAATTATTGCATATTGATATATACAGGACTTTTCTAAAACATTTAGTGTGCTGCTTCTATAGCGCTTCCATTACTTTCATTTGCCAGATATGTGTTTAGTGTATTGTCTCAATTTGTAATTTTTAGCAATAAAACTAGAGTAGTAGTCAGCGTTATGCAGGTTTATAACTTGTTAGCAACATTTGCTTCTATCTGTTTCGTTTGTTTAGAATCTTCTTCCCAGAGTGGCAGCTAAGCTTGATGTTGCTCCTGTCTCAGACATAATTGAAATAAAGTCTCCTGACACATTTGTGAGGACAATTTATGCAGGTGAGTGTTATCAGTCTGTATACCATATATAGTAATAATAAAAAAAAAATTTATTTGTATCCTGCCCATCTGGCTGGGTTTCCCAAGCCACTCTGGGCGGCTACCAACAGAATTAATGGTTTAATAATAATAATAATAATAATAATAATAATAATGCGATAAAACATCAGACATGAAAAACTTTCTTGAACAGGGCTGCCTTCAGATGTCTTCTAAAAATCAGATAGTTGTTTATTTCCTTGACATCTGATGGGAAGGCATTCCACAGGGCGGGCGCCAATACCGAGAAGGCCCCCTCCCTGGTTCCCTGTATTCTCACTTCTTGCAGTGAGGGAACCACCAGAAGGCCCTCAGACCTGGACCTCAGTGTCTGGGCTGAACAATGGGGTGAAGACACTCCTTCAGGTATACTGGGCCAAGGCTGTTTAGGGCTTTAAAGGTCAGCACCAACACTTTGAATTGTGCTTGGAAACGTACTGGGAGCCAATGTAGGTTTTTCAGGACTGGTGTTATATGGTCTCGACAGCCATTCCCAGTCACCAGTCTAGCTGCCGTATTCTGGATTAATTGCAGTTTCCAGGTCACCTTCAAAGGTATCCCCACGTAGAGCGCATTGCAGTAGTCCAAGCGGGAGATAACCAGAGCATGCACCACTCTGGCAAGACAGTCTGCGGGCAGGTAGGGTCTCAGCCTGTGTACCAGATGGAGCTGGTAGACAGCTGCCCTGGACAGAGAATTGACCTGCACCTCCATGGACAGTTGTGAGTCCAAAATGACTCCCAGGCTGCGCACCTGGTCCTTCAGGGGCACAGTTGCCCCATTCAGGACCAAAGAGTCCTCCACACCAGCCCAGCCCACCCCCCCAAAACAGTACTTCTGTCTTGTCAGGATTCAACCTCAATCTGTTATAGAGGTTTGCATTAGGGCATCTAACACCGCTTTGGTAACAGGAAAAGTGGAAATGGCTTTTCTGACGCAACTAATAGGATCATCCCTAGTACTGCAGGATTGTAGTTCAAAGTCCCAAGAAACCAGATATAGATTCTTAATTAACAGAATCTGCTGACATGTATTGTATTCCTGTTAATGCATTTCTGATAAGATTTTGCAAACTGTAAGCCATTCAGTTAGTTCCTTTTATTTAATATGGGTTACATTATTTCTTATTTCAGTAATCCATAGGGTTATCTTTTTTCGTTAGTGAGACATTGATACGATTATTTGTAATATTTAATTGACTTTCCCTAATTATTTTGCTGCCCTTATTTGTCTAGCCTTATCGTGCTTGTCTGATCTCATAATTTAATTTGGACATGAAAGCAGTAGCTTCTATGGCTTCTAAATTTGTTATGGCAGGATTTATTTCCTTCCTTTTGTCAGGGTTCCCTTGCCTTCAAAGACTGATGGATTGCTTCTAGGTTTTGATGTACCTTCTAATAATTTCCTTCTACAGTTATTTGTGCTTATCTATTACTTGCAATGTCTGTTCCCCCCCCCCCAATATCTTTTTTTCTGCCTCTTTCATCATTTCTTGTAAACATACAAGTGAGAAGAACCACATTGACAATGTGTTGGGTTTATAATGAATTAATTGGAGACTTAACAGCCCAGGTTTTAATGATTGGTCTACCCAGATGTTACATACTCAGTTGCTAGATTTTGTGCTGCCTTGATGGATATTCGCCGAAGGATGGTTTATACAACAAACTAGGCCCAAAATGCAAGACCTGTGCTCCTTCACGCTCCCTCCCTTATAATCGCTTTTAACTGTTTATCCTTGTTCTATATGTTAAAGTTATGCATAATATAATCACCTTTCAATCACTAGTTTTTATTCTTTACCTGTTTTAAGTCTTATATGTTCAGTTTATCTGTATGTTTTTTCCTATGCTGGTCTGTGACCGAAATAATTTGATACTACAGTGATACCTTGTTTTGAGTCCGCCCTGTTTAGGGTCCAGTTTATCCAACATCTGCGGCAAGCCCGGAAGTACCAGAATAGGTTACTTCTGGGTTTGCAGCACGTGCAGAAGCGCTAAATCATGCTTTGCGCATGTGCAGAGCGGTGCTTTGTCAAGCGTCCTTTTCATCGAGCGTCTGGGGCTCCGGAATGGATCCTGGACGCAAAAGGAGGTGGGACTTGCAAGGAAACATGTTTAGGACTGCAGTAGGTCTCTTACTGGCAGACTTTCCGAAGAACAAATAGGTGTAGTATGACATAAAAAGCATCAATTATTTTTATAACTTACTTGTAAAGTATGGTTGAAGGAATTAAAAGTGCAGCACTTTTAATCTTTTCTCGTTTCAAATGCAAACCAAATTTGTCAGTAGTTTCTTCATGGCAGTTGTGACTTTCTGAGCTTGTAACATTCTTTTGAAAACATAACTTCATTTCCTTGGAATGAGAATCACAGTGAGCATCCATCTACAAAGTCTGCCCAGGTTTGTTTGTTTCTTTAAAAAATATTTTTATTAAATATTTTCTTTTTACTTTTACAAAAATACATGCTTTGTCTCTTTTTTCCGGTTGTACAGTCTTTCTTACAAATCAGTTACATTTGTTGTGAGACATTAGTGTTGAGTACAGTATAAGGGTGGGAAAGAAGAGGGGGGAGAGGAGGGGTGGGGTGGTGAGGCTTATATTCTCTTGTATGGTAGGTTCTCTTACTATTCATTTATTACATTTCCTTGGTAGTGAGATGTATTAGGGAGCAGGGTATGGTTAGTTGTCCGAGGTTGGCTGCAGTGAGGTTTGTTTGCATTTGTGGGGGGACGGGGCTTGTTGGGTCAGGTAAGCCAGATTGATTTGTATGTTGTTGTTGGGTTCTTCTTGTTATCTTGTTGGCTGTGATAAAGGGGAGCCATACTGGGGTGAAGGCGTCCTCTTCTATTTGCCCCCATGTCAGCTTCAGTTTATTGGTTAGCTTTTCTAGCGAGCTGATATGGACTTGGAAGGAGGTTTAGACCACATTCTAGTCCATTGGGTGGGTTAATTTCGAAGCCTATGTTGTGCTCCCATTGTTCTTTGATTGCGTCAAGGGGGTTTGTAGGATTTTGGAGCAGTATTTTGTTTATTGTGGATACCATCCCTTTACTGTATCCCTCTGCTGTCAGGAGAAGGTTTTCAAAAGTAGTCAAGGGCCTAGTGGCTGCTGATTTTACTGTTGGATTGTTTAAAAAGGCATGGTGATGTGTTAGCCAAGATATTTGGTTGTCCCCGAGTTTGTCTTGTTTTTCTTGTCTTGGTATAGGTTTGTTGTTATGTTAGAAATCTTTTAGACAGTGTAGGCCTTTGACTTGCCAGGTTTTTATCTGGAGGTTTTGTGCTGCGTGTTGGAATAGTGGGTGATAGGCAAGGGGTTAGTGGGGATGGAGATAGTTTGCCTGCTTTTCCCCTCCATGCTTTAAGCATGGACTGTGTGAACCTGTTCAGTGTTACTGCCCAGGTTTGTTCATATCTCACCACCACTTTCTGAGCAAATGTTTCTTAGTCATGGAGTCAGTGGATGGCCATGAGCATTTTTTTTTGAGCAGGTTTACGTGGTAATGTTAATGGCTTAATAAACCATGTTTTATTTTCCCAAGCTCAGGCACTGGGTTTGCTTGCTCACTTCTCTCCTTGCGAGCAGCTTCAGTGTTTCTGCCACGGTGTATTAAAAATGTTCCATCTGGGAAACTGTGGCTTAATCTTGGTTGACTAATGTCACATCTGAAATAGAACAAGTCTCTCATTCTCATTCTTAGTCTTCAGTCCTTTGCACATTTCATTTGGGAGTAAGTCTCATGGAATTCAGTGGGGTGTATTTCTGAGTAAACCTGCATAGGAGAGGTCGGGTGTACAATGGAAGTAGGAACTGCATGCATCTGCTGTGCAAAACATTTTTTGTGGTTGGATGGCTACGGTACCTTCATGCTGAGGGAATGGATGTTTTTTCAGATACAGTGGTTCCTCGTGTTACAAACACCTCGGGTTTCAAACACTTCGGGTTACAGACTCGGCTAACCCAGAAGTAGTACCTTGGGTTAAGAATTTTACCTCAGGATGAGAATAGAAATGGCGTGGCGGCAGCGGGAGGCCCCATTAGCTAAAGTGGTACCTCAGTTTAAGAACGGTTTCAGGTTAAAAACAGACCTCTGGAACGAATTAAGTTTGTAACCAGAGGTACCACTGTACTTAGTGTCTAGTAGATGTGGCTAAACTCTTTTGTAAAAATAATAATATTGGTACTTCTTCCTTTCCACCATCAGGGTCACAACTGAAGGTTTTGTTTTGTTTTGTTTGTACTATGCTTTGTATTTTTGTGTTTTTATATTGTAAACCACCCTGTGATCTTCTGATGACGGGTGGTAGAGAAATTTAATAAATAATAATTAGTAGTAGTATTAATGAGTTGTCTGAAAACTTGAATGTGTCCAGTGGTGCTTAGTGGGGTGCCCAGGGCCTGGCGGTGTTGCACACCTGGCTTCCTGATGGTGTCTCTGCCACTTGCCAAGAGGTGGAGGCACGAGGTGCAGGGAACCTTGTGTGTGCCGGCATGGCAGCAGGAACCTTGGATTGGCTGCACCACCGGGCCCTCACTGTGCCCCCTCCCCCTGTCCAGAAGCGACAGCGATGTTCACTCTTGAGATGCCAGGTGTGCACTACACCAGCATGCCTGAGACACCAGGGAAGGTGAACCCTTGCTGTGTCTTACTGAAAAAATTTTCTGTGACACCAAGGAAATGTAAACCTATTCTGAGTCCATTTTTTAGTCTCTTAAATTTTCCTGCCTGAAAGGATTGTTTTGTCTAAGCAACAGCATTACTGCCCTCTGCTAAAAGCAGCTGATCATTGGAGTTTGCAATTTTATTTTCACACAAAGTGTGGTCTTTTTGTAGGAAATGCCCTGTGCACTGTGAAGTGTGATGAAAAAATAAAGGTGTTCTCTGTACGAGGTACTTCCTTTGAGGCTGCATCAATAAGTGGTGGTAGTGCTACAGTAGAGAAAGGTGAGTGTTCAGTTTGTCTGAGTTTTTTTCCTTCTCAAGTTGAAATTGGAGTAAAAACATTATTGTCAAATAAAAAGACAAAGTTGCACAAGTTTGCATTTATTGAATTCTTCCCTTTTTACACTTTGCCACTCTTTGTCTCCTAGAGTCCTCTAATTATTCCACATGGATATCTCTTTTTTTGTAGCCGTCTTGGGTCAGCTTACATGTAAAACTACTGTATCAAAATTGTGAAGCCATTTTGAATGGTTCAGTTGATTCAAACAAAAAGGAGAGGCTTTCCCCATAGATGCTGGAAAGGATGCATGTTTGTTATTCTGTTAGCCCAATGCATTTCCTGCCAAAGTAAAATTCCCCTTCCCCCAAAGTATGCATCACACCAGGTCTCTTCTACAGCTCATGCTCCATTAACCTGCATGCACTACTTTTGCCCCAGCCAAAGCATCACATAACCGTACCAAGACCATATCTTAAACTGAGTGGTGTTTCACCCTTGCTGTTTCCTCTGTGGTGGTGATGTGCTTTATTTCTGTCATGGAGAGTTAGAAATGTCTGTATTCTTGTTTTTGTTTTATTATGAATTCTTATGTTCTTATTTTGTATTTTCGTGTCGTGAACTACCCTGTGATCTTCAGATGAAGGACAGCATAGTGTACTATACTGCATACTGTAACAACAACAACAACAACAATTGCAACAGGCTAAATTGTGGATAACTGTGTACAGTCTGTAAGCCTATCTGTAAGCCTTATTCAGGGGCTTATCTGTAAAAGAAGTAAAAGGACAACACTTACTAAACCACATATAAAACACTTGTAAACTGATTCAAAACCTAGTTTTGGCTGCTTTGATGTAATAATAGACACGATGTAATAATAGACATGCATACTTGGAAATACTCCAGTAGAAATAATTCAGACTTACTTCTGAGTAAACATCTTGGTGACTTCACGTGTTGATTTATTTGCTATATGAGCCCTGATGTTTCTGACGGGCAAAAACGCAGGGCGGCATTTGTGTGTGCAAACTGGATCAATTACCTGCATCTAAAGGACAATGACATGCACTGCTACCATGCTGGATGCTCGCTGTTTCTCACTGTACATTTCATAGAATCATAGAGTTGGAAGAGACTACAAGGGCCATCGAGTCCAACCCCCTGCCAAGCATCTTCAACAATTTCCTTCTGGCAGTCTCAGTTTCAGTTGTTTTTATTTTATATCTTGTTGTTTGCCACCCTGGGCTCTTTTGGGAGGAACAGTGGGATAGAAATTTAATAAATAAAAAATCCTATTTAAGTCTTGGTATATTTTGAATGAATTCATATTAACATCCAGAGGTATAACCATATTGATGTTTTCTTTTATTTATTGTGTTTTTTAAATGGAGGAAGGACTATAGTTCAGTAATACTTCAAACCCTGTCATCTTCAGGAAGGGCTGTGAAAGACTGCTTTCTGAAATGCTAGAGAGCTGCTGCCAATCAGTGTAGGCTGGGGAAGGGAGCATTTGGCTTTCCACATGCTGCTGGACTACAGCTCCCATTATCATTGACCCCTGTCCCTGTCCCCTGTGACTGATGGGCATTGGGAGTCCAACAACGTCTGGAGGGCCACAAGTTCCCCATTCCTAGTGTTTATAGTACTGACATAGATGGAGCAGTGATCTGACGTGGCATAAGGCGGCAGCTTAGGTCTGCTAAATTTTTTAATTACTTGAGTTTTGCCACCACCACCCCATTAATTAAATGTACAGAAAGTGAGTTGGAAGGGACCATGAGGGCCATCTAGTCCAACCCCCTGCACTGCAGGAATCTTTGGCCAGAGGTGGAGAACATACAACTCTGGGATTAAGAGTCTCCTGTTCTTATTGACTGGACTGTAAATAATTTTTAACATGTTTTTGTTTATTAATGCAAAGATGTAAGATGAGCTGATATATATAATATCGCATATACTGCAGTGTTTGGGCATGGAGGTCGTTTTTATGGCTATGACTTTGTACCTTTCAAAAGCTCAGTGTCTTTTCTTTGTTTTGCTTTTTGATATAAACAGTTTCTGCAGCTTCACCAGCTGGTCAGTCTGAATGGATCGAACAAAAGTTAACAAAAAGTGATCGGCCAGAACTGACTAGTGCGAAGGTGGTTGTTTCAGGTGGTAAGTAGTGGCTAATTGGCTAGAATTGTGATGAACTAGTGGTGAAATTTCTAGCAAAGTAGAAAATAACGAAAACTTTGTTATACAGTGGTACCTTGGTTCTCAAACTTAATCCATTCCGGAAGTCCCAAAACCAAAGCGTTCCAAAACCAAGGCCCGCTTTCCCATAGAAAGTAATGCAAAACAGATTAATCCATTCCAGACTTTTAAAAACAACCCCTAAAACAGCAATTTAACATGAATTTTACTATCTAACGAGACCATTGATCCATAAAACGAAAGCAAGAATCAATGTACTATGCTATAAAATAAATAATACAGTATTGTAGATGATAAAGATAAAAATTATTATTATTTTCTTACGTGCACTGATGATAGTCACTGTTTGGATGGGGGGCTTTTATCCATTTCTGCAGTCATACAATCAATCAGTAGCTGAACTGGGTTCCACACAATCACAGAAACAAATTAACTGAAAAAGCCTCAAAAACAAAAATGCAAAATAAAAAGCAAATACAAAAGCGCCAAATACAGTGGTACCTTGGTTCTCGAACTTAATCCATTCTGAAATGTTTGAAAACCAAGGTGCGGCTTCTGATTGGTGCAGGTGCCCCAGAAACAATAGCCGACAAGTTCATCAGACGTTCAGCTTCTGAAAAATGTCAAAAAACCAGAACACTTCTGGGTTTTCAGCATTTGGGAACCAAGGTGTTTGAGAACCAAGGTACCACTGTACCTTCTACCATACCTAAAGAATTCTGACCAGTAATTTGTAGTTGGAAGCTGGAAAATGAGAAAGTGTACAGTTCATTGAAGTGGTGTGGAATTGGATGAAGTAAAGTAACTGTAAATATCAGCATTTGTCTTGTAATCAGCATGAATAATAAAAATGCTAGAAAAGCTTAGTTTGAAGAGTGATCTGCTTTTACAGTGAAGGGGGTTTGCATGCATGACAGGTGTCCCCTGCAATGATGCAGGGGTTACATTCCAGGTCCCTCCCCATAAGTAAAATGCCGTAAAAGGAGCAGCCTCTAAAAAGCCTCTGAACGCACACATTTTCCTGCTGTCCACCTCTCTCCCCCACTCCCTCTCCACACCTCTTTTTTTCCATTAGAGTTGGAGCTCTGGGGCTGGCTGGAACCTGGAGGACACGTGGAAAAGTTGTTGCTTCTGCTGCTGCTGTCTACCCCACTTGTCAGTTATTAGGCAGAGAGACTGAGCAGCGTAATCAAAGCCTCGCTGCGCCTCCAGTCTCTTTGGGGCTTCCTCTGCCCTCACTGGATGTCCTCTTTGGGCTTTGGGGGGGGGCCCCTCACAAGCCACAAGGACTCTCCAGTTCTCTCCTGCCATTTCCTGCTATGATTCTATATATTTAATTATTTACTGGTGCTGCGCATATACATGGTCATGTGCGATTAGAACGTGCATAAGTGGGATGCCTATACTACAATAGCACAACTAGTTTATCACATCTATCTCAGGAAAAATAAAATAGCAAAAAACAGTGCCCTACTTTATTACAGTCGTACCTCAGAAGTCGAACGGAAACCTAGGCTCGACTTCTGATTGGTGGCAGGAAGCTCCTGCAGCCAGTTAGAAGCCGCATAAGCCGTGTCGGACGTTCAAGTTCCAAAGAACATTTGCAAACCAGAAGACTCATTTCTGGGTTTGCGGCGTTCGGGAGCAAAAACCTTTGACTCACAAGGCGTTCGACTTCCGAGATACGACTCTACTTGAAAGCTGTAACTCTCAAGCCAGCAGGGGGAGTGAAGTGCAAGTTACTATGCTCTAATTCCTCCATTTTTTCAGTTATGGTAGATATGTAAATAAATGTGTAACCCTCTATCATTCTAAAGAAATAATTACATTAATCTCAAACAGACAACATTCATGTTAAGGCTGGTGACAAAAACCATTCACCCCTGGCTCCATGCCTGAAAAGAGCACAACAGGGCATGGGCAAAAGTAGCAGAGTAGCGTGAAATCCCGTGGAGTTCCAGTGTAAGAAAACACACACACAGGAAGCAGACGTTCTTCAGTAAAATTTTACTGAAGTTCTTAGAGCATAAAATGGTTACAAAGCCCAGTATTCTTGCTGGATCTCCAGGCAAAGTGCAGAACTTCACTCTGAAGAGCATGTCCAGTTACAGAGCCCAAAACCACAGACTGTACTGAAGAGAAAAGATAGAAGGAATACAGAACCATTCAGTAGCAGGATATTTATCCTATTCTGAGCATTTTGACCTTGAGTCTCATATGACTGATAAACTGATAAGGTTCAGTTGGAAAATGAATTGTTCCTTGGCTGGGATGTGTATGTGTGCCTGACAGAATGCACTGCAAAAATCGACAGTGGGGTGGAGCGTACAACAACACTTTATTACGGTCATGTATTTAGTCTGACTCAGAGATTTCAAGGCACTTGAACATATCTAACCTCTTACCTTACTTTTAAGGACGGGGCTTGAAGAGTGGAGAAAACTTTAAACTGCTGTATGAGCTTGCGGATGAGTTGCATGCTGCAGGTAACAACTGCTTTTACTCCTTGGTTCTGGAGCAGTTAGGGATGCTATCTATCCTATGGGCATATCTTTTGAAGTGTGTGAAATTTGGGTAAATGGCTTGTAGCTGGGGACTTTTGCGCATACATTAGCTTGGATCCTAACTTCCATGAGGGGAGTGTACTAGGGCTTTCTTGCTGCTGCTTTATGGCTCCCATCATGATCCCCTCATCTGTTCCTGAAGGTTGAGGGCCTATAGCTCCTGAGGGGCCTAAAGCTGGAAGGGTGAACTGGGGAAAATCAGGGATCCCCACTTGTGTTGGGGCAACCCAGTCAGATGGGTGGGGTATAAGAAAGAAATTGTTGTTACTAATGGGAAGACACATAGGATGAAGCATTAAATGTTGGCTTCTATGTTTCTTGAGATAACTATCTTTTTTTTGCTTCTAGTTGGTGCGTCTCGTGCAGCTGTTGATGCAGGCTTTGTACCCAATGACATGCAGGTTGGACAGACAGGCAAAATTGTAGCACCAGTGAGTATTCAAATTATTTTTGCAGAAGAGACTGGTTAAAATTCCCTGGAATAGTTTGGAGGACCATTGCCTTTTCCTGATGGAGCTGTAGGTAATGCAGTCTCCAGGCTTGCATGCAGCCTGCCCGCTACCCCACCCCCTTTCCCAGCCTGTAGTACCTTTAGGATTGCTAGAACCCTGCCCTTTTCTCTTCATGGTGTTGCCTTATCTTGGGAAAGATTCCCTTCTGGTGCATGGTATTATTGCAGCAATTTGAGTCGAGCTTGTCATAACTGTCATCACCCGCAGAGCATGTGACATTGGTGAAATGGGTGTGGTTTTCTAAAGTAGACTTGGCCTGATTTGAACAGAGTGACAGAAGCTTTGCCTCTTGGGATGAAGGGAAAAAAGGGAGTGTGATGGAACCTACTGTAACCTCTTAGCTTAGTCATTTAAAATTTACAGCAAACAAACAAACCTAAGCTAGGCCTCAGCATCTTAATACAGCCAAACAAGGAGCATATCTAATGCCAAAATCTGTACTGCTTCATTTATTTCCCTCTAAGAAGGCATATAAAATAATTAACAAAAACACGCATTTGCTGTGCCAGTTATTTTTTAGAAAGGTATTTAGAGAGCTCTGCCTTATTTGTCCTGAATGATTCAAAGCTCTGAGGGCTAGGATACATTTCCTAATCTTACGGGATATGTAACAAGAATGACTGCAATTATATATTTGTTTGCATGGTTTCAGCTCTAAATGCAACATCACTGGCCTGTTTTGTTTTCATTCTTGCATCCCCAGGACTGCAGTAACTTGACTGGTTACATATTTGTTTAAGGGGCGCAAATAGATACTACAAGGTTCTATTTAAGGCAGTGGCTAATTCAGAACAAAACACAGAATGGCCTCATAACGTAAGAGGAAATTGAATTTTGGTTTTGTGGACCTAGATGCAGATTTTAAAATCACAATACTGGCATAGGAAAAATATTGGAGACAGGAGACTTAATCATTCCAGTATAACTAGTTGCTATAATAAACATTTGGCACACCTAATGAAATGGCTGCCCCTTCCTCTTTTAGGACATTTAGAGGATGCTGTGTGAATTCTGAGTACTAAAATTTTAAACTTACCTGGTATAGAATCTGAAATATGGGGGGGGGGGTTATCCACAATATGAGGAGTTTCATATTTAGGCAGCTCTGGTTTTTGCAATAAGTTGTGTTTTGTGTACAACTGCACTTAGTAATATCGTGATGCAGTATGATCTTCTAGGCCAGGGATGTCCCAACAGGTTGATCACGATCCAATGGTCAATTGCAGTGGGTCTGTGGTTGATTGTGGGATCCTGCTTCCCGCCTAGTTTGGATCCCTAAAAAAAAGCTCAATAACTTTGGTTTCCTTAAAAAAAGCTCAACTTTGGTAGATCACTTTTTTATAGTGGGAGTAGATCACTGTCTCTTGAAAGTTGGACATGCCTGTTCCAGGCTAAATTTAGACCAATAAATAGCAACTTGCCTATGAAAAGGATTGACTTGATTGTTGATGAACTGTATACAAAAATTTAACAAGAATCTGCATGTCACATGGCTGAGATTTTACTTTCGGCAAGCATGTCTTAAACAATTGCATCAGGTTAATGGAGTAAATCTCATTTTTTTCAGTGGATTGAAAATTGAAATCTGATTGGAAGGGATATAAGGAGCAAGTAAAGTTGTGAGGGAAACTTTTGTTCACGATGGTGGGGGAGAGTATTTTGTCATGGATGCTTTTATTACTCTATTTATAGGCTTCAGAACTGGCCTAGTGGGGAATTCAGCTGATATGGAGTAGGGTGTGTATTTGAGGCAGGTTGGAAGAGATTTTGACTGATGCCACTGCTTCTCTGCTAATGGTTGGGAGATGCCAAAGGGAATGGTTTTGAAAGAAGATAGCCACATTTTTCTAACTGTTTGCCTTTAATTATGCTTTCACTGATTTCAAGAGATATCTTTGCTTTTGGCCCTTTTAAAAAAACCCTTCCTGTGCTATCCACAGACATACACTAGTTTGTTGCAGACCACTCTGGAAAGCTTGGCAGCCTGTTGAGTTCCTTTAAGTGGAGTAGAAGCTTTCTCAAAATGCACTTGTCTTGCTCTGTGAACAAATGGCCAGTTTGTTCAGATACGTTAAAAGTGCGCTCAGTTAGCAGCATAGTCCTTTGGGAAAGTTCTTAGAAGTAAAACATTAAAAATGATTGTACTTAGTTGACTGAGGGGTGAAAAAAAATTCCCCATTCAATAGGAATGTTGTCTGAAATGGTTTCATTATAATGCGGGACTTAAAGTCTGAGCTGTGCAAATAAGTGGTCCCTACCATTTGAGATCTCAGCCTACAGCATTGTGGCCTGGGACTGCTGTGGTATGGATTGCTACATTATTGGGCATCTTGGCCATCACCCATGTTGTCCTCGTTCCGAACTATTTCCTGGCACCAAAATGTGCAGAGCTGAGATAATAAATGAGCTTTGTCATATCTTGCATAATCCTGAAGGGTTTTTGGCCACCAGAGAACTGTTCTGTCAACATGTTCACAGGCACCTAATGTATCTCTCCTTCTAATAGTGAACTTGGGTGATAAGTTGGACAGAAATGGAGCCAAGATGGGGCCTCTGAGGAACAAGAGGGAAACATCTATGTTTGGTGGAACCCTGAGGTTAGCAGAAAGAGGATGAAATATTTAGAAAATTGCTCCAGCGGACTGGGACGGAACTTGTTCTGTAGCTGCAGTCTTAGTCAAAAAAGAAAAACTGAGGTTCCTTGGTGAGTGGGAGGAGAATAAATTGGGCTGTTGGAGGAAGGTGGTGGCTGGAGCACTCCTGAAGAGGAAGCACTCAAGCTTGTGTTGGGAATGAACCAGCGATTTTTCAACAAACAAACAGCACGGTCAGCTTGATAATAAGCCCTCTTGGTTTAAAGCTTATTTTGAAACTGACCAGAGTTTCTTTTTTAAGATCCCTGGTTCCTGTGGTTAAGCTTGACAGAAGTCCTCATGGCTGTGTGAGTAGAGTGGGGAGTTTATGACTGACACTTCACTTGGAATTGCGATGGCTTCTTTGCGTAATTATGTATCATGGTTTGGCAGTACATACACACCAGTCTATTATTTAAATATTAAATATTTATCTTATACCTCAACGATCTTGGCATTCATTCTGCTTAGCAAGTTGTGACTTTAAAAGAGTACATTCTGGAGCTCCTTACTCTAAAATTTCTGTAAAGATGCACATGATAACTAAATTAAGTTCTCAGAACTGACAGTTCGCTGTTTGGGAGGAGGGAATTTGGGTATTTTATTAATGGACCAGGAGTGATGTTGATGGTGCAAAGGTTAAGTCAGTGCTGTTAACAGATTTGGGGGGGAAATGCCCATTTCCTCTGAATGCGCAGCAGTGTTGTCTTGTTTTTTTGAGCCACAAACTTCAAAGAGCTGTTTGTATGCAGCTGGGACTGAATTTTCAGGTTCTCTTTCTCTGACTTGCTAAAAAGCTGAAGACTGACAGCCCCTTTCATCCTACATTATCCAGTGTGGCTTTTAAGTCCAAGAGAACCGTGTACTCAAATTGATGCTCTGTTCCTCAGGGGTTGGTGCAGAAACATTAAATTGTACTAAAATATTCATATGAGAGTGCATTTAGCTGAAAGCAATTGATGTGCTTTTCCCACGAGAGCAAAAAGAAATGCTGTATGGCCCTGCACTCAAGCAGACACCCTAAGCACGCTTAAGAGTAATCACGTGTCCCGGCTGATCAAAGCCCCATATAAGTTCTTAAAGTGAAAAGGATTAGAAAGGGATGAAATTGTTTGACCTGGCAGGCTCTATAGTGATGTGAACTACTTCACTGCTTGGGATTTGAGCAGTTTTTTCCAGTGCAATGTGGGCTCATGCAATATCCACATTTTTCCTTGCTTAATTGCTGCTTCTTCGCTCTGCAGATTCAACGGGGCTGCATGGGGGGTGGTTAGAGGGCTCCACAGATATTGGCTTCACTTATTAGCCAACCATTGTTTGCAGTTTCCATTCCGCACACACACATACCCTGGTTGCCTGGCATCTGCAGAGAGCTGGAGAGAGAGAGAGAGAGAGAGAGAGAGAGAGAGAGAGAGAGGTGCATTTGGCCCAATATTGTTGAATCTGAGTGGGAGAGACTTCCAGGTTTGAGGCAGAGAGCTGTTCCCATCACCTGCTGAGCCTTTTAACTGGAGTATCTGGTAATTAAGTATTGGACCTTTTACATACAAAGCATGTGGTCTTCTGATTCTTCTCCGAAGATAAGAAACCACATTTATTTCTCATATGGCTTGGAAGAGATTCTCCAAACTGCAGTGCAATTGAGAACTCTGGGATGTTCCCTGTGTGCTCCTGGCTGTTCTGCTCTCTATATGGCCAGGGTACCTGTTGAGCTTGCAAGTGGATTTGTTGGCACCTTCATAAGGAAAATATGAATATTTAACCCAGAGAGCATAGCACATTGCAGATTGCACTGTACTACCACTGCAGGGATTATAGCTTACTGTGACAGGCAGATATGCTGTTACAAAAGTTTTGGGTGATGGTTGGTCTTAGAACCACATAATAGGTGTGTGTGGTGTGTGTGTGTGTGTGTGTGTGTGTGTGTGTGTGTGCGCACGCACGCACGCACACACACACAGATTCCAGATGTGCTTAAGGCATTCAGAAACTTGTTAAATTGCCACCTGTTCTTTCTTTACTAATCCGTATGATTGCCTAACTTTGTATTAATATGTCAAATTCTGCATGCACAAAAACAGACCTCTACACATTTCTTGGCCACCATTGCCCAGTTAGTGCAGCCTTATCGCAGCAATGCATTGTCAGCAAGATCCACAAGTGCAGAACTCCCGTCAGGGTCTTGACTCTATTTAAAGTGTTTTGTTTTGTGGGACCCACCTCTCTTGCTGAATCTATGCGATTTTGTTTTGGTTGTAACTACCAAAGCCTCGCTTGCTGATGCCACTCTTTGATGCACTTGGGTCCCAAGCCATTTAGAGCTTTGTATGCTAGTACTAACACCTTGAACTGGGCCGTGCTGCTTGCTGGCAACCGTTGCAGTGCTTTCAGGTCCAGTGGTACGTGGTCTCATGGGGCTGCCCCACCTAGCAGCTGCATTCCAAACTAGTGGCAGTCCCTGGAATGTCTTCAAGGTCAGCTCCACATACATTGCATTATAGTAGTCCATGTGGGATCTCACCAGAGCATGGACAGCTTCAGTAAAAAAATGTTACTTTTACTTACTTTCACAATTGAAATTGTTTTATTTATTTTTATAAATGTATATTATATTGTTGTAACCCAGCCTGGGCAGAGGAGGAAGAAATATTATAAATAAAGAGGGTGCAAGCCCTGTCATTGGGACTTTACTGCTGAGTAAACATGTGTGGAAATGCTTTTAGAAGTCAATGGATAAGAAATTTGCTGTGGGGTACAGTTGCTTTCTGAATCTTACATGGTCTGTATGCCTATTTCTCCCTTAAACATTGAGTTAAAAGGCTTCAGTGTCAGTGAAAGAGCAGCTAAAATGACAGATTGAGAATTGCATTGCTGGATCCTCCCTTCTTAGGATCACTATGTTTTGACATGTTGGGCGGTGACTGATGTGGTTTCTTCCCACAGCAAGTAGAATCATAAAATTGTAGGGTTGGAAGGGACCTCAGGGGTCATCTATCCTACCTCCTGCAGTGCATGAGTCATAGCTAAAGAATCTTTGCCAGATGGCCATTCAAGGAGAGTCCACCACTTTCTGAGGGAGTCTATTCGAACAGCTCTTATCCTCAGAAAATTCTTCCTGGTGTTTAGTCAGTATTTCTTGCAATTTCTATCCATTGATTTAGGTCCTACCCTCTGGAGTGGAAGAAAAGGAGCTTGCACCATCATCTAGGTAATAGCCATTTTCAAATAACTGAAGAGCAATCACATAGATGATGGAGCAAGCTCCTTAAGCCAGACAGAATATTGAGGAGCAGAAGCAATGTAGACTGAACCTAAGTCACCCACTGGTAAAATTTGTTTGCAGAATGCATTTTCCCACTAGTTTGAATCTTTATTTCAATTCTATTCTGTTTTCTGTTTCAGGAACTTTATATTGCTGTTGGAATATCTGGAGCAATTCAGCATCTAGCTGGAATGAAAGACAGCAAGGTACTATAGAAAAGTTTATTGGTCATAGTCAAAGCAGAGACAAGCTTCTTTTGGGTGGTGGCAGTTGAGTAAAATATAGAAATAGAATAGATTAATCCCATTCTAGAAAGTAAATCAGTTGTCAATATCACAACATTATTGCCAATAGTGCATTACAGTGTACACATTCCAAAATAAACAGAAACAGACCATTTGTAGAAGCAGACTGAATTTATAGCTTAAGCAAAACAGTTTCTGTTTAGAATCCTATGCCGTAGAGCTATATTCATATATTTCAGAATCTGACACATGAATTCATGCATAACAATGTGCAATTTGAATTATGGACTTACTATTCCATAAAGTAAAAGACGCTTTTTGAATGTTCCATCATTTATCCATTCAAATGGAAACCCTATTATAAAATGATAATAAAACTTTAAAAGGTTTAACTCATTAGTAGCTGAAATGTTTTTCAACTATGTTTTTCCACAAGACTTGTTCAGATTATCTTTGTGTACCTCCAGTGGAAGATGGGTTTCATTCTCTTTGCAACAAGAGCTTTCCTGCCTTTTTAACAGGCAGTTTAATGTGAGAAAATTCACATGTTGAAGCATGAAAACTATAAAATAATTCTGTGTCTTCGCTGTATGTTCCAGTTTTCTTTTTTGTGTTCTCTGATGTGCTTTGTTTTCTCTTTGAATTGTGAAGAGTCAGACTATTTCTTGTCATTAACAAATCATCCTAAGGACATTGGAGCCATGTAGTCAAATAGGTATGTCTGGGCAGAACAATGCTACACTCCTTTTTGGGACATAGTTTCAGTACCTGAATAGTGTCACAGACACACACACCACTGTGGAGACTCCTGGAAAAAAATTGCCCATAGTGGTATATGACACACCAGCTGAGGTGCCTCTTACCTGTTCATTAGCCCAACTCATGTAGCTGATACTCTGGGCAATGTGGCTTTTAAAACTCCTCCTCCTGCTTGGAGTCTCAGAAATATTTGTTGATGGTTAGTGCATTGAGGTTGCATCCAGTGTTCATCTTACTCAGAGCAGACTCGTTGATACGAATGGGCATGAAGAACTTTCATCCATTAATTTTATTGGCCAGGACCCTAAGATTATTACCCTATATAAATTCTAAGACCCTATATAAAGTTACTTGGGGAGGAAACCCCATTGAACACAGTAAAACCTTATTTTGGGCAGATTCAGGTAGGTAGGTAGCCGTGTTGGTCTGACGCAGTCGAAATAAATAAATAAAAATTTAAAAAATTGTCCAGTAACACCTTAGAGACCAACTAAGTTTGTTCTTGGTATAAGCTTTCGTGTGTATGCACACTTCTTCAGATATCTGAAGAATAACTTATTTTGGGCAAATGTGCACAGGAGTACAGTACAATTCACAAAGTGACTTATCTGAGATAAACAAGAGAACAGTTTGCCCTCTTTCACATGAACAGTACTTTGAGAGACATAATTAAATGGCAGAAATGGCAAGAATGAGCATTTTAAAGTGAAGGAACTATGGTTTAATATTTAGGTGGAAAGGAATCTAGCAAAATGATGCTCCTGCCAGAATGGTGAAACTGGTGGAGGAAGATTGTTGATGCTGCAGTTTTCATTCTTAAACTCTATGTGGTTAAGATAGTTTCCTGCTCCGTATGATTTTTTTGTGGGGAGGAGGCATTAAAAGTCAATATGGAAAGGCGAACATCCAATTCATGTTCCATCTTGTGTGCTGCTCCCTGACTGGCTTGGACTATATTCGACCATCTTTTTTGTCATGACCATCTAAACAGATGATTCCACCAGTAATGCTAGGGAAAATATTCACCCTCTAATACTCGAGCAGAATGATCTCTCTGTAATGATGGTGAAGGAACTGTCCTATCCAAGCCCTGCTGGGTTGCAAGCTGGTGGGGTGGGCAGCTTTTTCCCTTGGCTGGGAGATTCACTCTGCCATCTCCAGGGCTGGTACATGTTTCTTCCTGGTTTAGAAGTTTCCCCGGAGAACAAGGGAGCTTTTAGGTCTCGCTCTCCCTTGCGCCATTGGAACACAGGTGGCATAAGTGTGTGTGTGTGGGGGGGGTGCAGCTGCAGAGGTTTCTGTGACCACAAGGGGATCTCTAAGGTGAATCTTCCTTTTCATGGGCAGATGAAGAAATGCACTCTTTCCTGTGGCCCCTGGGCTGCCCTCCTGGCGGGAACCCCTGGTTTGCGCCCTAAGGCAGGGGTGGATGATATCTGGTTTCCAACATCGCAGTGTATCACCAGCTAAACATCACAATATACCAATATATCACCATGTCTGAAATAAGGATGGAGCTATGTAGAGGTACTGGCTGAGCTCACTGTTTCCCCTACATTGTGATTTTTGCATAGCACATACACACATCATGATTAGCAGTATAATGCCAGGTCAAAAATTATGAAAACGATAACACGATATGGCCTTTTGTCTGGTTTTGGATGATATACCAATATATCCCCCTGCCTTACCCTAAGGCTTCAATGATCTACACACATGCTCAGCTCAGTGGGACAGAATTCTGAATAGACATGCTGAGAAATGTGCTGTAAATTGCTTTGGCACTGGACTTGAATAAAACAAATCTTTCATCACTTCAGTAAGTTGTGCTATTTCTGTCCACTGCTTTGGGCGTTGAAAATGCCATTTTTTAAAAAAAAGATGTTCAAATATGTTTTGCTAGAGGTTTTTTTCTGAATATTGTTATTTGAACTCGCAGAACATATTTTTGAGAGCTTAAACTTTATTTTACTTTTACTTGAACTGTGCCCCACTTCTGTGTGTTTATCAGACCCTAGACGGAGTTGGGTTGTATCTGCTCTAACAATGTGTGGAAGCAAGGGAAACCCTTCTGTAACCATGGCAACAATCTCCTGAGTGGATTTCCACCCTCCATGCTGTCAATTATCTGGCACTGTGAACTTGCACACTTTGAATATGTTTCTGAAAGTAGTTCACAAAGCTTTTTGCAAGCAAAATGTATAATTTATTTGTCGTTATGTCATGGTAGAAAACCAGTATTTATTTATCTTTAAATAATGGAATCTTTCTGCTTTCCTCTCTCGCCTTAAAAACTATTTTTCATATCTATATGAAAAATAGTTCACTAAAAGTAAACTGTTGATAACTAGCAAATAAATATTATTGTGACAGCTGCATGTAGATAAATTCATGCTATGCTTCTTCGTTGCCTGTAAGCTCATTTGAGTTAGTTAACCTTTTGCTTAAGTAAATTAACTAAATATTTAAATAAAAGACTTGAAAGTAAAAACAGGTGAGGCTTAAGCATTAATTGGGCCAGTGGCTGATTCGTTAACACAATTTATTGTAGGACAGTGGTGTTGCTGCTATTTGAAAGAGAGAAAGTAAAATGTCCCTTTGGAGGTACTTGAGCCGTACGTCCTTAGGCAGGTTCAAGAAGCCTGTGATGGCTTTATTGAACCTCTCATGTTCAGAGGCAGTGTGCCACTGAACCTCAGCTGCTGGGCAGCAACAGCAGAGGTGCTCTGTGACTTTTCTGTCCTCCTTGTGGACTTCCCAACAGCATCTGCTTGGTCGCTATGCAGAATGGAATACTGGACTAGGTAGACCTTTGGTCTGAACCAGCAGGGCTGCCCATGTGTTTTGAAGCCCTCAGGGATGTTGAAGGTTGCTCTTAGCACAATGGCTGCAATTTCTAATTATCTATCCCACAGCCATAAGATTGTTGCAGTGATTCCAATCCAGTGGACTGTATCCAATGCTGCAGCTCCTGCAACAGACTTCCAGGTGCAGGGTGGAGCTTCTTTCTCTCCAGTCCCCTCCAGCCCCCCCAATAGTCCCCCAAATTGGCTCCAGGGGGTTGGGGGACATTCCAGAGTAGATCTGGCAGTGGGGGAAGGGGAACTGGGAGTCCTCTTGCCCCAGCTCAGAACTGGAATCAACACATTGCCTATGCTTATTATTATTATTATTATCATCATCCCATGTCTTTGATTCTCAGGCTCATCTTTTTAGATGTGTTGTTCAGCTTATCTCGAGGCTGGGAATGGGTCTTGTTGGACTCCAGCTCCCATCAGCCCCAGCCAGGAGGGCCAGTGGTGCTCCAGCCCTGCTTTAGAGTGAGAACAGAGAAGTTGAGAGAGCACTAGCAGGTGTTGGTGTTTTGCCTTGGGAGTTGCTTGTGATGAAGAGTGGTAGGCTGGATTTAAAGCGTGATCCTGGGCAGGCAAATAGAATTTCACCATGTGGCATTGCATGTGCCCAGTGTCTGGCTTGACACATGCATTGCCAACAGATTCGGGGGGGGGGGATTAAGATTGAGGCACCACAAGACAGGTTGTAAACATTCAGTTTTTTATTTCTGTTGTGAAGAGTGAGAAAGAACCTCCCTGAAGAGCAGCAGGGTCAGCCAAGGCTGGGGGCATGAGCAGGCAGTTGGGCAAGCGGGTCTCCTCCCACTCTCTGACTACAGAGAAAGCCACCAGTAACTTGTACTCCATGAGTAATCTCCCTCTTTACTTTCTTTTTTCAGACAATAGTAGCTATCAACAAAGATCCAGAAGCACCAATATTCCAAGTTGCCGATTATGGTTTGGTAGCCGACTTGTTTAAGGTGAGTTTTGTTGTGGGGGAACCAACCTGATTACATTCCAAAAGTTGTTGGGTTAAAGCTGCCTATCAGTCCTCACAGACGTAAACAGAGATTGAATGTGTGCTGATCATTTTCCTTCCACTCTCCAGTACTTCAAGCTTTAGAAGTGTTTCCTTCACCCACCTCAATCCAAGTAAGGCTGTTTGGGATGGGCACTGATTTTGATAGCCCTGCAAAAAGTCATTATGTCATAGACCTTGCTCTTTAGGATCTTGAAACCTCGTATGGCAAGGGTTATATTCAATGAATCTGCCAATATCTATGTAGCCCCTTTCAGCAGCCAGCACCGCCTCCCAAATGGGGTTATACAGCCTTGACCATATGTGTTAAGGTAAAGGGACCCCTGACCATTAGGTCCAGTCGTGGCCAACTCTGGGGTTGCGGCGCTCATCTCACTTTATTGGCCGAGGGAGCTGGCGTACAGCTTCTGGGTCATGTGGCTAGCATGACTAAGCCGCTTCTGGCGAACCAGAGCAGCGCACGGAAACGCTGTTTACCTTCCCGCTTGACCTATTTATCTACTTGCACTTTGATGTGCTTTCAAACTGCTAGGTTGGCAAGAGCAGGGACCGAGCAACGGGAGCTCACCCCATTGCGGGGCTTCAAACCACCGACCTTCTGATCAGAAAGTCCTAGGCTCTGTGGTTTAACCCACAGTGCCACCCGTGTCCCTGACCATATGTGTTACATAATACTTAATAACATGTTTCCTATCTTATTAGGAACTATATGAAAATTCTGCAGGCAAGGGGTTGACCACAATCTGCATTAACTGAAGCAGGGCTTGTATTTGAGAGCAAATGGCTGTACAACTTTATTTTAGCAGATTACAATTAAAAGGTCCTATTAGGTTTGTTACTTGGGAGGCACTTTTACATGCAACAGCAATGGCCGAAATCTTGAGCCCTCCCCTCCCAGTGCTCTGTTTTCTTCTCCCAGTAGCTTGGCCAAGGACAGAGGGAGATTTGCTTCTCTCTACTCCCACTCCAGGGCTGCAGGTTAACATGGTAGGAGGAGGCACACTCTGATTTTGTGCCAGTGTACACTCCTCCCTTCCTTAGAGGTGAGGATGCCCCTGCATAACTGTAGTGCCCCCTGGAGGGACCAGTGGGAAGAATGCATTCAAAGTAAGGAAGCAGAGTGCAATTCTCCCCTCTTCCTCCACCTCCACTGGTGAAGTGGAATATGGTCTAGAGCTTCTCAGCTGGCTTTTGTGATAAAGCAAGCCAATGTAAATAAAAACTCTGCCAAGGATGGGGAACCTCTGGCCCATGGGGCAATCTGGGCCTGTCAAGGGGTCCAATTTGGCCCAAACCTTGCCTACTTTCATGGAAAGCCCTCCCTCCACTGATCCCTACAGTCTCCAAAAAGGACCAGTGTGAGGGAAGCTTTCCAAATAAATGGGGTCTGCTTGCTTTTGCTGCCCATGCAAGGCCAGCTTTCCCCCTTGATTCTGTGATGAAGGACCAGTTATGTGCATTGCAGCACCCTCAACAGTCTCCCTGCCTTAAAGCATCTTTAAAGGAAGTGGGAGAAAAGGCTGCTTCAAGGAACACTGCAAAATGTTTCACAGGCACTCCCACACTCCTTTTAATCTCTGATTGCAGGGCAATGATTTTGACAGGTGGGTGGGACAACTCACTTGATGATGATGATGATAAATCATGTGACATCATGTATCTGACAAGTGGGTTGCCCTGACCACCCGTCACAGTTGGCCTGTTGGGTGAGGCAAAGTAAACCAGAGCCAAAAAAGGTCCACACCCCTAGACTGGGCTAATGTGGCACTTTGGAAACAGAGGGTACGTATTATTTCTGGCACTATTGCCCCAACCACATAAATTCCACTGGCACCTGTTTTACCTGGATCTATATTGTGCTACCCCACCTCAATAATTGAGAAAAGTGTCAAAATCTCTTTGGCAACTGTGGCAGTGAAGGAACGGGCAGCAAGGGTGCAATCTTGAATAAAATATGGGGGGGCACAGGTAAACCCCACCCCACATAATCGATCACACGATACAGCATATGCACATCATTTGAGTGGCAATGTCCATCAATGGGGGGGGTCTGGCCCTCTCAAATATTTTTGGGGGGCCAAAGGGACCTCGGCCCATAGGAGTCAGCTCCTATAATCAGCAGTCAGGTATCTTAAGGCTTTGTCTGTATGTGATGGCTCGTCCCTCGGTTAAACAATTCCACCTCTTTAGTTCTTTTTTTAAAAATATATTTATTAAAATTTTCAGATTTAGTACAATAAAAAAAAGAAGCAAAAAGGAAAAAGCAAAAAAGATTAAAAACACATAATGTTCACAATACTTATTTTTCAATAACATATTTCCCTGACCTCCTCATACCTCCCTTTCTTGTATTCCAGTTCAAGTTGTTAATTCAGCAAATCCTTATCCATAATTTTTAACCTATTTCTATACTTAGTTTAACATATTATTATTTTACTTTTTCTCTTTCATCCATTTCCTCAATTTATTTTTGCTAACCTTATTTTCATTTAATTTAGTTCATTTTAAAAAACCAATTTTACCTTATCCAAACTTAAACATCTATACTTACACATCAATACACATTCTTAAAACATTTTTTCTAAAGTCGACCCAAATTCCCTTCCACGAATTCCCCAATTTTCATACACATTACAAAAACAAAATAAAAACAGAACAAATTATAATTATGTACCCTTTGGATTCCCAAACCCCACCCCACCCTTTCCCGGTTTCAGTCCCCAACAAATGTCCATCAGTCTTAATCTAGTATTAGCCTGGAGATCTCACATCTGAGGCTCTTAATTCTCTCTCAATTCCTCTCTGCCGGTTTTTTTGATAGTCCTTAAAATTGAACACCAAATCTCGGAGAAGCTCTGGCCCTGCAGGATCCATGTTTCTTCCAGCCAGTCCTCCATACTTAAGAGTGGAGCCCAAATCTTGTTTCTTACTCCTTTCAAGTCCAAATGTCCCCAAAGCTCCAACTTCCACCTTAAGCAAATTTGTAATCCTTAGGTCTTCAGATCTCCACAGGTCTCTCCTTTTTTCAATCTCCAATTCATGCCAGATTGTCCACATCAAGTTTCTATTTTCCTTCATTACCATCATGTCAGGCCTCAAGTCCTCCTTCGTCATCTGCAAAATTACAGCTCCTTCTTCCTTTTCTTCAGGGACAACATATGTCTCCTTCTCCAAATTCTCAAAGCTCTCCAGTTTCTCTTTTTGTCCAGTTGAATAAACTTCCTGATTCGAATCCTTATCAGATTCAATGATGTTGTTTACAGTTGAGTCCAGAGTTGTAACATTTGTTGCCAAAACATCAATTTGGCCTTGTAACTTTCCCAAGAGAACAAAGACTCTGTCCAATTCAGCCTGAATTTTCCCTCCTCCAGCCATTCTTGTAATGTCCCAAAACCCCCTCTAGAGGGATTTTGGTTCCTTGATATTCATTCCAGTTCAAATCCAAAAATCCAGTTAGTTTGTATCAGTTCTTCCTTGTTTTCAACAAATTATAACAAAATTGTAACAGATATAACCAGCAGAAGCAGCAGAAACAAAGTTCTCTTTTTCCGTCCTGACAGCTAATTTGACAGCTGTCAAACTCTTTAGTACCTCATCAACAGGCTCTCTCGCGGAACACTCCCGGGTCCGGGAGGGTGGCACTTCAGCTCCCAAAATTAGCTCTTTATCCTCCAGTAAGATTTTTTATACTGCCAAACCGTGAAATTAAAGTCTTTTACCAAAGAAGGAAAAAAGAGGTTCTCTCGACCTTAGTTAGCAGGTCCTTGCTTTAACTTGTTTACAAGGAGGGGAGGCAGACTTCCTGTTTATACCTTCCCCGATCGTGCCTAATTCTTAAAAATTTTCTTTACAATTCCAATTTCCGTAGTACTCACGGGTTGTTACTTTAGAATCCAATTGCTCACAAGAAGAAGTCAGCGCTCTCCAACCATGGCAGTGCGGCTTCACTCCGCAGGAGAAGCAGTCGACTCTCAGCACCGCGCCGCTCACCCCGTCCCCCGTTCCGAAGCCTTTAAAAAGGCTCCTTCGCAGGTCGGGGCGCAAATGGTGCCCGCCGAGTCACCAGGTTCACAGGCTTCACCGCCTGTGATTTTTAAGGGTCCCCGTGTCGCCGCAGCGGCAAGACCCGATCCTGCGGAGCCGATTCCCTCCGGAGCTCAGAGGGAATCCGCCATTAGCCGATGGCGCTAACCCGGAAGTCCCTCCACCTCTTTAGTTCTTAAATGTGCTCCTGGAAGGGCCACATCAGGCTAGATTATTGGGCGGGTGGCGCTGTGGTCTTAACCACTGAGCCTCTTGGGCTTGCCAATTGTAAGGTCAGCGGTTTGAATCCCTGCGACGGGGTGAGCTCCCATTGCTCTGTCCCAGCTCCTGCCAACCTAGCAGTTTGAAAGCACACCAGCACGAGTAGCTAAATAGGTACCACTGCGGCGGGAAGGTAAACAGCGTTTCTGTGTGCTCTGGTTTCCATCACGATGTTCCGTTGCGCCAGAAGCGGTTTAGACCTCCTGGCCACATGACCTGGAAAGCTGTCTGTGGACAAACGCCGGCTTCCTTGGCTTGAAAGCGAGATGAGCACTGCAATCCATAGTTGCCTTTGACTGGATTTAACCGCCCAGGGGTCTCTTACCTTTACTGGACACACACCAGTAGGTCAGCTCTGGTCAGGTAGGGGACTGGGCTGGACTCCATAGAAGGGGCATTTCCTTGTCTGACCTCTTGCCTCCAAGGATTTTCGCTAGAACTTCCTGGGCAGGGCAAGCTGGCTAGGGTTGAGATTCCAGCAAGCCAGACTCACTACCTTGCTCTTTGGCTCTGAAGACATGGCTGAACTGTGGTTGGGGCAAATGGGTTTTGGTTGGTAGTCACAATTCCCTCTCTCTACATGTTAATAACAAAAAACTGGAAGCTTCCGTTTGGTATGTGCCTTGGTGTCTAAATTCATCTCTAGTAGTAAGGAAAGCAAAGGACTCCCATTGGGTCAACCCCATATCACGCTGGCCTCAGTGGATCACATTCATTTTTATTTTTTTTACAATCCTAAATCTTAATCAGTTGGCTTCACCCATTACAGAATGTTACTAAAGTAAACACTAATATATAAGGAAGAGTGAAATGGCTTACACCAAATCTAAGATTGGCTTAGTTTGTTATGTAAAGTGACAAGAGTGTGAATTTCCCAGAACGAAACAGTGCTGACATTTATTTCATGCCATCTTATATTTTGTGTTTGAAAATGCTTACTTGTGCTGCTGAAACGGCCGCTTGCCGTCTCAGTCTTTTTCTCTCCTCCCCCTTTGGGGTTCTCCTAGCATGTAATCTGTGCCCCTGGCATGGGTGCCTGGTGGTATATAGATGGAGGAGAGGCGGCAGAAACCCTGCCAGCACTTAATGCTATTCCTGAACTAATGCCTGTCGGCTTGGCAGTAAACATGGGCCTTTTAATAAGCTGGAGACAAAGTGACATTCGGAAGAAACAACATGTAGACAATTTCCTTAATAAATTTTGTACGACCACATTATTTCCACCTAATGGAAATGTAGATCTCTTAAATAATTGAGAGGCTTTATTCATCAGCTGGGATCTTGCTGAGTGAGGGCATCCTACAGCCCCTGGAAAGAGACGGTAACTGATATTTACTAGGTAGCATTTCAGGTGTAGTCAGTAGGCCAATCCACCACCTGTTTTCATGGATTGCTGCTCTTCAGAAGACTAGTAAGAATCACCGTGCAGCATGGGCAGAGCTCAGTTAAGTGACAGATCTGCTGCAGGTGCCAAGGTGCTGGCACCTGTCCCTCTGAAACACCGGCTTAGTTAAATGAGCTCTTCTGTCTGCCTTCATGGCCTGATTTTGCACATCCCGCCACAAAGTTGCATTTGAAATAAAGTGGACTGCTTGCTTAGTGCTTCTTTGGCTTCTCAAAACTAGAGAAATAAAATCAGAACTCTGTTTTTCACTTAAAATTTTTACAACATTCTACAGCAACAGTTCTGAGCTTTATAAATCAGCTGAAATGCCGTAATTTGTTGGCTTTTTTAATACAAAGACTTCAGCATTGCAGGCTAAAGCAGGGAGTGGGGAGCCTGTGGCCTTCCAGTTGTTGTCCAGTTACTGCTCCCATCATCTCTGCCCAGTAGCCACTCTCACTGCCACTAGGTGAGTCTGGATTTAGCAACCTGCTCTAAAGGGGTTTTTTTCTTGGCTGCAGCTGGGACAGGCTTTAGAGCCCAGTGCAGAAAGAAGTCTTCATGTTCAGTCATCCTGCTGATCTTGAGCATCGCAATCAGCAGCCATACACCTTTTGCATCTGTGACGGGCAGAACAAGCATACAATACCTTGAGTATCATGTAAACTTTGTGCTTGCTGTTGGTCAACACGTGGTGGTTTGTTCATTTTTAAGGTCATCCAAATGTGCTTAAGTTTAGCTGCTTAAACATGTTTCTTAAGTTTTCGTAACACTTCTAAGATGTTCCAGTTCTTTGCATATTTAAATTTAGCTGCTTTTATGGCTTTTTCAGGTTGTTCCTGAATTGACAGCGGCATTGAAAAAGTGAAAACCTCAAGTATTCGGGCAGAAATGAATGTGACCAGCTTTGAAATGATCATTTTAAACAATTATTTTTAAATGAAACAAAAAATGTAATAACTGGTGATCTGTTGCCAAAATTGTATGTTCTAGGTGATATCTGAATGCCTTGTAATATATATTGTTTTTGCCTTTTTAGTTCCCATTTGACTACAAGCTATTTGATGAAGACTTTCTAATTCTGTAATAAAATATGCATCGGATACATTTTGTGTTGTACTTATGTGAAGAGGAATCCCCATGAATCATAGAATCAGAGTTGGATGGGACCTAGAGGGTCATTAGTCCACCTACCTGCAATGCAGGAATCTCAACTAACGCATCCATGACAGACGACCATCCAACCTCTGCTTAAAAACCTCCCAAAGAAGACTGTTTCACTGTCGAATAGCTCTTACCCTCAGAAAGTTCTTCCTGATGTTTAGTCGGAATCTCCTTTCTTGTAATTTGAAGCCAAGTCCTGCCCTCCAAAGCAGAGGAAAACAAGCTTGTTCCATCTTTCATGTTACAGCCCTTGAGATATTTGAAGATGGCTATCATATCTGGGTATGGCTAAACATACCCAGCTCCATCAACCACTCCTCATGCGGATTGGTTTCCAGACCCTTGATCATCTTGGTTGCCCTCCTCTGCACACGTTCCAGCTTGTCAACATCCTTCCTAAATTGTGGTGCCCAGAACTGGACACAGGACTCCAAGAGTGATCTGACCAAGGCAGAATAGAGTGAGACATATTACTTCCCATTATCTGGACACTAGACTTCTGTTGGTGCAGCCTAGAATAGCTTTTTTAGCTGCTGCATCACACTGTTGATCCATATTAAGCCCCCATGATCCTTTTCACATGTACTGCTGGCAAGCCAGGTGTCCCCCTTCATATACCGTACTTTTCTGTGTATAAGACTATGTTTTTTAACTGAAAAATTATGTTTAAAATCTGGGGTCGTCTTATACATGGTTAGTGGCTAGGGGTGGCATGGGATTGGTTGATGCCACAAGTCGGAGATGTTCTGCAGCGTGCTATTGGTGTCTGCGGCAAGGGGTGGTGTTGATTGGATGTTGCTGGGGCAATTGGGTGGGCAATAGGCTGCTTCTGCCATTGAGGGGACGACGTTTGGAGCCTGTTGCGACGCGCACGAGTGTTAAGTGTTGGCCAGGCAGGTGAGTGATTTTCGACAATCCCCCCTAAAAAAGCTCAACAACTGGGCAATCTCCCATTTTCTTAATTTTTAGTCCCCCAAAATAGATAGGGGTGTGTTATACATGGGGGGGGGGTGTACACGGAAAAGTACATTATTTGTGAATTTGGTTCTTCCTGCCCAAGTGCAGAACATTACATTTGTCCCTATTGAAATTCATTTTGTTGGTTTGTGCCCAGTTTGACAATCTGTTAAGTCATTTTGAATCCCGATTCTGTCTTCTGCAATATTTATCTACCCCTCCCGCTCAATTCCTTCATCCAAGTCGTTTATAAAAATGTTGGACAACGGTGTGCCCAGGACGGGAACCCTGCAGGACCCCACTTGGCACTTTTTCCCATGCCTTGACATGTATCTACTATGCCCTGAAATATACTGATCTGTGCTGGAACAACTAACCAACTGTTGGTTGTTCAGTGGACAAGGACTGAACACAGAAAAACATGAGCAAACCCCGTGTCTTAAAATGACATTAATGTTGGTAACCCTTTGGGATTTCCTGTGTAAGCAGAATGTAGAAAGCTTGCTTGGCGAATGCATTTTGTTGCATGCACTGATTATAATAAAACATTATATTGTGTCAAAATGTCCAAATTATGCAGACAGATTTTGCACTGTCCTGCAGTTCTAGCACGTGAGACTAAACAGATTAAAGACGAAGGTAGCTTCCACTTCCAGAATGGATTTTGCTCCTGGTTCCCTCCCCCCATAAGTTTGAAGATATGACTGCTTATGATATACATGGCATGTTGAATCTACCTTTCTAAACAATATGTCTTACAGTTCTTTAGTTTGGGGCTTTTTGGGGTGGGGGAAGGGAAGAACTAAAATTATTTACCACAATATACTTGCATGCACTGGTACAGTCAATCATTTGGGTTTATCTGCTTTGTTCACATTTTCAGTGTAGTTAAGAATTCTAAGACTTAGCTGCTAATCTCCAAATATTGTTTGGAAATGCAACAATTGTTCTCTTGTTGAAACAGAAGCTCTTAACACTTGGAAAAATTCGAATATATACAGTGGTGCCTCGCAAGACGAAATTAATCCGTTCCGCGAGTCTCTTCATCTTGCGGTTTTTTCGTCTTGCGAACCACGGCTATTAATGGCTTAGCGGCTTTAAGAAAAAGGAAACAAACTCGCAAGAACTCGCAAGACGGTTCGTCTAGCGAAGCAAGCCCATAGGGAAATTCGTCTTGCGGAACGACTCAAAAAATGGAAAACCCTTTCGTCTAGCGAGTTTTTCGTCTTGCAAGGCATTCGTCTTGCGGGGCACCACTGTACAGTGGTACCTCGGGTTAAGAACTTAATTCGTTCTGGAGGTCTGTTCTTAACCTGAAACTGTTCATAACCTGAGGTACCACTTTAGCTAATAGGGCCTCCCGCTGCCCCCGTGCTGCCCCCCGTAAGATTTCTGTTCTCATCCTGAGGCAAAGTTCTTAACCTGAGGTACAATTTCTGGGTTAGCGGAGTTTGTAACCTGAAGCGTTTGTAACCCGAGGTACCACTGTATGTGCTTTATTTATTTATTTATAGTGATAGGCCTCCCCTGGTTCCTTTAATAAAATATCACTAGAGCCACTAGCTTCCTTAAAATAGTGCATCTCGCAATACAGCAGCTGCTTTAACAATAGGCTGTGGATTGCAGGCCCAGAGGTCTGTTGCAGGCCCTTGGGAAAAATCTTAACCTGTGGATAGCATGTTGTCATCTTGGTTTTCCTCTCCACCAAGCCTGCATGGTCACTAGGTTTTATTTTACCTTGGGCTCCTATCTCCTGCTCTGTCATGATCTGCATCTTTAATAAATAGATGACAGTTGGGCAGATCTGGTGCCTATCCTGGGAGTTGTGACTTCCACCCTATTAGCAGATCTAATCTGATTGTGACGTGATTAGACAGCCAACATAACACGGAGGTGGGGGGAGGATGGTTAGCTGCTATAACCAGAACAGAAGCCTTAGAGACAGCCTGTCTGTGGTGGTTAGGCTTCAGAAGATAAAGAAACCACAAAGTTGAAAGAGACAAGAAGCAAAAAGGAGTCAGACAAAACAATCATGTAGGCCCAAAGGAAGCTTGTGAATGGTTTGCAATAAATGGTGTTGGTCCTGCAAAGCTGTATCTGGCTGTGATAAATGATTCAAGCCACTAGGAGCTAGATAGGAATATTCCCTGGTAGGCTATTGGAGGCATTTAGTTACAGAATGTGTAGGTGAGCTATGAAAGGAATCATTGATATTGTGCAAGGAGGTTCCACTGTATAGAAAGCTATATAATGCTCCATCTGTGTTCAGCCAGTTTATATCAGCAATTCCTTCCAGCTTCATGAGACATCAGCTGAAAATTAAAAGGGAGAAAAAATGATTCTCTTCTCTCTTTATAATTCTCTGCCTTTATAATGGCAGTCCACTGGCCTGTCTTCAACCGGATGAGAGCTAATAAATTGAAGCTTAATCCAGAAAAGGCAGAGGCACTGTTAGTGGGTGGTTCCCTAAATTGCATGGATGGATTCAGGTAGGTAGCTGTGCACACGAAAGCTTATACCCAGAACAAACTTAGTTGGTCTCTAAGGTGCTACTGGGCAATTTTTTAATTTATTTTGACTGCATGGATGGGATGTGGCCTGCAAGTCCTTCTGAAGGAGCAGATGTGTAGCTAAGGGTGTGCTGCTGGGTCAATCTCTATCACTTGAGGCTCGTGGCCTTTGGTTGGTGGGCATCTACACCCCTATCTGGACAGGGATTAGCCTAACTTCTGTTGTCTATGCTCTGGTAACCTCTAGGTTAGATTACAGCAATGTGTTGAAGATGTCTTGGAAACTGCAGCTGATGCAGAATTTTGACAGGACGTTGCTCACTAATCCTGGCCTGACTGCACTGCCAGTTAATTTCTGGGATGAATTTTAAGTGCTGGTTTTGACCTATACCTCAAGGGTCGCTTCTAGCCACGCGAACCAGCCTGGACCCTGCACTGGTCACCTGAGGCCCTTCTGCATGGTCATTCTCAGAAGGTCTGGAGGGCGGCAACACAAGTATGGACCTTTTCTCCCTGCTGGCTCCCTGCCTGTGGAATGCTCTCTCCAGAGCTCACCTAGCCCATCTTCATTTAGCTTTAGGTGCAAGGCAGGAACTTTCCTTTTTACCCAGACTTTTGGCCCTTAGCTTGAAGGGCTTTTCTTAGTATTTGTGGCTTCTTTTGGTGGTGCATGATCTGCTGCGTCTTTCATTTGCTTGTTTTTAAAAAGTTTTTATTGATTTGTGTTTATAGTAACTGATTTTTGTGTATTTCTGTTTTGTGTCATTTTTATGAGTAAAAACAATTAAACAACAGTATGTGGAATTTACAGTAATTTACAAAAGAGCCACAGGAATCAGATTTTCCCTGTGTGAATCCAGCATAAACAGATTTTTTTCCTAATAAAAACTGGCAAAAAACCACCTGAGTCCTCCAGCATAAGAAAGGAGCAGAGATAGCTATAGCTTTGCCCCAGCCTCCATCTTTACGCAAGCCCCAGCCCAACACACACTTCAGCACTTCCTAATGCTAAGCACAGATCACTGTCAACAGCATAAAAACAAGCTACCGGTGTCCTGATGTGACTGGAAAAGCAGGATCCCTTTTAGCTGCTTTACAGAAGTATTAAAAATAATAACCGCCATAGGGGACAGACTGGAGCATTGCCAGATACTGCCTCCAGCTGCTGAGCCTCTGAGCCCATCTGCCGGTCTAGCTTTTGACTTGCTCAAGACCTCTCAGCTTCATGTGCAGCTCCCATCTTCAAAATAGCATCTGTCTTGCAGAGGAAGGGGATAACCGCCATCAAAGTTACAACCACTTTGTACCTCCAGGCAAAGATACAGCAAATACCATTGGATTCAGCTGCGGGTATCACATACTTTCTGTGCGAGGTGGTGAAGCACAAGTTGGCTCAATATAATATCCTTGCTGATCTGGCATTGTCCCTGTTTGAAGCCCCAAAGAGCTGCTTCTATTCAGTATGGACAATGCTGAGCTTTGTAGACTTATGATAGTTTCCTATTTTCCTATATTGGTTCATCTTGGTTCCTGAAGTAGAAGATGTAAAGGTCAAAGAAATGAGTGGGAGATCTGCAGGTCACCCACAAGAAATGATTTTGAAAATACAGTGTCAGAAATGCACAAGGAGACAGCTGCCATCCAGACACAGAACAGACTTAGCTTCAGCAAGCTGGTGGCCTCATCTGCCTTCGGACCAAGAAAACAAATACTACTGCCCTTATAAGAAGAGGAATCAATCCTTCTAGCCATGTGTTATTTAGAGGGAAAAGCAGCTAGGTAGTCTTCATAGGCTTGGTAACTATCTGGAGTTAGTGGGTATAAAATAATTCCTTATCTACCAAAATTTTGAAAACAAATTGTTCACATTCTCACCGTAAGAAGGGTGCCCTTGGATCAGACCAGGCATTCACTTTCAAGCTTCCTGTTTCCAACAGCCAGAAGCATCTGGGAAGCAGGTCATGGAGACAACCCTGCCCCACTGTTGCCCCCCAGCCATCCCTGTGCAGGAATTCGGAAAAATGGGGCCTGCAACAAAATGTGGTGGTGTATCATTGCCTTTCAATAGGAGTGCTCCAGTTCAGGGTTCCAGCCAGCAATGCCCCCGTCCCAGTTATTCCTTCCAGCCTCCATTTTTCTTTTCTAAGTAGCACTCAACTGTCTGTGGCTTCTGAGCATTCCTTATTGGGAAGTTTGGGTTTTTTCTTTGTTATCCCTCCCTCCTTAAAAAAAATAAATTGCTGTATTTCTGCAAATTTCTGGATTACCCTCAGCATGCAGATACCAATCCTATTGTTGCTCAGGGGGCCCATTTTGGTTCTGTCATGTCAGCACCCACCACTTCTGAACTTGGGAATAAGGAGCCATGGCCAGTGCTTGCTGATAGATCTCTCCTCCAAGACATGATAGGCATAAGATTTACATGGCTACCACTCCTCCCTCCATAAGAATAATAAGCCACATCAAATGGTCTCAAAAGACCCCACCCCCTAATGTAGAAAGGAGAGCTGAACAAATGTCTAACATGAAATGATATTGCCTGCTTTAGCGCAGGAGGGGCCAACCTGTGGCTCTTTAGATGCTGATGTGGGACAAAACTCCCATCCGCCCAGGCAGCGTGGCCAATGGGATGGTGGAACTGTAGCCCAGGACCATGTGAGGGCCACAGGGGAGCACTGCTGCTTTCGGCAACAACACCCACACCCGCCCACTACATATCACACCAAAGTAGGCTTAAAGTATTTTTTAAAAAATGAAGCATCATGCATTTAGGATTTTTTAATATAAAAAAAATCTTTTTAATTAAAACCATATTTGTAAAATGTCCATTTTTACTCTGTTGTCTTGGAGACGACAACTTTTAATTTTGTCAAAATATTTTCTTCCCAAAGTTCATGCTAAAAATAAAAAGATCACTTTTTTAAAATTTCTTTGATCTGCATCATTCAAATACTCCCTGAAAAATGTTTTTGTTTTCTCCTCAGGAAGAACAAAAATATTTGCCATCTTTATACAAAGGGGTTTGCAGTTGTCACATATAAAGGGAGATTGTAAGAAAGAGGAGGAGAGAAGTTTACATCCGCTTGTATCATATACCCTGCTGAAACCTGACCTGATAGAAGATTGTCCAGAATTCCTTAAAAACTGTGTGATTTGTGTCTGCTTCTTTAAAAAAAACACATTAAGAATCTATACATCTTTGAGGTCATTGTTTTAACATGATGGGTCTCTGCCCCCATCCCTTCAACTAGGACTTCAGGTGGTAGAAATGTCAAATTTTCCGTGCTGGCTCTCTCACAACTCATGCATTTCCCCCCCTATTTAAAAGAATATTTAACTCATTCCGATCCACGCAAAATACCCACCCAATTTAAAGCTTTAGTATGTCTCCCTTGCAAAGCCTCTCCTTTATTTTTTTATAACCCCAATAGCAGCAAAAGGACTATGAATCTGGGACCCTGTTTAACTTTTGCTCTTTGGATTCCAAAGGCGTATACTTGTCGATCACAGGCGTATTCTGCTGAAAGTGGATTACCGGCTTTATCTGAAACATACCAAAGCTTTCTTGGTTCTTCCTGTTGTAAATGTTCACTCGGTGCTCCAGTTCTGGGCTGGCTTTGGTAGACCCTGATGGGCTTGGCAGTTTAAGGTTGACCGGATCCAGTCCTTTTTGTGTCAAGCAGGAATCATCGGACAAGGATGACAGCAGTTCTTGCACCACGGCATTGTTGACTCTGCTGTGGGTGGAAGAAGAATCTACCTGATCACGTTTGGCTACATGGCAAGCCCTCTCCAAGGGGCAATACTCAGAGGACTCCTCCCGGGTTGTACTGCAGTCCGTGGAAGAGCCAAAGGTCTGGCTGCTGTCACTCTGGGCTCTGGTGACGGAGCTGTCTGTGGACCTGGAGGCACTGCCTGAGGCAACGCTGGCGGAAGTCCCGTTGCTCCCCATAATCTTCATGGGCACGTCCACCGTGAAGAGGTCGGAGGAGATGTTGGGGTGGTGCACGTCAATCGCAGCCGTCGTAATGACACAGATGGCTCCTTCAGGAACACCACTGTCTACAGGCACACAGCAGAAGGGGGAAAGTGTTACAGCAGCAGCTTTCAAACTTATTCAGGCCACTTGCCCCCCCCCACCTCCTGTGCTGGTTCTCCAAACTTACCCCACTGCCCCTAACCCTATGCTACAAAAAGCACTATGCAGAATAGCGCTTCTGCACCACCCACTAAGGGAAGATCTGTGAACCTTGGAAGTTGTTTTTGGAATTGCAGATTTCACAGAGATACAAACAGGTAAAAGTCACATGTTATCACTTCTTTATTAGGATGATTTACAAATTTATTTATTTATATGTATTAAGATATTTATGAATCACCCCTCATCAAAAGGTATCAGGGCAGTAAACAATAAACAGCCATTCCTAAAGTAATGACTTTTAAACACCTCTTAAAAACCTAAATGTTTGCCCAAGCTTTTCTGAACTCAAACTCTTAGCATTTTAATTTTCTGTTTTGTACACTGCTTTAGCTTTTAGGACAACGTTTTTAAAAAGTTTACATGTAAACCACTTAAAGAGATTTTGTTACTATAAAGAGCTACATAAAATGTTGGCTGAAATCCTGGCTGGATCCAGGCCACTGGCGCAGGGAGTCCCGCCTCCTCTTCTCAGGCGGAGCCACAAGCAGGACTGCAGCACAGGAGCCTCCCCTGGAGACCTCAGGGAAAGGCAGACCTGGGGGGAATTTCTGGATCAGCAAAGTCCTGGCAAAGAGGCGAGTGTGACTGTGAGGGCTGCCTCTTACTTTCTGAATTTACACAGTTAACAGAATCTGAGGGTTTGGGTTGCAAGATTTACAGGTTCCTTCCATCCGATACCAGGTATAATGAAAACACACAAAAGATGCCTCAACTTTTCTGCAGCTTGCACCCGTGCCCTGCATTTGTGAGATATAGATGCAGGTGCCTGTTAAAATATATTATTATTTAGGATAAAATAAAATGTATTTATGATGTTAATTTGCAAATTAAAAATTCTGCTTTTTAAAAATGGAGTTCCACCCAACTCCCGCTCCACAAATCAGGAAAGCTGTTTCGAATATATGCTTTCTACTTTTTAATAACATGAATAAAGGGTTATGTGTGCATGAAGTGGTGCGGCAGTTTCAGAATGAAATCCATTTCAAGTATGACCCAGTGACCACTAGACTAAGATTGGTCTTCTCTAGTGTCAAATTATTTTATCCTTCACTCATTCAGCTTAACCCCTTTAAAAGGACATCCGCGTGACCCGTCACCAGGTTCCTCCCCACGGGGGAGCTGCTTTCCCTCGTTTCCATTTGAGGTGCTGCATTTTGAAAAATAAAACATTTAGACCTCAAAGTACACCTGAATCTTAAAACATTACTGTTGGCTTCCAAGGGAGGCTTCCTGCTGTCCAGCCTAAAAAGGCTCCCAGAAGCCCATGGCAGAAACAAGCTGGAAGGATCATAGTTCACTGGTAGAGCATCTGCTCCGCATGCAGAAGGTCTTGGATTCAAATCCTGTCATCTCCAAGGAGAGCTGTAAGTGTCCTCGGTCTTGAACCCTAGTGAGTCGCTGCTAGTCAGGACACACAAGAGGGAGCTACAGGGACCAATGGTCTGAACTAAGTGTAAGGCAGCTTCCGACACACTAGGAAGTTTCCCTTGCAAGTCCCATGGAAAGGAATCAGAACTATACTGCCTCCACTGATTTCCATGGAGAACAGACTTGCACGTCTGGGTATGGAATCATGTTGCTGCGTATCCCGCCCCCCCCCCCAATATATTCACAAACAATGAGTAAGAAACTACTAATGGCCAGCAGTCACCAAAATGAAGCTTTAATTATTTAATTAATTACTTTATATATAAAAATATTTATATAATGCTTTATCATAAATATATATCACAGCAGTTTGCAACAATATAAAAACAAAAAAACCAGTAATATTGAAGCCCTTGAATAATAATTGCTACCAGATGTTTAAAGGGCATCCGTAAGGATGTGCTGGAAGATGAAAGGTTCGACATGGCATGAAACCTTCCTATGCCAATACTACAGAGTGGATTGCACAGGGAGGTGCAGATTTTAACAGGGCTTGTGTTCTTCCAAGCTGCTAGACAGAAAGGTGGGTGGGCAGTTAGGTGAAGTTGGTTGCAAGATCTGCTGGAATCAGACAGCTTGCTCAGCGGCACTGTACTAGATAGGACTCCAATTCCCACCATCCCTGACCACTGGCCATATTGACTGAGGCTGATGGGAGCTGATCAACATATTCCCATTCCCAATATGGGCAGACATGAATGTTTCTACCGGAAGGGAGGAGAAGGAGAAATAGATTTTGCAGCAGGGCTTAAAGAAGAGCACTTTGCAGTTTCCAGGGGCCAGTCACAGAATACAGCCCTACTTTGGGTTGCAGACGCCTTGCAAGTCGAACGCTTTAGCTCCTGAACGCCACAAACCCAGAAGTGAGTGTTCTGGTTTGTGAACATTCTTTGGAATCAGAATTTCCGAACGTTTTGGAAGTTGAACGGACTTCTGGAATGGATTCTGTTCGACTTCTGAGGTACCACTGTAGGAAGCCAACATGTGGAACGCTTTCCCTTGGCTACTATAACCTGCCTCATTCTGTGTGGTGAAGTCAGGTGATGCCCTTCTGAGGTCAGCTCAAGGGACACGGATTCTAGTTTTAGAATTAAGCCTCTCACTGGAGCCTTCTTCACCTGAAGCCTGCGCAGGTTCAAAACCTGCTTCAGCATCAGTAACCACATCACAGTGGTGGGACATCTGCTCTGCATGCAGCAAGTCTGACTGAGCAAGCCCTGGGAGAGGCTGAAATCCCGGAGAGCCCCCAACCTCTCAGCGTCAGCAATGCTGAGCCAGACAGACCAGTGGCCTGACTCTGGCTCACTTGTTGAGAAACGGCAGCAAGCCTCTTTAGTTTCTAGAATTCAAACTTACCACTACTGGGCTCATTGTAGTACTGACTGATGTAGTTGTTCATATCGTCTTTGACCATGGTCTCTGTGAATGTAAATGGGGGAAATGTCAACAGAAATATTCCAATCATGTACTAGATTAAGTTCTCCAGCACATGGTCCCATAATGCCATTATGGGAAGAAACTCAGAATCCTATTTCACACAGCATTTTCAAAACACAAAATTGTGAGTTCCTCATGTGATGTTTGAGGGCTATACTTGGTTATCCAAAAGAAAAAGAAAAAAAAGAGAGCAGAAAGGCACAAATCAGGTGTGAAATATGACACGAAAGAGTACTTGTCCCAAACATGGTGGTGAGCATATATTCGACTACAAGGATTACTTCCATGCAAGATGTGTAAGAGAGAAACAGCTTCAAAGCAATATTTCTTGACAAAGGAGGAAAATAAAACAGTGCGTGAGGGGGAGTATTTGCATGATTGACAGGTCAAATCAGAGGGAATGTTTTATCAGACTTCTACAATCACTGTGTTTTGAAGAAGGGATGTTGAACTGACACAATGCATCACCTTGCTCCTGTCTGTTCCGTTCTCTCTGCTAGTTGTGCTAGTACTGCTGCCTTGGAAAATGCTGAACACACAAATCCTTCTGCTCCTGGGCCACGATTTTTGGTGCCAAGTGAGCAGAACACAAGCGTAGCTCTTCATTCATCATAGCACCCCAGCTCCTACACCCACACTTCTGAAATTATGCTGGTTACTTTCCCAGGGGCACCCGTCCAATATGTGCCATTTTCATAACAAATTCATCACCTCCCAAACCCACAGGGAAGGAAGCAAATCCCTTTTAATTCTCCCTATCAGGCCTGGGTGATGCATCAATACTGGCATGAGGGCCAGGCTGTGGTGGCAGTTTCACCTGGTGGTATATTGTGGGTGAAACTGCTGAGTCCCTCTGCCTCCGGTGCCCAGCGAGCAAGGGAAAAACAAGCTACAGAGGCAGCTTGCTTGCCCCCCAACTCCCCAAAGACTGAGGGACCCCTGCCAACGGAGTCTTCACAGGGCTTCCTCAAGTGTAACAGAGCCCTGACTTTGCCTATGGCTTGAGCGAGCTGGAGTGGGGGCTCCTTTAAACCTCTGTTCAGGGGTGCGTGGCTGCCTGCCCCTCAATGAAGACATTGGGCTCGCTCAGCTGGGGGAGTGGGAGAATTTCTGCCCCCCCAGCTGAGCAGCTGCACTGGCCCCACCCCCCAAGGCGCTGGGGTGAAAGCGCCTCAGCTGCCATGGCGAGAGCGGCAGCAATTTCTTCACCTGCGCCTCACGGGGCCAATGCAGCTCGTTTCAACCTTGCAACGTTTGGCTGGTGATACATCGCAATGTTGAAAGCCTAACATCGCCCAGCCCTACTCTCTATCTATCAACTTCAAAGGTGCCCAGCACAAGAAACCCTGATCCTCACTGGTGGTAAAAAATATGACAGAACAGAAGAAAAATTAGTTGAGACAGATAACAGAGCTGGGGATAGAAAAGAAGGTGAAATATCTAGGGGTATGGTTGACAACAAAAAATATAAACATCTTTAAAGATAATTATATAAAGGTTTGGAATGATATTAAGAGAAATATATATGGAAATATAGGGAAGAATGATATTATCGTTATGGGGAAGAATCTCGGTAATAAAAATGAATGTCTTGCCAAGAATGTTATTTTTATTTCAATCTATACCGATAGTCAACGGAACAGGACACTTCAAACAATGACAAAGAGATCTATCTAAATTTATTTGGCAGGGGAAGAAGTCTAGGATTAAGTATAAGTTACTAACAGATGCTAAAGAAAGAGGTGGATTCGCCCTTCCGGATTTAAAATTATATTGAGATGTCTTGTCTTTGCTGGCTATGAGAATGGATGACTCTGAGGAATCCAGATTATTTTAGATCTGGAAGGCCATGCTAATAGATTTGGGTGGCATGCATATTTCTGGTATGGAAAATCGAAAGTTCATAAGGATTTCTAAACTATTGTTAGAAAATCAATTTATGCTGTTTGAGAAAAATATAATAACTTATTAGGGAATAAAACCCCATGGTGGTTATCACCATTAGAAATGTTGTTAGTCAAAAAAATAAATGTGGAAAAAGAATGAGCAACTGTCAGGGGTTCAGGAGCAGAGGGACAGGAAAGGGAGGAATTAGAGACCGAGGGAGAGGAATCCGAGGGAGAGGTCAGCGATGACAGCCGTCCGAGGTCTCTAAGTCTCTCCAGTGAATCAGAGGATTCACAGAAAGGAGCTCCAGTGGTCAGAGCTAGGGGGTTGCCAGAGGGAACACCCCAGGAAGGAGGGGCCAGAGGGGACTCGGAGAGCAGCAGCTGGAAATCGGGACCAGCTTCCCCACCGGAGAGCAGTAAGGGGGAGGAGTCCCAAACATCGGCAGCAGGCAGCTTTCCGTCAGCGGAAGGACATGAGTCAGGGTTAGCCACGCCTGCATCAGAGAGCGAGGTAACGGTCAAAAGGAAGGTCAGGGGCAGCGCGCGCGCGCCAAGTTCAAATGTACAAGAGGGGGGCGCAATGGGCAGTCCGGAGAGGGAGCCGGGTCCCAAAGCCCGCCGAAGAGAAGGGGAGGAGTCCGAAGGGTCCGCTTCCGAGGCGTCCAGGAAGGAAGGCACCCAGGGGGGTAGTAGGACCCAGAGGCGAAAGGAGAAACGTAGAAGGTGGAGTAAGGCTAGAGTCTTAAGCTGGTGTACAGGGGGCGGAGACTCAGACGAGGCTTCGCTGGTCTAGGGTCTAGACGTAGAGACGCACGCTAGAGTCTGAAAATGGGAACTAAACTTCAATAAAGACTTTTGTACAGTTCTGCTGGCTAGCGTTGGTCTTCTGTGAGCTGAGACCTGGAGGCAGTCTCTGACAGCAACGTATATAGAGTTGTTAACCGAGGAGGAAAACCAATTGAAATTTACCAAGTTTGAAGACCTAAGACATCTGCTAACTGATTGGCTACAATATCACCAATTACTGTATTTTTCTGTGTATAAGACGCCCCCATGTATAAGACGACCCCTATTTTTTTAAACCCAAAATTAAGAAATTAAGTTGTTTAGCTTTTTTTTAATCACACACGCCCCCTCTGCACTCACTATCCGTGTCTAAGATGACACCCAATTTTTGCCTAATTTTTTTTAGCCAAAAGCATCGTCTTATACTTGGAAAAATACGGTAAATAACATCTTTAGGGTGGATAAAGGAGACGGTTTTGGTAAAGAATTTTTCGAGGTTACAGAAAAAACTGTTGGGAAACAACGATAAGGTTCTGTTGAAAATGTAAAAATTTGCTGGAATGGGAAACAAAAGATGAGGAAGTAAAATCTGTAATGATACATTGGGCAAAAGATGTGGGATATAATATACAACTTGCTTCATGGAAGAAGTTGTGAAATGAGGATTTAAAATTTACAGCCTGCTGTATGTTAAAGGAGAATTATATGGAAATGATGTACCGATGGTATTTGACTCCTACAAGACTAGTGAAAATGTATAAGAATTCGACCAACAAATGTTGGAAGCGTAAAGCTAAAGCTAAAGTGGGTACATTCCATCAAATGTGGTGGACTTGTAAAATAGCAAAGGCCTTCTGGAAAATGATTTATAATGATCTGGGGGGAAAGTTTAAAATAATTTTTGTTTAAAAAACAGAGGCTTTCTTATTAGGTATAATAGAAGAATTACCGAAGGCTAAGAAACTACTGTTAATGTATGCGACGACAGCAGCAAGAATGTTATTTGCCCAGGGATGGAAAGAAGAAAGAGCCTCATTGAAAGAAGAATGGATAATGAAGATGATGGACTAGGCGGAGATGGCAAGGCTGACCGGGAAGATCAGGCACCAAGAGGATAAGAAATTCAACAAAGAATGACATAACTTTGTAGAATATATTAAATAACACTGTAAACATTTAAAGATGTTAGCAGGATTGACATAGCATTTGTAATTTAAAACAACAAAGGATAAAATTGAAGTGTAATAATTTAGATAAATGTAATTAGAAGCAGTAAAAAAGGAAGTTAAATTCTGGAAGCCAAGGGAGGGGGGGGGGAGTCCGGGGGTTCAGGGAACCCCATAAATGTACTGATATGGATTATGGTTTAATATAAACCTGTGTGCATGTGTAAAAAATTGGGTTTTTTTGAAACTTTGAAAATAAAAATTGGGAAAAAAGAAACCCTGATCCTATTTCTCTGTAATTTGGCTGTTTCCCTAGGGGCACCTCTCTCTTCTATGCTACATCCATATAAATTGCCTACAAATTAAGTGAATCCCTTTTTAATGACAGCCAAACTGTAAAGATTGCCCTTATAGCCACAGCCATCCTTCCATTTGGCAGCGTTCAAGCTCTTCTAAGGGGCTCCCTGCAAGCTTAATTCAGTTCTGCCAAAAAGAAAACAAGTTATAGATGATTCCTTTTTTGGAGGGGCATGGGAATCAAAATGGAAATGGTGATCAGCACAAATACACATCTGTTCCCTTATCATTTGGCAGGCCTTCTTCATTCAGGAGGCCTACAATGCCTGCAAATGTCATCCAATTCTATGAAAATGAAAAGTTACAGATGTTTTGATTTCCCCATATATTGAATGGGAGGAGATGCAAAGCTTCATGGAATTTGGATTTCTAAGCCAACTTTTTCTCTTTTCTGTGGAACCTTTGCAGAGGGCAGTTTTTGGAGAGATTAGCCCTTTAGTTTCCTTGAAAAACATTATTTTCCAGTAGGAAAACAGAGTTAATTCTACAATTTTTCAGCAACATAAATGTAAGATGCTGAGAGATACTGCACGATGCTGAGATGAAAAACATTGCTGTGGAGATATGAAAATGACGTGGTTTTTTTAAGTGCAAGAACACCCAAGCAGAAAAGCAACTTGATCTGCCCACTTTGAGGCATATCACATGCTTTAAAAGCATCCTCTCCTTTTAAGTGCTCTTTTTGATACTGTGTTTCAGGAGGAGGGCGGAGGGGAGGGAGGACAAATTTATGCTCATTCCTTTGAGCCAGATCCTCCACGGCCCCCTGGGCTTCTGTGGCTGCAGCCTTGCCTTTTTCACAGCACATTGTGGTTTGCAGGTGAAAGGAACAGATGTTTTCCGCGGCACATTTTCTCCACCCAACAAGGCCCAAACCACTAAGCGCTTGGTACCTGAAAATAGCTGCACTCCTAAGACGGCAATCAAACTTGACACTGAAAGGGAACATGGATGCCTTCCTGGTTTCATTGGCTCTTTAAAAGCTTTTTTGGCCTCTGTTGATCTTTAAATGCCTGCAGTCAGAGGTGTGCTTTCTGATAATGTCTGAGTTTAAAAAGAAGCCTCAGTGTAGCTCAAGGCAATACCACCAGATTAGGAATACACTGCAAGGCTTTTCAGCTATCTGCTGTTAAAATACACTTCATTTCAGTCATCCATAATTGATACTATAAATGCCATGTAGCCATAATGGCGTACACAGCTAGGTCGATGTTGCTTCGGAGGGCCAGGGATGCTGAGAGGCTGTGAAGGACCCTTCTGTGTGCTAACACTGAAGGTGCTGCAGCTACGAGGGAGCAGAAACGTTTTTGGAAGGGTTGGCAACCTGCAACACACAGCTGGATGGAAACCCCTGCGATCCATTATTCAGAATGCAGCACTGGAAAGCAGGACTAGGGGAAACCCTCTAATAGATTCACTGACCAAGACTCACACAAATAACTGATCAATATGCCAACATTCGTAAGGACCCAAGAGCAGCCCGGCTGCATCAGATCAAAGACCCGCCTGGTCCAACATGCTGTTCTCAGAGCTCCCAGCCAGGTGCCCACAGGTAGGACATGAGCTCAACAGCGCTTTCACCCTCAAGATCTCCAGCAACTGGCATTCAGAGGTATACGGAATGCAAAGTATGACTAGTAGCCTCAACCACGATGTTTACTGATTTGATACTGTACTCAAGTCTATACTAGAAGTCTATTAATATAATCCATTTTCAAGGCTGTGATGGCTTTCAGCAGAAGAACCCCTTGGCACTGCTGGACTGTAAATGGGGATGAAGGACCTTTAGAAATGTGTGTTCTACATCGGGGGGGGAATCACTGTACCCAAAGTCCTTTGAAGGAAGAATTATAAGAATTAAACTGATTTAAAAGGGAGGGGAGGATTTCTTTGTACATGCATTCAAGGAGAGGGAGAAATGGAAGCTGTGTACCAGCCAAGGCCAACACTGTAAACAACAGGAAGTGATAAACAGTACGACTCTTCCATTGCATCTCCTAATGTAAGGGATTGGGGCATTTAGAGACAAGAAATTGTCCTCATTTGATCCTGGACTAGGCAACTTCTCCTGTATGAGAAACACAAGACTCGGAAAATAGAATTATAGAAATGTAAGTTGGAAGGGATTCTCAGGGTCTTCTAGTCCAACCCCCTGCAATGCAGGAATCTCACTTAGATCATACATGACCGATATCCATCTTGTTCATTTTTGTCTTTTTAGGTAATGATCGTGTTTCTACAAGTTGAAAGCATCTATGCTCAAGTCATGGGGTTTGCAAACAAGAACACAAGATTCTGAGTACCATATGTTCAGGTACAGGTATGCAAAGTTATATGTTTATACTCAGGGGAATCTGAAATTTGGGAAATGAATAGTAAATTCTCTTGCAAGCCTGGAGATATAAATTTTATCCTTTTGCTGCTAGCCACAAAAGATGAACACACTTCAGTATGTTTTGAGAGAGGCAGTTTCGTCCACTTCATTATGATGGATATTTAGCAGTTTCATCGGCGATACTTTGCACTTCCACCACAGGGCACCACTCAATGCAACTTCATGACTTTGTTTTTAAGAGAACACAGCTGGAAGCTTATGGCTAACAGCATTTGTGATTCATTTTTTAAAGTTTCCACTGCTCCTACTGAATTCTGCCTGCTGGGACTCAATTCTCTCAGTAAAGTTATTCTTTGTTCAGAGCAATATTACTGGAAGAGACGATAGCTTTATTAGGTTTATAGCTAAGCAAATGTAAGTGCTCCAATTCCAGCACCCCCTAACATCACTAGTGGGTTTGTCTGGTGCTGTTTTTTTAAGAAGAAGATATTATTAAGTAGCATTTCCCCCTTTAGCTGCCTTATACCAACTGGTCCATCTACCTAACACCATATTAAGTCTTTGCCCATCTAGAAATCCAAAAGACGGATCCTATGTTTTGCATGCAGAGCATGTGCCCCTCCCCCACTCCCCCCACTGAGCTTTCGGCAACTGGGCACGTGCAACACTTGGAATAATCTAATGATAGGATTAATCTTGTGACCACATAACTTGTGATTAATTAGACAGCTTTAATTTTTAAAGTACTTATAAAAATTTAAGATGCTTGACATCAGCAAAGAGGGATTCCCCTTCTCACACACACATTTTTGACCAATATTTTGACCAATATCTTATCTGCTCTTTTTCATAACACATTTTTAATTCACTACCCTAGTGATTAATAGCTTTGTCTGCACTAACTTAGCTTATTAATTAATTAATTAGATTTTTTTACCATTTACCATAAGGTAAGCTTTTTTGGTATTACTTCTATTTCTAGCTTATTTAAGATAAGTGTTTTTGCATTATTTCTATCCTGTAAAGTAACTTTTTTTTTTGCATTATTTCAATCTATGATCAAGAATGATTAAACATTTTTAATGCAAGTGCATTCATCTTAGTTAAACCCAATTTAACTTTGCCAGCATATGACAAAACAAACAGGCTGCCTTTTATTAAGCAAAGAGTCGTCACTGATGGATCAGCTTCAGATAAAAGACAGTCTAATGTCATTATTGCCTCCTCACTTTGGCTGCCTTATTGCAACTTCATTTAATAAGCTAACTAGCTATCTCTGGGGACAGCATAACAAACACACGCTCCGAGGTTCCAAGGGCTTCCTACAAAGCATTAATTGTTTTAATGGAAGATGAGACAATGCTATAGGGCTGCAGGAATTAACGCAAGGGGAAAAGTGGGAGAGAAACGGGGCACCACCAGAATGAATCTGCTACCCCCAAGATCACAACTAACTCCATTAAAAAAACGAAGTAGTTGGTTAGGAATGCTTAAAACATGTTATAATCCCTTTTCTTCCCCTGTCCAAAAATGGTCTTCAGGATGTGTGCCTGAATAGGGAAACAACTGCATACTTGCAAAGGTTAAAAGAAATGTGTATTTCTAATAATGTATTAAGAAAAAGATTAATGGATTGAAAAGGAAATACTATGAGTTAACATTGTGATCTTGGCATGCCATGAAGACTGGGGCTTTTATCTCCAAGTTTTAAAAGGATTTTTACAGGAGCAAACTCAATAGAAAAAAGGTTGATACTGGTATGACTGCCATATACTGTCAAAGATTGTCTTTGGCATCTGCAGAACATTCTGCTAGCAATATGCGAATAGGTAACATTTTACAAAGATGTGAATACTCCATCCAAATGCTAGATAAAGTTTTAGCATTCCCATTCTTCATTAGTCAAAACCTTCACAAGTCATTTCCAACACAATTAACAGTCTGAAACTGAAAACCAACTCTACTCAGATGTGCAAAGAACATCCCTGCCTGGTTGCCAGAATGAGATTCTTCATACCTAGCAGAAAAGACTGGGCATCTTCTTTATATTTAAGTATTTTTGACATAATTCCTATGAACACCCCAAAAAGCCCCATTTTGGTCATTCTGTAACTGGAGAAATGAAATTTAAGTAATTTGCCACCGCCACCACCCGCTCTGACCACAAACACATCTCCAGATTGGATGCTGTCACTCCCCATCTGCCCGCTGCTCTTGTCCCACTGCCTATGTCACTAGGCACCTACGCATGGGTGTACCATTCAAATAAGGCACTTTGGATGATGGCTGGGAAGATGCAGGAAGGCCAAACATAGCTATGAGGCTGTGAATTGGGTCCGGGTTTTACACAGCTGCTCTGGCTCCCAGCACGTTAGAGGGAGGACGGGATCTGGCTGGTGGGCCAGATCCTCCCCTCCCCACCCCCATGGACCACCTTTGACAGGCAGGCAGAGTTGCCCAATTGTCAATCACCTGTGTAGGTAAAAATAAACATGTGGGTTAAGAACTAACTGCAAACTGTCTGTAATCATTGAAAAGTTATCTGGATACTGCACTGTTTAAGAGTTAAGTACAGCTTGCATCGCTGGTGTCTGTAGCACACAGAACATGATCCTGTGGCTTTGAGGACTTCCAACATTGCACAAAGTCCCAGGTAAATACACCAGTGAAATTTTCAGCTGCTCTCCAAGGAGCTTTAACTTATGGACTGCTCCATAAAAATATCATTATGAAGGGAGGGGAGGAGAAATCAGCAAAAGTCTAACGTTTCTCTTGGAATTTTGCGGCCCTTCATGGTCAAGTAGCCCACGCTGAATGTTTCCATTGTTCCTTATGGGTGGGGGAGATATAATTAGCTTTAGAGGGAATATCCTGTTTCTCATGAATTAGGTAATTCAGCTCACTAAAAGCCCATTGTTCAAGGCAGAATTGAAGGTCTCTAAACCTGCAGGATTTTGAGGAGACCTGAAGGCAGGTTTTGCACAGGAAATGACTGCCCAGCCTGGTTTATGCCTCTGCCTCTCTAGGCACACTGATGAAGGCTTCAGAGTTTTCTGATGCTGTGACCCACGCCTGAACGGCCAAATGCAATTGGTGGTTCCGTGTCAGGCCATTTCCATCAGGCAAAAGGCAGTTTCCCTTGCAGAGCTACCATTCCTAGCACCTTTAACAAACTACAGTTCCCAGGATTCTTTGGTGGGAAGTTACATGCTGCCATTGTGTGATGGATGGGCTTTAAAAGCATGGTGTGGCTCTGCCCACAGACTGCAACATCAGCATGTCACAGTGAAAGAGAAATGCAACATAGATGTGCAGGGAAAAATTCCAGAAGCTTGGCAATTATTGGTGGTGAAATTTGTGTGGGGATATGTGGCAAGCACGGAACTAAAATCTGATATTGCCCTCTGTGCATAAAGATTCATTATATTTACCAGGATTTCTTGAGATGAACAAAACAAATCTAGGGTAATACTCCACACTAACTCTCTAGTCCCAAGTTGTCTCGGACGGTTAGTGCCCTAGGAAGGAGTTTGGTGTAAAAATCAGGAAATAAATATTTCAATGAATTAAAAATAAAATAGTTCATACTATATTCTGATGTTTCTTTGTGTAGTTGACATAAAACCCATGAGAGGCCCCATTTCTATTTCATTCTACGACATTTATTTTAGCTGATTGATGCTGTCTCAATATATTCAACTATGCAAAAAGCACAATATTTATACTTCCCAAAAAGATCAAAATCAAATGTAGAATAGGAGAGAAGCTATGGAATCTATGTCTAGTGTATGAAAACTTTCACAAAGCATGAATACACTAGATATATGCACAATACCATTAGGAACTTCAGAAGACATACTGTCCGTATTACATCAAAGAAAAACTCCCTTTTGTTACATGCTGCATTCTGCCTTTCCATCTCTAAAAGGCACACATTTGAAAATTAAGTCCAATTGATTTTAGTCAGACTTGCTTCCAAGCGGGCTGTGAATCTTCTGCACGCTTAAGTGTACTAATGTAATGTACCAACATTCAAGAATGATTTATCTGGCTATGTTTTATGCATGACCAAGCCTTTGAACACTATGTGCTTGTGGCAACCTGAAAACAAAGTCTAGAAAGTATAAAAGTTTAAGGCTGACTCTCAGAAGCACAATAAATTCAGCAGACCTACTTAGAATTGTGAACCACTCTCGTCCATTCCTAATGTAACCCTCGAGGAAAACATGCATAAATTATAAAGTATCCTCATGAGGAAGGTACTAAGAAATCTTATTAAAAAGGGGTAAATGGATGAAGGAGGCTAGATGCAAACCCAGTTTGGAAAGTGGCATGCCTGCGGTAAATGGGATTTGATCATACAGCACAACAAAACTGACCATGAATTTGTTTGTGCCAGAAATACTTATAGGACCAGGAGGGGCTCCATCCCATCCACGTTCACCTCCCTGCTGCTGCTGCTGCCAACTAGTGCAACAGCTTACTGGTAGGCTGAGAAATCTTCCAATCGCCCTTTCTCATGGGAGGGGAGTGTGCAGGCAGCAAAACAAATAGGAATTATTTATTGCACAAAATTCACAAAATTAATCACTTCCTGCAGACTTTTCAATTTTGAAATGTTCACTTATATTGGGGTGGGGAACCTGAGACCTTCCACAGGTTGCTGGACTCTAGCTCCCATCTCCTCTGACCTCTGGCAATCCTGGCTGCGACTGATGGGAGTTGTGAGTCCAGCAGCATCTAGTAAGTCACAGGTTTCCCATCCCTGACGTACATACTATAACAAAGGTGGCAAGTTTTCTTTGCTCCAGGAAAAGCAAAGTATTACTCTTAAAAGCCACAGGGCCAAATACAAACAAAGCCAGAAAACACCTATTGATTTGGCATGGATATTTTGTCACGGACTCCAAAAAAAATGGGGGTCATTTTGCTATCGTGAGGGAGAAAGAAAGTCTTTGCTGAGAATCTTCCTTTACTGAAACAAATGTTTGCGGAAAGTGGCTTGATCTTGACCAGACACTTTAGCATAGAAGTAGCCAATGTGGCGCCCTTCGGACTACAACCCACACCAGCCCTGACCTGTAACTGATGGGAGTTAGAGTCCAAGAACTTCCAGTGGGCACCATGTTGGGTAGCTGGCCTGCTCTAGCACTAAGGCCACGCTTTCCAACATTTTACTATACTGCCATTTCACTCAGTTGAATTTCGTTCTCAACGCCAGTCAATTAAAAAAATACCCCCTGGAAATAAAAATAAAATGTGAGGTTGCACCCACTTCTTTAACTCCTGCAGCTCTCGAATAAAATGCTAATTTTATGTGAACCACCCAGAGAACATGCGCTATTGGGCAGCAATATAGGTATAGCAAAATACCTATTTTTACCAAAAGGTAAAAATAAATGAAGTGTTATAGGAGAGGGGCCCCAAAGAACCTTACGGGGAGATATATGTCAGGCTGTCCAAAGAAGAGAGTACACCTATGGGTGCTTTAACAAGGTAACTGTAATCTTTCCTGGGGGAACACTTCACATGCTCACCGGGAGAAGCTCGTGGTATGAGTTCCAGCCCAAAATTTCAGAGAGACTTATCTGGAAACAAAACTGCTGAGAGAGCAAACCCAGTTCCCAATTCCCACCTGGCGTGCTGCATCCAGTTCTGGGCGCCACAGTTTAAGGATATTGGGAAACTGGAAGGTGTGCCGAGGAGGGAGACCAAGATGACCAGGGGTCATCTGGAAATAGAGCCTTATGAGGAATGGTTGAGGGAGTTGGGTCTGTCTAGTCTGGAGAACAGAAGACTGAGAGGTGATATGATGGCCATCTTCAAATGCTTGAAGGGCTCCCACACGGAAGACAGAGCAAGCTTGTTTTCTGCTGCTCCAGAGGGTGGGACCCAAACCAATGGATTCAGGATACAGGAAGGGAGATTCTAACTAAACATTAGGAAGAACTTTCTGACATTAAGTTGTGTTCAACAGTGGAATGGGCTACTTCTGGCGGTTCCCTCATTGCAAGAAGTGAGGTTGCGTGGAACCAGGCAGAAGGCCTTCTCAGTAGTTGTGCCCACCCTGTGGATCGCCCTCCCACCAGGTGTCAAAGAGGTAAATAATCATATGACTTTTCACAGACACCTGAAGGCAGCCCTGTTTGAGGAAGCTTTTAATGTTTGATGTTTTGGTGTGTTCCTTTATACTTTGTTGGAAGCTGCCCAGAGTGGCTGAGGCAACCCAGTCAGATGGGTGGGCTACAAGAATTTTTTTATGATTATCCCTCAGAAGGTGGTGGAATCCCCTGCATTGGAGGTTTTTAAACAGAAGTTGGATGGCCATATGTCAAGGATTATTTAGCTGTGCTTCCTGCATTGCAGGGGGTAGGACTAGATGACCCTTGGGGACCCCTTCCAATTCTACAGTTCTAGGATGCTATGAATTTCCTGGCAGCTTCATCTTGGCAAACCACAACTGCTTATCCACACCCCCACACCCCCCCCCGGACCCTGGAGATTCTACACAAGTCCCACTAAAATGAACAAAGACTGCATAGCACCAGTGCTCAGTTGGACCGTGTTCGGTGGCATTAAGCAGCCGGCTCTACTACTCACCCCGAGGGGCCCGCAATTCTGAGATGTTTTCAGTTGCCTCGTCGTCGGAATCCCCTCCAGCCGCCACAACTTTGTATCGGTTGCTGCTCTGCTTGTTCAGCATGTGTGGGACCTGCAATGCAGCCTCCCTCTCAGCAGCAAGGTCCAGATCTTGCTGAGCCAGGTGAGCCCGCAGCTGCCTAATTTCAAACTGAGGCCAAAGGGAGGAAGGAACGAGTAAGACAAAAAATGAGGAAGGGTGGATACAGAGGCATATTGCACTTGGGGAAAAAACACTTTCTGAATTATTAGTGCTTGGGCAATGTTCACAGAGAGGCATCCAAAAACCCAGTTTGCAATTCATAAAAATAATAATCTGTGTTACAGCAGTTATATCAACTTGATTTATGCACATTTCAAATGCTATCGGCTTTGAGCTTGACATCTGTGTGTGGCAGAGTACTGTCAAGTGGAGAGCCCAGGGTGTTTGGTTTCACTGCGGCAAACACAGCAACCGGTAATGTGCAATGTTAAGAACATAAGCTTTTGCTGACTTTGAAGTCCATTTCATCAGATGCATGAATGATACCCTCAGTCGGAAGATGTATATTTACAACTACATGTGTGCATGCGTACCCAAGCACATGCACACACATGTACAGAGGCGGGAAACTGAATACTGGGACCAAAAAGCCATACAATGCAAGGGGAACAATGTGAAACTGCAGGTGTCCACAGAATGATGGCTGAATTTCTAGGTACTATCATTCAAAAGAAAAAGGAACATTTTTTTACAGCTGCATTACCTGTAGACAAAATCTAACAGCAATATGTTACAAACCAAAAGCCATCACCTTTACATTAGATTACTGCAATGTGTTATACGTTGGGCTGCCTCTGAAGACAGTTCGGAAACTTCAGCTAGTGCAGAATTCAGCGGCCAGGCTGCTCACTAGGGCAAGATGGTTTGAGCCTATGACACCGATCCTGGCAACTGCATACTGCCTCATACCCAAAGATCTCAGGGCAGTTCACAACATAAATTTACTATATAAAAACCACAAAATACATAATAAAATTAAGAACAAAACTAAACCTCACTGTTGTGAACCAACCTGAGATCTGTGGATCGAGGGCAGAATACAAATTCAAACAAACACTTTGTGTGGTTTGAAAGCTGCAATCTGATGTGCCATGCATGCACAGCAAATTTGAGATTGGATAATCTTTCAAGTTTGAACGTGTATTCCAAAATCAAGCCTGCCACAGCTGCCTGAAAACATTCATTTGATTTTAAATTTGTTAAATTTAAAGCATTATTTAATCCCAATTCAGGACAGAGCAAGATGGGACATTTGAAAAAATAAAACTATTTAATGTGTCAAAAGGCAAATGAAACATTTACGCTCACCTAGTCTATGTCCTCCAGGAAGAGGGGTTTTCCTTACTTCCAACATTTATAACAGATTATGCTGACTTTTTTTTTTTAAAGGCGCTTTGGGGCTTGGAATCCTATGCCCTTTAAGCTCTATTAAACTTAATTACACTCAGAAATTCACTGCTAACTGTATTTTTACCCCATTTACCCTCCAAGGAGTTCAGGGCGGTATACTGTTCCCACCAAACCATTTTCTCTTCACCATGACCCTCCAAAGTAAGTTGTCCAAAGCTTCAGGGTTGACAGGGGTCTCCTCATTCTACGCCCAGCACTTCAGCCATTACACTGCAGAGGCTGCTCCCATTCCAACGCAATTTCCCAAGGTGACCCTCCCCTAAGGAAAGTGAGACAGCTGCCTTATGTGATGGATCTGTGGCACTATCAAGAGGCAGAGCAGGACGGAGCTATGTAAATGGAAAATTCTCCTGTGCTAGGCACATTCAAGTACAGTCAAACCTCTTCTTACGTCCACCTCCGCTCGTGTCCATTTCACCCAACATCCGTGGCAAACCCAGTAGTAACGGCGGATTTGCTGCCGTTCGTGTATGCGCAGGAACGGGGAATTGCCGCCCACGCCTGCGCACAACGGCGCCTCTCCCCGCGACCCATTTCGACTTCCGAACGGCCTCCAGAACAGACTGTGGTCATGAGTAGAGGTTCTACTGTATGTGTATACGCATGGGGACTGTTCAAGTGAGCTGCTCAGTAGAAGATGCTCACCACTCCTGGATTTTCCACCTCAGGCACAGGAATATCCCATGTCTGTTTAGACAGGTTTAAAACCAGTCAACAAGTTACAGTGGCTGAGCGGGGTCTGCTCCATCTTGTCAACACACTTGTGCACACACTGACACACACTTCATCCTGCTTTCTTTGAAACCAGGTTTTACCAAGCCAGGCCCCCCGGGTTCTTCCAGAAAACAATGATTTGCTTTTTGCTTTTGCAAATCCAGACCTCTGATACAATGAACTAGATGTGCAATTCTGACAGGTACTAGAGACACTGGCATGTCAGAGACAAGCCGTATAAAAAATAGTGAGCTCATTAACACATATAAACAAACATAGTGCTTTTGCTGCCCTCTTATGACCAACAGACAAAAATGCAACCAAGCTTGTTTTACTTTTCATTTTTTCTAATATGCAGTGTATATATTTGCATTGCTTTTGGCCCTTGCTAAACACTTTTATGTTTAAGCAAGCCTATCCAGACACATATTTTTAATATGCAATTTTATCTTACAATGTATATTTTAATAACTGCTGGTTTTACTTATATTTTGCTGAATTTTAAGATAACTTGCTGTTTTACTAGTATTTTTAAAAGAGCATTTTATATTCTACGATTCCAAGCACAATTCAAAGTGTTGGTGCTGACCTTTAAAGCCCTAAACGGCCTCGACCCAGTATACCTGAAGGAGCGTTTCCACCCCCATCGTTCAGCCCGGACACTGAGGTCCAGCTCCGAGGGCCTTCTGGCGGTTCCCTCACTGCGAGAGGCCAAGTTACAGGGAAGCAGGCAGAGGGCTTCTCAGTAGTGGCGCCCGCCCTGTGGAACGCCCTCCCACCAGATGTCAAAGAGATAAACAACTACCAGACTTTTAGAAGACATCTGAAGACATTCCCTGTTTAGGGAAACTTTTAATGTTTGACAGACTATTGTATTTTAATATTTTGTTGGAAGCCGCCCAGAGTGGCTGGGGAAACCCAGCCAGATGGGCGAGGTATGCATGTATATATGTATGTATAAATAAATTATTATTATTATTATTATTATTATTATTATTATTATTATTATTATTATTATTTCCTTTTCCTACAGGTTATGGATGATTAAGTAGTTTATAAATCCAGTTAAATTAAATAAATAAGAAAACACACACAACCCCCAAACCTTTTTCTGAAGCAGCCTTCAGTCCCTCTCAGACAAAGAACTAAATACACTATAATAAATCCCCCTCAGCAGTGCGCTGCATTAAGTAATTATTTATAAACACCCATAAAAGGACAGGGACCAGTATGGGACCCAAGGGAACACCAGCCTTTTATGGTGGGCCACCCCATCTTGTCTAGTGCTTTACTGAATATATAGAGGACTGGAACTCTCTGTGAATCATACAGTTCTCTTAAATAGCCAGTAGCAGAGGATGTCTGGCGTAGCCTTGGAGAGATCAATGAAAGCTTTAAAGCTGAAGCTTGCTCTTCTCTAATGCAACAGTCATCATTTTGCTCTTTGGACGGAATGCCTGAATGCTCACCTGCCACTGGGACACCATCCAATGTTTACTTCCATTAATTTGGGCCTTTGTTGCTAACATTATTTCTTTAAAAAACAAACATACACCACGCAAACCAAGAGACAGTTGCGAACTAGACTAGAATAAAAGGCAGGGTGATTTGGGCTGCCTTCCAACAAACAGGCAAATGATTGGTTGTTAGGAATAAATTAACATTATTGCAAGTAGAAGCAGAAGAAGGGGAAGAAGAATAAAAAGAAGCAGAACAAAAATGCTGCCAGTGGGAAATGTATAGTCATTAGAACCAAAATCTGTTTCACAAATTATCTACCATGTTGAAAGGGAACAAGAATTCTTCAACTTCCAGTGTTACGGTTTGTTTTTTAAAAAGGATAAAACCCACAAAGCTACCTGAATTAACTGAAGGGGAGAGGAAGGGTGGTCATTAATAATCTACACAGCTCTGCTAACTTTGAACGCTTTGCAATCACCTTTTATTGTTCACCCTCATCCTATCTGTATGAGGCAGCATTTCAATGGCATAGATGCCTCACACTCTTATCCTTCGGATCCCTCTGCAAAACCTCATAGGAACGCAGGAGGCACTGCCTTCCACTGACCCAGACGACTGCTTCAGCCAATTCAGTATTGCTTGCATGGACTAGCAGAGGTTATTCTGGGTCCTCTGCAGTCTGGAGTACCTGGAGATAGCAGCTATCCCACCTGAGATCTCAGGTATGGAAAACATGTGCTGAATCCTCTGGCCCAACCCCCATAGTATGGATAGTGGAACCTGTAGTCTTTTGGAAGCTGCCGGACTACAACTCCCATAATCTCTAACCCTTGGCCATGTTGGTTGGAGAAAGTTGGAGTCTAGCATAATCTGAAGTGTTGCGAGCCACTTCTGGGTGAAAAATGTTGTGGCAAAGTAGCATACAAATTAAAATCCGTAACAGACACACATTTATAAAATGAAAATATAGTTTTGCCTTACTCCCTGCTCTTGGCAGATTTGGGTTAGCCTTTCCAGCTGCTCATCTTGAATGACCTTTGCCTTCTCATACTGTTGAATCACCATCTCCATTTCCACCTTAACTGGTAATACGTAGGCTGGAAACCACAACAAAGGGATCTCTGAGTTTATTTGAAAAGCTGGTCATGCATCTAATAAATGCAACTACTATTCAACAGCAGTTAAGTTTCTGAAACGGTCAATTTTATGTCTTATTAGTTTCAGTTAGAGAAATCCAATAACGGGCTTGATTTGCTTTACTTTAAATCAACTGGACATTAAAGATCATAACTATGGTTGCATAATATTCATATAGTATTCTGCAACCCTGCACTTATTTACCTAGTAGTAATTCCTGTTTCACTCAGCAGGGTTTACTTTTGAGAGCACAGATGCAAGATTTCACAGTTAAGTACAATTCCCACACTTCCCTAGTCCCTCCCCTGCATAGTTCCCCAAAATTCTCTATCCCAATTTTGAAACATACACACAAACACATTTTATTTTCACACTCTGAAAAAATCAACAATATGTTCCTGCTGCCTAAATTAGGGATTATTTTAGTGCAGAGTTCACACTCTACCCACAGCTACTAGGAAACTGGTAAACAATATAAAAAAAGTTGCCATAGGAACACTGGTAATTTCCCCATCTTATCAGTGAGGGTTATCCAGCTAAAATCTGGCTTTCTACTTGAAAAGAGGTACTGACTATTTTAAAAAGTAATTCCTACACCTCCACAAATCTTTACAAAAGTTATCGATAACTTGCCATCAATAATTCTCTTCACTCTCCAAATTCTCAGTGTGATAATAAGGCTAATAGCATCCCAAGGACTGCTTGGTCCATTCGCCACTGTAGAAGCCACCATTGGAGCCAAGGATAAGATGATCACAGCACCATCAAATACCTAATGGGAAAAGGATTTCACAAACAGCATTTTACTCACTCCTTTTCTGAATGCAAATATCAAAATGCATTCAACAAAGCAAACATCAAGTCCGAGTCAAACCATTCCTCCTTCTGGCTTCTTTCTTTTCTATTGATGTCATGGATATTATTACTGTCTCATTTTTAACTGGGGATAAACGTTTGGATGCATCAGATAAGCTTTTTGTCAAACATCTGCAGTAGCACCTGAATCTCAGTAAGATACTAATCGAGGATCAGCTAAATGAGTTTTATTGTATTAATAAGACTTAACAGTTCCCCCCCTGAAATGGGCCATTGCACTGGAGAACTATGTAGCAATGTATCATACTGTGGTACTTAGAATGGTTTGCATGTCTCAGTGGCATTCAGCACTTGTCCCAAGCAATTCAGAGGGTTATTCATTCAAGGTCAAGTCATGCTCAGTTTCTGGGGCCAAAGCAGCTCTCCACCCATTAAACAAAGGCACCCCACATGAGCCATGTTTGCACATAGTGCGGCTCTCCCTGTTCCACAGCTGGGAGGAGCAATCCAGAAGCTTTCACTACCACTTTATTTCACTGTAGCTTGTCATGTTGTTTGGACAGACGATGAGTTTTAAACAAGCCAATTTCAACCCATAATTACTGAAACTAGGCTGTTTAAATCAGGACTATGCCCCCTCCAGCTGGTGCTGGACTGCAACCCATTCTCCTTGACCATGCTGGCTGGGGATGATGGGGGTTGAGAGCTCAACAACATCTACATGCTCCCCACTCCTGATTTAAACTAGCCGGAGTTAAGATCTCCAGATCCAGATGAAAGCAAACTACGGTTTATCAAAACCACACTATGGCTTAGTAAGATGAGCAAATGCAGCCACTAATTACCAGTGTATGAACTATACTCATTAAAATTAATAATAAACTGTACAAATATCAGGTCAGCATCTAGGGCATTTGAAATTAAGCTCGACTGAGAGAGGAGGAGACTAGAATAAAGAAGAAACAATCCTAGTTAGTTAGTTAGTGACAGAGGACTTTCTTAGTGGGCTACAGAATCTAGTCCTATTGTGGCAATCCCTAGGGTTGAGGAGGGACCAAGGGCTCTCCAGCTGAAAGGATCAGGTGGCAAATGAGATGAGCCAAGACTCTGGAGAGCCCCTCCTGGGCTGGATGGGCAAATCACAGGACTTGAGACAAGGCAGCTTCACACATGGAACAGAACTTTAGCATTCCTTGCTACCAATAAGTCTCCAAAAGTACTACAATAAGGTTAAGTACAACTAATCATTTCCCAGTGTTCTTTAATTGCTAATTACGGAAGCTAAAAATATTCCTCTTCACCCAGATAGCTGAAATATACTGTTCTTGGCAAACCTGATATATCACTGGTTGGGAGAATGTTTTTAACTGTTTTTAGAAGCCTTTTAAACTGTTTTTAGTACTGATGTATTTGCCTCCCTGGGCTTCTTCGAGAGGAAAGGCAGAATATATGTTGAGTAAAATAATGAAAACAATAACACAGCACAGTGTGTTGCAAAGGATGGAGGTGCTATTAAATATAAAAACAGAGGTTTTGCTTACCTCTATTTTATTTTCAATGTAGTCCCATATACCAAGAACCACTATTCTCAAAACAGTCTAATAAAAAGATATGTGGGAAGAGGGAAGACAGAGAAAATCATAAATCATTAGCATTGTTAATCATTAATAACTTTTTGTAACAAAATGGAGAAAATCAGTCCTGTGGAGCAGAAAAGTTTTTTTAAAAATTTCAAATGCTTAACTTTTCTGGGGAAAGTGTTGTGTTTTATAAGTTCATTGTAACATTGTAAGTGTATCAGGTAAATGTAGGTTTCCCTGCTGACCCTAAAATGTGAAAAAGTTGCAAGTTATGTCAAAATATTCTCCATTCTGGGAGAAAGTAGAAACAGGGATGTTGACAGAAAGAGGCAGCAGGTGTAAGGAACACTGTTGACAGAAAGAGGCAGCAGGTGTAAGGAAAAGTGTAAAATTAAGAATCATGCCCACTTGTAGCATAATTATTGATGTACTGTAAGAGCATGAAGGTGAGCAGTGCTTCACAAAGCACATGTGGACAAGGCCCGGAGAATCCAAAGCACAGCATGGAAGACAATGGAGGAAAGGAAAGGAATGAGGAACATGGGGAGGGGGGTCAATTCATATTCTTTCCACATTTCTCCTTGTCACCATCTCTCGGTTCTACCTTGCTCTATGTAAAATAGGAGGGGGAGGAAGCATGCCAGCCAGCTCCCTGTGTGCTAGTAGTGTTATTTTACTTGCAAGGATTTCTTTTTAACATGAAAAGAGAGCATTTAAAAGTGGCACCCCCATCTACAGTCCAAATCAGTACAGTTCGTTCTACCACTCCATAACTTTACAAACTCTCCAGAGTTCACTCATTCTTGATCTTTTGGGGGGGTCTCCAGGGAAATGAAGAAGAAGAAGAAGAAGAAGAAGAAGAAGAAGAAGAAGCTGTTTATCATGTCATTCTGCTGAATGTATAGATCAGACCTTGCTCTTATGCCACATGAACTAGAAATTTGATGAACATTTCATGACATCAGAACATCTCAAATCACCACAACAGCTTTCTAAAACAACAGACTGAGGGTGCTTGATGCCAAGTGCCTGAAGGCTGGTACTACTTTAGTAATAACGGATCAAACAATGTCTTTAAAAATAGCAGATGTACAGTTTCTTCATGTGTTGTGCTGGCTATGCCTCTTCTGCTACCTGTGAATTTCCTTTAGCCATTGCTTAGGCAAATGCATCTGTGGTATTAGCCTACCCTCACAGGGTTGTTGTGAGGATTAAGTGAGGAATGGGGAGGCCCATATAGGCCCCCTTGCGCTCCTTGGGACACACCGTATGTCATGAATAAATAATAGTTGAAGGGTAGAGTATAACGTTTTTCCAAACCCTGAACAGACACAGGACAACAGGGATATTCCCTTTTCTCCTCTCATCTCCTATGTGGGGGGAGAAAGGCTACAGATAGCTGAACTGATGTGAGAAAATGATTTTGCTGTTGGTAATATTTTCTTTATACAATAGACAGGATTATCAAGCATCTTTCATGCGAAACACTTCACAGATGGCTGGCCTCCTCGTAGGACATATCTGCGGCTGAAAGAAGCGCATCAAGTACTAGAGCTGTAGAAAATTGGGGGGGGGGGGAAATGATTCCCTGGGATTGCTGTTTCAATCCGTCATGCAACAGTCAGTGAAAGAAGCAAGTGAATTTGAACAATATCAGGATTTAGCACACATTCCCTTCACGCAAAAATGCCAGTGATAGAAAACATTTGCAGTTGCTTTTGTCTGGTGACCCCAACCCAGATATTTTACTGATTTACAATAGTTTTAATATTCAAAACCACATTTTGATTGAGCAAATATAGAACTTTCTCTGCAGTATTCAATAAAAAGTGATCTTCTCTACCTAATGTTAAATGTAAGCCTTCTGGACAGGGGCCATTCTGCAGAACCAGTATGGAGTAGTGGTTAGAGGGATCACGGAGGACAGGGAAAATCCAGGTTCAAATCCCCATAAACTTGCTGGGCTGACCTTGGGTCACTTGCTCTATCTCTCACTCTAGCCCAGTGTTTCCCAACCGGTGTTCCGCGGCACACTACTGTGCCGCGAGACGTTGCCTGGTGTGCCGTGGGAGGGAGTCGTCCTCCTCCTCCTGCCTCTGCTCTCCTCCGGCGGCGGGGGCGCGCCGCCCTCCCCGGCCGGGGGGCTCGGCGGGGCCCGCGGGGAAGGCCATGTTCGCGGCGCGCGGGATCGCGGCCCCCCTCGCCCGCCTCCGGCCCGCTCCCCTCCCCCTGCGCGCTGCCCTAGCGCTGGGGGGGGGCGAAAGTCTTTGCTCCCCCCCTGCCTGCCTTCAAAAGCCCTCCCTTTGCTCCCCCCTGCCTGCCTTCAAAAGCGCTGCGTTTCTCCGCTCTCCCGGGAAGGCAGGCAGGGGGGAGCAAAGACTTTTGCCCACCGCTGGCCTTCAGAAGAGGTCCAGGACCTCTTCTGAAGGCTGGCGGCGGGGGGGGGAGTCTTTGCTCCCCCCCTGCCTTCAAAAGCTGTCCGCCCAGGCTTCGCGGACCTCTCCGCAAGCAGCAGCAGCGCTGCCGCTGCTTGCGGAGAGATGCCGGCATGCCGAAACCTGGGCGCGCTGAGATCAGCGCGCCCAGGCTTCGCGGCCCCGCCGCCCGGCATTGGGGCATGGTCCCGATGGCGGGCAGCGGGGGGAGGCGTTCCCGCCCGCCCCCGGCATCGGGGCATGGTCCCGATGGCGGGCGGCGGGGGGAGGCGTTCCCGCCCGCCCCCGGCATCGGGGCATGGTCCCGATGGCGGGCGGCGGGGGGAGGCGTTCCCGCCCCACCGCCTGGCATCGGGGCATGGTCCCGATGGCGGGCGGCGGGGGGAGGCGTTCCCGCCTGCCGCCGGGCATCGGGGCATGGTCCCGATGGCGGGCGGCGGGGGGAGGCGTTCCCGCCCGCCCCCGGCATCGTGGCATGGTCCCGATGGCGGGCGGCGGGGGGAGGCGTTCCCGCTCTACCGCCCGGCATCGGGACATGGTCCCGATGGTGGGCGGCGGGGGGAGGCGTTCCCGCCCGCCGCCGGGCATCGGGACATGGTCCGGGGCTTTTAAATTGCCCCGGAACAGCGGAGAAGTCCCCCGCTGTCCCGGGGCTTTTTAAAATGCTGGCGGGCGACAGCGGAGGCTTCGCTCCCGCCCGCCAGCATTTTAAGATCGCCCCGGACAGCGGAGAAGTCCCCCGCTGTCCCGGGGCTTTTTAAAATGCTGGCGGGCGACAGCAGAGGCGCTCCCGCCCGCTGTCCCAGAGATTTCCCTATGGGCTCTCATCTTGCGAAGCAAGCCCATAGGGAACTTCGTCTTGCGAAGCGCCTCCAAAACGGAAAACCCTTTCGTCTAGCGGGTTTTCCGTCTTGCGAGGCGTTCGTCTTGCGGGGTACCACTGTATTAACTTTCCTTTCCCCTCCCTTCGTCCTTCCTACTTTTACTCCTGGGCTCCTCCCCCCTTTGCGCAGCCACAAATCAATCTCTCTCTTTTTTCCCCCCTCTCTCTCTTCTTTGCTCAGACGCAAAAAAGCGCCGCTTTTTGGAAATCCGGACTGCTGTCCCCGCTGAAACGATACTTTAAAAAAGGAAGAACCCACTGGCTCTTATTTCTGTTTAAAGCAGTAGATCCCGAACTCTTTTGGCCCACTGCCCCCTTGGTTCCACATCCCCCAGTGTCCCCTATGCTTACTCTATAGAAAGCATTACAGGGGTTAACGCGGCTCGCTAAGGAAGATATTAATAGAATTCTGCATTTGGGGGGAGACCCTAACAGTCATCTACCATTACCTTCTATGCTGTTACTATTTTTTAATTTTTTTTTACATAAGTAAAAAAGTGACCTTTCCCCATCTGGCATGGTGGTGTGCCTCGAGATTTTTTTCATGACACAAGTGTGCCTTTGCCCAAAAAAGGTTGGGAAACACTGCTCTAGCCAACCCCATGGGTAGGTTGTAGAGATAAAATGAAGAGGGGGAAGAGGAAGGGGAAGAAGAAGAAGAAGAGGAGTTTGGATTTGATATCCTGCTTTATCACTACTCGAAGGAGTCTCAAAGCGGCTCACATTCTCCTTTCCCTTCCTCCCCCACAACAAACACTCTGTGGGGTGAGTGAGGCTGAGAGACTTCAGAGAAGTGTGACTGGCCCAAGGTCACCCAGCAGCTGCAGGTGGAGGAGCGGAGACGCGAACCCGGTTCACCAGATTAGGAGTCCACCGCTCCTAACCACTACACAACGCTGCCCTGAGCTCCTTGGAGGAAGAGGAGAGTAACGGGGGGGGGGGGGAGCTAATTGTAAAGTAACTTTTTAGCAAATTGGAAACTATTTACTGAATACTGCAGAGAAAATTTGATACTTTATCAAAACGTGGCTTTTTAATGTTATAAGAGATTGGTTTACATGCTCAAATACAGACATGTTTTATATATCTATATTTTCAGTTACAATAGCGTTTTCAATTATAACTGGTTTCTCTCTTCTCTTGTTTTATCTACGTAAACTGGTATCTTTGCTGGCTTTTGCACTATTGTAAAAATAGAGGCAGGGAAAGTGTCAGGCACACTGAGACGGGGATCCTGTCAGAACTGACACAGGGTGTTTTCAGCTGCCCCACACATTCCTCTGCCTTTTCTCCTAGCACAGAAGGGTTTCTGGTGAGTTCAGCATCAACCAAGGAGCAAATGCAAGAAATTTTATGGCACTTCTACTCAGGCATCACTCATTACATATTGAGATAATAATCCTTGAACATTATAGTAATATTAGAATCCACAGATTCTATACTGCACCTCTGATATGTATTGTGCTTCCAACTGAACAGAAGAGAACAGGTCTTTGCCCCAAGCAGCTTACAAAATAAATTCTGACAGCAAGGTGAGGAGGAGGGAAGAAGTTGGAGGATCACAGGAGAATAATAATACACCCAGCCAAGCACCTGAAGTGCCAGAAGGAAGCACTTCAGTATGTTCCAGAGGCCTATAATTCTGGTCTTGATTGACCAAACCACCCATTTCCGACACTTCAAGTAATAATGGAAAAATAGGAAATCTCTGTCAATAAATGTGGCTATTTATGACCTTCTCTGTGTAATCTATAGAGACTCACCAGGGCATGCTCTTAAGTTCATCTGTGCAATTTGTTCCCCTCCCCCTCAGCACATTAAGGGATATCCTGCTCTGAAACCACATGCATCTTAAGCCTCAATCAGGACAGGAGGAACCCTGTGATGTCAGTTAGGCTGAGAGGAAGTTTGAACCTCAGTTTTTCCATTATCAAGATGTTCCATAGTATCTCAAAAACTTGCTGTTGTCACAGATACGAGTGGCCAAAATTGTGGCAATCTTTTTTTGGAATAATACCATAAAATTATATACCAGTGGAAAGATACTTTAATGAATACTGTAATGCAACAAAGTTTGTTCAATTAACTGTATTCTATCAAAAGTTATAGCCAAATAACCAGAAAAAGGAAGCACAACTTGCTTAGGTTGATATGCAGTAGCTTTCCTTCATTTGAATGTAGCCAATGAGCAGGAGGGTTTAGAGAGCCAATCGGGTGTCATCTTGTTTTGGCAATGATCCAATCAGGTCACAGTAAGATTCAGCTCTTGATGTTATGTACTGGAGCTGAGAGGAGGACATTTGTCAGTGTGTTATGCGATTGCTATCAAGTTGGTTGGGGTCTTTGTGTTCTTTCATTTAGTGAGCTTGTAAAATGTAATAAAATTCAAGAAATGGTGCAAAGAGTTGACTGGTCACCCAGAAAGCCATGTAAAATAGTACTATTAAGCAAACATGGCTACAGTTATGAAGAAAATAGAAGAAAAATTGGGGAAACTTAACCAAAGGTGGCATTTCTAAATTTTTGAAAAGATATAAGGAGACTCGGTCACTACAAAATCAGACTGGTAAGGGCAGGAAAAGGTGCACAACAGCAGGTGATGTTAGAAGAATTGAGAGACTGTGCCTATGTGACAGAAGAAAATCATCTGGGTGTATACAAGATAACATGGTACAATGTAATGTGAAGTTGAGTGCAAGGACTGTTCGGTGCAGACTGCAGGAATATGGTCTAAATGCCAGAATTCCAAGGAAAATGTCATTGTTATCTCTCCAACAAAGGTTTGAAAAATTAAACTGGGCTAAAACCCATGCTAACTGGACAGCGGAACAATGGGACAGTGTTATTTGGAGTGATGACACCAAAATCTTCTTGCTTGGTAGTTGATGGCATGAAATATGTGAGAAGAATTGGAGATGATTTACATCCTACTTGCATTACACCTACTATGAAACACCGTTAGTGTTATGATCTGGGGTCATATGACAGCAAAAGGTGTGGGCAGAATTTGCGTCATTAATGGGAATGTAAATGCCCCCAAATACATATCCCAGACTTTAACCCAATCAAAAATGTATGGAGCCGACTAAAGAAACTTGTTAGTCAGAAGCAACCCAGCAATAAAACCCAATTAATAGAGGCAATAATTCAATTTTGGTTTCACATTTTTACAGATGCAAAACTAAAAGCCTTGGTTCACTCCATGGGAAGGCTAAAGGTTGCCCAACTAAGTATTAACTGACATGGGGAGAATTTTTGTATATCTCATTTTTTTCTATGTGTTTCATGTTTCTTCTTTTTGACTGCTGTTGTAATAAATAATCCTTCATAAAAGTTATTGCATGACATTCTTCATTAAATTATCTTCCCATTGATATATAATTTTATGGTATTACTCCAAAATAAAAAGTGGTGTTATAAGCCATCATTGCCAAAACACGATGACACCTGATTGGCTCTCTAAACACTCCTTTTTCTTGTTATTTGGCTATAACTTTTGATAGAATACAGATAATTGAATAAACTTTGTTGCATTACATTCTTCATTAAATTATCTTTCCATTGATGCATAATTTTATGGTACTACTCCCCAAAAAAGTGGTATGAGCCATCAAACCTCGGAAATCCACTTTCTCCAAAAGGTTTCCACAATTTTGGCCACTAGTGTAGAAACAGACAAACACACCCAGGATATTCTACACCTCTTTTAACATTAATCAACTAAATCCAATAATGCACTAAAGTATGGGGCAGAGCTGAGCCAGTTAAGAATCTACTTAAATCAATGGTGATCCCCTGCCAGGTGAGGGGCCCAATTAAGACCCCTCTACTGCATGGAGCCAGCACAGCCACCCCTGGCGGAAAAGGCCGCCCTCCCTTCTGGCCTAACTGGCAGAAGCCAGCAGGGATTCAGGTGTGAAGGAGGCTCACCTGCTCTAATCGTCTCTGGACAAGGCTAGAACTGCTCTGAAGTCTGAACACTTCATTTAATAATTTGAATTAAACCCTAGCAATAACAATACTGAGTCAAAATCCACAGTAACAGCAAAATGTATCAGCCCAAACTACAAAAGATATGAAGGAAAAGTCTATAGTCAACTCATCAGACCAAACACACCAAATATCAAATTGCACTGAGACTGACCAACCCTCAAACAATTCACATTAATAAGTCCTGACAACAAAACACAAACACCAGTTCCCAATTACCATAAAAATAATGAATCTAACCCCAAATCAAAATCATTGTTATGGGAAAAGGAGGAACAGTCATTTCTTTATCCATTTTCTCCACTTTATGCATGGTATTAATATATATTTTCCTCTTAGCCTTCTACTTTTCCCACTTTAGTGTTCCTTCCAAGAAAACTGCTCTCCTATCCCTGGAGCCCAAATTTTGCTCATTCAGAACTTTTTCCAGTTGTATGGCATCCTTTTTGAACTGTACAGTGGTACCTCGGGTGAAGAACTTAATTCGTTCCGAAGGTCCGTACTTAACCTGAAACTGTTCTTAACCTGAAGCACCACTTTAGCTAATGGGGCCTCCTGCTGCTGCCACGCCGCCAGAGCACGATTTCTGTTCTCATCCTGAAGCAAAGTTCTTAACCTGAAGCACTATTTCTGGGCTAGCGGAGTGTGTACCCTGAAGAGTATGTAACCTGAGGTACCACTGTAACCAGTTTTTCAGCCATATTGTCCTTTGTCACTTACTTTCACATTTCACTTACCTCTGAAAAGAACACAGAGAGGATAACTAGACTGATCCAGTGAATAACTCCAGCAAACTGTGATGCATTTGAAACTGAAATTAAATAAAGATTATTATGAAGCATCATTTTGGTTTCCCAGCATGCAAGTTGCACATTATACATAATGAGCCAAACATTCTGAAGCCTGCCTTGATTAAGGCTGACCCTCCAGGAGACTGTGGGCCAAATCCGGGTTAGGAGAGAAGGGACAAAATGATGAAAGAAGTGAACTCCCCACCAATTGCAGAAACACTGGTAAATATTCACAGCTAGTACACAGCATTAGAGATATAGGCTCAGTCAAGACATAACACCAATTGTGATTTTTATTAACAATCATTTAGAATGCACACCTTGGTTTAAGCTTCACTAAAGCTTAACATGATTTACAGTTACTTGTCTGCTTCCATTTTCCATCTTCTCAACTCTCCCATCTCTGAGCCTCCAGCACATATTCTCCCCTACTGGCACAGGATCAGACATTTCACCTCCGTTTTCAATTAGCTGCAATTAGCATTATTGTCCAAACCAAACTGTGATTAATCTGAACTATGGTTTATTGAAACAAATCAGGTTTATAAACCATGGTTCCAAGTTTAGCTTCTTTCAGTAACAAGTCCAAGATTCAGGATTCAAAAGGTACCAAAAGTAGAATATAAGAGCCAAGAATGAATTAAAGTCACTCAACGCCCATGACTGCATGGTTTAGTTTGAATGCACTGTCTCGCAGGAAGAAGACTGTGGTTGCTATGTTCATCCATGGTCCTTTACCTCAGCACAGAAAGCTCTGGTTTAGGGTTGGAACTCAGGATTTTGGTTAATCTCCTTAACCATGATTTGTAGTCTCCATAACCATGATTTGTGGCCAGTAATAAAGTGGATACGTGCTCCTCTTTGGAAGCCAGCATGCTTGTGTCATTACATGATGTGTGAACCAGGCCACATGCCATGAGACTGATCTACAATTTGACCTGCATTAAGCCTTCCTTTGTCCTCATGTAGACTGTAGGAAAGGCATATTACTAAACAACCATGTTTAATTCTGGATGTAGGTGGGGGAGGAAGAGAACACGCCATGTTTTGAGGTTCTGTATCTGGTGCCAGAGAAGAAGCCAAAAAGCCTGGTAACCCGTTCAGTGCCTGCGTGTGATGGAGGAGGGAGCTTGGAGGGAGGACTCAGGAAAGCGACAATAAGCACAGTTTACCATTATTTACCATGATCACAGTGCAATACATCCCATGAGAGAAAAGATGTTGGCCTTACATAGTGGTACCTCGGGTTAAGAACTTAATTCGTTCCGGAGGTCCGTTCTTAACCTGAAGCACCACTTTAGCTAATGGGGCCTCCTGCTGCTGCCGGAGCACGATTTCTGTTCTCATCCTGAAGCAAAGTTCTTAACCCGAGGTAATATTTCTGGGATAGCGGAGTCAGTAACCTGAAACATCTGTAACCCGAGGTATCACTGTATCTGGCTGCATGAAAGGAAAACTCCAAGTTAGCCATCTGCCAGCACAAAGCAAACCTTAGAAAACACCCTGGACTCTTGCTGTGATGCAAGTCTCTCTCAGGAGCCTTTAGGTAGACCAATTTCCCCTCTTTATGTTGAAAATGTTTCATGTGTAGCAAAGTGTTAAAATAACTTTGGGAATACGTACAAGTTTTGTTTTCTTCTCAATAAGTTTTCAGTGTTGTGTGCAGGCACAGAAAAATGCAAAACTGTAGCAGAATATTAATCTGTTTGAGTGAAACACAGTATTTCACTTTTAGGTTTGTTTTGTTTTTTAAATCCTGTAACTCCACTACCTATGCAATGTTGCACTGACACATTTATAGCCCTGTCTCCATATTGTGAAATGCTAAGAGAAAGAAGGAAAAAACCTCAGCTACATTGTTCATTTTCAGCAACATCCTGATGGCTGCAATAAAGGGAAATGGGAAAATGCTATCAACAAGGCAGCAACCCATATGTTGGAAGGAATAAAGGAATGTGCAACATTCTGTCTGCCCTCTTGTGTTCAACTAAAGATGTGCAGAATGGACAACATGCAAGACAATAAAATATTTTTATTGCACCCCCCTACTCCAAGCCAGTATTGACTGTGAATGCTAATGGGTATTCTCTAAAGAGCCATACAATGAAAAGATCACCAGTTGCAATATTTACTTATTCATTCTATTTTTGACATTTATAGGCTACCCTGTAACAAGTGTTCTCTGGGCAGCTTACAGAATAAAAAAAAAAGTTTAATAAATAAATAAAAGGACTAATAAAATAAAAAGTGGTGTAGCATTAAAAACTGACTAAAAATGAATATTAAGATTAAAAATAAAGCGCAAATGGATAAAACCTCAGTGCCTAGGACTTGCTGATCACAAGGTCGGTGATTCAAATCCCCGCAACGGGGGGAGCTCCCGTCGTTCGGTCCCAGCTCCTGCCCACCTAGCAGTTCGAAAGCACCTCTAAGTGCAAGTAGATAAATAGGTACCGCTTTCTAGCGGGAAGGTAAACTGCGTTTCCATGTGTGGCGCTGGTGCTGGCTCGCCAGATGCCGCTTAGTCATGCTGGCCACGTGACCCGGAAGTGTCTCCGGATAGCGCTGGCTCCCGGCCTCTTGAGCGAGATGAGCGCGCAACCCTAGAGTCGGACACGACTGGCCCATATGGGCAGGGGTACCTTTACCTTTACCTTACTAAGTAGAAGGGGAAGAAATGGAGGCAGTGAGAGATTTTACTTTCTTGGTTTCCATGATCACTGCAGATGGTGACAGCAGCCGCGAAATTAAAAGACGCCTGCTTCTTGGGACAAAAGCTATGACAAACCTAGACAGCATCTTAAAAAGCAGAGACATCACCTTGCGGACAAACGTCCATATAGTTAAAGCTATGGTTTTCCCAGTACAGTGGTACCTCAGGTTACATACGCTTCAGGTTACATACACTTCAGGTTACAGACTCCACTAACCCAGAAATAGTGCTTCAGGTTAAGAACTTTGCTTCAGGATGAGAACAGAAATCATGCTCCGGCGGCACGGCGGCAGCAGGACGCCCCATTAGCTAAAGTGGTGCTTCAGGTTAAGAACAGTTTCAGGTTAAGTACGGACCTCCGGAACGAATTAAGTACTTAACCCGAGGTACCACTGTAGTGATGTATGGAAGTGAGCGCTGGACCATAAAGAAGGCTGATCGCCGAAGAATTGATGCTTTTGAATTATGGTGCTGGAGGAGACTCTTGAGAGTCCCATGGACTGCAAGAAGATAAAACCTATCCATTCTGAAGGAAATCAGCCCTGAGTGCTCACTGGAAGGGACAGATCCTGAAGCTGAGGCTCCATTACTTTGGCCACCTCATGAGAAGAGAAGACTCCCTGGAAAAGACCCTGATGTTGGGAAAGATGGAGGGCGCAAGGAGAAGCAGACGGCAGAGGATGAGATGGTTGGACAGTGTTCTCAAAGCTGCTAACATGTGTTTGACCAAACTGCGGGAGGCAGCGGAAGACAGAAGTGCCTGGCATGCTCTGGTCCAGGGGGTCACGAAGAGTCGGACACGACTAAACGACAACAAAGTAGAGGACGCTTTCACCCCGGTGTGGCTCCCTTTTATTACACACACAGCCCAACAGGACAAGAAGAAGAACCCACCAACAGCATATGAATCAATATGGCTAACTTGATCCAAGAACCCCCCACACCCTCATACACACAAACAGATCCCACTGCAGTCAACTGAAGGCAGGCCACCACACTCTGGGGCCTTTTGTAAGTTTTAAATAAAGGATGGGAGGGAATTTTTATTGGGGGGAAATGCAGCACATTTTAAAGTGTTACCTAATTCTGAGTTGAGTACAGTTGAGTACTCAGCTATATTAAACCAGGAATCGGACTGGAGAATCAAATATATGAGGCAGAGGTACTTTGAATCGGCTAATAAAATGGGGAGGTTACTTGCGTGGCAGCTGAGAAAGAGGAAAAAGCAAAACGTGATAAGTAAAATAATAATGGAAGATAATATTATTGAAGATCCAGAGGAAATAGAAAAAGGATTTGTTCAGTTTTTTGAAAAATTATATGAAAGAGGGATAGAAGATAGATTAGAAATTGAAAGGTATTTGGAGCAGGATAGAGGAAAATACATCTCGGAAGAGGACAGAACACGGCTAAACAGGGAAATTACTGTAAATGAAGTTATGGAGGCTATTAATAGGATGAAAAGTGGTAAGGCCCCTGGGCCGGATGGTCTACCCTCAAAATATTATAAAACATTAGGAGAACTCCTCGCTCCGGTGCTCAGAGACGTTATTAATAACATCCTCCAGGGAGGGAAAATTCCGGGTTCCTGGAAGGAGGCTTACATAACTCTGGTTCCAAAATCAGAAACTGAGAAAACGGATATAAAAAATTATAGGCCAATCTCTCTGCTTAACAACGACTATAAGATCTTTGCCGATATAATGGCTAGTAGACTGAAGAAGCTATTAATGAAACATATACATAAAGACCAAGCGGGATTCCTCCCTAACCGCTATCAAAAAGATAATGTTCGTCATATAATAAACATTATCGAATATTTAGATACAAGGATAGATATCCCAGCTGCCCTAATTTTTATAGACGCCGAAAAGGCGTTTGATAACGTTTCCTGGGAATTTCTATTATTATGCTTGGAAAAGGCAGGTATTGAGGGCCCCTATTTGAAAGGCATTAAGGCAATATACTCGGAACAACAGGCTATGCTGATCATAAATAACAACCTGACTAAACCATTCAAGATCGAGAAAGGAACAAGACAGGGTTGCCCCCTGTCTCCCCTGTTATTTATAATGGTTCTGGAAGTGATCGCAAACAGAATTAGAGATGCAGTGAATGTGAAGGGGATCAGAATTGGAAGGAAAGAATTCAAGCTAAAGGCATATGCGGACGACCTAGTCCTATCCCTGGAAGAACCCTTGGACAGTGCATGCAAGACGATAGAATTGTTAGAGAAATTCGGCAGACTGTCTGGATTTAGATTAAATAGGAAAAAAACAAAAATCTTAACAAAAAATTTGGCTAATGAGGACAAAACCCAATTGGAACAAAGGACTGGTATTAAAATTGTGAATAAGGTAAAGTATTTGGGAATTTGGCTATCTCCAAAAAATATAAATTTGGCTGAAGATAATTATGATAAGATTTGGCAAGAAATCAAAAAAGATCTGGATACCTGGCAGAGGCTGAAGCTCTCATGGACGGGGAGGATGGCGGCGATTAAAATGTGCATCCTTCCAAGGTTACTGTTTCTGTTTCAAAATATACCGATAATTAAGGGAGTCACCCGTTTTAAGAGCTGGCAAAAAACGATGACTAAGTTTATTTGGCAGGGGAAGAGAGCCAGGATAAAGTTCAAATACCTGACAGATGCGAAAGAGAGAGGGGGTTTTGCGGTACCGAATTTAAGGTTATACCATGAGGCAGCCTGTTTAAGTTGGTTAAAGGAGTGGGCCACCCTCAGAAATACTGATTTATTGGATTTGGAGGGTTTTGACATTAGGTTTGGGTGGCACGCTTACCTGTGGCAGGAGAAAGGGGAGGTGCACAGAGGGTTTTCAAGTCACATAATTAGAGGTTCACTACTGGCGGTGTGGAACAGATATAAGAAATTGATTGAAGAAGGGACCCCTCGGTGGCTCTCCCCAGTGGATATCATTAGATTAAAAAAACTAAACATGACGGATGAAAGATGGACCTATGAGGATCTTCTGATAAAGACAGAAGAAGGTTGGAAGATGAAACCTTATGATGAGCTGAAAGATAAGATAAAAGAATGGCTACTCTTTCACCAGATTAACGCACTGTGGGGTGAGCACAAGAAACAGGGGGTGAGGGATAAAAAATCAAGATACCAGGTGGAAATTTTAGAGAGTAATGATAAACACCTCTCCAAATTATATAAACAATTATTAGAATGGGATACAAGAGAGGACTTGGTGAAGGGCGTGATGGTAAAGTGGGACAGAGACTTAGGATATAACATTGATTACAGTAAATGGCAAACACTCTGGAGGAAGGGTATGAAATTTACAGCGTGTGCAACCCTCAGAGAAAACCTAGAGAAGATGATGTACCGCTGGTACTTGACTCCAGCAAAGTTAGGAAAGATGTATAAGACTACTGATAATAGCTGCTGGAGATGTAAAGATAAGATTGGGACTTTTTTTCACATTTGGTGGACCTGTGAGGCAGTTAAGGAATTCTGGGGAAAGATTTACGAGGAACTGAAAAAAATTTTAAAATATAACTTTCCCAAAAAACCCGAGATGTTCCTCCTGGGCATGATTGATGAGGAAATAAAAAAACCAGATCAAACCTTCTTCCAATACGCGGCAGTTGCAGCGAGGATCTTAATTGCACAAAAATGGAAATCCCCTGATATACCCTCGACTGAAGAGTGGCAAGTGAAATTATATCAATATATAGAATTGGCGAGATTAACACAGAAAATAAGGCAAAATAATATTATGAAACATAAAGTTGAATGGAAATTTTTTTTAATTTATGTTAAGAATAATATTGGCATTGGCAACACAACAGCAGAAGATAATTAACACCCTCGATGTATAATATCAATGTAAGCTCTACTGCAAAGATTATATGATGGTTATGTAATTCCAAACCAAGTTGAACGGAAGTTTTTTCTTTTATTGTATTTTCCTTCTTCTTCTTTTCTTCTTTCGGCATTTCTCTATTCCTATTTGGAATTAAAGAGGAATTCTTTGTAATCTGTTTTCTTTTTCTTTTCTCTTTTTGTTTCTCTCATCTTTTTAATTGTATGTATATATGTATTCGATATATGATGTATGATGTATGATGTGTAACTTTTTTTCTAATAAAAATTTTAAAAAATAAATAAAAAATAAAGTGTTACCTAATTCACTCTCACAGTGGTGCTTAAAATCTAAACCAGTGTTGGGTTGGGGTCACTGAGGGACACTGAAGTCTTGGGTTGTGCAAACTGTACACTTAAGGTGGGTGTCTCTGCTGTCAGTTGTGTAGGCCTGTAATATGTGTTAGTTGTTGTGCTAGAAAGATATACTATATTTACTCAAATCTAATGCTCACCATTTTGGCCAAATTATGTTGCAAAAATCAAGGTGCACGTTTGATTTGATGGCACATTTAGCGTCACCAAGGGATGTAGGTGGCGCTGTGAGTTAAACCACAGAGCCTGGGACTTGCCGATCAGAAGGTCGGCGGTTTGAATCCCCGTGATGGGGTGAGCTCCTATTGCTCGGTCCCTGCTCCTGCCCACCTAGCAGTTCAAAAGCACATCCAAGTGCAAGTAGATTAATAGGTACCGCTCCGGCGGGAAGGTAAACGGCGTTTCCGTGTGCTGCTCTGGTTCGCCAGAAGTGGCCTAGTCCTGCTGCCACATGACCCAGAAGCTGTACGCCAGCTCCCTTGGCCAATAAAGCGAGATGAGCGCCGCAACCCCAGAGTTGGTCACGACTGGACCTAATGGTCAGGGGTCCCTTTACCTTTACAGTCACCAGCAAATATTTTTTGTTTCAATGTTCCTAAAACTGAGGTGCACATTAGATTCAATGGCACATTAGACTCGAGTAAATACAGTATTAATATGAAGGAAAGGGGATCTAGGGAGAATTTTTCTGCTTCCCCACTTCCAACCACTCTTTGAAGACTGGAGAAGGGACCCTCTTAAGAATATTAGGGGGGCAGACTTCGGGTGCTTCCTGCCTTAATGGATGCAGCCTCCCATGCTAGCGGAGATCATTTGTGGAAGAAAACAAGGATGATCTGGGAGTAATTGTCCTTGCAAGCTCCCCCAGAGCCCGGGGGGAGTGAGCTTCACTCGTAGATCATCTTGATAAGTGGCTCTCGCTCTGGTATGGAACCCAAGAGGCAGTAGAAGCTAAGTGTAAAAGCGCTTCGCATATCGGTAACACCCCCCCCCCCCCGCCACACACACAGCCGTGAAGAGCAGAGGTGCTTCTGTTTATTAGGATGAAATTGGCTCTAATTTACAGACAGGTGCAGAATGAAGAGGACAAGATTATAAACTGCCAAGTGAATCCCATTACTGGGTTGCAACGTTTTGAACTGGAAAGATTTCCTTCGTTGAAAAATACGGTACGTGAGGGAGGAGGGGAGTTTTTACCCTTCTTTACATATACTATATTTGCTACATAAATGATTTGGCAAACCTCCCCCTAAACGATAACAAATTGATAAAAAGCAAGAAGAGAAAAAGAGAACAGAGTTATATTTATGGATTAATATAAAAATAGAACTGCGTGAGAACACTGAAATGATTTAAAGCATCTAACTTCCACTGGACGACAATTCGGATTATGGCCTTAGAAGACCTGGCGCGATGCCAGATTGTTAAGAGATCTAAGAATTGGAAGGAGAACTGGAAATTCGCCCCGAGCTATGGCGAGAAACCAGATCACTCCCTTACTCAGACACAAACAACAAAGATGGTGTAATGACGCAGCTAGAATTTCGGCAGAAGAAGAGAAAGATTGGAAAAGCGGAAGAAGAGATGCTGCTGCAAGACATGATTAGAACAATGAAGAAGCAAATGGGAAAATAAACATCTCACACAGAATTTACAGGATACATAACTCTCCTTGCGGGGGGGGGGGAATCTTTTTATTAAATATCTCAACACAAATGGAAGTTAAGAACTCTGTAGCTAAGATCAGGACTTAATGCAACTGGATTAACTAAGATTTTGGAAGCAGGGGAAAATAAGAACTTTGCATCCCAAAACCTAGCACACAGGAAGTCACTCAAAAATTATAATTGGCTGTATAATTTATCTATATTTGGATGGGAATGGTAATATGATATTGATAAAATGTGGCTGTTATTGGAGTTAAATAATTGAAAATTAATAAAAATTACTATTTTTAAAAAGAATATTAGGGGGCGGGCAGGGTAAGCATGACTTTGTCTTCCAATGAGGACAAGACCATATTAAAAATGAACATAAGATTTTAGCTAGAGTTCATTCATTTTCAGCTTTGTAATCTTGTTATACATAAAAATGGCCTAGACATCCTGTTATTGCACCTGTAACCTAGTTTTCAGGCACCATGTGGCACCTAGATTGTCTAACTGAGTTTCTAACACCGATCTGCACCAGTTCCCAATTTGTTACCAGGTCAAGTTCAAGGTGTTACTATGGACATATAAAGCCCATAACAGAACAGCAATATATTCTCCAGAAATCTTTAATGGTTTAGTCAAGCATGCAATCAGAGTAAAATTTCATTTATACACATCAAATAAAATGCCGGGGGGGGGGGGGAATTCAAATGTACATCTGAATGGGACAGGTGGGGAGACAGTGGAATTTGCTGCCAAGGAGTGTGGTGGAGTCTCCTTCTTTGGAGGTCTTTAAGCAGAGGCTTGACAGCCATATGTCAGGAGTGCTCTGATGGTGTTTCCTGCTTGGCAGGGGGTTGGACTCGATGGTCCTTGTGGTCTATTCCAACTCTATGATTCTATGATTCTATGACAGTGGGTAATGTTAGGTCTGGGATGAGCCCCAAAGGAATATCAGCACATCAGAGGTTCACAAAATTCCATACACTTCACACCTCATACAATCTAGACCAGGCTTCCCCAACCTCGGACCTCCAGATGTTTTGAGACTACAGTTCCCATCATCCCTGGCCACTGGTCCTGCTAGCTAGGGATCATGGGAGCTGTAGGCCAAAAACATCTGGAGGGCCGAGGTTGAGGAAGCCTGATCTAGACACTATTCCCAAGCTATTTCCACCCACCCACCCACCTGCAACCCATAGTGCATTAGCCTCAATATAATTGCCAAAAGTTTCAGGAAAAAGAAAAACCTGCTACTCACACTGGAGAAGCTTTATATCTATTAGGAGTTCCAGAGTCAGCAGGATCACCACCAATACTACACAGGCTACCAGGAAACTGTTGAGACTTGCACTGAGCAAAAATACCTGCCACACAGCAGCTCGCCTCCCACAGCACGGCTTAAGCCAGTTAGATCTGAAGAAAGAAAAACAGGGGGAAGAAGGGAAGAAAAGCGACAGGAAAAAAGGAAGATAGGTAAAGAGTAACAGGACAGAAACTGTACAGCTGTCTGTATGAGCAGAAGGAAAATCATTTGAAAAATACCCTCTGAATATTCATATTTTCTGTTTGGACAACCTATACATTACAAAGAATAAGTATGAATCTCTGGGTACATTTTACATTACAGGTGAAATTCTTGTTTAGACAAGCCTACCTAGATGCTTATAAGGTTGAGGTAATTTTAATCTTTTAGTATTTTTTCATATGTTTTTAAGTATGGTTGCAAATTTTTATTAATTGTATTGTTTTACCTTTTTGTCAGCCATTTTACAATCAAGCGGTATATAAATTTTGTGAAATAATAATAATAATAATAATAATAATAAAAAACAACCAACTCTTACTGGAATGATGAATGCCTGTATCTCTCTGTTTCCTTTTATTTCTTTGTATTTGCTCCGCAAGTAGCACAGAACTGGACACCTGGCAAATCAAAGCTTCCATATAAAAATACTATTCCTTTTCAGAGGGATAGCTGTGCTAGTCTGTTGCCCATCTCTACATTAGACCATGTGTAGAGATGCTAAGACTCCAACACCCACCATCTCTGATCATCAGCCAGGCTGGCTTAGGCTGATGGAGTCCAGTAACATCTAAAGGGCCACAGATTTCCCCATTAGAGGTAAACTGTGAAACAAAAGGAGTAACATCACCATACCGAACAATCTTCTTTTAAAAGGTTCTAAATGCCACTACAGATGTGCTGTGTTATGAAAATCATAGAATTGTAGAGTTGGAAGGGACCCTGGGGGTCATCTAGTCCAACCCCCTGCAATGCAGGAATCTACTTGCCCAACCTGGATCTCAAACCCACGACTCTGAGATGAAGTGTCTCATGTTCTACCAACTGAGCTGCCCCACTAGGGTTAGCAGCATTGCTGTCTCCATTTTCTAAATTCACAGCTTCTTGACAAGACGTTTTAAATTTAAACTGAGCAACTACTTGGGTTCTGTAAATTATCTTACTAGCACTACATTATTGCTTTTGTCTTTTCTCTACATTTCATACCATTTTCATGAGTGGCACCTCGGGTTAAGAACTTAATTCGTTCCGCAGGTCCGTTCTTAACCTGAAACTGTTCTTAACCTGAGGTACCACTTTAGCTAATGGGGCCTCCCGCTGCCGCCGCTGCGTGATTTCTGTTCTTGTCCTGAAGCAAGGTTCTTAACCTGAGGTACTACTTCCGGGTTAGCAGAGTCTGTAACCTGAAGTGTTTGTAACCCGAGATGTTTGTAATCCGAGGTACCACTGTACAACTCTGCTTTTTAACTCTTGACTTTTCCTATAAATTTCCCAGAATGGACAGCAGAGGGCAGAGACGCATGTCTTTACAGAGATTATAGAATATAACATTTTAATTTCAATCTGACTGGGACAGGTTTTGCAAAAAAGAAATATTGATTGCAGTAATAGAACTGGCAGGGGTTTGTATTGCCAATGATAAAAGATATGTTTAGAGCCGGAAGTGCCTGGAAAAACATTTATTGTCTCCTTACATAGAGTCATGTTTGCCATTCATCAGAAGTGTGCAAAGTTATACATAAATATTTAAAAAGCTTGTATTATCTAAACACATTTAACAGCAAAACAGCAGAAAAGTACAAATTTAAAAGAGTCGCCAGCCACTATCAAACTACAGCAAACATTTTCAAGAAGAAAAATATTCTGTTGGCATTGAAGAAAGAGGTGGCCAGCTGAGATTTCCAAAGGATGGGCTGCACTCCTGCAGAATCAATCCACTTTGGGGCAAAGGAGCATTCATTCAAATGAAACTTTAAATAATGCCCATGAATTAGAATAGAGCCTGAGGTTAAAAACCAACAACATGCCACCACAAAGCAGTCAAGAGGGCAACCTCCTGGCTGCAAAGACCAAAAGCTAAAACATGACAGACACATCACAACTGGTTGAAGTTGTCCATGTGGCGACAGTAATTCTAAGGGAGGGGGAAACTATGAACAACAGAGAGATGGTCAAGAGGTTAAGCTCGCCAAATCCCAGATACTTCTGGGAACATGTTCCTGAAGCGAAAGATGCAGCCCTCAGCTGAAAGTATTATATTTACCTCCCACCGCCCTTAAATCAGTTCTTGAGTGACATGCCTGTGTTCAACCACACACAAATCATGCTACTTTAAAATGTAGGAGAGAATACTGATACAGGCAAAACAATGATTCACACAAAAGGGCTGGTCAGCATGCTACGGGTGCCACAAAGAAACATTTTTAAAAAGCACATGCCACATAAGGCGGCCAATCCTGTCACAGTAAGGTAAAGGTAAAGGGACCCCTGACCGTTAGGTCCAGTTGTGGCCGACTCTGGGGTTGCAACGCTCTTCTCGCTTTATTGGCCGAGGGAGCCGGCGTACAGCTTCCGGGTCATGTGGCCAGCAGGACTAACCCGCTTCTGGCGAACCAGAGCAGTGCACGGAAACGCCGTTTACCTTCCTGCCGGAGCGGTACCTATTTATCTACTTGCACTTTGACGTGCTTTCGAACTGCTAGGTTGGCAGGAGCAGGGACCGAGCAACGGGAGCTCACCTCGTCGCGGGGATTTGAACCGCCGACCTTCTGATCAGCAAGTCCTAGGCTCTGTGGTTTAACCCACAGCACCACCCGCATCCTGTCACAATACAAAGGTTGTTTATCTGCAGTGGCTCAGAAAACACTAAAGCGAGATTTTCTCCACAAGACCACAAGTCTGTGGTGTGTAGAGGGAAAGCTGCCTGGACCACTTGGCAAGGCTCTGTGTAATAGCTCATCCCTTGACAACAGGTGTATTTATGGATGGCACAAGAACATACAAACATGCCTCACACACGGTCGGACTCTTGGGTCCATCTAGCTCAGTATTGCCTACACTGACTGGCAGTGGCTCTCCAGGACTTCAGACCAGGTCAATCCAGTTTCAACCTGGAGATGCCAGGGATTGAACCTGGCACAGTCCGCTTGCAAAGCCAGCCCTCTGCCACTGAGGTCGGGCCCAGTTCCATCTTACAGTATAGATTAAAAGGGAGAGCTAAGCTGCAGTAATATTTTTATTCCGTTCTTCCCCCAGGAGTGCTCCACACACCTTTGAATCCTCAAAACAATGATCCAGTAAGGTAGGTTAGGCTGAGAGGCAGCAGCCAGCTTCAGGCAACCACTGAGCTTTGCAGAAGTCAAAATGTGACCCATCACAGTACTCTGGCAGCAGCTCCTCCACTTAGAATCTCAAGCCCTAGACAAACACTTTGTCAATGTAACCTGAAATGAGCAACACAGGAAGAGAACACATTTTTTGCCCTCTGACTCCTCTAACTAGACGCAATTCTCCAGGGTTTCATGGTCCTTCCCAATACTTTTAAACTTGAGGTGAACTTGGGACCTTCTGGATGCAAAGCATTTGCTGTACCAATGAGCTAGCAGTTCTCCAATTCTGGAAATGGATGGCAGTGGCCCTGGAGAGGCAGATTCTGAAATAATGTAACCCTGCACCAGGGCACTCACTACCTATAGCAGGGGTCCTCAAACTTTTTAAACAGGGGGCCAGTCCACTGTCCCTCAGACACTGCTGGGGGCCAGACTATAGTTTGGGGAAAAATATGAATGAATTCCTATGCACACTGCACATATTTTATTTGCGGTGCACAAAAACAGGAAAAACAATACAATATTTACAATATACTTTAAGGGCATTGCACATGGTGACATTGTGGACACTAGCCAATTTGCTCTGTTCTGCCAGAAATATAAGGATCTTCTTCTGCAGAACGTGAACATTTTCAAGAAGATATATTTGGATTAAATGCAGTGCAGTTGCTCTAAGAGTGAAGACATTGGAAGAGGCAGCACAGGCAGAGCTTGGCCATCACAGCTAGTAGCTGTTGAGAGCCTTCTCCTCCATGAATTGGTCCAATCCAGCAACTTCCAGTTAACTTGGTGCTGTGTGCGTGTTCTTTCCGTGGGCTTGGAAGTATGTGATGATCGGGGGGGGGTCACTTATGTTACACGCACGTCTTCGGGGAATAAACTCAGATTGCAAGAAATGTTCAAAGGAGGAAGAAAGAAGGAGAAGGAGGATGAGAAGTGTGTGTAAAGGGGTGGGGGAGAGAGGAATGACTGGGTCCACTTAAAGGGAGAGGCTCTGAAAGGGAGAGATTTCTGAAACCCTGAGGGTTGGGAGGCGAGGGAAGTGACAGGTTAAGGGGATCTCCCTGCCCCCTGGCCACAGGCAAAGGCGAAGACTGCAAGCCCTCGCCGGGATCCTGCAGAGAAACCATGGTGGCTCTGGCGGCGCTGGCTCTTGGCGTGGAGGCCTCGGCTCTGCCAGAGGTGGGCGATGGCCAGGGCAGGTCTCTTCCCCTCAGCGCAAGCAGGGGCAACTCCCAGGTTAAGGCTCGGTGTACTGATTCCCCTCAGAGTCCAGGCGACTTTGGCTTGGGGATTTGCAGGAAAGGAAGTGGGTCTCCAGGTAATCGTCTCTCTCTTAAGGCAGGCTGTAAATGCACAGGAGAGCCTGACGGCATAACGACTCCCCTTCTCTCCTATTCCTGCGATTTGACAGGGAACGAGAGAATGAAAAGCAAAATGTGGCGCTCGAAGCCAAATGACTGTTGAGGGAATAGTTGAGTAAGAAACTGCCTCTGCGCAAGAAAGACGAAGGAAAGGAAACCGGGGAAAGAAAGGGAAGCGAGAGGAGCGGCTTTTCGGTTGAAACTGCCAGGAAACAAAGCAGGGAGTTCGGGAAGTGCCAAGCTAACTGGGGAAAAGAAGCCGCTTAGCAAGGCGACAGGAAGAAAGGAGCATGGAGTGAGAGAAAACCTCGGGGTGCAGTCCACAACAGCCTCGCCGCTCCTGGGGCTCCCAGAGCAGCCTGGCTAGAGCAGCCTCTCTCCCGGCCGATGAGGCTCCGCCTTCCCTGGCCCTCTGGACCCGCACGTTCCCTGGCGCCACCCACCATGTTCCTGTGCCGCTAAGGTTTTGGGCCAAGACCCGTTAGACAGCGGCGGGTTCTGCAACTGCCGGGCGGACCGGGCTCAGGACCCTGGCGGGCCGCATCTGGCCCGCGGTCCGTAGTTTGAGGATCCCTGTCCTATAGCTTGCAGCTCTGCATGAAACTGTTATAATAAAAAAGGGCTGGTGTTTGACAGTCCTGTTATGAATGTTTAGTTATAATGGTGGCTGGATTCAGATGACCATCACAGCTTAAAAAACAGAAATATAAATGAGTCCCTTTGCACAAGCAAAGAAACAATCCCAGAAGCCCCAGCTTCCTACTGTATCTGAACTGGGAAACTATGGTCAGTTGCTTCCAAGGAAGCAAGGACACTAAAAAAAAAGTCTTTAAAATATACTGAGTGGGAAGGGTCAGGAATGCCACTATAAAAGAGAAGGAAGAAAAGCACATCTTTCAACATTTGTCTCTGTGTAAAGCCAATCTGTTACCAGCTCAGATTTTTTGTAATACACTAGTATTTAAATGAATGTTCAACATGGAACAAGAGTGGGAAAAGATTACCATATTTCTTTGGTAATGAGCCACGACAAACACTTCAACTCAAGCTGCTAACCGCTGCCCCTGTTTCCGCTTCCTTGACTTTTTTTGGGGGGGGGGGTCCTCTACTCCAACATGCCGCATTGTGGCATATTAACAGGTACACAGTTTTGCTCAGTATGAATTGAAGATCACAAAATAGAAAAGAAATAGGTCACTTAAGGATGGACAGATGGAAGCCAACCCTTCAGTGTAAAAAATGATTTTAAGGAGATGAGGATGCCCAAGGATGTCTAAGGAGACCTAGGAGTTGTTTGCCACAGGAGCACATGGATGAATTTGAGTATTTTAAGAGGATTATCATTTCACATTTACTAATTCATGTCATCTGTATACTCATAGTGATCCCATTTTTCAGTTCACAGGCTTATGCAGCCAAAATATCAACAAACGACGCATGACGGTAGAAGCCAACCTGGCGGTTAGGGAGAAACACTCCCAAAAGCAGCCCAGCGAGAACAGAGGGCACTCTAGAAAAATAAGTCAAGTCAATGTCTGGATAGGTCATTTCAAGCATTTTCCACTTTAGTTGCCATATTCCATGTTCTCCCAAATCTGGGCAACCAAATTTGGAAAGTCACAAGAGGGGTCTTCTCACTGTCTTCCCTGCAAATGTTGCAGCATGGATCCAGAAATCCTATCAGCATTTCCCTCCAGCTGAAAACCCTTAGCAAAATACTAGTTGGCATATTTATAGGGCCTTTCTTGCAAAACTGACCCAACTGCGTGATCTGCTTTAGGTTACAGGACAAGAATGAAACTAAGATTGACAATTAACAAACATTAGGCACTTGCCACCAGGAAGATACGTTAAAACAAAGGTCAGATATAGGCTTACAGACTATATGCAGTTGTCCAAAATTTAGCCTGTTGCACTCCTTGTTATTATTTAATGTGCATACAGCCCTTCACCCGAGTATCACAGTTCACAACACAAAAATACAAAATGAGAACATAAGAATTCAGGTTAAAAGCAAAAGAATAAAAACATTTCTAACTCAAGGTTGGGGGAATGAAATTGCCTCCTCTCCCCCAATGAAATAAGGCCCAAGTTTATAATAAGTATGAACTCCTGTTTTTGCTGGAACATTTTGTTTCAAGGGAGATAGGTTACTGCCCAAGCACAGCTACACTAAAACTCTAGATTTCTCACGAGAAGTAGCAATCACTTCTCTTTCAAAACACGGATTCAAAATGAACCTAGAAGTCCCTTCTCTAGATAGTGGGTGAGACACTCTTCACTTAAAACTACAATGAACAAACCAAGCACTATGGCGGCCAGTGCTCCCATCACTCATTGGCTGAACATTGGCTTGCTTTTGTCTAGCTCTACAAGAGTGAGAGACTTCCATTTTAAAAGAAAACCAAAGTATGGAACAGCCTGAGTGAAAACTGGCCAACCGACAGTTTGCTGACTCCATTCACATCAAAATATGTCCTTGGGGATCGATGCGAGAGCTGCTCAAGAAATCCAAGCCTTTAATGCAGCTGTGACTGGGCCCTGCAGTGCCCATACCACAAGAAATGCTGACTGGGGGGAGCAGTGGGGGCACCAGAAGAGAGGGGTGGTTGTACACAAGAATGGAATGGCTGGAACCCTGAACAGAAGCCCTCCATGCTGCAAGGCAGAAGGGTGCAGATAAGCCAGGCACCAGGCTGGTTCGCCAGTGGGACCACGCAGCCCTGATCTTCCCACCCGCAGTCACACTGTTGTTGGGAGGGTGGCCCTTCCATGCCATACTGGACGCCACTGACTAATATTGGATTTAACCTCCAAGTGCCTATCAATGTGAGAGCTAGAAGCTGCTTAGCATAGCAGCTAAAGGAATGAGCTCTGAATTAGGAAGCTACTAGTAATTACTCCCTCATGTCGGTCAAGAGGCAAGCCACCCTCTTGGCCTCTGCAGTAGGGAATAAAATTAACCTATTTTGCAGGATTCACGTAGGATAATTACATCAGGATAACATATGCAAAGCACTTTGAACAATAAAAATGCTCTGTATTACACTATTCAGTTTTTTTGTATCCTTGAACTTACGCTTCAGCATTCTTCTGAATAAACATTGCTTTGGAGGGGGGGATTATTTGCCCCTGATAATTCAAAACATTTCTTGTTCAGAAACATAACTGTTTGAAGCATGTACTGTAAACACAATGTTAACACAGTATGCAGGAAAGTCGCCTCAGTTAAATACAGAAAAAGTGTCTAGATATATCAGTTTTATTCCTGAGCATCTTCATTCCTGACATTATGTTGGCAACCTCAAAGCAGTTGGAAACTCTCATACCGAAATTCCACTTGGACAGCAGCACTGCGTGTACTGGGATGTCAAGTCACCACACCAGTTAAGGAGCCTTAAAACCTTTCAAGGAAGGTGGCGGCGAGGAGCCCATTATGAGTGGGAACTTTTCACAGGATGATTTTCCAAGTGGAAAAACAGGCCCCAATTTACTGACTGTGGCATCCTTCTGGATAGGCTCTCTTGAGTTGAGGGTCTGAATTGTGATTCTACTCCTACTTGGAAAGCCGTTCCAGAAAGTGGTGACTATTGCTCTGCCTCGTGGCATTGAGGATACGTTGTCCAACAGGGTTGTTTTATCCGTTATGCTTCTTAAGGTCTATATGAAGCCACTGGGAGACACTACCCAGGTGCTGTCAATATGCAATGACACCAAGCTCTACATTTCCTTTTCATGCAACCCAGGTGGAGCCAGTAAGCATTCTAAACCAGTGCTTAAAGCTCATAATGATGGGGTTTTAATCTGGTTTAGTATTTTAACTTTTGTGTGTTTTAAAGTATGGTTGTGAATTTTTCTCCACTTTATTGTTTTATTTCTTTGTAAACAGCTTTGAGCTGTTTTTTTTTTCTTTTGTAAAAATAAACGGTGTACAAATCTTATGAAATAAATAAATAAAAATAATGGACTGCATGAGGGCCAATATACAGAAGTTCAATCGGACAAGATGGAGGTACAGTTTCTGGTTTGTTCGTCTCCCCAGTTAGGTGGTTTTAGACTGTTTTGGATCAGATTGCACTCCCTGTAAAAGGAACAGATTCAGAGTGTGGTAGTACCCTTAGATCCAGCACTGTCACTCGAGGTATAGATGGACTATTATTCCTTTTCTTTTTTTAAAAAATATTAAATTTCTGTACTGCCCTTCATCCAAAGATCACAGGGCGGTTTACAATACAAATTGTAATGAGGAGATTAATGAGAGCTGGCAGATATAAACTTATCACACCAGTATTTTGTCACGGCTTCCAGTCGGAGGCTGGATGGTTCTGAACACCAGTTTCTGGAAACTGAAGGAGGGGAGAGGGGTCTTGGGCTTGAATCCTGCTTGCTGGTTTCCCATTGGGGCATCTGCTGGGCCACTGAGAGAACAGGATGCTGGCCTAACCCAACAGACTCTTCCTATGTTCTTACTAAAGAGTGGGCTGCAAGTTGCCTTGATCTTATGGGGAAAGGGGGGGGGTAGAAACATTTCAAATGGGTGACCCATTGGTAAGTATACCAATGGTCTTGCATAAATTTTGGCGTTTGGTCAAGTAGCAGGCTTTAAGTTAAACAAAAATAAAACAAAACTGATGGCAAAAAATATGGCAGAACAACAAAATAAGGATTTACAACAAAAAACAGAATTGTCAATAGAGAAAAAAGTGAAATATTTGGGGGTATGGCTGACAGCAAAAATATAAACTTTTTAAAGATAACTATATTAACACTTGGAAAAAAATAAAGAGGTATGGGGGAGGATGAATTTATCACTGTGGGGAAGGATATTAGTAATAAAAATGAATGTATTGCTAATAATGTTATTTTTGTTCCAGTCGATCCCAGGAGTCAGTGGAACAGGACACTTAAAACAGAAAGATATTTCTAAATTTATCTGGCAGGGGAAGAAACCGAGGATAAAGTATAAATTGCTAACATACACTAAGGAAAGAGATGGCTTCTCCCTGCCAGATCTGAGATTATATTATGAGGCGTCCTGTCTTTGCTGGCTGCAGGAGTGGATTGATTTAAAGAATGTGGATATTCTGGACTTACAACAAATGTTTATTCGGCTATTACGCCCATCATGAAGCACAACACAACAAAACAAATCAAATAAAACAGCGGACTCATACAAACCACAAGTAGTATAACACAGTTCACAACTCACAAGGACGGATATTAGCCATTCATAAAAAAGTTTAAGATTAAGATTAAAAAATTTTGGCACTACACTAAAAACAATATCTGATGTCATTATAGAAAATTCTTGTGACTATCAATAATCAGCTAACATTCCGTTCCGTCTCTTGTGCGAGAGGACGGCTGTTAGGAATTTAGCAACCTGTAGGGTAATATGAGGATCCACATCTTGAAGTACCCAGGCAAGCTGTAGGTCTACTGGTTTGTCAGCCATAGGCTGGATTATGGGGTTTAGAATACTAGCACGGGCTGAACTGTACAAAGGGCAGATAAACATAACATGATGTAGAGATTCAGATGTTTTCATTTCACAAGCACACATTGAAGGGACTTGGCCCTTAGTGAATCTATGTCTCAGCACGTTTGTTGGAAAAACATTGAACCTAGCTCTAATGAAGGCATAACGGTGAGACGCAGCCATAAGCGATGTTAAGTAGGACGGAGCGCGGTAGATAGGGGTTATGCCGAAATTTAACGGCGAGCAGGCTCCACCACCAGCTACGAAATTTTGGTATAGCTCCGCATCATCCAGCCTTTGATTTATACACCTTTTTGCCACATTTAGATCCAGTTTGAGCAATTCAGTGGGCGAGATCTCATAGGACAGCAATTTGGCATGGATTTTTCCTGACCACAAATTTGTGAAGTCATCCCGCCACATGCATTGAATTAGATAGTGGTTCGGGAGTTTATGCCATAGGGATATTCTGGACTTAGACGGTCACAATAATAGATGTGGTTGGCATGCATATCTATGGTATGGAAAGACAAAAGTGTGTAAAGGTGTGTAATCAATTTACTTGGTGTGGGAGAAATATAAAAACTTATTGGAACGGAAAACACCTTGGTGGATCTCCCCACTGGAAGCAATATCTGTGAAAAAACGTAATGCAAAAAGTGAGTGGGCAACTTATAAAGAGTTGCTATTTGAAGCAGAAGATCAATTGAGAATAAACAAATTTGAGGATGTAATACATTTGGTGACAAGACTGGCTGCAATACCACCAATTAAATGATTTGTGTATGAAGGATAAAAGGAATACAGAATACAGAAACTTCAAGGTCTGAAAAAGAACTATTGGAGAATAATGTTAAACTGATTTAAAAAATGTATAAACTACTGTTAGAATGGTATACTAAAGAGGAAGAAGTGAAATCAGTAATGATACAATGGGCAAGGGTAACTGGACCTAATATACAATTGGCACGATGGAGAAAAATATGGAGGGAAGATTTAAAACTTACAGCATGTTGTATGTTGAAAGATTATTTATATGAAAATGATGTATCACTGGTACCTCCTACTAAACTAGCAAAAATGTATAGAACTGCTACAGATACATGTTGGAAGTGTAAAGAGAAGGAAGGCACATTTTACCACTTGTGGTGGATGTGCAAAAAAACAAAAGCATATTGGGAAATGATTTATAATGAGTTGAAAAAAATGTTTAAAATAACTTTTGTAAAAAAACCTGAAACTTTCTTACTAGGAATTTTAGTTCCAGAAATACCTAAGAATCAGAAGAGACTATTTACGTGTGCTACAAGAGGTGCGCAGATGCTACTTTCCCAAAGATGGAAGGAGGACAATTCACCCACAAAAGAAGAATGGCCAATAAAGAAGATGGACTCTGCCGAATTGGCAAAAATGACCGGGAAAATCAGAGATCAAGAAGATACTTAATTTAATAAAGAAGGGGGAATTTTTTAAAGTTACTTGAAAGAACACTGTAAACAATTGAAAACGCTGACAGGATTTTAAAAACACTTGCAATGAAGCAAGAATTATGATAAAATTGAGATTTAAGGAAATATGGAGAATACAATACGATGCAGTTTGAAAAGAATATCTGGAGCAACCATGGAGGTGTGGAGGGAAGTTTGGGGATTCTGAGAATCCTATTTGTAAAATGATTATGATTTGTGTATGATGACAAATGTTAAAAGTGAAAATGAATTTTTTAATATTTTTTTTAAAAAAGAAAGGTTTCAAATAAATACGTCATTTTGCACTTACCCTTCTCTTTGGTACTCCTCGTCCAAATTTGACAAGAGTTGGGAACCTGCTACAGACAGATCTAGCGCAGCCAGTGGTAAATCCCGATAAGCAAAATTAACAAGCTGTACAGGTGCTATGCTTTTGGTCTCTTCTTCTATTTGCTGAGATATTATTTCAACTTCTGAAATTCCGCCTTCTATAGGAGGCCTAAACAAATAAAGTCAACAGAAATGAGAAACAAAAAACAGAACACACATGATCACCAAAAATGGCAAGCTATATACCACAACTGGCACCACTCAAATTTTATTTTATATAACAATAAGCTGTGCAATCATCCTTTGTAATGCAGCACAGAGAATATAAACAGGGTTATCTACTTATACATATACAGCAATTCTTTCTGCACAGCCATCAAAAGAGAGAGCACCACTCATGGAGGAGGGCAAAATATTATCCAAGATATGAGACTGAAGCCTCTGCTTGAAAATATTCCTGTGAATGGACACAGAATGTACAAATGTATCACTTTTAATCTCAAAAGGTCTGAGGTGATACAAGATCTGTTCCAGATGATGGTGGTTAATGGAACTGTCATGAGTAAACTGTGTCTATATCTTACATGCTAATCTAGTCATTGGGCTCAGGTCAAAGAACTCAAGGCTCAGGACACCATTTGAAAGTCTAGAGGCCTCTTGGCAAATTAAGATGGTGGGCAGCTGGGGTTTGCCCTTTGGAGGGCACCCACCTGCCCTGAAATCAAACTAAAAAGGAAAAGGTAAAGCTTCAAAAAGGGAGGGGGAGGGGCCTGGACTCAGAAGACCCTGGGCTTCAGCCCCACCAACACCCCCCATGGGGACATTCATTACGTGTCCTCAAAAACAGTTCAGTGATCTACACATGCAAAAATATATCTTATATATCTTATTTTACATGCAACAGAACCGATGAGAAAGCTGAGGAGAGCTGCACAGGGGGCCCTAGGAGGGAGGGATGCGATTCCCCATAAATCCAGGCAAAAGCCTCTCTTCCAGTTTGACCCACACTGGGATGTAGTTACAGATTTATAATTTGATATTATATGAGAAATTAGATATTATATGAGAAAATCCATGAAAGCATCTTCCAGTGTCCTAAAAGCAGCCATGGAGGGAGAAATATAGACTGGGGCTGGAATGCAGGGGGAGGAGGGCGATTCTTGAACACCTGATTTACATCAACCCATCCCCCACCCCCGCTGGGGCAGGGACAGAGAGGTACCCCAAATTCTCCCCCCCCCCCACACACACACACTTAATAGCAGATCAAGCAGTTGAAATTTAAAATTGGGGATACGCTACAGGGAGCAGCACCCCACCCCGTCAGATACCAGAAGACTCAATCATAACTCTTCAGCATCAACTCCAGTTTGGGCTCCAGTAACACAGGGCAGCTTTTTAGGTTTCTTTTAGCAACTGATGGGTGTTTTGTGCAGATTTTCTCAAGGGAAGGGGAGAGGAGGGAAAAGGAAATAGTGACTATAAAAAGGCATGATTATTTCCTTAGGGAAGCAGCCACAAGAATGCTTTGTACCCCAACGCCCCAACTTTTCCTTTATGATTTGGCTGCAGACATTCCTCTCTGAAGCAGGTGATCAAAGTCCTCTATTGATTTAAGTAACATGGACAATCATCTGTATAATATTAATAGCTCTCATGTTCCACACAAGGGGCAGAAATTATGCAAGAACCTTAACCAGATACAGTACTTCGTTTGGAGAAAGTAGAAAAAGGAGGAGCCAATCAGAGCACAAGGTGCTTTGTTTTTTTAACCATCTGTGTTCCTAGATTACAGTGGAGAAGAGAACAGTGCTTGGATTACATAGGAATAATAATAATAATAATAATAATAATAATAATAATAATAATAATAATAATAAATAAAATTTTTTTTATTTATATCCCGCCCTCCCCAGCCGAAGCCGGGCTCAGGGCGGCTAACAACAATAAAACAGTACAAAAGTACAGCATAAACAACATTCTAAAATCATTCATTATAAAAATTAATTAATTCAAGCCACTGGCAGCCATTGGGCCAGAGCTCCGCGAAGATTGCCGAGGGAGGGAGTCAGGCTGTGCCCTGGCCAAAGGCCTGGTGGAACAGCTCTGTCTTGCAGGCCCTGCGGAAAGATGTCAAGTCCTGCAGGGCCCTGGTCTCTTGTGACAGAGTGTTCCACCAGATCGGAGCCACAGCCGAAAAAGCCCTGGCTCTCGTTGAGGCCAGCCTAACTTCTCTGTGGCCTGGGACCTTCAAGATGTTTTTATTTGAAGACCGTAAGTTTCTCTGTGGGGCATACCAGGAGAGGCGGTCCCGTAGGTACGAGGGTCCTAAGCCGTATAGGGCTTTAAAGGTTAAAACCAGCACCTTAAACCTGATCCTGTACTCCACTGGGAGCCAGTGCAGCTGGTATAGCACCGGGTGAATGTGATCTCGCAGCGAAGACATCGTAAGGAGTCTCGCTGCAGCATTCTGCACCCGCTGGAGTTTCTGGGTCAGTCTCAAGGGCAGCCCCACGTAGAGCGAGTTACAATAATCCAGTCTGGAGGTGACCGTCGCGTGGATCACAGTGGCTAGGTCAGGGCGAGAGAGGTAAGGAGCCAACTGCTTAGCTTGGCAGAGATGAAAAAATGCCGCCTTTGTTATAGCTGCAATCTGCGCCTCCATGGAAAGGGAGGTGTCGAAGATTACACCCAAACTCTTAACGGACAGTGCTGGCACTAATTGTGCCCCCGCAAGAGATGGGAGTTGCCCCCCCAATCCCATATCGCCCCGTCCCAGCCACAGCACCTCTGTCTTCGAAGGATTTAGCTTCAACCGGCTCCCACGTAACCATCCAGCCACAGCTTCCAAACATCTGGTCAGTGTGTCTGGGGCTGAGTCAGGATGGCCATCCATCAACAGATAGAGTTGGGTGTCATCGGCATACTGATGGCAACCCAGCCCAAAACTCCGAACAAGCTGGGCGAGGGGGCGCATAAAGATGTTGAAAAGCATCGGGGAGAGTATCGCACCCTGAGGTACTCCACACACCAAGGAGTGGCGCGATGACAATTCCCCCCCAAGCGCCACCCTCTGTCCCCGACCAGAGAGAAACGAGCGCAGCCATTGAAGGACTGTGCCCTGGATCCCCACGTCGGCAAGGCGGTGGTCCAGAAGTTCGTGATCGACCATGTCGAAAGCTGCTGACAGATCTAGAAGAATCAGCAGCCCCGACCCGCCTCGATCCAGCTGTCTACGAAGATCATCTGTTAGGACAACCAGAGCCGTTTCGGTCCCATGACCAGTGCGGAAGCCGGACTGGAATGGATCCAGAGCCGATGTTTCATCCAGAAACCCACCAAGCTGTTCAGCAACCGCTCTCTCAATCACCTTACCCAGGAACGGAAGATTCGAAACCGGGCGGTAATTGGATAGATCTAAAGGATCTAATGATGTTTTCTTTAAGAGCGGGCGCACCACTGCCTCCTTCAGTTCCCCTGGGAATGTCCCCGTGCCAAGGGACAAATTGATGATATCCCCCAGGAGGGCCCGCACCTCGTCTGGACACGCTCTAATCAGCCATGACGGGCACGGGTCGCAAGGACAGGTGGTGGGCTTTCCAGCTCGGAGGAGTCTGTCCACATCGGCTGGGGATATCCGGTCAAAGTGGTCCAATACTGGACCCGAGGACAGTTGAGGGGCCTCCAGTTCCTTTATTGTATCCAAATTGGCAGGGAGGTCAGGGTGGAGCGACAAGACCTTCTCCGCAAAAAAGCTCGCAAATGCCTCACAGCTGTGTGTCAAATTGTTATTTAAATTTGGCTGTCCCTCAAGGGATGTTAAAGACCTGATTATACTAAATAATTGCGCTGGGCGAGAGCTAGCGGATGCAATGGAGGCCGAGAAGTATGACTTCTTAGCAGCCTTCACCGCCATCTCGTAGGTTTTCATAAAAGCCCTATAAGATGTTCTTGAGGATCCGTCATGGGCACCCCGCCATACTCGCTCTAGCCGTCTGAGGTCCCGCTTCATTTTCCGGAGCTCCTCGGTAAACCAGGGAGCCCGGTTTCTGCGGGGTCGCAGAGGGTGCTTAGGTGCGATCTCATCGATGGCTGCCAGGAGCTGGGTATTCCAGCCCTCAACAAGCTCAGTCAATGAGTCACCAGGGGGAGCAAGGTCCCGCAAGGCTTGGCGGAATCTCTCAGGGTCCATCAGCCTCTGCGGGCGAGCCCAAATCGGCTCGCCACCTAAGCGGGGGGGGGGGGGGGAGTGTCAATCCTGGCTTTCAGAGCGTAGTGATCAGACCATGGCACCTTCATCGAAGGAGACATGATCACATCTATACCGACGCCAAAGATCAAATCCAGCGTGTGGCCTGCTTGATGTGTGGGGCCTGAAACAAACTGGGAGAGACCTAGTGTCGCCATGGAAGACACCAGGTCCAGAGCCTGTGAGGAGGGAGTGGCATCAGCATGGATGTTAAAGTCCCCCAATACCAATAGGTTAGGGAACTCCAAGGCCCAGCCGGCCACCGCCTCCAATAGGCCTGACAGGGTGGCTGCTGGTGCGCTAGGTGGCCGGTACACCAGCCAGACAGCCAAGCTCTCCTCGGAGCCCCACACTAGGCCAACACATTCAATGCCGGGGATCGATGGCGATGGTAGAGCCCTGAAAGGACAATCTTCCCGGATTAATAACGCCACCCCTCCCCCCGGCCCACAGTCCGCGACTGGTGGAGGACGGAGAAACCCGGGGGTGCCATCTCTCGTAAGGTAACTGTTGCCCCTTCGCACACCCAGGTCTCCGTCACACAAGCCAGGTCGACCCCCTGCGAGATAAAGAAATCTCGCAGGGTGGCGGTTTTATTGCCTATAGACCTGGCATTGCACAGCACCAGTGACGGAGGTGAGTAATCCTTGCTCACCCTACCCTTGTCCCTCGGGATGGGGCGCAGATTGGAAGGGGTACGAGCGTATCCATATCTCGATCCCCTTCGCCTATAACATCTGCCCCCACCGCCATACCTCCCTCGCCCCTCCACGGTAGCAATCCCAGGCCTCATAGTAGCCTCCATTGATGGCAATTAATGTTATTCTTTCGCAGCCTAAAACAATAAAACCTTAAAACAAAAAAAACAAAAACAAAAACAAAAACAACCCAGAAAACAATAAAACAATACAAATAAAAACTGCAAAAATTACAAATTCATCAAAATCTAACAAATTCCCAAGCCCACCCATATAACACCGGTCTTGAAAGACCTACGTTGGCTCCCAGTACGTTTCTGAGCACAATTCAAAGTGTTGGCGCTGACCTTTAAAGCCCTAAATGGCCTCAGCCCAGTAGACCTGAAGGAGTGTCTCCATCCCCATCGTTCTGCCCGGACACTGAGGTCCAGCTCCGAGGGCCTTCTGGTGGTTCCCTCATTGCGAGAAGCAAAGCTACAGGGAACCAGGCAGAGGGCCTTCTTGGTAGTGGCACCCGCCATGTGGAACACCCTCCCACCAGATGTCAAAGAGAACAACAACTACCAGACTTTTAGAAGACATCTGAAGGTGGCCCTGTTTAGGGAGGCTTTTAATGTTTGATGTAGTACAGTATTTTATTATTATTTTTTTTGGAAGCCGCCCAGAGTGGCTGGGGAAGCCCAGCCAGATGGGCGGGGTATAAATAATAAATTATTATTATTATTATTATTATTATTATTATTATTATTATTATTAGAGCAGATTAGAAAACTAGAAATTCAACAGGGGCATTTTTAAAAAGCATGTTGTTGTTTTTAAAAACAAAACAAAACAAGAAGTCACCTGTACTCTAGCTAAGTACCGTAGATTGTATTAGGTGACTGGGCGTATTAGACGACCCCCCAAATTAGCAGATGCAATTTGGGGATTTGTTTTATAAGCCCAGTCGCCCGGCGCAGAGCTGAGCCCGCTGCTCGCTGCTGCTGCTTCGGAGCCGCATACCTGGCATATAAGGCGACCCCCTTTTCCAGGGTTAAAAAGTCACCTTATACACCGGAATCTATGGTAAATACTGCACTCTTCTTGTTAAGACCAACCTTACAGAATCTGGTGTCCTCCAGATGTTATGAACTACAATTCCCATCAGACCCAATCAGGATGGTCAATGGCCAGGGATTATGGGATAATTTTTGTTTCTTCTTTTATTCACCCTTGTGTGTTGTGAGAGTTCACATTTCAGGGCGATGAGGCTCGCCGGCTGCTAGGGGGCACAGAGAGGAATGATTACAGGTATTCTTTGATTCTGCCTACTTCAGCAAAGGCTAGTTTACTCCTTCCTCCTACTCAGAATGATGTAGGACACAGACTGATTCCTCTGAGCTTGCCATTAATCATCTTTCTCCCAAAAGATGCTTCCAGCAAAACTGTAAGAAGTGGGAAGCGCCTGTCCCACTTCAGGACAAAGAGCATCCAGGAGCCTTAGCCAAAATCTGCAGTGACACTGGAAAACTTTCTGCAGTCAGGACTTCTCACTCTGCTACAAGCCATCTTTCTCTTATGGGCAGGGGGAGGCGAGAGACAGAGAGATAGACAGACAAGCTTGTTTTATAGGTAAAGTGGAAAGATATCAATCTCTGATCCAGAAAAAAATAGTTCTGGGTTACTACCACTGAACATCCCTAAGCATTGTTGTTGTTGTTTAGTCGTTTAGTCGTGTCCGACTCTTTGTGACCCCCTGGACCAGAGCACGCCAGGCCCTCCTGTCTTCAACTGCCTCCTGCAGTTTGGTCAGACTCATGCTGGTAGCTTCGAGAACACTCTCCAACCATCTCGTCCTCTGTCGTCCCCTTCTCCTTGCGCCCTCCATCTTTCCCAACACCAGGGTCTTTTCCAGAGAGTCTTCTCTTCTCATGAGGTGGCCAAAGTATTGGAGCCTCAGCTTCACAATCTGTCCTTCCAGTGAGCACTCAGGGCTGATTTCCTTAAGAATGGATACGTTTGATCTTCTTGCAGTCCATGGGACTCTCAAGAGTCTCCTCCAGTACCATAATTCAAAAGCACCAATTCTTTGGCGATCAGACTTCTTTATGGTCCAGCTCTCGCTTCCATACATTACTACCGGGAAAACCATGGCTTTAACTATACGGACCTTTGTTGGCAAGGTGATGTCTCTGCTTTTTAAGATGCTGTCTAGGTTTGCCATCACCTTTCTCCCAAGAAGCAGGCGTCTTTTAATTTCGTGGCTGCTGTCACCATCTGCAGTGATCATGGAGCCCAAGAAAGTAAAATCTCTCACTGCTTCAATTTCTTCCCCTTCTATTTGCCAGGAGGTGATGGGCCCAGTGGCCATGATCTTCGTTTTTTTGATGTTGAGCTTCAGACCATATTTTGCGCTCTCCTCTTTCACCCTCATTAAAAGGTTCTTTAATTCCTCCTCACTTTCTGCCATCAAGGTTGTGTCATCTGCATATCTGAGGTTGTTGATATTTCTTCCGGCAATCTTAATTCCTGCTTGGGATTCATCCAGCCCAGCCTTTTGCATGATGAATTCTGCATATAAGTTAAATAAGCAGGGAGACAATATACAGCCTTGTCGTACTCCTTTCCCAATTTTGAACCAATCAGTTGTTCCATATCCAGTTCTAACTGTAGCTTCTTGTCCCACGTAGAGATTTCTCAGGAGACAGATGAGGTGATCATAGTTTGCTGTGGTCGACACAGTCAAAGGCTTTTGCATAGTCAATGAAGCAGAAGTAGATGTCTTTCTGGAACTCTCTAGCTTTCTCCATAATCCAGCGCATGTTTGCAATTTGGTCTCTGGTTCCCCTGCCTCTTCTAAATCCAGCTTGCACTTCTGGGAGTTCTCGGTCCACATACTGCTTAAGCCTGCCTTGCAGAATTTTAAGCATAACCTTGCTAGCGTGTGAAATGAGTGCAATTGTGCGGTAGTTGGAGCATTCTTTGGCACTGCCCTTCTTTGGAATTGGGATGTAGACTGATCTTCTCCAATCCTCTGGCTACTGCTGAGTTTTCCAAATTTGCTGGCATACTGAGTGTAGCACCTTGACAGCATCATCTTTTAAAATTTTAAATAGTTCAGCTGGAATATCATCACTTCCATTGGCCTTGTTATTAGCAGTGCTTTCTAAGGCCCATTTGACTTCACTCTCCAGGATGTCTAGCTCAAGGTCAGCAACCACACTACCTGGGGTGTACGAGACATCCATATATTTCTGGTATAATTCCTCTGTGTATTCTTGCCACCTCTTCTTTATGTCTTTTGCTTCTGTTAGGTCCTTTCCACTTTTGTCATTTATTATGGTAATCTTTGTACGAAATGTTCCTTTCATATCTCCAATTTTCTTTCTGGTTTTCCCCATTCTATTGTTTCCCTCTATTTCTTTGCATTGCTCGTTTAAGAAGGCCTTCTTGTCTCTCCTTGCTACTTTTTGGAAATCTGCATTCAATTTCTTGTATCTTTCACTATCTCCCTCGCATTTTGCTTGCCTTCTCTCCCCCGCTATTTGTAAGGCCTCGTTGGACAGCCACTTTGCTTTCTTGCATTTCCTTTTCATTGGAATGGTTTTCGTTGCTGCCTCCTGTACAATGTTACGAGCCTCCATCCATAGTTCTTCAGGCACTCTGTCCACCAAATCTAAATCCTTAAACCTGTTCCTCACTTCCACTGTGTATTCATAAGGGATTTGACTTAGATTGTATCTTACCGGCCCAGTGGTTTTTCCTACTTTCTTCAGTTTAAGCTTGAATTTTGCTATAAGAAGCTGATGATCTGAGCCACAGTCAGCTCCAGGTCTTGTTTTTGCTGACCGTATAGAGCTTCTCCATCTTTGGCTGCAGAGAATATAATCAATCTGATTTTGATGCTGCCCATCTGGTGATGTCCATGTGTAGAGTCGTCTCTTGTGTTGTTGGAAAAGAGTGTTTGTGATGACCAGCTTGTTCTCTTGGCAGAACTCTATTAGCCTTTGCCCTACTTCGTTTTGAACTCCAGGGCCAAACTTGCCAGTTGTTCCTTTTATCTCTTGACTCCCTACTTTAGCATTCCAATCCCCTATAATGAGAAGAACATCCTTCTTTGGTGTCATTTCTATAAGGTGTTGTAAGTCTTCATAGAATTGGTCAATTTCAGTTTCTTCAGCACCAGTGGTTGGTGCATAAACTTGGATTACTGTGATGTTAAAAGGTCTGCCTTGGATTCGTATCGAGATCATTCTATCATTTTTGAGATTGCATCCCAGTACAGCTTTCGCCACTCTTTTGTTGACTATGAGGGCCACTCCATTTCTTTTACGGGATTCTTGCCCACAGTAGTAGATAAGATGGTCATCTGAACTGAATTCGCCCATTCCCGTCCATTTTAGTTCACTGATGCCCAGGATGTCAATATTTATTCTTGCCATCTCATTTTTGACCACATCCAATTTACCAAGGTTCATGGTTCTTACATTCCAGGTTCCTATGCAATATTTTTCTTTACAGCATTGGACTTTCCTTTCGCTCCCAGGCATATCCGCAACTGAGCGTCCTTTCGGCTTTGGCCCAGCCGCTTCATCAGCTCTGAATCTACTTGTACTTGTCCTCCGCTCTTCCTCAGTAGCATGTTGGACGCCTTCCAACCTGAGGGGCCCATCTTCCAGCGTCATAACTTTCATATGCCTATTGTCTTTGTCCATGGAGTTTTCTTGGCAGGGATACTGGAGTAGCTTGCCGGTTCCTGCTCCAGGTGGATCACATTTGGTCAAAACTCTCCACTATGACCTGTCCATCTTGGGTGGCCCTGCACGGAATAGCTCATAGCTTCTCTGAGTTATTCAAGCCCCTTCGCCACGGCAAGGCAGTGATCCATGAAGGGGCCCTAAAGCTTTAGTCTCTCCTTAACCTCCCATTTTAATGATTCTCACACCTAAAGGAAGTAACGAAGGCCCAGGTGGGACCACTTACTTAATTGCACAGCTCTCTGCTGTCTTTGTCTGCCCTCCACCCCTGCTGAGCAAAGCAAGAGTCCCCAGATGACAAGAGGGTGACAACGGAGCGTGCCCCTCTTCACTGCCAGTATTACATAGACATTCAAACCAGGTTCATCCAACCCATCTTATATAAGTTCCCTGGGCGTTCAGAACAACACAACATCGCCCTGTTACTACAGGCCGAAAGCCCAGAAGTCACATATTCAGTCATCAGATTTTGCGTTGCCATGATAGATATTCGTCGAAGGATGGTCTATGCTACAATTCAGTCCTAAATTGAAGGCTCATATTGTTAGATCCGCACTTCTGAAGCCCCACCCCATAGAGCTGTTTTAACTGGTCTTTTAAAATGTTCTTATCAGTTTTGATCCATCCTTTATTTATGCTTAATTAAGTATTCTATGTATATGCTTTAAGCTATGTTTGGTTCTTGCTCCCATTTATTTAATAATTATTCGCTTAGACTCATATTGCTATGCTATTTATTTAGATGCTTTGCTTATGCTGGTCTGTGACCGTAATAAAGTAAATTAATTCGTTCATTCAAGAGGGTGATGGAAGGGTGGTAAGTGTTAGAGGCGTGCTTCTTAGCGACAGTAGGAGAAAAAGGTTTGCTCTGCAAGGGAGGAGCCCCACCTGCTTAGGGGCAAATGCAGGTTCAGGGAATGCTTCTGGACCACAATTCCCCAGGTCCCTAACTATTGGCCATGCTGACGGAGGCGGATGGAAACTGGACTCCAGCAACATCGTCAGAGCACATGGGCTACCTTGGTGGCACAGGAATGGGGTCAAGTATGGTAGGCTAAGGAATTTGGCATGTGGGCGGGGCCGCATTGGTGCTGGAAGGAAATGGACATGAAGCAGAAATGAAGGTTAAAAATGGCCAAGTTGGATTTGTAAAAAAACATTAAACTATTACGGTATAAGCCACCACAACAGAAAAAGAGCAATAAGAAAAACAACCAGCAGAATTTAAAACCAACCAGCCAACCAACCAACCAACCTATAAAGCAACATCAAAGCAATTTGCAGAGGATTCCAAAGGCTGGGGAAATTAGAAGGTCTCCATTTAGACATACATAGAATGCATTATAGTAGTCTAATCGGAGGCAGGGCTGCAACTGGCACAGAAGGCTAAGGTGGAAGAAGGCACTCCATGCCACACAGGCAGCCTGTGCCTCCACTGAATGGAAACTTGCTCCTTCGCAGAGAGTGCAACCTCATTCAACACAGTCACCACCACTAACCTGGTAGATGAACTACCCATCCAAGAGGGCTGCCGTATTGTCTGGACTGAGCTTCAGTATTGGCTCTCAACCAATCCATTTTTACCCCCCATCAATCTTAACAGGCCTGGAGGGAACTGCAAAATATTAAGAAGTAGTACACCCTTTCAGTTGGGTGGACCTAACTAGCTACAATAACATGATCAAACTAGGCTGAATTGAGGCAGACCAATAAACTATATTAATCTGGGGAAGAAGGTACTAAAGAAAATAGAGTCCGCCATGTGTCTGATTTACAGCATGTATAGTTATCTTTCCCTTACATTTGGCAGTAAAATAATAAATCCAGTGTGCGCTTTTGTTCCTTTAAGAAAAAATGTTGAAGAAAGGCATGACGCCCCTGAAGCCTTTTTTAAATCTAAAATTAATTCCTCTCCTCCTCGGCCTCTTGGATTGAACTTGTTTAGATATTTACCAACTGCCTTTCAAGTGCTCAAAGCAGTGAACAAGATATAAAAGAAAGCTATCAATACAGAACTGTAAAATTATAGAACTACACGAGCAACAGAAAACCAACCAAAGGCCATTGTTCAGCCCAGACACTGAGATCCAGCTCTGAGGGCCTTCTGGCTGTTCCCTCAATGCAAGAAGTGAAACTATAGGGAACCAGGCAAAGGGTAGTCTTCTCGGTAGTCGCATCTGCCCTGTGGAACACCCTCCCATCAAGGAAATAAACAGCTATCTGAGTTTTAGACTTTTAGAAGACAGACCTGTATTGAGAAGTTGTTAGTGTTTGCTGTCTTAAAAAGGTAAAGGTAAAGGAATCCTGACAGTTAAGTTCAGTCGCGAACGACTCTGGGGTTGCAGTGATCATCTTGCTTAAAAGGTTGAGGGAGCTGGCGTTTATCCGCTTCCGTAGACAGTTTTTCCAGGTCATGTGGCCAGCATGACTAAGCCGCTTCTGGTGAAACCAGAGCAGCACACAGAAACCGCTTCTGGCGCAACAGAACACCGTGACAGAAACCAGAGCGCACAGAACGCCATTTTCCTTCCTGCTGCAGTGGTACCTATTTATCTACTTGCACTTTGACGTGTTTTTGAACTGCTAGGTTGGACCGAGCAACGGGAGCTCACCCCGTTGCGGGGATTCGAACCGCTGACCTTCAGATCGGCAAGCCCTAGGCTCAGTGGTTTAGAACACAGCGCCACCCACATCCCTGTTTGCTGTCTTACTGTGTTTTAATTTGCTGGAAGCCGCCCAGAGTGGCTGGGGCAACCCAGTAAGATGGGCAGAATGATGATGATGATGATGGATGCAGCCCCTTCTAAACCCAAGCAAGAATTTTTTTTTTTTTTTCATTTTAACAGGCAGAAGACTTCGAAATTCAGCAGCCACTGCCATATAGGTCCCTTACTTTTTGCAAGGGAAGGAGAGTAAACAATGACATCTAACCAGAACACATTGGCACCTGCAATTTGAAGAGCCCAAGATTCATTCAACTCATAACTTGACCACAGGTGCACAAAACTTCAGGCCTGTGAACTGGATGTGTGTTGAAGCATTGACAAGACCTCTGGTGAACTAAGCCTAGGTTGACCAAAGGACAGTGGGAATGTGATTAGAGCCACAGATTTTAGTGGTCAGTAGGGATAAACAAGAACTCTCTGATGAGACTACTCATTTTTAATTAATTAAATCACATCTCAAATACCTGTTACTTGCACCTCCCATTGCCCAAGTCACTGTTTTCATCATTTGAGAGTATCAACCACCTATTTGGAAACCAAGGCAATAAGGCTCAAACTTCAGGTTCTCCAGATTACTTCCCACCTTACAGTTTTAGTGGGCTCTCAAACATTTAGTCTGAGAACTACAGTTAACCCCAAGAACTGTGGTGTGTGGTTTTTCAGCGCAAGTGTCCCCCAGATAAAGCCATGCCTCTGCTTCATGAGGTACAGGGTTCACTTTGTGTAATCTAGTGTGTGCCTGCTAAAGTAACACTTTCAAAAGGGGGGAAAAAATTCCCCCTGAACGCTGGTGCCCAGTTTGCTCTGCTTTGAGCCTCTGGGACCTCACATTCCACTACTCAGCTACAGTCCATCCGCCAAAGAGAGAAACTAGGTAAGTGAAGCAAGTGTATGGAGACTCCTAGCAGCAGTGATGTCAAAGTCTGGCTGACACTCGCCACATAAGAGAAACAGACACACACACGAGAAATATGCTTATCCAAATAAAAGTGTTTAGACTGAGACAACAGGTGCTTCAAACCAGAGCAGTACAAAGAAATGATGCCAGATTTATTGCCATGCTCTGCAGCTGCTCATAGATGTAAAGCAAGAGCATTGTCATTCCGCACATGCACACCCAAACACACCACCCGCACAGAGAGGGAGGAACAACAACTCGAAAAGGTTCTTTTACAAACTCTATAAAACTCACTGATGGCTGGGAAGGCGCAGAGTCCACGTGCCCGTAGGTGAAAGGGCACAGGCAGTGACAACACAGAAAGGGGAGAACTGTGAAAAGAAGGAAAACCAAGAAGGAAGAGGCAGAGAGGGAGAAGGAGAAGAAGAAAAAGAAAGCCCTTGCAGGGCCAAAAACACGGTAAGAGGAGTAAGCAATTTACAAATTGCTTGCTGAGTTGAGAGATGATCCATTCATATGTCTTTGATATACAGCACCTACAATGAAAGTCAAGGGAGGTTCAACTATCAGGAGCAAGTGGGTTTTCTGCCCTTATCTTTTGTTTGCACAGGCAATGCTGGGAAACGCAGATCCCTCCCTGACAATGAAAAGGGGAGGGACCTGGTACAAAAGCTGCCATGAGGATGTGCCTGAAAAGGAACCGATGCAGCTAATATTCTCTTCTGCACGGTCTCTTCACCACATGCCCTGGTCAGCACTTTATACAGAGGAGAATGTTTCGTTGACCTCCTGAACAAGTGATTGGCATTCTCCACCTCCGCCTATGAGGGACACAGGAGCAGAATCAACACTTCTGTGTGAGTACAAAAATATACTTACATTACTATATACATATTTTACTTCTAGGGACACTGAAAGGTCTGCATATTTCAGCAGCATGTAAAATGTGACCTTCGTGGATCCTTTCATTTCTCAGTGAAGTGGGGTTTTCGTTTGTTTTTTAAAGGGAGGAGGGTGGGGAGAGCCAAGATGGGATACAATCCAGACATTTTTACATACAGGCTTCTTGTCTGCACATCTTCTAAGCTTTGTGGCCAAACTGATCGGAGCTGATGTCCTCAGGAGTCTTGTGGTTCCCCTCTTTAATATATAAAGCATGCTTTGCTTTAAGTCAAGATTGTGGCTCAAGCTTGTGAAGTTGGGCTGGCAGTTATTATGATTCAGCAAAGTGTAGCCCTTTCTGTGATGCAACTGCAGAGGTAACTGCACACAGTCCAGCCGAAATGCAAACACCGTAGTCTTTATTTGGAAAGAACTTTGGAATGCCAGAACCATTTGGGTAACAAAAGTTCTGGAATGCTCATCTGTATCTGGCTGCTTACAGAGTGCAAGAAGAATTTTGACGACACCATCTCACTCCCTTGTGTGCTCATCAGTAGAAATGCATTCAGTGAAAACTGGGGGAAGAGTGGGAGGTGTACTTTTTATACCTTCTGGGCCGAGGTCTTTTAACTACCGATAGTTTTTCTAACACTGAACATAGTTCTATTTTTGAAAGGAGCAGGTTGCAGAGGGCCAGTTGTATGCATGGACTTATTCAGGTTCCCTGAAACAATCGTATTTCTGTGATTTTAGCTTTCTAGAACTTAGAAGCTTGCTTTTTTACTTTCCGCAACATAGCAACAAGATGGTTCAGCTAAAAAAACAGTTTCGCTGCTTTACCAAGGGTTAGGAAGAAGAGAGTTGTTTCCTTATAATCAGGGTAGGACACCTCTGAGCCCACAGGCCAGTTTCCCCAAACCACCCTATTTAGGTCACTGGTTTCTCTGCTGCTGCCGCCGGGCCCAGTGCTCCTCATGGGGTCCCTGCTGCTCGCGTGTGGCTGGCAGGGACGTCGGGGCTCGCTCAGCTGGGGGAGGGGAGCCCTCCCACTGCCCGGCTGAGTCTTGCAAAAGAGCCCCAGGTCCCTGCTGATCATGTGGGGCTCGCTCAGCTGGGGGCAGGAGACCCGCAAGGCACTGGGGTGAAAGCGCCTCAGCTGCCGTGGTGAGAGCTGAGTCAGTTTCACCCCATGCTCACCGACTGATGTTTGGGTGGTGATACATTGCAATGTTGAAAACCCAACAAAGCCCAATCCTAAGTCAAATAGAAAGAAATAATTTCTCAGGAAAAATTAATCTAATTGGGAGAATAAAGACATCAAGTTGGAGATCCAGCAGATATTTATTAATACTCCTTTATTTATACTCCTGGAAAGTGTGTATAAAATTTCATGTGACAAGACAAAGGAAAATCATTTCGAAATGCGAGCCATTTCAAAAGAGAAAGAAATACCCTCTCAAATGTGGTCTCTACCTTTTCCACACACAAAATTGATGAAATGTCAAATTGTAGCTCCTGATTAATTATTTGACAGACTTAGCTTCCTTCTGGAAATGCAGTATACAGACCTCAGGAGGTGGTGGACTTTCCTTCCATGGAGGTTTTTAAGCAGAGGTTGGGTGGCCACCTGTCCTGGATGCTTTAGCTGAGATTCCTGCATTGCAGGGGGTTGGACTAGATGAGCCTTGGGGGTCCCTTCCAACTCTACGATTCCATGATTCTATGACTAAGGGCTAAGTAAACATTAAAGCAAGGATGGATCCTTGTGTTTCCACCATGTGTTGGTGGAAAGGCAGCTGTGTTTGGAGAAGCGGGGAGGTGACAAACACGACATCTGGGCCTGCAACTCGCTTCAGGGAGAACATTTTTAACTGCATTTTCAGCCACCCCAAATTCCTTCTATCGTCACACAAGAGATGCAGTTGATATGCAGTGAAGACAGAAGTGGGTGCTGTTGCATATGAAGTGGCTTTAGATAAGACCACTTTCCATGGCACTCCGGCTCCATAGAGTCGTTCCCTCCCAGTTCTGCAGTGCTTGGTCATATTGGGCAGGAAGAACAACCACAGTCACAGTCACTGCTTTGAGATTTCCAGCTCACACTTGTCAAGGAAGATACAAAATGAAATCCCTAGGGACCCTGAAAGCTCTCTTCCATCAGGTCAGACTGCACTATTATTGCCTTCTCTGACTAGCAGTAGCTCTTTGCAGAGCTGGACAAAAATCTGCCCCATCATCAACTACCTGGTCCTTTTGAAACTGGGAGATACAGGGATCGAACCTAGAATTGTGTGCAAAGCACATGATGCACCACTGAGCTATAATCCCTGCTTGACAAACCATCCTGGGATAAATATTGGGAGGGAATGTGTGTAAATTCCTGAAATTTAAATACACACACACACACACACACACACACACACACACACACACTTGCAGACAATGACAGTCTTAAGACCTTTCAAGGCATCCAAGATTGATCCTTAAGAGGATGACTTTGCCAAGCCTGACACATCAAGACCCGTTCAAATTCAGATCTGAAATTTGCAGTTAGGATAGCAAATTCACACCATTCTGAGAGTGCCAAAGAAGTGGAAACTCGATTCCTTTTATCTCTTTTCCATGACTCTGCCACAAAAGTCACAAGGCATGCATTTGGAGGTCACATGGCTTGCCGCACATGGCAGAACACTGCTTTGCTCCTGCTGGCTCACACTGGGAGGAAACAAGGAATGATTCCTAGGCTTAGCATTACATCCAAAGCGGGGGTTTCACTCCCAACAAACCAAGATTGGTAGCCAAGAAGCTGCAGTCTGTTTAACCGAAGAAGAAACAAGCAAACCATGTCCCTGGGTTCAGATACAACACAATGCCAGAGACTGCAGTTTGCTTCCCCTGCATACTAGTGGGGGGAGGGGGGCTCAACAACTTTGCTGAAGCCTCCCCCAAAGTAGATCAACAACTTTTGATCTTCCTCCCCCAGAAAAGCTCAACAACTTTGGTCTATCCAATGGGTAGATCACTGCCAGGGTTTTTATAGTGAGAGTAGATCACAGTCTCTGGGAAGTTGGACATCCCTGCTTTAAGCAATTAACAGTGTGATTTGCAAACTTGGCTAGCACAGTCCAAAGGGTGCTTCAGATACCAGAAGAGTGAACCAGAATTCCAGAAAATGACCCAAGATTATTATTATTTTAAATGAAGCCCACTATTACTGGCCCCAGTAGACCCAACTCCATTAAGACGCATAGATTACCATACCTTTGCACCATAGTGGTGACCTTGGCTTCAGGCATCTCACCTAATGCTGCAGAAAGATTCCATTAGTCATAGGATACATCCACCATCACTAAAGTGGAACACCTTTGAAGCCCATTGTGCCGCTGCGAAGTTGTGCTGCCCTTTTCATTTAATAGATGAGTAGATTTCCAGAGATAAACAAAGCTCCATTCACATCTGGAAGCACAGCAGAAAATGTCATTAGGAAAGCAGACATTGTGCATCTTTTCAATGAAAAGTGCCCCTGGAAGTTAGGGGAGCACAGCAAGTATTTCAGTCTTATTTAGTCTCCCTAAAAGCTGGATAGAAAACTTGAAGTCAAGTTCCAGCACAGCCACGTGTACTTTTCACCCTGGAGAAAATAATGTTTTACAGAGGTTCTTGACCAATTCTGTCCCCAAATACTGGTATTTCAATATTTAATTTTAAAAGAATTTCCAGATAAAGCTCTCACAGTTGGAAGATTTAGACTAAGAGAGAAGGGAGGGGTAGGCTTTAAAAGTGGGAAAGTATGAGCCAGTATAGTAACCCATGCAACTGTTCTCATCCATTCCAGAAGCCTTGCCTCCTCCGCAAGAAAGCGCCCTCTCCATGCTGTCCACAGAGACCTAACCCTCACATCCCAACCAACCCTAACATCTCTTCAAGCATTGCTCCCCAGCTCTTAAGTTCTCTGCTCCTGGATAAGCTGTTGGAGAGCAGAGCATCCAAATCCAGCAGCCTCCAAACCCTTCAACAGCCACCTTCGGGCACAGACCCACTACTAGGCAGCTGTCAGTGAGAGACACTCCTTGCCAGAAGAGAGAAAAGCATTTCACAGGGATACCCCTGAAGTGGCAAAAGGGTGCTTAGATGTCTTCCATTACAGAGCCCATGTTATAGATACCATTCATATCCGAACAGAACTAGGAAAAATACATCCCCGGATTAATCTAGAAGGTATAGGAGGAAATAGAGCTGGAAAACCATTTTTAAAAAATAAAATAAAAAGCTCAGAGTAAAGCTTGTGTTGTCATATAGTTCAGACATTTCGGTGCTGTCTTATCACTGCGTTTCTTTTTAGGTGGGGAGGGGTTATCTAAACAATAAAAGGTTGAAAGCAAATGGGAAGAAAACCAACCAATTTCATCAGATGTGACCACACACTCAACCACCTGATGCCATCCATTAGAAACTACACTAGGCTAATTAGATACAACACACACACGGGGGAGGGCTGGGAAACCAGTAAAGAGAGGTGCCTTGGAACCAAACCAAAAGTAGTAACAGTGATAACCCAAACAGTTGAACATTAGTTGTAAGGGTGGGTGTTATCTCCAACCTTTTCATTCTGAGAACATGTTCTCTTGCTGGTTTGACTTCTTTTGTGTCGTTTTAATGCACTGGCCATATTTTATCTAGCCACTTTTTCAAATGGGGTGGGGGGTGGGAATCGCCTCAGTCTTTCAGTATTGAGCAATGTAAATCCTGGCTGTCACGAAAAGAGTTGCAATTGCTTCTAGGCGCAGCAGCAGCAGCAGCAGCAGCAGCAGCAGCAGCAGCAGCAGCAGCAGAGCTTCAATGGCCTTGACTTCTCCTGCTCCTGCCACCTCCACTGCCTCACGCTCGGCTCTGGGCTTGGCCTCCTCGGGAGCTCTTTGGACTCCCAAAAAAATATTGGGGGCCCCAAAAGGGCTGAACCCCAAGGAGATGGTGCCCCTGTACCACTGACAGATTGCCTTGGAAGAAATATGTTTTCAGACTACAGCTCATCAAAGATCTAGGAATGTTATTAGACATCCAAGCTCATTCCACATGCTGGATATTAGAACTTTGTTTTATCAAGTCTGTCTCCCATTTCGTCTTATATGTGGGCTGTGTATAAGTAAATTTAACTTCAGAAAGAATTGCGTAAACATTAGTTATTAATTTTGTTGGGTTGGTTTTCAGTCAAGAGTTTCAAATGCTGCTAATCTACAGTCTTCCATATTTGTTTATTAGTTGTTCTGCCACATGTCTGAGCTAGAAAATCTTTGACTGAGAATTTATACATAGCAATTTCTACATGGCAAGCAGTGTTTGAAATCAGACAGGCATATTTTGCACCTGGCTATCGGCCACCTGCAACCAAGTGTAGACATCTGGGCGCTAGGATGACGCCTGACATCTCCGCCATCTGGAGGTGCATGCCTGCGGATCACTGGATCTTGAATGTTTTCACATACCAATACCACATCCTGTAGGAATAGGCTATATATATATATAAAATCTTTAAGTTCTCAAGGTTCTTAACCTAGCTCAAAGTTGTCATCTGAACTAGCCAGACGTTTAACTGATAATCAATCACAAACAGCCCATCATTTGAAAAATAAGACTTTAGAGCTACAAAAATGGCAACTAGACCTTCTGTTTTGGTGACTGTAAGACTGCAAGACTGTAAGGTGTGCTCTATATATGACTTTCTAACAGTGTTAGGCATGCTCCGCTGATGCGTACAGGGATCTGAAGCAGAACTCCTGGGCAAAACAAGGATTGCCTGTATTTATACATTTGAGGACAACTGTCATTGAATGTCCACTAACTGAATTTACTTTGGCTCATTTCAGACAGCAAACATCAGTTTTCCAATACAATATATCAATGACCTAAAACAAACTTTGAGGTTTTGTGTTTCTACCTTAACAGCATTTGTTTCCATTTTTAAACAGGCCACTGTTCTCTGACATCAAATTCAGGGAACTATGGTTTCTCTAAATGGTAAATGAGAATAAGACAGGTGCTGAAGCTATAGTTTGATGCTGGCATGTTCTCTCACCACCCATTGTTCCCGGGGTTCAGATGACACAGGGATTGTGCCTTGCAGAGAGATCTGAATTGTCAATAAACTGGTTGAGTATAAGCCCTGCACAGGGGGCCACTAGGGGCGCATTGGAAGATGGCCGACAATACCATCTCTCCGACCCACACGGGGTAATTAAGAGGCTGTTATGGAAGTAGGCAGCCTCCCTTGTTGCCCCAAGGAAATGGGGAACACTGTCCTTGCCTGCTGTGCCCATAAATCACCCCCTAATTCGAAAGAAGGGGGTGAGGGCCCTAGGCAGAATGCCCCCGTGTGGACCTCGGCTCTCCTGGACGCTGTCTCTGATCGCACACTAGCTGCAGCAATTTGGAATAATTAATTACAAAAGAAGCAAATGCACATATTTCAAGTGAAGAAGAGGAGTGAAGTCTGCTAATTTAAGTGACCTCTGCGAAAGAAGACAACGGGTTGGAGCAACAGGAATATTTTACGATGAAGATACACCAAAGGCTGGGTATATCGGCAACGGGACTGAATGGGGGCGGGAACCTTTTTTACTTTCCTTCTATGTGATTTACCAAGAACCCCTCCTCATTAGAACCATCGGTTTAACTGACCCAAGCAGGATGATTAAGGTCTGTGTGGAGATAAACTTTAACCAAAAGTATGCTTTATGGAGATCGAGAAGCAATAAGAGCTTTTGGAATGGCGCAGCAATTAATTCAGAGTCACCATCTTGCCAAAGGATTTATAGCCGGGAGGAGGAACGGACTTGTTTTCAGACTGCATTCCTGGTGAATCTCCTCAGAGGTTTGAGAAAGGAGGCAGATTGGTGAAGATTAATGACGCTAAGACTGTTTTGGTATGGAAGTGATGTTATATGGAAAACGTCTGGAAATGGCTACTGGATAAAAAAAAAAAATCCACGCAGGATTACAAACTGTTTTAATCAGCTTGTGGAGACTATCAGAGGTCACAAAGAGAAAGGAAAAATATGTGAAAATAACAACAAGAGATGTGGAAAAACAATAAGAAAGGACTGGATAGTACTGTGAACATCATATGGTTAGATTTGTGGACATTAAAACAGCAGCAAGAAGCAAGAAGTTGATTGGATCCCCTTCGGAACTTGAAATATGGGTACCCCCAACAAAAAATTAAAATTCGGCTGTGTAATTTGGAATTTATGTAATTTGGTTTGATTTGATGTGATTGGTCGTTTAGTATAAGCCCTGCACAGTCTGACAATTAGCTGGAATTGGCTGCACTAGAATGTTCCCAGTGGAGCCAAGGGGGCTGGACAAAGTGGTGGCCTCTGAGTGCTTCCTCCAGCACTTTGGACATAAACTGCTTCCCCTTGAAAGGAAAAAAAAGTTTCATTTTTCAATCAAGCAGTTTGTAGTCAAAGCATTTCCTTCAGCACTTTGAATGCAAGCTGCTTTTCGTAGAAAGAAAAAGATAACCTGTACACAGGAGTACAAATCTAGATCTGAATTACTACAGATAGGGGATCTGAACACAAAATTTGAAAACTGCACAAAGGCCTGTCCAAAGGCAATAATTAATGCTCCTATTTTATAGGCCGGGAAGACTGAAGCTGAAAGATAAATGATTATCACAACACCAGCCCAGGGCAGATAACATCCTTTTTTCACTCAAACTTGTTGACTATTGGGAGCAAGAAAACTTTACCAATATGCGGCAAGTCACCCAGAGTCATCTGCAGTTAGATCCCAACTTGCTCTTCTATTTTACAAGCAGACAAAAGGTGTTAAAGCACACACATGTGAAAAATGAAAGCATTCTTACTGTGACATTTGAAGTTCCTCATGTGCAACTTGGAACTGTAAGCTGGTATACTCTACCAAAAGACTGCCTGGCATACAAAAGCACTACAGGATTCAAGTCACACACAGCCTATAAATTACCCATGTTTGCCTTCACAGAGTCACACACATATAAACTACTTTTAAAGACCAGTGACATGATGCTACTCTGGAAAAAATTCCAAAGCTGTATAGAGTGTAATTTTTGAGTTATGACCAGGCTTAAGCATTCTCCCCACTGGCACAACGGGGACGTCAAATCCAATAATAGGAAGCAAAAGCTTTGCATTAAAAACCACTCTCCTCAAAATAAAATTTGATGGAACCTAGAGATAGCATCTGCCATTAATACTATGGGCATACTTCCAGAAAGGATGCATTTAATCTGTATGAATTTGTAGCTCAAAATGTATATTTTAAATACCACCTGCATAATAGCACAAGGTCACCCTATTAATATGAAGTGCAGCAATCTTCTCCCAGATGCAAGGTGCTCTGCTGTTTAGTTCCTGATGACAAATATTCCTGATGTTTTAAGACTGTGCGTTTCCAAAAAGCTACAGTTACTTCATCCTGGAGTCCCATAGGGTACAGCATTTGCTAGCCTGGACCAAGTAATCAATCAAATGTGGTATTCATCTTTTGCCTTGTGCTTTGGACAATCTTAGTTGCTTAAACTGGAGATGCAATCCTCCTCTGCTGGCCTTAGGGGTTACCTTACGCCCTGAAAAAGGAGGTCTTGCTGCCCTTGTCACGCAGTATAGCGAGGGTGGACTGGCACATTACATGCCTGTGTCAGTGCTAATGGCTTTCACTCAGAAGGGGGAGAGGGAGAGAGATGACAAAACAGAGACACAGGACTCAGCTATACAGCTGCAAATAAAGCGTTTTAAGTGTGCTGTAAAGTGTAATATACAAACGTGACACTAGATGGCAATGGTGAACTATGGCAAATCCAATATGTTTTTCAAAACATTTTTTTAAAAAAGCATTTTCACAGCGTTTTTTTATGTGTGTGTAGATTCCACCACAGTTTGCTTTCAGAGTGGCAACTGGAAAGGATGGAATGCTAAAGCCTAGCTCCTCCTGCTTCTCCGTCTGATCTGTGGGATAGCCATCACTAGCTCCCAGCAGGTTTCCAGTAGAAACCCAGACCACACAGGCTCCTTCCCTCCCAAGCCCTCCATCAGCAATTCCTGTTTTTAAAATTGAATTTATTAATTTTTCACAAAGAAAAAAACACTAACATAAACCATAAATTACTTTATCAATTGACTTCCCGTCCTCCCCTTCCATTGTTTCCATATTTACCCTTAAATGCTGCATATTCCGCCTATACTATTCAATACATTCAATTTAACCTATTTCTCTTAATTCACGCAGTTGCTCATATTTCATTCAAATGCTTGCATTTTCATCTCACTATAGTAGTTTTTGTAATAATCAATAAAAAGTTTCCAGTCCTCAAGGAATTTTTCATCATTTTGATCTCTAATCTCTGCTGTTAATCGCGCCAGTTCCGCATACTGCACCATCACTTTCAAAAGCCATTCTTCCTTTGTTGGAACCTCTCCTTCTTTCAATCTATGAGCATACAGTACTCATAACTGCTGTCGTTTGATACATAAATAAGTTAACCAACTCTTTTGGTACATCATTATCTATAATGTCTAAAATAAACACTTTGGATTTCTTGGGAATCATCAATTTAAACATAGTTTTAATCCCATTATATATCATTTCCCAATAGTCCTTAGCTTTTTTTGCAAGTCCACCACATATGAAAAAATGTTCCTTCTGTCATTTTGCTGTTCCAACACATACCTGACTTAGTTTTATATATTTTGGCTAGCTTATTTGGTGTATAGTTTCTTAAATAGTTCATTAACCTGGTAATATTGAAGCCAATTTTGTATCCAGTCCTTAACATCCTCTAACTTTTTAAGCTTCAAAGAGGAATTCACATAAATTAATACATCTCTATAGGTTTCCCATTTCATTTCCATGTTTCTTTTCTTTTGTGAACTTGCTTCAGTAGGGAATAATCACAAAGGTGTTCTTTCAAGCAAATTCTTATATCTCATCTATACACCATACAAACCTTTCCTTACAACATGATTCAGAAACCATTTTTGGACTTTTGTTTTATCATACTATAAATATGCGAGACATCCAAATCTTCTGTCATATCCTTTATCCTTCCAGATCAAATAGTCTAGCATATGGCAATGAATTCCATTCTTTTAATCAACACAAAGGATGCTCCAAAATATAGTCTTAAATCTGGCAGTGTGAATGCACCTCTTTCTTTAATATCTGCTAATATTTTATACTTAATTCTGGGCTTCTTCCCTTGCCAGATAAACCTTGAGAGATACTTTTGCCATTGTTTGAAGAATCCTGTATTGCTTATTATCGGAATTGTCTGAAACAGAAACAACATTTTAGGCAAAACTTTCATATCAATTGCAGATTCAGGTAGATAGCCGTGTTGGTCTGACGTAATTGAAATATATAAAAAAATAAACAAATTGTCCAGTAGCACCTTAGAGACCAACTAAGTTTGTTCTGGGTATAAGCTTTCGTGTGCATGCACACTTCTTCAGATATTAATTGCAGAGAGTCTTGCTAGCAGTGAGAGTTTCATTCTTCCCCATCTTTCAAAATCTTTTTTTACTCTAACGTTATCAAATGCAGAGAGACCAGTTCCACCTGCCTCCTCATCGCCATGGAAAGTCAACATGTGCAGTTTTAACGTGTACTGGAACATATGCTTTTTCAGAGCATGCGTTCCTGCGCTACTTTCTGACTAAAACATAACCTGAGATAAAAAGTTACACAGTTAATACCACTAGACATAGGCAGCAACAGCAGTTAAAAACGAAAATCAAAAATCAATCATCAACAAAACAGCAGTCAGTTAAAGCTACCTAACATGTGTCCTAAATGCCAGCAGACATAAATGTGTTCAGAGACAGCTTTCCAGTCTTAGGGCAACACCACCAAAAAGATCCTTTGTCTAGATATCAGCAATCTTATCTCTGAAGGGGAAGGAAACACTTCTGAAGCAGTAAAGAACAAGAAGGTTCAAAGCTGCCCAGAGTGGCTGGGGCAACCCAGTCAGATCGGCTGAATACAAATAATAAAATTATTATTATTATTATTATTATTATTATTATTATTATTATTATTATTATTATTGGCAAGGTACACAGTTGCAATGGGTTGGAGTAATGCTGGACAGAAATCATGTGCACAGGATACTCAAATGATACCCAGGTCCCTACTATTGTCTAAGGATGCAGAAATTCAATTCTGTTTGCATTTAAAGGCAAACATACATAATTCACTCATTTTGAAACAGTACACAAACTGAAATAGTCATCCTTCAAGATTCACACGCCTCCAAATTTTACAATGCAATTTTCCAGCCAAGTCGTGTGCACAAAAATGCATATACAGTACTATGTTAAAATAAATGCATACAATAGTGGAAACAACATACAAAAAAACATGATAGGAGGGGGAACTGGGGCTTCACTCCCTCTGAAGGAGCACGTCCGTAGCCTGGAGATATTCCTGGATCCACTATGGTCACTTGAGGCTTACTTTGGAAACTTCAGCTGGTGCAGCATTGGGAACTGATCCTGGCCCGACTACACTTGCTGCCAATTAGTTTCTGGACCCAATTCAAAGTGCTGGCTTAACTATAAATCCTTAAATACCTCACGGACTGCCTCTCCCCATATGAACTGACTCAGACCCTGCAATCATCTTCCGAATGCCTTCCTCCATGAGAGGTCCAGAGGGCGGCAACACAGAACAAGCCTTTTCTGTGGTGGCTCCCCATTTGTAGAATGCTCTCCCCAGGGAGATACCTTCATTGCGTATCTTTAGGTGTCAGGTGAAACCGTTCCTCTTCAACCAAGACTTTGACTGAGTAAACAATCTATAGCCTTTTAAATGTGTTTGGGGGGGAATGTATTGGTTTTTTGTGTTTTCATTTTGTGTTTTTATCTTGTAAACTGCCCTGTGATCTTTAGATTAAGGGAGGTACATGAATTTGATAAATAATAATAATAATGTTTTGCCCGAAAAAATGTGTACTAGGCAGAATTGAAAACAAAATGTATATATTAAGAGAAATTTCCTTTAGAATGCTGGAACTTAGAAAGTATATACAATAAAGCAAATAATAAAAAGCAAAATAATACAATTTACGAAAGCAAATAATACAATTTTGTCTACCTAATAATCTAGACTCATTAAGAGTATTTCACGGCTAAAATACACATCTAAGACTGCTAAAAAGAGTTTCATTACCAAATTTCCTTGAATTGTGTTTTGAATGTCCAGTGCTTTACTGTTTTTCAGTACAGGACTAAATATTAAGATAGAACAATTGATTTGTAGCAATGCCTGAGCTTATGGAATAAATAGGCTTTGATAATTGGGGCATGATGAAGTTTCACAACTTAACTTGTGAAAACCTGATCTTGCTGCAATTAGCAAAGCCTAACTGGAGTTAATAGACTCATTAGTTATTTGGGTAATGTATGAAGAGAAGCAATGAAGCCAGAGGGAAGAATATTTTTGAAAGCACAGAAATTAAAGGGCTCTGTGCAAACTAAATCAATATTCTGAAGCAAGGACAGAGTCACTACTCGAACAAGAGGTAAAAATATATAAGAAGCGTTTTAAGAATCTTCTGCTGATTGTTTCAGGGGTCAGCAAACTTTTTCAGCAGGGGGCCGGTCCACCTTCCCTCAGACCTTGTGGGGGGCTGGACCATATTTTGGGGGGGGGGAAATGAACGAATTCCTATGCCCCACAAATAAGGCAGAGATGCATTTTAAATTAACGGACACATTCTGCTCACATAAAAACATGCTGATTCCCAGACCATCCGCGGGCCGGATTGAGAAGGTGACTGGGCCGGATCCGGCCCCGGGGCCTTAGGTTGCCTACCCATGGTTTAGGCCAGTCTCCCACAACCTGATGCCCCCCCCCAACCCTAATCCTCCATCATCCCCCACCAGAATTGCTGCAAAACCTGAGAGGGTATTATTGTTGGCAAGTTCCTCAGGGGGCCAGAGAAAGTCATGAAGTTTTCAGGGGCAGGGAGCTTATTAGTAAAAGCAGTGGCGGCAGCATATCCTCCCCCCCCCCCCCCCCGATTTTAAGGCAGTTTCCCCCACCACTTCAGTCATCACTGAGCTGCAGCAATTGGCAGACAGGTTGGTTGCCACATTCCCTCACTCTTCTCTAAATTAAAAACTCCCAATGTGTCCACTTTGCCAGTTGTGGTAGTTGTGTGTCGACTGAAGCCTGGGAAAATTCTTTTAAGCAAGTGGCATGTTGGGGCAAGAGAAAATGTGGCCACTGCTTCATTTTTACTGGTAATTGTACCATGCATGAAAATGCACTAATTTCTTCACACACTGAGATAGGGAAATAATTTCTTCCTCTTAAAAGCTCTAAACTCCACCCTCCTTGCATGCACCAGAAAGTTTCTGGTTAAACCAGGCACCCCCAACCTCCGGCCCTCCAGATGTTTTGGACTACAATTCCCATCATCCCTGACCACTGGTCCTGTTAGCTAGGGATCGTGGTGGTTGTAGGCCAGAACATCTGGAGGGCCACAGGTTGGGGGTGTCTGGGTTAAACTTTTGGATCAATAATAGAAAAATAAACCTAGCAACTCTTCAACAAAAATAGCATATAATAATTCTTTCCTAAAAGGGCAAAGTAGATAAGCAAAATTTCTAACTGGTTGAAATGTATTTTGGATGGTTTTTATGGAAATACACAGTGAACAGCAACTTCTGGAGAAACTGCCATAAAATTGTGGAAACCCTCCCCCCATCAAGATGTGCTCCGCCATGATGGAGTGGATGTTGCGCTCAGGAAAAGGAGGGAGACTTAACTGAAGATCTTTCACTCTTGTGATTGTACTGAGGGATGCCCGGACACTGAGGTCCAGCGCCGAGGGCCTTCTGGCGGTTCCCTCACTGCAAAAGCCAAGTTATAGGGAACCAGGCAGAGGGCCTTCTTGGCAGTGGCACCCGCCCTGTGGAACGCCCTCCCACCAGATGTCAAAGAGAAAAACAACTACCAAACTTTTAGAAGACATCTGAAGGCAGCCCTGTTTAGGGAAGCTTTTAATGTTTAATAGGTTATTGTATTTTAGTGTTTTGTTGGAAGCCGCTCAGAGTGGCTGGGGGGACCCAGCCAGATGGGCGGGGTATAAATAATAAATTATTATTATTACTGGGAGCTCCACCACCTTTGCAAGACATCTGTCCTTTCTCCACTGCTGGTGGGTCTGAAAGCCCAACTTGACAAGCTCCCTCTCATTATGGGAGAACATGCGATGGAAGGAGGGCTGCTCAAGACGGTGTGTAGAAGTGTTCTGTGTGAAATTTCCCTCTCAAGTTTCTGCAACTGTTTCTCCAAAATAGTTTCCAAAAAAGAAACCAATAAACAATAATAATAATTCACTATATCTGAAAGGGAATATAAAGGTAAAGGTAAAGGTACCCCTGCCCATACGGGCCAGTCTTGACAGACTCTAGGGTTGTGCGCTCATCTCACTCTATAGGCCGGGAGCCAGCGCTGTCCGCAGACACTTCCAGGTCACGTGGCCAGCGTGACAAAGCTGCATCTGGCGAGCCAGCGCAGCACACGGAACGCCGTTTACCTTCCCGCTGGTAAGCGGTCCCTATTTATCTACTTGCACCCGAAGGTGCTTTCGAACTGCTAGGTTGGCAGGCGCTGGGACCGAACGACGGGAGCGCACCCCGCCGCTGGGATTCGAACCGCCGACCTTTCAATCGGCAAGTCCTAGGCGCTGAAGCTTTTACCCACAGCGCCACCCACGTCCCTTGAAAGGGAATATGGCTACGATTAAAACAGAAGTTCACCTATAAAATTCCCTTAGCTAAAAGCTTTCCGAAATAACAAGCTAAAAAAAACCAAAAATGTAAAAGGAAGAGACCAACCTCCACAAGGCAAGGTCTGGGCAACTCTGAAGGCTCCTGTCCAGAAGACTCCTGATTTTACAGCCAACTGCCGCACAAAATGAGGGGCATAAGAACCTCCTTGGGTCATTCAGGGTGTGCAGGACAGAAAGATGAATATATGGCACAAGGCACATTTTTCAGGAGTGGGACCTAATCTTTCTAGGGCCTTGAGAGGTGGGGGAACACATCAAAAGCATCATTTTGAATGGGGCCCAGAAAGAAACAGGTAACCAATGAAGATCTTATAAGTCTGGCAATTCTATAGTACATACTGTCTGTGCTACTCAAAAATCTGGCCACAGCATCTGGGGCCAACTGATGTTTCCATAAAGTCCTGAAAGGCTACCACACATAAATGAATTACTGAACTGCACTCCAATTTATTAGGTTTGTATCCCACTTTTTGATTGGAGTTGCTAGCATAGCTTACAAGAACCAAACACAAATTCCATTAAAAATCTTACAAGTCAAAAATAGAGAACAAAAGCAATGTGGTAATATTTGGAATGGGGGGGGGGGGAGAGAGCAGGGAGACAAACAGAAAGCATTTTCCCCAATATTGTAATCCCATTCTGGAGGTGAGTTCTTGATCGTGGAGAGAATGTGCATGAGGAGCATGGGCCCATCTCCAGTAGATCACTCATCTTCCAGCCACTAGCACAGATCTTTTAAAAAAACAGAATTAGATGAATGTGTAGAGGATAGCTACATCCATGGAAACCAGCCATAACAGCTAAAACAGAATGTTCAGTGGCAGTGCACCTCCAACAATTAATTTTGGGGATAAACATCAGGAGATAGCTCTCACAATCATGCTTTTGCTTGCATGTTTCCTAGAAAGACACTGCTGGTCACTGCTGGAAACAGAAGGCTAACTAGATGGACTCTTGCTCAGATCCAGCAAGAATTTTTTTTGTTTCGTTTTTGCCATTTGCCATTCTTTAATTCTCCCCATTGCAAACACAAGACTGCCCAGCTGAGCCTGCATGATTTGCATCCAGTTCTCAGTTGAATTACACAATAATCTGATTAACTGCTCCCATTTTTAGCCTATTATTAGTACGCTTTGATCTTCTATCTGAAGAAACTGTACCAAAGTGTTATATTCTATGTGTCTGATTACCTTGGAGATTGGAATCATGATCGTAGTTCCTAGGGAATGATCCCAGAGGAAGGCAAGATGCTTGAGGAAGGGGCTATCAAGGCATCAACAAGCCACATGCCACAGAGTTTTGCTTCTACAAGCTAACAAAACTGGGACCGTACTAGGGAATATTTCCAAGGCACGCTTGCACAGAGGCTTCCACCACACAAGCAAAGAAGGCAGCAGACCCAAACTGTGCCCTGTGTGGGGCTAACCCTGATGATTCCCAAGTCTGATTACAGAGGGCAAGGAAGACATTAGCAGGCTGTACAAGAAAGCTCTGTGGTCTTTGAGAGGAACAGACACAGTAATTAATGCATTCAAAGACTGACTGGAGTGGGCCAGCACACTCTTAAGCACAGGCTTGCACAAGTCTTGGGCTCATGTTCTTCATGCCTCTCCCTTCCGCAGCCAAGAGGCGATGGAAGCTTTTAAACAAATGGACTCAAATCCCCATGCTGCCTGAACTCACAGAACCATTATCTGATTGTAATTAAAACCCAGTCATTAAGAATAAACCAGGAACAAACTATGGTTTCAAATTCTGGTTTGTTCTCACTAGAGTTTAAACCAAGACAGATGTCATTACTTGCCATAACTTGGGTTTGCTTAAAGCTTTAAACAAACCACAGTTTCCCGAGTTAAGGCATGTCACCCCCCCCCCCCCACATCTTGAGAAACTTATAAATCTGTATGGAATCAGGAGATAAGCTATGGTCCGTCTTCCCATAAATCTCATGCATCAAACAATTACGGGTGCCTACCCACTCCATCATTCAACCCACCCCATAGTGGCCTTATTACTTCAAGTGTTCATAGGAAGCCACCTGAAAATTGGAACTATAAATGTCTTTTAAGCTCATCTCACCACCACCACAGAAACTTATACCTAAAAACCCCAAACACATAAAACCTCAAAATTAATACTAGCAGAGTTCTTCTAACAGACATTTAGTACAATGAAAGTAGACAAGAATGTGAGGTGCACATCCTAGGCCTGTTAACAATTTCCTTGAATACGTCACAATCCATCCAGGTTTTACAGTACTTATAGAACAAGACATTTAAAATCCAAATATGCTGTGTGGAAACATTTCGAAGTAGCCTTTAATGAAAACCCTGCTGCCATTTACTTGACAGAAACCAATCAGTCAAACTACAGTCAAGCTGTTATAAGCAGAATGCCTGCAACATGTCAGCTGACAGTGAGTTGTCTTTGGACCCCAGAAGAACAAGCTGTGGTGTATAATTAAAGGTTTTTAAGGCACAGTCTACTCCTGACAAGTGCTCTCCACACACCCAGAAAAGCTAATGTTGTTGTTGTTTAGTCGTTTAGTCGTGTCCGACTCTTCGTGACCCCATGGACCAGAGCACGCCAGGCACCTCTGTCCTCCACTACCTCCCGCAGTTTGGTCAAACTCATGCTGGTAACCTCGAAAACACTATCCAACCATCTCGTCCTCTGTCGCCCCCTTCTCCTTGTGCCCTCCATCTTTCCCAGCATCAGGGTCTTTTCCAGGGAGTCTTCTCTTCTCATGAGGTGGCCAAAGTAATGGAGCCTCAGCTTCACGATCTGTCCTTCCAGTGAGCACTCAGGTCTGATTTCCTTAAAAATGGATGTGTTTGATCTTCTTGCAGTCCATGGGACTCTCAAGAGTCTCCTCCAGCACCACAATTCAAAAGCATCAATTCTTCGGCGATCAGCCTTCTTTATGGTCCAGCTCTCACTTCCATACATCACTACTGGGAAAACCATGGCTTTAACTATACGGACCTTTGTTGGCAAAGAAAAGCTAATAGCCAAATGATATAGTTCAGCCAGGGAATCACATGCTTAAACTCTTTTAAGTAAGCCAGCACAGATGGGCATTGTCACAGGGGTCTAGGTAGAACTCTAAATGGATATGATCGTACACATCTGTCCAACAGCATCTGGCTACTGTTTTAAAACAAGAAAGTTGAGTGCCACTTGCTTTGCTCAGAGAGCAAGTAGAAAACACAAAAACAGTGAGTTCACATACCTTGAGTACCTTGGATGGGGAAACCCAGCCAGATGGGCAGGGTATCAGTAATAAAATAATAATAATAATAATAATAATAATAATAATAATAATAATAATAATAATAATAATAATTAGAAATAGATGTTGCTGTCAAAGAGCACAAGAGAAGCTCCAGCTACAGTATGTTCTAAGATGGCAAAGTAAGGAAGTGGTAAGATCCCAGGTTGTGCCACTCTCCTTCTGATCAAGGTGTGAGCCCATGAGAAAAAGCTGAAGTATGTGAGGCTTTTTCATTTCAGAAAAGAACACTCAACTAAGGAGGGCATGCTAGCATTCTGTAGAGGCAACCCACTTCTAGTTTACCTTGAAAAAATCTAACTTGAGAAGCCCTCTGCCTCTTAAGCATTCTTGTTTTGGCTACAGCAAGAACTTCAAAGGAAGTCCAGGATGCCTGCTCAGGTCTCTCCAAAAGATTTGTTGAAATGCAACAGCCAAGTTCTGGTTGTTGATCTGCAGTACTCCTGAAGACTGCCCATATAGTAGTAGTAGAAGGCAAGAAAGAGGGGTAGCCAGCAAAGAACAAAAGGAAAGAACAAAAATCTTCAATAGCCAAATGATATACTATTAATATACGTTTGAAAAAACGTATATTAACTGAATTTCATTTCATTTTTATTTTCTAACTATTTACTGTATTTTTTGCTATATAAGACTCACTTTTCCCTTCCTAAAAAAGGAGGAGAAATGTGTGTGCGTCTTATGGAGCGAATGTAGGCTGCACAGCTATCCCAGAAGCCAGAACAGCAAGAGGGATTACTGCTTTCACTGTGCAGCGATCCCTCTTGCTATTCTGGCTTCTGAGATTCAGAATATTTTTTTTTCTTGTTTTCCTCCTCCAAAAACTAGGTGCGTCTTGTGGTCTGGTGCGTCTTATAGAGCGAAAAATACGGTATCTACAACTTATCTGCTTTCGTCTAAGTGGTGTGCATCCTGTTTTAATGAGTGTCCTGCAAGGACAACTCTTATTTTAAAATAAAAGTTTTAAAAACTTTTATTGGAGTCCTCAGAAAGAAGCAGGGTTAAACTTCTCGTCACCTTTGCCAACACCTAGGAAAAAAAGAAACCGAAAATACTCCTCATCGCATGAAAGACTCTCTGAAGGCTTGAAATTTGTCAATATCATGATTCAGTTTACTGCAACAAACACAGAGCCCTGCCTCCTCCTGTCAAAGAATAAAGAAGATTAAACTGTATTTCTTAGCCTTCCCAGCCTTCCCCAGAAGGCATGCTTTTCAGTTGCTCATTGAAACAGAAGGACCTCCTATTATGTCCTTCTGAAAATGAAGCTAGCGTTAATTTACAACACGCTCTTTGGCATTTTTGTTAAAAGTTAGGGTGACCCTATGCAAAAGAAGAGAGAACTGCTACAGCTTTAGTAGTGGTAGAGAAGAAGAGCGCATGCCAGCAAGCACAGCTTCTCAGCATTATCCAAATTTCTCTCTCACACACTCAAGAACTCTGGTTTGGTTTGGTTTTTTGCATCTGGGTCACCCTAGTTAAACGTACTACTCAAACTAGTTCCCACCGAATAAACATAATTATTTTATATTATTTCAGAATTGTGGATACCCAGAAGTAGAATAAAAAATATTGGGCTTAGGAAGTAATGATAGCAGGCTGCACTAGAGTTCCATATCAAAATGAGTTATCAAAACTCTCAATTTTGAAAATGCAGCCTTTGAAAAAGGAGGTGAGGTGAGCTTTGGGGGTTTTTTAGGTCAGTCAAATTGAATGAGGGAGATACAAATAATAGTCTTAACAAATGGAAAACAAAGAACTAATATTCATTTTTTTGTATTTATGAAGCAGGCAATGCTACCATTTGTGCTGCACAGTCAAGAGAGAACTTCAAAAGGTGATGCTTTCTTGCAGAATTGATTGTCTGCTAATTTAAACATCTGGATATAGCACCACTGGATAGGCACCAGTAAAACCCACAGTGAAAGTTGAACTGAAGGTCAACAGACAGAAGCCATACAAAATGAATATTCCAAAACAAACTCTGCATATTTGATAATAAAGTTTATTTTTTTAACGCACACCAAAAGGTTTAGAAACCTGACGGTGCTTCTGTGAACAGAGCAATAATCAAAAAAGGTCATTATACTTACAATGAAAGCTATTTCTGGATCCCGAAAAAGTTGCCGCCAAGGTGGGTTTAGGTTTGGCGCCACCTGGCGGTCAACAGGCAATATTGCAAGCTTGCCAAAATAATTCTCAGCTAAGGCGAAAGTCAAAACAAAAAAAATTCCTTCCAGTAGCACCTTAAAGACCAACTAAGTTAGTTTTTGGTATGAGCTTTCGTGTGCATGCAGACCAACACGGCTACCTATCTGTAACTAAGGCGAAAGTGTTCATCTGGAAATGATAAAGGAATGTGGAAGGTGGCGACCATGTGGGTGGTAATGCGGAAGGTAAAGGAACTAGAGCCACAGAGAAATTCAAGGAGAGGTAGAATGAACAAGGAATTAACCATCCTGGGGAAAAAGGTGAACAGGAATAAATGACTGCTTTCTGCAAGGCAAAATAAAAAACTGAAGAAGGAAGGAGCCAAGACAGCAGCATCCTGTTTGGTTGGTTTATTTTTGCAAGCTTGCAATGCTGCTTATTGACCACCAGGTGGCGCCAAACCTAAACCCAACCTGGCCACAGCTTTTACGGGGCCTCCAGAACAAATTTATATCAAGAAGAACTGGAAAGTGCTAGCAAAATCTCATACGGAGTACTGTGTTCAGAACTAGTCAAGTAAGATGCAGAAAGAATTCGGTGGAAACCTATGAAGATGACAGAAGCCCAAGCTGTTCATTTTAATGGAAAACCTCAAAGAATAACGACAGGCGCCTGTTAGGGACACTTGTGATCCAGCCAGAACAGCCTGGATAGGTTTAGATGAGAAGAGCGGAAGAAAGTACACAGCAATTTCCACACACCAAACATAGCTAGATCAGAACCATCTATAAAATGTAGTTCCTCCCCAAGGTTTTACAGATGAAGGTTTATCTTAATTCTGCTGCAACCTGGAAGTGCAGTAACTGAGCTTAGGACTTTTATTGATGCAAACCCACGGTAGGTTGAAACTTCTTCCATTTTAGAAATATATATATATATATATATATATATATATATATATATATATATATATATTCGAGTAAGGTACAGAACAGTTTGTTTCTCCTGCCCACTGAAGATATAGGCATGAAACAGTCAGTTTGATCTGGTTGAAGATTTAAAACAACATTAAGACAGGCTGTTCTATTGAGGGGAGCTCATTAATACAGGAAATTATCTACAGCTGGCTTGTAAATAAAAAGTCACTTGCTTATTTGCATTGAAAGGTAAGAAATGCCTCTAGGACTAGGTGAACTGGAAGTTTTTATAAACTGGGTAAGAAAGAAGAGGTCCTCATTTTTTATGCCCCTCATCTGCATGGGCAGGAAGATGCTACGATTGTTTGTGGGCGACTCTTTCCCCACAGGCTTTCAAAATGAAGAACAGGCAGGTGCCTGTTAGGGACCCATGTGTGATGCAGGGTTCTCTTGCCATAGGACAGCTTGTTCTGCTGCGCTTAAGGATGAGATCAAACCAAATGTTCCCACTCCTCTAGCCACTTCAAGCCATTGTTCCAGGTCTTCGCTTGAAAGGAAAGTATGGCTACACATTTTGCCCAGTTCAGCTGCAACAGCAAACTATGGCTTGATCAAACAAGGAAGGGAGGCAATGTGAATATGCAGGAGCAAGGAGGGAGGGGAAGCACACAGGGCAGGGGTCAGCAAACTTTTCAGTCCACTGTCCCTCAGACCTTGTGGGGGGCTGGACTATATTTGGAGGGGGAAGAGAACAAATTCCGATGTCCCACAAATAACCCAGAGATGCATTTTAAATAAAAGCACACATTCTACACATGTAAAAACATGCTGATTCCTGGACCGCCCGCAGGCCAAATTTAGAAGGCGACTGGGCCAGATTTGGCCCCTGGGCCTTAGTTGCCTACCCATGACATAGGGTATGTGCAGACTTGTCCACATCACATTTCATGTCAGTCTCATTTACTCATCACAAATTACTGCTTATTTTTCATAGGTTGTCCCTCTCGTAGAACTGAAAGGCACTTCGAAAGCCTAAATCTGTGTGATTGTTTCAGTGTGCTGAAGAATCGGGGAGAAGGCTTAGTTCCTTTGGTATCCGGCCATAACAATACAGTTTACTAACTTCATAACAACACATTATAACAAACTTGCAATTGCAGTTATCTATAATCCTAGTTTGTTTCCCTGTGGTTTAGGGAAACAAACTAGGATCAGAAATCAGTTTATGAAGTTTGCTTGCTCCCAAAACCAATTATTTGCTTGAGATCATACATAACACAACTAACCATGGTTACTTGAAAACAGAGTTTGGAAGCTTTTGCAGACTGTCTTGATTACCGTATTTTTTGCTCGATTGGACGCACCGGACCATAGGACGCACCTAGTTTTTTGGGGGGGAAATAAAGGAAAAAAATTTCCCCTTTATTTCCCCCCCAAAAGCAGGTCAGGGAAACCGAACCAGGTCGAGGAACAGCGGGATAGTGGCGCTGCGCCTCCCTGCTGTCCCCCAAGCTTGTGGGGCTGGCCGATGTCTGTCTGGCGGGCGGGGAGCTCTGCTTCAGGGCGCCCCACCCGCCAGGCAGCAGGCTGCTATCCGCAGCGTGGGGAGCCCTGTGGGGAACTCCTGCAAGGTTCCCCACTCTGCGGATGTATGCCTGGCGCGAGGGGCGCTCTGCTTCAGGGCGCCCCACCCGCCAGGCAGCAGGCTGCTATCCGCAGCGTGGGGAGCCCTGCGGGGAACTCCTGCAAGGTTCCCCACTCTGCGGATGTATGCCTGGCGCGAGGGGCGCTCTGCTTCAGGGCGCCCCACCCGCCAGGCAGCAGGCTGCTATCCGCAGCGTGGGGAGCCTTGTCGGGAACTCCTGCAAGCCTCCCCACTCTGCGGATGTCTGCCTGGCGCGAGGGGCGCTCTGCTTCAGGGCGCCCCACCCGCCAGGCAGCAGGCTGCTATCCGCAGCGTGGGGAGCCCTGTGGGGAACTCCTGCAAGGTTCCCCACTCTGTGGATGTATGCCTGGCGCGAGGGGCGCTCTGCTTCAGGGCGCCCCACCCGCCAGGCAGCAGGCTGCTATCCGCAGCGTGGGGAGCCCTGCGGGGAATTCCTGCAAGGCTCCCCATGCTGCGGATGTGTTCCCGAAGCGCCTGGAGCTCTGCTTTCAGGGCGCCTGGCGCTCCGGGAAGCAGGCTGAGCGGAGCGCTAATCCCGAAGCCCCAAACTTCGGGATTAGCGCGGCGCTTCGCTAGCCCTGGGAGAGCCACGCAACGTCGCGGGGCTCTCCCAGGGCTAGCGAGGCCTTGCCGGCACCCAGAAGCTTGGGGCGCGCTGAGCTCCGCGCGCCCCAAGCTTCGGGATTAGCGCGGCGCTTCGCTAGCCCTGGGAGAGCCACGCAACGTCGCGGGGCTCTCCCAGGGCTAGCGAGACCTTGCCGGCACCCAGAAGCTTGGGGCGCGCTGTGCTCCGCATGCCCCAAGCTTCTGGATTAGCGCAGCGGTCCGCTAGCCGTGGGAGAGCTGGGTCTCCCACGGCTAGTGGATAGCTTCCTGAAGCCTGGAGAGCGAGAGGGGTCGGTGCGCACCGACCCCTCTCACTCTCCAGGCTTCAGCGAAAGCCTGCATTCGCTCCATAGGACGCACACACATTTTCCCTTGCTTTTTGGGAGGGAAAAAGTGCGTCCTATGGTGCGAAAAATACGGTACTTCAAGAGTCTGAAACAGGACATTTCATGAAGAGACATGAACAAGTACTTAAGGTATTTCCATAGCAACTCCAAAGCTGAAATCTGCTGCATAGACAAGTTGTCTTGAATGATTAGAACGAGATATTTATGCAACTTCAATAGTAAGAAGGCAGCATAGGGATTCAGCCTGTGCTGAGTCAGGCAGCACTCCCCCTAAAGACACAGGCTCACTGAACGTGCTCCTAGACTTGTCCCCAAGCATGGATGCTCAGGTTTCTGCAGTGGCCAGGAGTGCAACTGTGCAGTTACAGCTAGAGCACCAGCTGCACCCATTCGTGGAGATGTCTGACTTGGTCACATCCCATTTGGATTACTGTGACATGCTCCACATGGGGCTGCCTTTGAAAAGTGCTCAGAAACCTCAACTGGCTCAAAGAGCTGCAGCCAGAATGCTGACCGCAGCTGGTTATAGGGAGCATATGACTTACTCAGTATAACAACTCCATTGGCTACTGGTCTGTTTCTGGACACAATTCAAAGTGCTGGTTAGAGTTGGGCGATATCTGGTTTTCAACATCATGATATATCAACCAGTTAATCATTGTGATATAGTGATATATTATGATGTCTGAAATAACACTGAAAAAGGCTGAAAAAGCAGCTGGGGTGTTCAGGGAGGGAGGAGCGACCAGGAGGAAGGGAAGGAGGCTGCTTGCTTGCTCAAGCAAAGGCGCTTCTGCCCACTCCCTCCCCAGTCGAGCCTCGGCCTTGGCAGAGAAAGCCTAAGAAAGTGCTCCATGTGGCTGCTGGCCTGCGTATCCGCCTCCGCCCAAGCAAGCAGGGTAGGCTGCCTCTTCCCTCCCAGCTGGCAGGAAGGAGGCAGCCCACCCCACTTGCTCAGGTGAAGGTAAATCACAGAGCACACAATCTGAGCGGGCAATACATGGCAGCTCCCCAGCTACCACCAGCACAGTGCAGGCAGCCGGGAGTGCTGGCGGCAGCCAGGGAGCCGTGACGTATTGCCAGCTCAAGAAGTCTGCAATCTGAACTTCATACCAGTTTCAGACAATGAACTGAAATATCGCCCGGTTCTAAGTGCTGGCTATGGCATATAAAGCCCTACATGGCTTAGGTCCAAGCTATCTGAAAGACCATATTCCCTCATACAAACCTTCCCAGGCTCTGAAATCTTTAGGGGAGGCCCTTCTCTTGGTCCCACCACTCTCACAGACATGCTAGGTGAGGACGTGGAAAAGGGCCTTCTTGGTGGCTGCCCCAGGCTCTGGAACAACCTCCCTAGAGCAGTTAGACTGGCTCCCTCCTTGTTCTCCTTCCACAGGCAGGTGAAGACATTCTTGTTTCATTCTTGCTGGAAGGCTGGTGCCATGCTGTTTTTATTGTAATTATTTGTATGTTCTAAACCTATTTTACATGTGTATATAGTTCTATTAATTCTATTGTTTAACTGTTATTTAATGGTTTTCTCAATGTTTTTAATGATTCTTATTTTTATCTGTAAGCTGTTTTGAGTTTCATCAGTGGAAAAAGTGGGGTATACGTAAATGTATAATAATAATGAGCCTGTGAAATGCACATCAAAATGACTACATTGCTGACACACTAGGTCAGGGGTCTGCAACCCGCGGCTCCGGAGCCGCATGTGGCTCTTTTACACCTTTGCCGCAGCTCTGGGGAGGATACTAGCGAGGGGAGGAGGCGCATTGTGCGTCCCGACACTCCCCACTGTGGCGGGCGCTGTACTGGCTGTGACGTCGCATGGGGACGGTGCGTGCGTTAGTCACGCACCGTCCCGACGTCACCTTCCCGCCCGCCCGCTACATTGTAAGGGGCATGTACGCTGGTCACTGCATTGAAAGGGGGCATGTACGCTGGTCACTGTCTTGAAGGGGAGTGAAGAACACACACACACACAAAAAGGTAACTTGTTAATTTAACGTTTATTTCTATGAGGAGGAGTAATTCTGAGGGGTCAAACAAAGAAATAATAAAAAAGTGACAAAAAAGTTATTTTTATAATGACGAGTTTTGTGGCTCCCAGGTTTTTTTTCTTCGGAAACGGGTCCAAGTGGCTCTTTTTGTCTTAAAGGTTGCAGACCCCTGCACTAGGTATTGTTTTTTATTATTTATTAAATTTATATACCACCCTACATCCGAAGTTCTCAAGACGGTCCACAGCATAAAATTACAAAATGAAAACAAGAGCAAAACAAACCCATACCCCACAAACACATCTAAAAGGACATAGAATGTCAATCCGCCAAAGGCCTGGTTGAAGAGGAATGTTTTCACCTGGTGCCTAAAGATGTATAATGAAGGCGCCAGGCAAGACTCTCTGGGGTGAGCATTCCACAAACAGGCCCATTCTCATGTTGCCACCCTCCAGACCTCTCATGGAGGAGGCACACAAATAAAGGCCTCCGGTGATTATCACAGGGTCCAAGTCGGTTCACATGGGGAGAGACAGTCTTTGAGGTATTGTAGTCAGTGCTTTTTTTCTAAAAAAATGTTTAGGGATACTCTCATTTTGACTCAAGAAAACCAGCATTTTATAGTTCAAATTGGGGAAATAAATACAGTAAATGGACAAAAGTACAAAGATTCACAAAATGTTTAGGGGTGTGCATGCCCCTGTGTCCCCCCAGAAAAAAAGCGCTGATTGCAGTCCTAAGCGGTTTAAGGCTTTATGTGTCAAAACCATCACTTTGGCTTGGGCCAAGAAACTGATTGGCAGGTAGAAAGCTCACATTTGGGGCACATATAGTCCAATACACTTCTAGTTGGCAGAAAAGTCTGAAAATGGGCACACACAGTACAAGAAAGTCTAGATAGGTGACTAAAGCTATGTTTGCAGGCTTTTTCAATGGTGTTTCAGATATATGTGATTTCACTTAAACGCACAGTACCTTAGAACATAACCCCTGAGTAAATGGGGCGTTGCCTGTATAATATTACATTCGTATCCCACCCTTCCACCGAGGTGCTGCTGCCATTTCCACAGCTAGCAAGGGCAATCCTAGTTCAATCTCTCTCTCTCTCTCTCTCTCTCTCTATCATAAAAACGCATTATCTGCAAAATTTCTGAAGCCAGAGGAAACCCCTGCGCCCACATCCCAGGAGTGAAGCTCTATGTTCTGGCTATTAAATGAAGAAGGAAAAGCACTCTGCATGTACTCAGAGGCATTTATTAGTTTTCCTATTCAAAGTTCCAGCTTTTTGTCATGAAGAACAGGGTCTAGAGCCGCTCACAAATTAAGCCCGGCCCTCCAGTGTATCTGGAGCGTTTCTTCTGCCCAAGGGAGCAGGTCAGAGGCTCTTGAGTGACCAGCACTGTCTCCAAGACCCTTTGATACCATTTCCCCCATATTTTACAATAGGATCACAATTAAGACCATAACTTTAATGCTGTTGATTTCTATTTAAAAATATCTTATAAAAATAAATCAGCTAGGGTTCAATTTGTTTCCCCACATGACAACAACAGCTAAGGATCATGTAAAATATTAAGCAGAAATTGCACAACCCCTTGAAGATTTCCATTTTTTAAAAAAGTCAGGTTGGAAATACATACATTATGTATTACATACTGGTCATGAGAGATTTAATGGGAGATGAGTTACAATACAGGTACATTCCCCAAGCATCATTAATTGCTTAATTAATTGTGTCCAGATGTTGCGCAGACCCCCCTGGTTGAAATTATCAATTTGTCCCTTGGCACGGGGACATTCCCAGGGGAACTGAAGGAAGCAGTGGTGTGTCCGCTCTTAAAGAAAACTTCACTAGATCCTTTAGACCTATCCAATTACCACCCAGTTTCAAATCTCCCATATCTGGGTAAGATAATTGAGAGAGCGGTTGCTGAACAGCTTGGTAGGTTTCTGGAGGAAACATCAGCTTTAGATCCATTTCAGTCCGGGTTCCGTCCTGGTTTCGGGACCAAGACGGCTCTGGTTGCCCTAACAGATGATCTCTGTAGACAACTGGATCGAGGCGGGTCAGGACTGCTGATCCTTTTAGATTTGTCAGCAGCCTTTGACATGGTCGATCATGATCTTCTGGACCACCGCCTCCCCGACATGGGGATTCAGGGCATAGCCCATAAATGGCTGTGCTCTTTTATCTCTGGTCGGGGACAGAGGGTGGCACTAGGGAGGGAAATGTCGTCGCGCCACTCCTTGGTGTGTGGAGTGCCGCAGGGCGCAATTCTCTCCCCGATGCTTTTTAACATCTTTATGCACCCCCTTGCCCAGATTGTCCAGAGCTTTGGGCTGGGCTGTCACCAATATGCTGATGACACTCAGCTCTATCTGCTGATGGATGGCCACACCGACTCGGCCCCGGACACACTGACCAGATGCTTGGAAGTTGTGGCTGGATGGTTTCGTGGGAGCCGATTGAAACCAAATCCTTCGAAGACAGAGGTCCTATGACAGGGTCGGGATGGCATGGGGATGAGGGACCAACTCCATTCTCTTGCGGGGGCCCAATTAGTGCCATTGCCTTCCATTAAGAGTTTGGGTGTAATCCTTGACGCCTCCATTTCCATGGAGGCGCAGGTTACAGCAACAGCCAAGGCGACATTTTTCCACCTTCGCCGCATCAAGCAGTTGGTCCCTTACCTTTCCCGCCCCGACCTGGCCACTGTGATCCATGCGACGGTCACCTCCAGGCTTGACTACTGTAATTCGCTCTACGCGGGGCTGCCCTTGAAGCTGTCCCAGAAACTCCAGCGGGTGCATAATGCTGCAGCGAGGCTCCTCACGGGGTCTCTGCCATGGGAGCATATTCACCCAGTGCTTTTCAAGCTGCACTGGCTCCCGGTGGAGTACAGGGTCAGATTTAAGGTGCTCCTTTTGACCTTTAAAGCCCTTCACGGCCTAGGACCCTCGTACCTACGGGACCACCTCTCCCGGTATGCCCCACGGAGGACCTCAAGGTTCATAAATAGCAACACCATAGAGGTCCCGGGCCCGAAGGAAGTCAGATTAGCCTCAACCAGAGCCAGGGCCTTCTCAACACTGGCTCCCGCCTGGTGGAACGCTCTGCCTCATGAGACCAGGGCCCTGCAGGATCTGATTTCTTTCCGGAGGGCCTGTAAGACAGAGTTGTTCCACCTGGCCTTTGACTTGGAGTCAATTTGATTCCCTCCCCCTTTCTTTTTTCTTTTCCTTTCTCCTCCTGCAATGAGGCTACATTTTAATATTTTAATGTTTCAATATTTTAATGTTGTATTTTAATTTTGTTTTTAAGTTGTATTCATTCAACTTGTTTTTATTTTTGCTTGTTAGCCGCCCTGAGCCCAGCCTTGGCTGGGGAGGGCGGGGTATACATAAAAAATATTATTATTATTATTATTGATGGCATGGTTTTTCAACAAATGGCTATGGGGACTTTAGTTGGCCTTTAATACTAACAGGCCTGTTTGTGAATTATGGCAATGGATTCCCTGGACCTAGGGTCAAAGCAGAGTGGGAAACCCAGGTGCCCAGTGGCTCAATGTGTCTCATGTGTCACCACTTAAGAATATGAAATATATATTTCAGCTCTGTGCTGGGAGAGTGGCTACAAATTTTATGACGTTTAAAAATTGGGAATGCATTTCTGTCCATGGTCTACATCTTAGAATCTGGATATAACTTTTAGTCATGATTTAACCAAACTTTTGTGTCTGTATTTGCCTACAGGATAGCAACAGTCCGAGTTATCCAAAATGTTTACGGGTGCAGTTTTTGTAGCATGTGAGCCCAAATTTTAATTCAGAAGATGTGAAGGACTACATGCATATATTCACCTGCTGTTACTTTCATCCCTAGCAAGTTCCTACAGTCATCCTTTCCCAGTAGGAATGTTGCAACCATCTTGAGCAAACGCTTTGTGAAATGTCATTTCACCCATGCAAAAAGTGGGGGGAGGGAGAGAGCGCCCGTGAAACATTACTGTTTTAATCTGATCAGATCACAGCAGCACAACATCAACAAAGGATGGAAACGGGCAAATTCCCACTTTGGGAAGGTGAGCTGATATCCCACCCTCCAGTTAAAAGTTGATCAAATGTCTAAATTGAATTGCTTCCACACACATGCTTCAAATAAAATATAATTTGTTTTTATTAAAGCATTTTCACAAGGGTACATACAATGTCTCTGTTTCAATCCAGAGTCCTTTCTACATGTCAGTTACCTTCGGTGTGAGGCACTGGCGTCATAGGCATTGTGAGGTGGGGCAGCGAGAAAGAAGGTGGGTGATGAACTTTCATTCTTTTGCAGAGTAGATGTACAAAGTGGTAGCAAGTGGCTGATAGTCAGGTGCAAAATGCGCCCGGCACCTGGCTAATTTCAAAAACTGCCTAGTACTATTAGAATTTGATTGAACACAGCAAAACAACCAGATCCCCACTGACTACCTTGGGTATATCCTTAAAGCCTTTGATTGTTTGGAATGGAAATACCTGGTTGTTTTGCTGTGTTCAATCAAATTCAGTAGTTTCCTAATGGGGTCTGTTATACTGCAACTGGGGACAAAGCCAGCCTGGTCCAAGGCTATTAAGTGTGTGTGAGAAACATTTTATACGGTTGGCCAGAATTGATGTGAATATTTTGTAGTCTTGATTTATCAGCGAAATTGGGCGGTGTGATTCTATTTTGAGGCTGTGCTGTCTTTGAATGGCTTTGGGATAGAGACTATTTTGGAGGAGGCATGGGGGTCCTTTTATGAGGTCGTTGAACAGGCGTGTCATAAAGGGAATCAGGGTGTCTTTGAATTTCTTGCAGAATTCTGCTGTAAAGCCATCTGGGCCCGGGGCTTTGTGTGGTTCTACATTTTTGAGGACAGTCTCTTTTTCCTCTGGGGTAATAGGGCTGTCCATAATTCTTGTTCCTCTGCAGTTAGGGTTGGCATGGTCAGTCCTGCCTAGACCTTGTGCCATGGCATCCAGACAGGAATGTGAGACTGGTGTTGCCTGGGTTTTTGTCACCCCATGTTTCATACAGGCTTTCGTTTTTCAGCATTTTTAGTACAGTGGTATCTCTGGTTACATACTTAAATTGTCCCGGAGGTCTGTTCTTAACCTGAAACTGTTCTTAACCTGAAGCACCACTTTAGCTAATGGGGCCTCCCGCTCCGCCGCCGCCACACAATTTCTGTTCTCATCCTGAAGCAAAGTTCTTAACCCGAGGTACTATTTCTGGGTTAGCAGAGTCTGTAACCTGAAGCGTCTGTATCCCGAGGTACCACTGTAGTCTATAGGAGTCTCTGCTGCTCTTTTTTTGGCTTCCTTCAGAGGAAGGTTGCCCAGAGGATTTGGGGGTGAATGTCTTGGAGAGGTATCTCTGGTGTTTAGGTTGAAGTCACCTCCTAGAATTGTTTCCCCAGGAGATGAGTTTATTTAGTCTTTTCTGGATAAAATCTAACTGTTTTGAGTTTGGGGCCAATTGTCAATTTAGTTTTGCCATCTAGTGTTCCCCCTAACAAAGATGAGCCTGCCTTTTTTGTCTTTCAGTATTGCTGTAGTTTTAAAATGTGGGTGCCTGCTCAGCACTATGGCTGCTTCACTCTTCAAACTTATGCAGTACCTGAACACCACCAATAACCATGGCTGAAACTAGTTTTGTGGGGAAATTAATCACCTACAGATTTCAACAACTATTCACTGAGTTTCACAGTCAATGACTCTTTTAGTATCACTGAGGTTTGGATTTCTCACTTCCTGCTCCCCAGAGACAAAGCAGGCCCCTAATGTATGCACTGCCTGGCAAGGGTCTGTTTCATCACTGACTTTGTTCCTCCATTTAAAAAACAATCAGGGTGTCTGCTTGTCGCAAACCCTCCCCTCCTGCCTGCAACACTCCTTCTGTGTCCCAGTGCAAGACAGAGCCTGGCTCCATTTTTGAAAGGGGCACCCGCAGACCCCTGTGTACAGTACTGCTAGGTATCACTAGCAACTAGTACCAGGTCAAAGGAGCTCCTCCCCTCTCTAGAGACACATAAAAGGAAGCTGGAGCAGGGAAGGAGAGAGAGAGAAGGGAAGAGAAAATGATAGCTCCTATTACATCACTTTCAACAACATCATTTTCTGGATAAATAAAAAAACTGTCCAGTAGCACCTTAGAGACCAACTAAGTTTGTCTCTAAGGTGCTACTGGGCAATTTTTTTAATTTTTTAAATTTATTTTGACTGCGTCAGACCAACACAACTACCTACCTGAATCTAGAATCATTTTCTGGAAATAGAAGTGCCAACTGATTTCTGATAATGTTTAAGGCAGAAAAGATTTCACATCACACTTGCACAACTATATTAGCCTTTGTTATATTAACATGGAGGGGGGAACTTTTTCAGAAGCCACAAGAGACAGCCAACAGGAAGGTGCCATAGCAATAGAATAGAATACAAGGGCAGAGAAGTCAGAGGCATTCTCCAACACCATCATTTACCTTACATAAGACCTTTGCATTTAGGTAAAAAACCACTGCAGATTTTGGACAGTTATTTAGAAAAGTAGACAAACTTACACCTCTAGAATACAGTGGTACCTCGCAAGACGAATGCCTCGCAAGACAAAAAACTCACTAGACGAAAGGTTTTTCCTTTTTCAAGTTGCCTCGCAAGACGAATTTCCCTATGGGCTTGCTTCGCAAGACGAAAACGTCTCGTGACTTTGTTTCCTTTGTCTAAATAATAATTCGCAAGACGAAAAATTCGCTAGACGACAAAACTTGCGGAACAAATTAATTTCGTCTTGCGGGGCACCACTGTATGACTACCATATGATTTAAGGTATATAGCCCTAGCTACCAAAGGGTGCTGTGGGATTACCTAGGGGAGTGCTAAGAGGCATGGGGCAGCAGGGGGGCACTGGTGGTGAGCCCCACCCGAGTGAATTGATCACTTATTTTGATCTTGGGAAGGGCAGCTGCTAAGCCACTGGATACTGCAGCCCTCCTCTATGATTTGAGACCAGAAGCAAGCTCACTGCTAGGGTTTTCCAGCTCATCCCACACACAACTCTGTAAGAGAGAGGTGTGTGCATTTCTGCATGCAGGTATCTCCTGCTCTTAGGTTTACGCACACACAGTTATAAAAGCAACAAACACTTCACACTTCCTTTGGATCCCTTTTAGGATTTGGTTAATCACTAAAATAATACTTATGCTACTGTGATTAACAGAGGTTACTTGTGTGTTTTCACGTGGCAAAGCATTTACCTTCATCAGCTGCTCCGATAAAAATGAAACAACGCTGTTACCAAGGTGGCAGTTCTAGAGCTTTGTGGGGGGGGGTGTATGACTTTGGGTAAAGTCACATTAACTAATGTAATATAGGAAGAAGCAAATGCCTCATGGGAGTATTTTTCTCATGTGAAGAGATTGCTAATTAGGAGGTCACTATTGCATTTTAATCTAGGTAAAAGCAATTTAGACCTACAGTCTCACAATCAAGATGGCATTTATTTGCTAGCTAATCAGCAGATATTTGCCCAAGTGATAACTTACATTGTTGATGGTAGGCAACAGTAAAATTTAAAAGACAAGTTACTGCATGATAAATGAAAACTGCTGACAAGATCAATATGTAATTAAGTGTTCCAAGAGTCACAGATCTAGAGTTGTCTTTCAGTTGGGTACTTGATCAGAGCAAATAACTTGCCAGACCCATGGCCCAAGCCACCCTTTGGTACATGTGTGTCTGCAGGCAGACATGCAGGTACATTAGTTCTGCATACCAGCAAACCTAAGCTAAAAAAAAATACAGCCAGGATGTGCAAGGGCCAGCACTGCAGAATCAAAAGCAATACTGTGTTCACATAAAGGGAAGCAGGTCAAAATGAAGAAGAGTGGGACAAAGTCTAACTACCTTCTGATGCGCTCCAACTTGGTCCTTTGTCAAGTTTAGCTTTCGTTTGGTTGGTGTTGTGTTTTTTCCCCCAAATTCGGCCTATATTACATAAACTAGTGTGGTTAAGGATACATAAATCAGACTGTTACCCAAATACCAAGGAACCAATATATCATTAAATTAGGTCTTTGAAAGTCAGTGAGCAATCTTTATTAATGAAGGCCAATGTATTGTTGCAAATTAATTTTCAATGCAAAAGAAAAGCATGTCAAGGCCACTCAGAAAAACTAAAAAGAGGCAAATGAAAATAAAGAGGTATGCTACCATTCACTTTGAGAGGCTCTGCAACCCAAATCCATGTGCAACAAGTGCACAGCAAAGCATATTTATTGCACTAAACAGCCCGTTGCTGTGCAGAAATGCCCTTAGTCATGCACCTTTTTAAAAAGAAGAGCTTTCAACATGAAGTAACTCAAAATGTCTTATTTTAGAGTCAGACATTAAGGAAAGCTCTCCTTAGTTTCATATAAAACACAGTTTTAGGAAATAACTGAATTACCAACTACAGTTAAGCCCAAGGCGGAGACCTCCAAAACAATCTGTTTCCCTGTCATATAGAATTCTGTTGTTTTACCTCTTCCCACTACCCTTACTGTAGGAAAAAAATCACTAGGATCATAGCAGTTGACTTTCAAGTACCACTCATTTAACAAGTCATCCAAAGTCACCTCTCTTAAATACAAAGGATTCCCTCAAGCCTTCCCCAAAGGCCAACCAAGCTGGTTACACAAAAACCCACAATGAATTGATGGGCATAGCCAAGGGGGGCAGGGGGGCAGCTGCCCCCATCAAATAAATCAATAAAAATACTTTACTAAGGTTCTGCCCCCCTAACAAAAATCCTGGCTACGCCCATGAACGAATTCCAAAAAAGTACTACATCAATAGGATTTGTCCTACATACACTTCCATAGGAAAATTCATGAACTTCTCACTAGACCCACCCTGACATGCATACTGTTTTACAGTGACAAAGCAAAGGACTGTTTCCTTGCCACATAATCAACTCTATGAACTTGACAAGTAGTAAATTCATATTTCTATTTCAAGTATGTAGGTAACCAGAGAGAACCTACAAAAAAATTCAATGGGCAGAGAGGAATGCCTTCCTAACGCACTTTGGCAAAGGGTACCTCATCACCTTTTTGCAGATAAATGGCTCAAAGCATGCACTCCTCCTGTTCCCTCCTGAGGTGGGATTTGCCATCTGGTACAGAGAAAGAAAGATTAAGGAAAACAGTCTCCCTTGGGGAAAACCATACACTGTGTTCTTTTTTCCTTCTTCTTCTTCTTCTTATGGAGAAAGTGTTGCAGTGGCAACACTTAAAAGAATCCCATGGAGTTCAGCACCACCACAGTGGCAACAGGATAAAATGATGACCGGTCCTCCACCACAGAAATATTCACCTTTTATGTATAAGCTGATGGAAGGGACAATTCATTGCCCTCATCTTTTTAACTCTGCAGCTTTAAGAATGAGTTTGGACTGAAGGGAAGGATGCTGAGCATCTCACCACAAAGCAACGTCGAGTGTGAACTGCATTTGGGAGGCAACAGGGAATCCCCGGCTTGTGGTGCAGATCCTCACATGAGAAATGCCTGCTTTTAAGAAAGCAAAATTTGTAGAAGGGAGTCCCAGGCACTCCTAACAAGCCAGTCCCCATCCCTCTCCCTCCACTAATACAACCTCTCAATGTGCAATATGTCCGTCCCTCACGAAAGGGATGCCTTGCACCTTAGCAGACAGGATATCCCCGCCACCATGACACTCGCACGGTGTTCGCCCGCCGCCTTCCTCCTCCTCCTCCTCCTCCTCCTCTGCAGTGGGGGATGCCGGGCTCCTTGGCACAGGAAGCCCACTGCCCAGCTCGGCCAGCCGGAGGGGACTTCCCTCTCGCGCGCGCACGCACGCACCCCAGGCGCAATTCGGGGGGGGGGGGTGGATGCTCCGCTGTCACCCTGGATCCCCCCCCCTCTTTTGCAGGGCTCGGTAGTGCAATCGGGATTGGGGACCCAGCGCCTCCCATTGCAGCAGGTGAGCACGTGCGCCTTTGCAGAGGCCGGGAGAGGCAGAGGGGGGGGGGAGGAAACCCCCCGCCCCAAAGGAGCCACGTACCTGCTGCTGCTGCTGCCGCTGCCGCCCGGGAAGCCTACCGGGAAGCCGCTCTCCTCGGCTGCTGCAAGAGCAGCTGCAGCTCCGAAGGATCAGGCTAAGCGGCGCGCGAGCGAGCGCGGAGCCACACGCACGTGCGCGCGCCCTCTCCCTCCGAGGTCCAGGGTTCCAGCGCCACCACGCATGCGCCAGCCCCTTCTCCTCCACACTCCCGCCCCCGCCGCCTTCCCTCAGCAGACGAGCCCGCGCTTCCTTCTGCGGGGCGGGAGGGAGGGAAGGAGTCCCCCCCCCCCCCGGCCGCCATTCCTCTTCTCTCATCCCTCTGGTCGCCTTGGAAACAAACCCGCGGCGCGGCGGGCGGGGCGCTCCCGCGGGTCACGTGGTGGAGGCGGCGGGCTTGGTAGTAATAGTAAGGCTGAGGAGAAAGGGGCGGGGCGAGGAAGGGGATTGGCGGGGGCCGGGGGGGAGGGGCTCGCCTTCGCCTCAGCTTTAGGCGGGAAGAGAGGCTTCTCCTTGTCCCACGGCGCCCCCCCCCCGGCCCGGCACCGGGGAGTCACAAAAGCCGTCAAGAGGAATAAAATAGCAAAACTGGTGCCACCATTCCTTAAGCCCCACTACAAGGGGCTTCTTGTAGTGTTTCTTTCTTCTCTTTTAACTGGCATGGAATATTTGTATGTTTGCCCTCCCATCCCAAACGGGCCCTCATGTCATATTTATAAGCAATTAAATGAAACGAGGACTATTTGCAGTTGTCAACAGGTGTAAGAAAATCTGCCCACAGCTGACTCAAATTCTCTTTTTATTGAAGGTTGTTGCTCTTAGCAGCAAGTTTATTTACAAAGTCCTAATGTAAAATTTCAAAGCCTAGCAACAAGCTAAGCTAATTGCCACCAGCCCTCCGCCAGTGGGGCGGAGAATGGCAGGATAAGCCAGTGGTTTTCACCCCATGTGCCATGGCACCCTGGGGGGCTGCGGGCAACCCTGGCCTCCCTCCCTCTTCCCTCCCTCCTCGGATGCCCTCTTGCCTCTGGCTGTTGCAGCAGCCCTGGCTACAAGTTCTGCGGGCGAAGGGTGCCCTTAGGGCTGGCCAGGGGGTGCTGGGTGCCAGGAGCCGAGGCGGCCTCGGAGGAAGGAAGGAAGGAAGCAGGCGAGGGAGCCCAGCCAGCCAGTCCGCCAGCCCTGGCTGGACAAGGGGGAGGCCAGGCAGGCAGTGCTGCATGCAAGGCCTGCCTGGGAGCTGAGGGTCCGGTGCTGAAGGGGAGGCTCTGCCATGCAGGCCCAGTGGCGCCCGCTGCTGCCTCCCCAGGTGAGTAAGGTGCCGGCCTCATACTCACCTTTGGCCAGTTTCTGTTGGGCCGCTAAGGCTGGAGCCACCCTCTTCCCAGGCCCCGGGGGGGGGGGGGAGGCATCAGGAAGCTCCTCTCTTTGGCGTGTCCCAACACAAGGGAGGGTGTTCAGAAAGGGGTGAGGGGCTGCTGGCTCTGCAGGCGAGGGGGGACCTCACGCCTCCAGAGCCCCCTAGGGGAGCCACAGAAAGAAGGTAGTTGGTCAGGGGAGCCGTGAACTCAAAAAGGTTGAAAACCTCTGCCCTAGAGCAAAACTAACTAGATGCCAGGTCTAAGGCCACAATCCTCCATTCAATTTATTGGGAGTACGGTAAATCTAACTGAATTTATCAGGACTTAATAGCTGATGAAAGCTTCCATACATAACTAGAATTTATATATTTATATTTCACTATCTCCTGCCAACCTAGCAGTTCGAAAGCACGTCAAAGTGCATAGAATCATAGAGTTGGAATAGACCACAAGGGCCATCGAGTCCAACCCCCTGCCAAGCAAGAAACACCATCAGAGCACTCCTGACATATGGTTGTGTCCGCTTCTCTGGAGCAGCAGAAAACAACCTTTCTCCCTCCTCTATATGACATCCTTTTATGTATTTGAACATGGCTATCATATCACCCCTTAACCTCCTCTTCTCCAGGCTAAACATGCCCAGCTCCATTTGCCGTTCCTCATAAGGATCGTTTCCAGACCTTTGACCACGGACACGGAGCAATGGATCCAAACTACAAGAAAGAAGATTCCACCTAAACATTAGGAAGAACTTCCTGACAGTAAGAGCTGTTTGACAGTAGTATTTGCTGCCAAGGAGTGTGGTGGAGTCTCCTTCTTTGGAGGTCTTTAAGCAGAGGCTTGACAACCATATGTCAGGAGTGCTCTGATGGTGTTTCCTGCTTGGCAGGGGGTTGGACTCGATGGCCCTTGTGGTCTCTTCCAACTCTATGATTCTATGATTCTATGACCATTTTGGTTGCCCTCCTCTGGACACGTTCCAGTTTGTCAGTGTCCTTGAACTGTGGTGCCCAGAACTGGACACAGTATTCCAGGTGAGAAACTGGTTTGGTTGCATAAGGAACTGAGATGTAAGAAGGCTATGTATAAGAAATGGAAGAAAGGAGAAATCAGAAAGGAAGAGTGTATACAAATAGCAAACAGTTGTAGGGAGAAGGTCAGATGGGCCAGAGCTCAGAATGAAGGTTTGCAACGACTTGGATGAAGGAATTGAGGGGATGCTCATGCAGTTTACAGATGACACCTAATTGGGTGGGGTAGCCAATGCCACAGAAGACAGAATTGGGATTCAAAATGACCTTAATAGATTGGAGAACAGGTTCCAAACAAACAAAATGAATTCCAGTAGGGACAAATGAATGGTTCTGCACTTAGGCAGGAAAAACAAGCTACACAAATATAAGATGGGGGACGCTTGGCTTGCCAGCAGTACATGTGAAAAGGATGTAGGGGTCTTAGTAGACCAAAGGTTTGCCATGAGTCAACAGTATGATGCAGCAGCATAAAAAACTCTTATTCTAGTCAGCAACAACAGCATCAATGGTATAGTATACCATTCAAGGGAAGTAATTTGTTGTCGGTATCCGTCTGTCTCGAGAAACAATGGTGAAGTTAAACCACTGGAGAATAACAGCAGCCGCTTTGACTGCAGAGACCTGTAAATTGTAACTGCTGCCTTCCACATTGTTTCTTCTGTGTTAGCAGCACAAGCCTGGGTAATGTGTATGGAGGTCCTGGACTGGCCAGACAAGAAGATCCCCTGCCCCCCAATGCGGCCTGGCTGATGTGGTCCAAAAGAAAGCAGAGCAATACATTTGGCACCAGCTTGGCTGCGGGAGTTGCCAGAATGAGGTGTACAAGGTGCTATCCAACCATCTTAGGGATTGCACTCCGCATTTATGTAGGGTTTGCTCCTTAGGCTTTTCTTCTCCTGAAGATAATAATAATAATAATTTATTATTTGTACCCCGCCCATCTGGCTGGGTTTCCCCAGCCACTCTGGGCGGCTTCCACAAAGACCAAAAATACACTAAGATGTCACACATTAAAAACTTATTTGAACAGGGCTGCTTTAAGATGTCTTCTGAATGTCAGGTAGCTTTGCTTCTCGCAATGAGGGAACTGCCAGAAGGCCCTCAGCGCTGGACCTCAGCGTCCAGGCAGAACGGTGGGGGTGGAGACGCTCCTTCAGGTATGCTGGGCCGAGGCCGTTTAGGGCTTTAAAGGTCAACACCAACACTTTGAATTGTGCTCGGAAATGTACTGGGAGCCAATGTAGGTCTTTCAAGACTGGTGTTATGCGGTCTCGGCGGCCGCCCTCAGTCACCAGTCTAGCTGCCGCATTCTGGATTAGTTGTAGTTTCCGGGTATGGAAGGAATAGTCCCTCTCTATTCTGCCTTGGTTAGACCACAGCAGGAGTACTGTGTCTGCTTCTGGGCACCTCAGTTTAAGAAGGATATTGACTAGCTGGAATGTGTGCAGAGCAGGGCAGCCAAGATGAAAAGGGTCCGGAAACCAAGCCTTTTGAGGAGCTGGGTATGTTTAGCCTGGAAAAGAGGAGATACATCTTAAAATACCTAAATGGCTGTCACATGGAGGATTGAGCAAGCTTTTTTCTCCTGCTCTGGAAGCTAGGACTTCAACCAATGGATTCAAGTTACAAGAAAGGAGATTCCAACTAAACTTCAGGAAGAACTTTCTGACAGTAAGGACTGTTCGACATTCAGGAGGTGGTGGACTCTCCTTTCTTGGAGATTTTTCAGCAGATGTTAGGTTATCTGTCATGGAGACTTTAGCTGAGATTCCTGCATTGCAGGGGGTTGGACTACATTACCCTCGCGGTCCTTTCCAACTCTAGAATTCCATGATTCTAACAAAGCAATGTCTGTTGTTTTGTGCAACTTAAATGCATGTTTTAGAGTCTGGCTAGCATATTATTAATTGACATAGGGCATATTGGCACACCATGGGGAATGACAGAAGCTTTAAAAGAGCTGCATTTTAAAATGCTAAAATGTTGCCTGTTTGTTCATATATGCACACTGGGCAGATTGCATAACCATGCAGAGAGAACAGCTGCAAGATTAGATGGTACAGCTTAGAGATTACGTTGATTCAGCAGATTGCCTTGTGGCTGTCTGAGAAAGATTACACCATTGGAGTAAAGAATACCCATTTACACAGGGTAAGCTCCAAACTAAGTAGAAAAAACTAACTCAATACTGTACAAAATTACATTAAAAAGAGGGGTGGGGATAAATTGTCACAATCTCATAAAATTTGATGTATATATATTTCTGAGTACCACATCAATCTCAGATTTCTAAACTGTTTTTGCTTTGTGTGTATTGCCTATGATTAGAAGTAGTTTTTGAATAAGTTAATTCAGTTATATGTTGTTCCATAATCAAAGCTTTACAAGTATATAGTAGGGAATGGAAGGAGCACTGGGTTGACTCAATACAGTGGTACCTCAGGTTACATACGCTTCAGGTTACATACGCTTCAGGTTACAGACTCCGCTAACCCAGAATATTACATCGGGTTAAGAACTTTGCTTCAGGGTGAGAACAGAAATCGTGCAGCAGTGGGGCAGCGGCAGCGGGACCCCCCATTAGCTAAAGTGGTGCTTTAGGTTAAGAACAGTTTCAGGTTAAGAACAGACCTCCAGAGCGATTTAAGTACTTAACCCGAGGTACCACTGTAATGTGATGAAGGAATGTGCTAAACTGGTCCTTGGATGTAGTTATGAACTGGATGAAAGCAAAAAACCAAACAAAAAACCCTAACGCTCAGTCCAGATGTGACTAGGCATTTTAAAATGGTGGTTACTCAGTCTGGATTAGGGGGGATGCAACTTTATATGGTCATACTTTTCCTGAAGGATCAGGTGTGCTACCTCTGGGTACGTTACTGCCAGTCAATGGAGGCACAAGTTAGCTCTCGGGCACAGGGTGCCTTCCATCAGCTTCAGCTAATGGCACAATTGCAACTCTTATCTGGGTGAGGATAAGCCGTTTTAGTTGTCTATGTTCTGGTAACCCGTAGTTAGATAACTGCAATGTGATACATGGAGCTGCCTCTGAAGAAGCAGCCAGATCACTGATTGGAACCAGGATGTATTAGCCTATAATACTAATTCTGGTCTCACTGTATTGGTTGCCAGTTGTTTTCCAAGTCCAGTTCACAGTGCAGGTTTTGACCTATAAAACACAATTTTTTATACAGCTCAGGACCCCAATTATAGGCTTTCCCAGTCCAAACCTTCCTGGACCTTTTAATCATCATCTGGCTTTTCTCCGCGTGCCGCCTCTGAAAAAGGTGTCATGGGTTGCAGTGAGAGAACAGGCTTTTTCAGTTGCTGTCCCTCAGCTGTGGAATGCCTTTTCCAATGATGTTTGCCTGGCATGAGCTTTGTCCATTTTTAAGCACCATGCAAAGGTGTTATTGTTCTCCTAGACATTTGAATCTCAGTGTGGTTTCATTTTTGTCCTGTTTTTTGTGTCCATCTTTTAATTGGGTGGAAAATGATATTTTCCTTGTTATTGAATGTTGGTTGATACTGTGTATCAACACTGGTTGATACTGTGTATGATTTTACTGTTTTACTGTTGTTGTTTTTGGTATCTCTGTATTTTAAACTTATAAATTGCTTTGAGACCTTAATAATGATAATGATGGAGATTGGAGAGTTTTGTTGGTGAGGTGAAACTGCAAGAACTCTGGTCTATGGCTCTTTAATATGAACAAATTTCACTATCTTCATCATAGATTTAGGAGCAATGACTATCCTTGCTATATTTAATGTACATGGGGCATTTAAAAAATAGTATATATATACAGTAATGCTTCTAGAACATCTTTAGGGAGTTCCCTAGGTACTGAACATGTGATTTTATACATCTGTCAACTAATTTACAGATTACAGTATGAAATCAGGCATTCAGAAATAATGGGACAGCTGTTCTCAGTTGCACTCACGCGTCCCTACTGAATGCAGCTGGTTTTCAGGAGGGAAATTAGCCTGTTAATGTGTCTAGGGTACAGGAGTATCCAGGATGCTCATCATCTGCTGTCAACCTTAGTAATGACCAATATACACAGTTCAACATTAATTTGTGTTTTGTTCAACGTTAATTTGTGTTATATTCTGATGAAAAGGAACTTGTGCTTATTTTGTATATTTTAGTATTTTTCTTATCTAAAGTACAGCTAAGTTCTACTATTTTTCTTACGCTGCAGCCCAACAAACTGTTTGAGCATAATTCTGTTTAATTCCATGCTTCCTGGCAGAAAGGCACTGCAAGAATTTAATTCTGGTCAATGAGCCACAATAGCTGCTAGAGGGCCATGAAAATTCCAGATTTGTTCTGAATCTATTAAATATCTAGGTATATTAATACCAAAAGATATAACACAGTCACAGAAAAGATATAACACAGTCACAGTTAATATAAAGTAATTAATAAGAGTTTTCTTCAGATATTGATAGTTGGGAGTCATTGAACCTTACCCTTTGGGGAAGGGTGAATGCTCTCAAAATGAATATTATTCTGAGATTCATTTATATCCTGAAAGGAATTTCAGTTTTTATATCTGGATCATATTTCCAAAGATAAACACCCTCATTAGGAAATGCCTTTGGGGCTGAACAACACCAAGGATATTCTTGCAGCGAATGCAGCTAGAAATTAAAGAAGGTGGTTTCAGAATTCTGAATTTAGAATTAGATAATTATGCTTATATACTGTTAATGTAGTAAATTAAATATTGGCAAGCTACTGCTGGCCTCAATTTTCCAGCTTGAGCAACCCTGGAATATATGCATAAGTACCTTTGGTTGCTTGGACAATACTCAGAAAAAATATTTGAAATCCCAGGTGACTGGAAACAACTACATTAGAAGGATATAGAATAATAAAAACAAATTTGATCCATTTTCACATCCTAAACTTACTTTCTAAGGAAACCCTACTCTAAAAATTGCAAAAAAGATGCTATGGAAAAATCAGATGGAAGCAGGTGTGTTGACTGATAGATAAGGAATAAAATATCAGATGCGGCCCAATGGCAATATCTTCAATTACAACACGCCTAAGAAGTGTGTTTGGGCTGGCAGCCCTCTCAGCTTCTGAGACACCTGAGATATTAGAACAATGGGATAACTCACTGAAGACAAGCTAAGGATTGAAGGACTAGCTAAGATAGCTCTGTATTGGAGATGTGGCAAGGACAATGCCTCCCTGAAACATATGTTTGTACAGAGTTCTATACGCACCACGTTTTGGGAGAAAGTGCTGGACTGTGCAGAAAAAAGTTCAATCTTTCAGCGGAGAATATTCTTTTGAACTATATACCTATTGAACTATATACCTCTTTTGAGCTATATACCTAACAATGGGACATGAAAATGGATTCTACATGCCCTAATAGTGACCAAGAGTCTGATACTGCTGAATAGCTATGATCAACATTAATTCATGGACCAACACTATGACAACACATGCAATTTATGAACAGACTACTTAACAGATGTAGACTTTGTTTGGATAAATATGACAACATTCGGAATGAGTTTAAACAGAATGTAATACGCTATTAGCCAATGTATCTATTAGGATAATAACACTATATCAATTTATATAAGAATTTATGGGAGTAGATTTCAGTTTTGTATATTTTCCCCCTTTCTTATGCACATGTTTGCTTTAGTTTTTCTCCCTCACTTCCCCCTTTTTTCTTTGTATCACTTTATTTCTTTATAGTTGAAATTATTTCAATAAAAGAATATGTTTTAAATGTCTATCTCAAAGAGACAATTTAGCTCTTATTCAGCCTTATGTCATAATACATTTGTTTGTTTTTGGTGCAGTAACTAACAGAACCTCCTAGACTACTGGTGTACATGTGTGGGTATCAGATGTTCTTTTTGGCAGCAAAACAAGCTAATGCTATTGTAGGCTGCATGAACAGTGTCCAAATCAAGGGAAGTAATAGTGCACTCTATTCTGTCTTAGCCTGACCACACCTGGAATACCATGTCCAATTCTGGGAAGCACAGTTAAAGAAGGATGTTGACAAACTGGAATATGTGCAGAGTAAGGCAACCAAGATGATCAAGGGACTGGAAACCAAGCAATATGAGGATCTGGGTATGTAGCATGGAAAATAGGAGATTGAGAGGAGATATAATAGCCATCTTCAAATATATTAAGGGCTGTCACATGTAGGGTAGGATAGAGCAAACTTTCCCCCTACTGCTCTGGAGGGTAGGACTTGAACCCATGGCTTCAAGTTTACAAGAAAGGAGATTCCAACTAAACAGCAGAAAGAACTTTCTGACAGTAAAAGCTGTTTGACAGTGGAATTATCCCCCTCATGGGGTAGTGGGCTCTCCTTCATTGGAGGTTTTTAAGCAGAGGGTGGAAGGCCACCTGTCATGGATACTCTATCTGAGATATCTGCATTGCAGGGGGTTACACAAGTCAAATACACCCCTTTGTCTTGTGGCTTCATCCTACTTTAGGGTGGGTAGGCATTGGGATTGAGATGGTTATCTGTCTGACACTTTGAGGGCAGAATATCACCAGTCATGACTCCTTGGGAAGGCCCTGCAGACCTGACTGTACATCTTGGGGATTATGGCCGGCTCTCTCACCCCTCCCCTTATACCTCACTTCCCTGGGTCCTAAATGCCATTGGAACTGAGAAGATTGATACAATGATGTGATTTCTTATGAATTTCTAAAGTTTTCCCATTGATCCTGTACATAGATACATTTATCAATGCATTGCTACATTTTGTAATGTGCAGTGGAGGCTCTTCATCTTTGCCTCATAGTGTGGAGAGACAAGGCTCAGAGTGGGGGGGGGTGTCTCTCATCCCCCTTCCAATTTCCCTGTAACAAATGCAAACTTGTTTGATTTGGCTATTGCATTTAACCCTGAAATGCAGCTTAGCTAAGAGACTGACTGAGCCATGAATCAAGAAGTCTGCTGCTTAAGTCTTTGCTTTGAATTCACTATATGGCATTTGGTAAGTCACTCTTTCGCAGCCTCAATCTACAGTATTTATTTGGCCCTGCAGTTTCAGAAAACTTCTTTCCTAGCCCAACCTGGAGATGCAGGGGATTTAAAATGGAACCTTTTGCAAGCAATGGATGTCCCCTGCCAATGAGCTATAGCCCTACCCATTTTGTCAAGGGAAAGATTTTCTTCAGGCATCGCCTCCAGGCTCATAACAAAATTGTCCCAACTTTCATTTAGGGTTGGCGGTATGACGTACACCTTTGCAATGTCTCGTTCCTGCAGCTCCACAAATATTTTCTTTATAGCTAGCAGGTGGTATTTGCTGCTGTTGTAGCCTTAACATAAATGTCTCAATGCTTGCTAGCTCTGCTTAGCTTCAGCAACGCCCTCACGTTGACGAGTTGACTGTCCTCCAAACCCAGGATGATAGTGGCATGAGCTTGCTCATCCTTCTGTAGACACGCAGCATTGGGGTTGTCTGGAGTCTGTTCACTTATCAGAGGCCATAAATCCTCCTGATGCAGAAACAGCTCCATCTGGACACTCTAGGTCAAATAATTGGTTAACCACTCTTAAGAGCGTTTCTGAAGCAATGTGGTTCAGGGGGAGGAGCATATAGGGATATATACAATATTAGCCATACTCAGAGCAGGCCCACTGAAATTAATGGACATGACATGAGTCCATTAATTTCAGTGGGTCTGCTCTGAGTAAAACTTAGCTGAATACAGTCTATTGACTTGCAGAGATTTGGAATGCTTATTTATTATACTTTATAGTGTTACAGGAAAAATCTTAGGGCTCCCTTGGACAAAAATAAAGCACCAACCAGAGCAAATTGAAGCAAATCAGCAGCCTGTAGGCCTGGTCTTTATTGAAGAAAGACTGTCGCGACAGGGTGTTCCCCTCACTTGCAGGTGAGAGGAAAGACCCAGAAAAATAGTGTGCAAGGTCTTATAAAAACTTTTGAAATTCCCCTCCTCTAGGTCAAGCCCACCCCCCAGAAACATCATGCATATATTACAGAAATGAGGGGTTGAGGGAGGAGTTGGTGGTAACCTGAGTATCTTGTCACCTGGCTGGTTCCTCCTTTCCCCCCTCCCCATGAGTCACTTCCAGGAGACAAAGGGGAGTTTGCAGTTTCCTGCCCCCTGAGGGAAGATCTGATCATTGTCCTTTGTTTCAGTCCATGCTGAATCCACTCCCATATGCAAGTTCTTTGTGGTCTTGATTGTCTTCTGTCTGGGATCATCTGGGCAGGGCTCCTGCAGATGTGCTGAGACAGTGAAGGGATTTTGGCTGACCAGGGTCAAACCCCCCTCCCCTTTTGTTAGTTCTTGTCATATGGAGTAAAATAAAAATGGAACAGTGCAAATCCAATGTATGGTTGATTTTTCTATGAATTTATAACAGAAATGTGGCGTATGTAGTGTGTGAGTGTGTGTGTGTGTGTGTGTGTGAAGTTTGTACAAGCAGAATGATTGGGGTGGGGGGGGGGTTCCTGCTACAATAGTTTGTGAGGAACTGATATATTAAAGTTGTTAAGAGAATAGTACCATGTACAGAAATTACTACCACCTCTGGTAGTAACACCTGCAAAGAGTGTTGACAGCCAGTACTAGAACGGTATATTAATGCAACTATTACAATGCTTGAGTTCAATTACTGTTTTACAGTGTTGTAAAGGGCAAAACCAGCACTACCATTCTCTTACCAATGGGACTTCCAAGTGTTAGAGCTACAAGTGTTCTTTGTACAGAAGCCAGTGCCTCAAGAGTTAAAAAGGAACAGAGCTGGTTATTAAATTGTGTAGTTTTTACTCTGGTCTATTATCTCCAGCTTTTACAGCTGTCATTTCTACTCTTTGAATACTCGTTTTGAGAAGTGATAACAATCCGTTGACAAAGAAAAATGGCTTACGTGTGGTAGAGAACTATCTATAGGAGGAAGGCATCTTCTCTCACTCTAGTAAAACCTGACTGTAATCAGTTAATGTAATCTTCTTGTAACAATACACTTCCCTGCATGCACCAGAGAGGCCTCAGGGATGGTTTTCTGTTTAGGCATGGTTACTAGACTAGCATCCATGGAAAACAAAACTGCAAAAATAAATAAATAAATAAAATGGATACAATAAAAACATGAAGCAACTAACTTATACAATCTAAAGTTTTTATCACTGTAATTCATAACACATCAGTGGTGACTATGGCATCCAGTGGGTCGTAGCTGAAAGTGAATGTTAACAGAAACAGGTTGCATTGATAATTGTCCTAGAGAGAGCTTTGCAATCAGCAGCATTACACATTTGGTGGGCTGAAAAGATCATTGGCAATGATCAACAAAGCAACATGATCCTCACACAGAGTGATCCTTGCACAGGTGTATTGCCCATAACAGACAAGGTAGAGTCAGTGTGTTCTGCACAGCAGATAACTTCCAGCAACTAAATGGAATGAACAGTTAAAAGTTACTAGCTGCTAACTACTTGGGGAGCCATTCCAAATCTCCAAAGAACCACAACTTCAGCACTAGAATAAATATATAATCTTGCATCCTTTGTTCCCACAATTAATCTAAGAAGACTGCACCATTTTTTAATAGTTGGAAACCACATGACCTCCAGCTATTATTATTATTATTATTATTATTAATTATTATTATTATTATTTATTATTTATACCCCGCCCATCTGGCTGGGTTTCCCCAGCCACTCTGGGTGGCTTCCAACAGAATATTAAAATACAATAATCTATTAAACATTAAAAGCTTCCCTAAACAGGGTTGCCTTCAGATGTCTTCTAAAAGTCTGGTAGTTGTTTTTCTCTTTGACATCTGTTGGGAGGGTGTTCCACAGGGCGGGTGCCACTACCGAGAAGGCCCTCTGCCTGGTTCCCTGTCACTTGGTTTCTCGCAGTGAGGGAACTGCCAGAAGGCCCTTGGCGCTGGACCTCATTAGTGGCCAAATGTGGTTTGCTCTAAGGGCAGATCAGACAAAATCCTGACAAAGGAGTCTGTCTATCCCGCTCTGCCTGCAGCTCTGCCTTTCGCACTTCTGTCAGGGCCATATGAAGAATTCCGTTAAGCTGGGCTGCAAACACCTTGAAGGCGAGAATTCTTTCTATTTCAAGGTTGGAGTGAAGAAACCAAAGATGCACTCCGTAAGATGAGAGCTCTTCCTAAGGGGATAGAAATGTTTACCTTTTTAGTGTCTCTACCCTCATCCCCCCAGTAACATATTGCACAGGTTCTTCTCAGGGATTATTAGCACGGAAGAATAATGCACCTGTTACTCAGTTGATGTGAGGGATCCTCTCATCTTTTAACCACCTCCACCCCAATTTATGAACGACACAGCTACTTCTCATCATGCCATTTATTTGGCAGCCAACATTCCTCTGGCAGTACAAGTGAAGAACTGAGGCACTGGTTTAGCTGCTACAACACCACCTTGCTGCTACAACACCTCCTTGCTTTTGTTAAAGATAGAAATTGAGATGCTTGTTGCATTGTAGTCTCAAAATGGAAGTTGGAAGTATTTATGTTCTAGGAACATTTAGATAACAGAAAAATGTGTAGAGCTACTTCTAGTAGCTTTTGTTTAACATCCACCTTGATGTAGATTTCTTAATAATTATAATAATAATAAATGGCATTTTAATTTACATGAAGGTATTGCATTACTATGATAATAGAAATGCATGGGGTATATCTAAGAGGGCATAAGAGCCCATATCAATATAGGTATCTATCTCTAATTAGTCCAGTTTACTAGAAATGCAAGAAAAATATGCCTTTGGTTTCAGAAAACTATTATTTGGTGAAATACTGAGTAGTTTGAAAATATTTAAATAAAATGAGAGGTAGAAAATTACCGTAATTCTGATTTCCAAGCCCCATGAACTGTTTGAGGAGACAAATATATACAGAGGTGTAAATTAAAGACATGCCAATAAATACATTATTGTTAAGTTAGGAGTTAAGTTGTTAAGTTGTTGTTGCTTTGCTTGATCTGCAAAAATGTAATTCTGGCTTCTTCCTTTCATGTTTCTGTTGCCCTGCCTAAATATCTGCACTAGTCTAGAAATAAGAGTAGTCCATCTGCACAGAATTGTAGCAACCCGCTGTATCTAGAGTTCTTGTCCTAATGCAAAGATACATAGCTAGCAATCTCTACCTTCAGGGCAAGCACCAAATTATTGTTATCATTATTATTTATTAAATTTGTATTCTGCCCTACACCTGTAAATCTCAGAGCCATTCACAACATAAAATTACAATATTAAAAACATAGAATACGTAATAAAAGCAAAAACAAAGACAACCCAATAATGCCCCATTCCACAACATATTGAAAAGGGAATCAAATGTGAAGAGGAACGTTTTTGTCTGGTGCCTGTTAATGAAGGCACTAGCTGAACCTCCCTGGGCAGATCATTCCAGGAACAGGGGGCCATCACAGAAAAGGCCCATTCTTGTCTTGCCACCCTCTGGACTTCTAATGGAAGAGGCACATGAAGAAGGGCCTCAGAAGTTGATCTCAGGGTTTGGGTAGGTTCAACTGGAGAGTAGTAGTCCTATGTCACCTAAGAAATTGTTTTCCAAGTGTGTGTGTGTGCAGTGGCGGAGTTTCATGCTCTGGCACCCGGGGGCGGAGAGCAGGCGGGGGTGGGGCTGTTGCGTGTCCTGGGGGCATGGCGTGCCACCTGCCGGGGGCGTGGTGCCCAGCGCAGGCAGGGGGCAGCCATGATGGCACCCCACTGGGATCGCGCTGCCGGGAGCGCTGTGCTCCTCCCGCACTCCTCGTCTTCTGCCAGTGTGTGTGTCTGTGTGTGAAAGAGAGAAGCGGGGGCAATGTATCAGTTTTGTCATACCTGTACCACCTTCACCTGACTGCTGACAGGAGAAGGCAATCCTAGCAGGGCCGACAGCAAGTGGTGCGCACTTTTGTACAGAACTTTATTTGAAGTTGTTGGCTCCCAGGGGCTTTTCTTGGGGGATGTGCAGGGTGTGTGTGTTTGTGCCACGGAGCAAGTCTGCCACAGAATGCCTTTCTGAAAACTACTTCCTTGACTATGTCAATCAGTGTGTCACAGCATTTTTATGACTAGGTTCCAAGTAAAGTGATATCATTTTGCAAACAAAGTGAGTAATCCTGCCATTTCTAGATAGAAAGATAATTTCCTACAACATGTAACAAAATGTTTTTAAGACAATCAGTTGCTGCTAGAGATTCAGTGACGTATACATTTTTTTCACATCAGTTCAGCCTATTTGTAAAACAAAACAGTGATCTAGTTTGTATGAGTAGTTACCATGGCTTCCCATCCAAACTGCATGTGGCTTGAAGGACAGGTAAGAGACCTCCCCCTCATATCTCGCTGATTGTATCTAGAATTCTAGAAATTGCTTTAAGAAATCTGATTCAACATAGTATTTGAGAATAAATCTTAGCCAGACAGGAAATATAATTTGTAACTATTTGCAAGATCATTAAAAACAGTGACTCTCTAGGATTTATAGTATTTTATCCCAATGGAGTCATATTTAAACCTTCACACCAGAGTCCCAGCCAGCCAGCCATAAATAAATAAATAAATCCCCCGAACCCCAGACATTTAATTTAAAATGTAAAATTCGCCTTGATGGACATGTTGGCCTCTGAAAAGAGATTATGTCCGGGATTTCCCAGACATGTGGCAACCCGTGTGTGTGTGTGTGTGTGTGTGTGTGTGTGTGTGAATGCTGTTTGGAAGAACATGGAAGTTTACAGAACCTGGCTCCATGGCACCACTAGTCTTTTTCAGAACTAGAAATGTTTATAAGTAAGTTCTGCTACCTAATAAAGAGCAGGGCAGTTTGTTACCTCAGAATACTCTAGGTTGGTCTAACTCAGGCATGGCCAAACTTGGCCCTCCAGATGTTTTGGGATTACAACTCCCATCATCCCTAGCTAACAGGACCAGTGGTCAGGGATGATGGGAACTGTAGTCCCAAAACATCTGGAGGGCCAAGTTTGACCATGTCTGGTCTAACTGAACACACAGACCGTACATTTAAAGCACCCCCCCCAAAAAAAGTCCTCGGAATTTTGGTTAACCACAGAGCTACAAATCCAACGCCCTTAGCAAATTACAATTTTCAGGATTATTTGGGGGGGGGGTGATAATAAAGTCAATATAGTCAGTGCTCGTGGCAACCAGAGACACGAGAACAATCCTCCCTTTTTATGTAAGCAAACTCTTAGAAATGATATTGTTTCTAGGAATTTATTTGCACAGTAAGAGTAGTTACATTTGTCATAAAAATTAAGCTTAGAAGCAGAATGCAAATATGAAATTACTTTGTGTTTTTCTTCTAGCTGAACAAAGTTGAAATCACCATCGACATGAGTTCCGGATCTAGTGCACAAAGAATTTTTTTAAATGTACGTTACTATTTTATCATAAGATATTTGCTGGAAATGGTATTCTCAAAAATTCTGCATTCCTAAAAAGTTTAAATTATATGCCAGTATGCATTTAAATGCTGCAGTTTATGGCCCATTGAGTTAAAATGCAAAAACTCCAATAGTTTGTAATGATTCTGGATTGTGCCCTAAGTAAATATATGTAAATAATTTTATTACCCAACTTCCCACAAACATACATATATGCATGCCTCAGAATTTGGATATGCTTTCCCTGAAAAATGTGACAAAGAGATAGTAAAGATAGCATCACTGTCACATAAGTAATTCACAGGCAACAGGTTGCCCTAAAGGTGATTATATGGATCTAATCAAAGTACTTTCGGGAATTGGTTTGAAGTATAGGTTCAGGTGCATAGATCTAATCAACCTGGATGCAACCTAGTTGATTTGAAATGTAGGTCATGGAACTGCCTCTAAGCGCTGCAAGGTTAGCCACTGGCATTTTAAAGTAGCTTGGAACTATCTGTTAAGAATACAGCATACGGTACATTTCAAGTGTTAAACAAAGTAAGCATGTATTAAATTTACGTTTGTAACCAGAGAGTTAGCTTCTTCTGTTTATGTTGCTATTTGGAAGCTGCTTTGAAGTTCAGTCAAATGTCACTGACAGTGCATTTTTGCTTTACGATCAAAGCCCTGTTACAGTGACATGTATGCAATGCTGTGAGAACAAAGGGGCGGTTCTCCTGACCCATACTTGGCCTCTGTGTACACCTTTGTCTGTGCCTCAACCTCACCCACGTTGCACTATGCAGTCATATAAATTGTCAGCTTTGAGCATCAAGTACATAATGCCAGACCTTGCTGCTGAATACACTGCATTTTCTTTAACTTAAATGCATCATTTTGTGCACGCAGTTTGGAATTTTAACACTCAGGTAAGCACTCAGGTCTGCTTTTTTTTTACTGATGCTTGTTTTCAGTTTTATTTCCTTATATACAAAGTTGATAGAACATACAGCTGTAGAAATGAGCCACAGAGAAGAACTGTTAATTAACCAGTGTAATTCAGGGAGCTGTCATTTAATGTTTCTGTTGCAGAATCAGGATACATAAAGAAATTGATTATTCTTTCAAGAATCATCATTGATTTTATTTATACCGTAAGTATAGATCTCTTTAACCTTTTTATGAAACAGTATGCCATTTAGAATGAACAAAATTTATTCAGACGTTTCCTCTTGACAAATATTGGATGATCCTGCCTTATCCAGGGCAAATGGAAAAAAGCATTTCAAGTGACATAGGTGAATGTGTAATATTCCAAGTGCAACCTCTTTCATCCACAAAAGGTCCATGCTCTACTGGTTGATTTAGTATCCGGATTTAGATTACCTGCAACAAAAGTAATATAGCACAATTTTACCTTTTTTGTAGATGTTATTGCGCAAGTATGAAATGTAAATTTGAAAATAACCATTGTTAGTAACTATGGAAATTAGTAAGTGCAATTTATTATATTTTCCCCAAATTAAACATGTTTAGTTTAGGACAGGGATGGCTATTTCAGCAAGAAATCTCTGAATCTCTCTCACTTTCTCTTGCAAGGCTGCAACTCGAAACAGAGTTGAGCTCCTTTAGATGGTTATTTCTTTTCAATTTTGTTTGCTCTGGATAAGGGGTTGTTTAATCCTTTCTTTCCTCCAACCTTGAGTAAAACAGGATCTTCTGTATATTTACTTGAAGCACAGTGGGTATCCATTTCAATTTTTGATCTCCTTTGGAGACTCTGCTGGTTAATAGCCCTGTGCACCCATAGTATGGGAATGGTGAATTCACAGCAACAAAAATATAACTCCTAAAGCATTGTCACTCATTCAGCTTTCTCCTGGGATATAGTAATCTGTACATTACATTATGCAATACAGTACTTTGTATTGCTCCTTTCCTTGTAAACACAGTGGGAATGCAGTTAGTTGTCAAGCACTAAAGTCAGATTACACAAAGTGCCATTTCCTATTGTTCACGCACTGCCTGGGTAATTGGTAAGAGGAAACTTGCCTGGTACATGTGAGACCTTGACACTGATTATTACTATTGGAAGTGTGTCTGTGAAGGTCTTCTAGGGGTAGGGGAAACTCCATGATCAGTTGACTGAGGGCCATTGTTTAGACTGATTTAACTAGCAGCTGACCTGAAGTATGTACTAAAAATAACTGGGAAATGATAGAAACACCACTAGAAATTGTATGTTGCAAGGGTCAAATTGCACTTCTTTGAAAAGTAGCAGAAGATGCGTTTGGGTGGAAGATACTCACTAATGTTTCTTGGAAAAGGAAGTAAGATTTTCTCCTCCACTGTTTGTCCTCATATCTATATCAAATCTGCTCATTAATAATCCTTGAACTAGGAAGGAATATTTTTTGTTCTCCTGGATAAGTGATGAGTATCCCCTGCATATTTCAATGGAAAAGGAAATAATTAAAAGGAATTGAATTAATCCAACCACACTGCTGGTATAGAATCATAGAATCATAGAATCATAGAGTTGGAATAGACCACAAGGGCCATCGAGTCCAGCCCCCTGCCAAGCAGGAAACACCATCAGAGCACTCCTGACATATACAAATATAATAAATAAATAATAAAGATTAAAAAAATAGTTTGTTCCCAAATGTATGTGAAATCAATAATGGCCAATGTAAATAAGTTATGTAAATGTATCTTTAGCAAGCAACGAACCTGGCAAACCAAACACCTTGGCTGCAATGCTTAATTGCTTAATCAGATTAATCAATTAAACATATTTAGTTGACTAAAAGACTTCACAATTAATCCTCCACTACATATTGTTTCTTATTTTTAACACGAATTACTCAGGAAGACTGTAGATGCAAGTACTGTCTTCAACACAAAAAGAATGCTCTTCTAAGATGATGCTTGCTGCACCAAACAATGGTCAGCTAGGTATAACTTACACTCTGGCATTGATAGTCCTGTGCCTGCTCTTGTTAAATGGGCTGCATCTGGGGGTCCTCCTGGTGCTCGTTTAGCTGAGTGGATGCTGGGTTTTGCCACAAATCCCCGGCCAGCATACATGTGTGGAAATATGCTTTTGGCTTTGGGGATGTTGTTTTTACTAATATGAAATTTAGACAAATTTAATCTATAAGTTAATAGTCTGAGACTTACATGATTAACGAATTAACATTTTTATTACTGGGTTGCATCCCTATTCAGAACTCATATGAAACTATTCTAATGAGCCCCACATTGGATGAAATGGGGTTGGATTAGAATGATCCATGTGGCCCTTTTAACTATGATTCTATGGTAACTAATTTTGCCTTAGTGGGATTCCCCCCTCCCCGTTTCTTCACCTTGATTGGAGGTCAGCTCAACAGGCCATTTAAGTTTACACTTTAATAATGTTGATCGTATGCACTGGTGTAGTGGACTGAAGAGCTGGCATCATAATTCATAAATAAAGCTACCACTGATGACAGATATTTCGACAAAACGTTTTCCTTACCAACCTCACTCTTGATTTATACTAAGAGGTAGAACTATATCTGTGTTGAGTTCTTGGAGAGGAAGGGGTTTGGGAACATCACCTGCAAGCCACACAGGAGCAGTACCCATCTATTCATTTAACAGACCAGGGGCTAGCACAGGCTTCCTCAACCTCAGCCCTCCAGATGTTTTTGGCCTACAACTCCCATGATCCCTAGCTAGCAGGACCAGTGGTCAGGGATGATGGGAATTGTAGTCTCCAAACATCTGGAGGGCCGAGTTTGAGGAAGCCTGGTCTAGCAGATGAGCTGAAGACTGATGAAGAAAAGCTCCGTTCTCTTTGGTAACTGCTCCATAAATTACTTTCTTCTCCTCTCCTCTCATTCTGGTTGCCACGAGATTGCTAGATCAAAGGTCGAATTGAAAGGCAGACTGGACTCAGTCTTAGACACACAGCAATCCATAGGTTAAGGATGGCACTTTCAGATGTAATGCTAAACCATACTTCAGTATAATACCCTCATTCTGTTTATATCACAATGCATATTCACAATAATAAACAGCAGTTAATAGGCTATAGATCAGTCATAACCCATTTAAACTCATTGGGATGTAGTACAATGGACATAACCTCCAAACTGGATTTAATTAAAGTTACAGTAATATTTAAAGATTTTATAGTGCTGTTTGACTATGCTAGACAGACTGGTGCTGCAATTTGCAGGGGCGTGGAGGTGGAGTTAACAAAAAAATAAAGGAGAATTGCCCAAATAAATTACCGTATTTTTCCGTGTATAAGATACCCCCATACTTTTGGGGATCCCAAATGTAGAAAATGGGCATATGCAATATCTGTTTATAAGATGCCCCCAGATTTTTAACCTTATTTTAAAGTAAAAAAATCTAGCCTTATACACGGAAAAGTACAGTAACTGCAGGAACAAAGGAAGCAGTTAACAAAAAATCAGGACCACTGAGCTATTGAATGCAGCAGTGTTTGCTGTTAGGTTTAAAATTAATTGTGTTTACATAAAGGGTAACAGATATCTGCTGACTGCCAACTGAGTATTTATTTAGTTTTGATGAAAATAATCCTAGCTGTTTCATCAGACAGAAAACATTTGGAATAAAACAAGGTGTTTTTGTCTTCAGGGCATTCGAAGAATAGGCGGTGATCAAGAACTACGAGCGGTCAGAATAATATGCGAACAGGTAACTTCCTTAAGGTTTTTGGCTGTACCTATATTCACAACTCTGTTATATTTCTGGCTGCTCAATGGTTTGTTTTTGTGACTCATCAAACCACTTCACATACTGGTTTCATATACTTGTGCTCACCTGTTCTCTCTCCTGCCCTTGTGGAAAGGGTTTATTTTATTACCTTTTAACCTGGTTTGGATTGTTTGATTGCAACCAGTATCTTGTAATCCTCCTTACATTTAGCCCTGTCATATGGATTCGTGTTATCCCCATATTTCAGATGGGTGGATGAAGTTTAGAAAGTAAGAACGCCACTTAGTCATGGCAAGAGGTGAGATACAGTTATACAAAAGAATAGAGAAGGTTGGAGAAAATAAGGTCATTCTGTACTTCCTCTGGCAAATTAACTTGTTTCTTGGGCAAAACATTCATAGGTAATGTGTGTTGACAAGATTGTGGATTTTGCAGACTATTTTCAGACATTTGCTATTTTGAACCGAATTGCCTGATGTATTAAAATATGTGCATGCAGTGGTGTGTCCCTCATTTGCAGGTGCATACAAATTTTAGGCTTCTGTTTACATTGCCAGATTAGTGGGCACAAATATTCAGCTGATGTTGATGTGCATATTGAACAGCATAACATATTAGTGTGGAAATGTGGAATTATCTATGCATAAAAGAATTAGCATGATTAAAGAAGCTCCATATTTGCTTTGCTTGTGGGCAGCATATTGTTCCTATGCACAGTGATAGAGATCACAGTGGAGATGATCATACCTATATATTAATTAACTTTTCTAAGCAAGAAAGCTTATGGAGAAATGAAATACTACCTGCTCTCACAGAAATGTTCCACCATTTAAATACTATTTTCCTATTTTAGTATCTAATTTTTATTTGATTTAGTATATGCCCACCCTCAATATGTTCTTGAATGCAATATGTTCTTTAATGTTCAAGAATGTTTTGTTAACGGTTTCCCTGAAGTTTACTAGATCATGAGTTGTTTGCATCACTTTCCACTCTCTATTAGACTGCACAAGAACACAGCCATAACACCATAAAAACAATGGCTCATCTAGTTCCTGCAAGCAGGAGCTGAGCACAAGACCCCCTCCTGTGGTTTCCTGCAACTGGCATCCAGAAGCATTGCTGCCTCTGCAGAGCCATCCTGGCTGGTAGTCACTGGCAATCGGTACAATTAGTTGGTGGGGCTCCCCTTATAGTGCAAGCACATAACAGCCCTTCTCTTTACTATCAACTTATGGTTTTGCCATAAAATCAGTGTACTGCAGAAACAGGATGGCTACTAAGAGAGGTGTTTTCCCCCACTAGTTTCAGTGTATAGCTTGGGGGAAATGAACTAGGTGGTTCATTGCAATTACCTTCCCATCACCTCTTTCTGGACCTGAGCAAGGGCAGCCCAACGTATAGCATCTTGAGTTTCCTGTCCTCCAATGGAGTGAGATTATAGCTTGGCACACATATGATTAGCATGCAGAAAGTCCCAGCATTTCCCATTTAAAAGGAGCTCAGGGATGGGAAAGAGACAGAGTGCCACGATCATTCAGAGCAGATACTGCTTGATGCCTCTGGTCTGGCAGTGTAAGGTGGCTTCCCATATACTAAAATGCCCTTTTAAAATGTTGTGGTTCTTTTTTTTTAGGGGTGTTATTGGGTTGTTGTTTTTATTTTTATTTTATATTTTGATTTTGTTCTGTGAACCACCCTGAGACCTCCAGGTATAGGGCGGTATATAAATTCAATCAATAAATAATAAATATGGCCATTCCAAGGATGCTGGGAAGGGAGGAGGCCGCAGGAACTGAGTTCTAGCACTTTTGATACAAGCTTTCTTTTACCATGAAAATCAATACAATAATTCATCAAAAATATGAATTCCTTAATAGGCTATTCTCTGCTTCTCCTGACTAGATTCCCCCCACCCCCACCCCAGATTTCCAGACTAGTTTATTTTTTTAGTTCCTTAACTTGTTTCTCCCATCTCCAGAAAGCATGCACACCCACCCACACCGCTACATGTACTAGTAAGAAGGAATCCAGTAGGCAAGTTGTACTGAACCACAGATCATAAACATTTCAAATTGCAAAGTGTCCTGAACCTTTGAGATAGGATGCAAATAATGAATGCTCCTCCACCCACACAACTGACCGATGTCTTGAATACAATTTCATCCTGTTTGTTTATGGTACAATGTACAAACAACTACTATATAAGAAATTCATTTGTTGTTCTCCGTGTAATTAATATTCAAATCATTTCTACATGATAACTTGATTGCAATATTTTGGAGTCATATAGGCAAATACCTGTCTAATTATTCTGAATTTGAATATTTTTGGCATTCTTTATCCTTAGGCCCTGTGATTTCTACTTCCCCTTTTGCTTCTGTGCAGCCTTTTAGATCCCATGCCTTCCCGCAGCACACAGTCTTTAATATACCTAGTCAGAATCTCTCTCTCACCCAGGAAGGGGGGCCTTTACTTCCATGGCCACACTGCATTCAGCAAGTGACTAACTCCCAAAGTTCCCCTGGCTTCAAGCCCCTTCAGTGCACTCCTGTCACAAAGCCTGTATGAAAATCTCCCCCAGCCAAGTTGGCATTCCACTTCCTTCACTGTAGCTGCATGGAGTTCAGCATTCACAGCACAAGTTACAAAATTCAGAAGAGCCTACAAATGAGTACAGAGACTGATGATATTTACTGTAGCTTTTTATATGAGCTTTTAGAGTGTTTTGTAAACCATGAAGTTACTTGTAGTGATTACAGCCCTCTAAATACAGTAACACAACATTTGTATTCTAGTCACATTGTAGACATGCCATAATACAGACTGTAGACCTGCCTCGAAATCAGACTTCTCTAACAAACTTCACAGAATCTGAATAAAAATAGAGAAACTCAGGTTAGATGGGTTTATTTTGTCAACAAAGAACAGTACCGGATGAACAAGCAAATCTGGTTATGGTTCTGTAAAAACAACATCCCTGAGCTCCTCTCTGCCCTCCCGGCTTCCTACCTGGGCTGTGCTAGTCAGGAAGCAGCATTTCTGTTCCTGGCTGGGCTGCGGGATATTTCTCCACTTTGACAGATCAGGCCTTTAGAGACTCACATTTATATATGGGAAATATCAGCTTAAGCTAAATCTCTTTTTTAGTGTTTGAGAATGGAAAAATTGGTACAACTTTCCGACCATTTAAAAAGTGGTCTTACTGTGGCACCATGTTTCCATATTTGCTGTCCCATTTTCAGGTGCTGCTAGAAATAACAGTGACTATGACACCTAGAGTGCAAGGTAGCACATCGTTCTCAAGGGTGTTATGCCACAAGCGGATTCTTTCTTAATGGAGATGCTTGGTCTTAACATGTAGCAATATTTTTAAAAATCTTTTTAAAAATAGCTCTTGCTAAAATATTCTTTCTGATAAATATTGATATAATGGATAGCAGGAGGAGCTGCTAACTTGTCCCACCCATTGCATTCACCTAGAGAGGGGGGTATAATTTATTTATTTCAACAATTATTTGGTGGGGGGAGGCCTTAAAGGCAAATAAGATCTTTTCTTTGTGGAATGATATTCCCTGCAAGCTGATCTCTTGAGGGAACTCTAAGGCCACGAAGAGATGCTGGGCTCCTCTTCCCTGCTCTCGCTGTCCCCTCCCACCAGCCACTTTCTTTCAGGTGATTATAGTGGATCTGGACAGGAGTGTTAGCAAAAGCAGCTGCTGATCTTTGCCTCTTCCAGTACGCTGACATTAGTTTGCTTGTCTTCCCAAGTCATATGTAATTTTTCTCGGAGACACCATTGATGGAATCACCAGACCAAAGATCACCAGTGTCAAAGCAATGATTCTTCAACATCAACTTCATTGGACTGGTCATGTTGTTCAGATATCTGATTACCGTCTTCCAAAGCAACTACTCTATTCCAAACTTAAAATGGAAATTGTAATGCTGGTGGTCAACAAAAGAGGTTTAAAGACTCTCTCAAGGCAAATCTAAAAAGTATAGCTTAAACACTGACAATTCAGTAACACTGGCCTGCAAGTGCCCCAGTTGGAGAACAGCCTTTACCAAAGGTGTCAGGGACTCTGAAGACGCTCAAACTCAGGATGAAAGGGGGAAACGTGCTAAGAGGAAGGTTCATTTGGCAAACCCTCACCGTGATCAACTCCCACCTGGAAACCTATGTCCCCACTGTGGAAGGACATGTGGATCCATAACTGGCCTCCACAGTCACTTACAGACTCATTGTTAAAACCGTGTTTATGGAAGACAATCTTACTCAGCTGCATATGATCGCCAAAGAAGAAGAGTAAAAGCAGCAGCTCTTTATTTCCTTTGTTCTCCTGGAAGATCTTTAGCATTACTTCTCTTCCACTTTAAACTCCGATACTAGGTGAAACTCAGCAAAATAATATCACAGTTTTCAGGTTACCAGCTGGCCAGTGCCAGATTACCAGATAAGCAGAGTAGGCAGCAGCCTATGGGCCTTTTAGGGGCCCCATGACAATGGATCAAAATAATACTAATTTGATCTTGAAAGAAAATTACAGTCAAGCTTTCTTAGTTCCATGTTATCCCACTAGAGCCTGCATAAAGAGGGGCGGGGCAAGATTTCAATTGCCTAGGGATCTCCACAGGGTTTATGGCAGTGCAGATGGCTAGTTTTTGATCTGTTGGACCCGTTTATTTCTGAATAGGGTTGTTGTAGTGGTTACTAAAGTTCACTCTCAGTGCTAGCTTAAAGGCAACTTTTAATCTAGGTATTTTAATATATTGTGCTGTACCTTACAGCCTCCTTACAGCATTGTTCATGCAACTCAAAATGCAGGAAATGAAGAAAGGTGTTGTCTGCCTGCCTCTCTTGATGATTTGGCAAAGCTTCAGGAAAATTCAGAAATGTTGTAAGAGATCCTTATCAGGGAAAGATGTCAGAGGCAGAACTAAATTGGCGGACGGATGGAGTTTTAGCATTTTCTACGTTGTTCTTTGAATTCACTTTTAACCAGGATATTCTGCCATCTGTCCCCTTCCTGTCCTTGAGTTTTCAGCAAGAAAGATATTTTTATTTAAAGATTGTGTACCCTTAGGGTGTTTTTGTGGAAGCTTTCCTAGTGGCTGCACATGAACTATGGAATACCTTGCGCTATGAAGTGCGTTAGCACACTCACTTGGAGTTCTTAGTTGAAGATAGTGTGTGGCATACCTTTCTTGTAAGTGGCATATTTCCTCCATCTGTTTTGTTTGTTGCTGTTCCTCCATCTATGGCTCAGGAGCAGCAGGTGGAGGCAGGGACCACCGGGCAAGTCAAGTAGTTGGGAGAGCTCTGGGTTGGTGGGTTTGCATACACCTGTATGTCAGAGCTAACATCATATCCTTTTGAAGACAGTGGTGCCACCACCACTGTGAGGATGCCTTTCCCTCTGACAAGCCACTTCTGGTTTCCTCTATCCTTGCTTAGTTGTTTTATATTGTTGTTTTTATGAAATAGCAATTTTAAATGTAGCAAATATTTGTGTGCTTTTGCACACAATGTTTATGTTCTTTTCCACCAGAAGGGTGGGATATAAATGTTTATGTGTGTATCAGCAGCTCTGAAGTAGCTATTGGAGAAACAGTGCAGCGTAATCATTACACTATTTGATTAGGACTGGGAGAACTAGATTTTCAATCCTTACTCACTGGAGAAGTTCTATTTGTGAATTTGGCCAGTTACTTTACTGGCTGAGAACAAGCCTAGCCTTCCCCTAGGCTAATGTGCTCCTCGCCTCCTCTGGTGCAACTTTGAGGAGGAAATCAGAAGCTTTGCCTCTTGTTTTTGTCTGAACTCAGAAAAACTGTGGTTAATCTTATCTGTGCTTAGTGGAAACAAGTAGACTTTTCAATCTGAAGGTGTAAGGAAGATTTCAAGATTTGTCTTTTAATACTTGGGGAATGCTTTTTAGCCCTGTGGAACCTTCAATGTGGGGTTTCGCAGGGCTCAATCCTATCCCCCATGTTGTTTAGCATCTACATGAAACTGCTGGGTGGGGTTATCTGGAGGTTTGGAGTATGTTGTCAGCAGTATGCTGATGACACTCAGCTCTATTTCTCCTTTGCATCTGCAGGTGAGGCAGTGGAAGTGCTGGAAGTCTTGCCTCAGTAATGGACTGGATGAGAGCCAACAGACTGAAGCTCAGTCCAGATAAGACTGAGGCACTGTTAGTGGCTGGTTCCTCAGACCAGATGGGTGGGAGGTCATCTGCTCTTGATGGGGTTACGCTTCCTCTGAAGGAGCAGGTTCGTCACCTGGGGGTCCTCCTGGATCCTTTGCTGTCGCTCGAGGCTCAGGTGGCCTCAGTGGCCCGGAGTGCCTTCCATCACCTTCAGCTGGTGGCCCAGCTATGCCCCTATCTGGACAGGGATAGCCTAACTACTGTTGTCAATGCTCTGATAACATCAAGGTTAGATTACTGCATATGTAGGGCTGCCTCTGAAGAAGGTTCGGAAACTTCAGCTGGTGCAGAATTCCATGGTCAGGTTGCTCACTGGAGCAAGATGGTTTGAACATATTGCACCGATCCTGCCCTGATTGCACTGGCTACCAATTAGTTTCTGGGCCCAATTCAAAGTAGTGGTTTTGACCTATAAAGCCTTAAACAGCTCAGGCCGCAATACCTCAGGAACCACCTCTTTCCATATGTACCTACCCAGACCCTGAGATCATCTTCTGAGGCTCTTCTTCGTGTACCTCCTCCTTGAGAGGCCAGGAGGGTGGCAACACAAGAACGGACCTTCCCTGCAGTGGCTCCCCATCTATGGAATGCTCTCCCCAGGGAAATTCACCTGGAGCCTTCATTATACACATTTGGGTGCCAGGCAAAAACATTCCTTTTTAACCAGGCCTTTGGTTGATCTGATTTATATCCTATGCCCTTTTAAAATGTGTTTTTTTGGGGGGGGGCAGTATTGGGTTGTTGTTTTTTATTTTTATTAGGTATTTTGTGGTTTTATATCTTGATTTTTATTCTGTGAACCTCCCTGAGATCTCCGAAAATACTACTACTACTACTAATAATAATAATAATAATGCAAGCAGAGCCTATCAAGTAAAATCTGAAGGCTGTCATCTAGTGCTGAGTTTTATGCAATTAAAATCCCACTGAACTCAGTTGCAAAAGGATACCCCTACTCTAATGCACTAGCAGAGACCTCGGATCTGTGCAGATGTTGGACTGAAACCGGTCCTGACTCCTGCATTACCAGTTTTCCACAAAGTACTGAAGAGCCAGCCCTGCATCAGGGTTCCTGTTCTTGGTCCTTTGGCAGAAGGAGAGGATTCAATAAGTCTCTGCTTTCCTTTGCTGAAGCACAGGAAAGTGTACAGACCGTAAAGCAAACAAACGACAACACTGCCTTTCCCACTCCTCTTTTGTAGGGTTTTGTGCTTGGATCTTGTGTCCACCTGTTCATGCAAAACAATCCCAAAAGCTGTGTTTGCATAAGAGGAGATGGCGATGATGCCTATGCATTTGCAGGCTGTGAGAGTAAGGCTAATCCTTCTTTTATTTGTCATGATTAAAAGTAATAATAATAGAAACACTTTTTCATACAATATGAAGGCAAACAAGGTGTTAAAACACTTCAGTAAGTTATTCTATTTCCCCACATCATCACATTTGTTTCATGCAAGAAGAGCAGGCTAAAATTAACCTACCTTATATTTCTTTTTGTTTTAGATCATGAAGAACTTTGTGGCAGCAGTTATGGATCTTTTTGTCTGAATGGTGGGATTTGTTACACGATACCTGCCATTTCCAGTCCCTTTTGCAGGTAAATGTTTATATTTTCATTGCTACATAAGAGTCATCTCCTGGGCTAAATTAGCAATGGAGGAAACACATTATTTCATCAGCTTATATAGAGCATGTTTCTTATGTCTTGATGATATAATCGTTTGTGTGCCACCCTTCAGGGAATATCCCACTCAAGGTAAATCACATTGGAAACATTTAAACTGCATTGTTTTTAGGTAATATACAAAGGGGCTTCTCCAGACTTTTGTAGGGCTTGAGACAGATAAAAGGTAAAGGTACCCCTGCCCGTACGGGCCAGTCTTGACAGACTCTAGGGTTGTGCGCCCATCTCACTTAAGAGGCCAGGGGCCAGCGCTGTCCAGAGACACTTCCGGATCACGTGGCCAGCGTGACAAAGCTGCATCTGGTGAGCCAGCGCAGCACACGGAACACCGTTTACCTTCCCGCTGGTAAGCGGTCCCTATTTATCTACTTGCACCCGGGGGTGCTTTCGAACTGCTAGGTTGGCAGGCTCTAGGACCGAGCAACGGGAGCGCACCCCGCCGCGGGGATTCGAACCGCGACCTTTCGATCGGCAAGCCCTAGGCACTGAGGCTTTTACCCACAGCGCCACCCGCGTCCCTTTGAGACAGATAGTGCTCTCCTAATACGCACGCTAACCACCTAGTCACACACAAGGCTGCCAAGGCTGCCTGAGGGTTTACGCCTCTTTCCTCTGGTGCTAGTAACTTTGCCACCTCATTGCCTTTGCAGTTGCCATCGCTGCCAGGCTTATTTTGTCTTTAGCCCCAATCTGGTGTGTCAAGGAGCAGGAGTGGTAGTTTATTAGCACACTTCCATTTAGTAACACATCTGTTATATTCTTCTTTACACAGTTGTAATGCCAGTACCTGATGCTAAGTGGTACATATAAACCAAGACTGTAATCATAATTGTCCTCTATAAAAATGGTTATTGGCACACAGTAACTGCCTGTGGTAAGCATATATGGGATGAGACAGAGCACTTTATACTGACAAAGCACAGCACAGGGAACGGAATTGTTATTTCCTCAGTTCACAGGACAAGACAAGAAGCGAAGGGTTCAACAGAACGAGTAAACATTAACCGCCTACTTAAAGAGTGGCACAGCAATGGCACAGCTTGGCTAGAGAAGTTGTCAAATGCCCTTCCTTTGATTTTTCTATTTCTTTTAAAGTTGGACAGACAACTGTCAGGTATTATGTCATCTGGTTTTAGTATAACCATCAATTTTGCTTTGTTTATTTAGTTCATTAGTTACTAGTCTTTATATTGCATTTTATTGCACTAGTCAAATCAGCTAACAACAATCACATATACCAATATGTGGGTTTCATGCACAAAGATGTGTTTCATGCATCTCTGTGTTCAGAAACCAGTATCTGAACAAAGAGGCCACTTGCTGGCTGGATAACCTACACCTCCTGTTGTGTGGACTATGATGTTACCTGCTCCCTTTCTGCTATAGAGTATAAAACACACCTTGCTTATCCATTCCCCTTCCTCCACCCTTCAGGAAATGGGCTGCATTTCATTGTGTTAGCAATCACTGGGACTGGGAATCAGGATATTGAGCTGCTAGGATCTTCCTCATCTACCTGGCTTTAGTGTTAAATGAAGTAGCCACATGCTGAATTTTCACTTGTACCACTTCAGCAAGCATAACTTTGGGCAAAGTCAGGACTAGCGACTCATTTTTTCCCATTGCACCAGAAGAGGCTAGTGAATATGGAAGTTGTTACAACTTCTTTTCAACTTATTTAGTAGCAATTCTATCCTGCCAAGTATGTAACTAATGGATGGGATCGCTCTGTGAATTAGAGTATTCTGTTCCAGCATGTTCTTATTCAAAGCATGGCATGCTCCTTATCAGTCAGGCAAGAACGCTAATTATAAATAAGAAAGGTTTTGTTTACACTGTGCTATCACTTGGTAATCAGTAGCGCTAGGAATAGTAGTAATGGAAGAATATGTATTCCACAGCTCAGTGGTATTACAGAAGGACCAAATGCTTGCTTAGACCAGGAGCAAGTTCCTTGCTCAATATCTAAAGGGAATTGCTGATGATACGAATGAAGCCAAACTGAGATATCTATTAAATGATGATGACCCCCTAAGATCACTCACGGTTGCCAGATTCTTGATCAGCGTCCTATCCCTAAAGAAGAGAAACGGACTCCTGTGCGGCTCGGAAAATCCCTTTAAACCATGATCTATGTTTTAGGATGTAACTAGGTGATATCACCACTGATGTCTTCTATTAATTTATGAGCAGAGGGTGATGTTTATGTTACAAATTTATTGTAATGTATGATGTTGGTCTTTTGTTTTTGTTCTGCTTTGGTTCTTGTCTGTTTTTTGTAAGTTTTGACGGTTTTAAATTTGGAGGTTCAAATACATTATGTTGGTATGGGAAACTGTCGTGTGACGGGCCAATGGCCGTAATAAAGATCAATCCAATCCAATCCAATCCAATCCAATGCTTGCTTAGACAAATACTGGCATGTAAAGGATCTATCCCTAGATCTCACCCCAACTTCTCCAAGTTGCTAATCCTCTGCCTTGATTCCTTCTCAAATGATTGGCAAAATTGTAGCTCTGTGCAGAAAAGACTGGGTGCCAAGGTAGTTGGTTTCCATAGCCAGTAGTAGAGTCAATCACTAGAAGACTTGAAGAAGAGAGTTGGCTTGGGACCCCGAAGTCCATAAAAATCTTGTTAATATTTATCTGATTGAAATGACATTTGAATCATCTTGGTTGGTTTCTATGTGCTATAAAATGTAAGGTAAGAATTCATAGTGATCTTTCTGCCTAAGGAAGATCTTGTGAGAGTACATCTTCCTCACTGGCCCACCCACCCCTAAAGACTTTTTCCAGACATTTAAAGTTCTCATGGTAAAGAAAGGAAACTGCATTGCCATTTAAAACTGTCATAGTCATACTTGGATGCCCTCCCACCACTACTCTTTGAGCTGTACACCAATGGACCTATAACTTTAATGTATATCTCTTGTGATCACGTGTGGACTGGCAATTGGGGGTGTGTGTGTAATTTAAATGCAAAGGAAATGTGCAAGTAGAATTTTTAGCTTTCTACTCCCTCATTTCCCTCATCTGTGTTTGTCCCCAGAAAGCCCACTTCTGGTATCAGAGTTCAGTTGGGGAGGAAATGGTAGGAGAATTTGGTGGTGGGAGGGTCCAGCCTCCCCACAACCAACTGCTTTGCACTTTGATTTGGCACCTGATCCCACACTGCTCCACGTTTCATGTGATTGGGCCAGATCTGCATCTAATCTGTAGTTTAGCCTGGTTGCCATATTTGGGGTATTGCAGAGGATAGAAAACCTCCACTTTTCCATCATATTGCTGATTTAGTCCCGTATTGTGTTTTGAGCACAAGGAAAATGTGATATCCCTGCAACAAAAGTGCTTGCTTGGGGAAGACTTCTAGCTCCTCTGCGGCAGTTGACTGTTTATCAAGGCAGAAAGTTCTCTGGAAAAGTCCTAAAGCGTGAATGATGAGGGATCACTGCAGTGCAGGCCCAAATGTGGTCTGAGGCTTCTTGGCAATAAAAAAATGCTGTATTGAGAAAAGTGGAATGCTAAACCAGGACACATGATGCAAGAGAACCTTGTGTAACTCTGTGGACTGTGGACTGTGTACACAGCAGAATTACACCTTTCTTTTGAATAGATAAACATGCCCTTTAATGAGTACATGAAGGAAATGATTCCTGTTTGCTTTTGGATTTTTCACAGTTACTGCTCTTTTTGGCAGAAATGGGGATTTGGGTGAAGCAGGAGAGGTCTCATAGCTGACACATGGCCTTTCAAAAGCTATTAGGCTACTACTACCCATTCAGATACAAAATCCCACACCGATGGTAACAAATTTTTTGGAAATAAGGCTGAGTGAATTTAACAGGACCCACATTGAATCCCGTGGCTCCATTTAAAATGTTAGGTCCCCCAAAATCAGTAGCAGTCAATGGGAGAAACTTTTATATACCAATAGGAACACTTTTAATTTGGCCTGATAACAAATTGGCAGTCAGTGCAGACCTCTGAGCAAGGGTCCATCACATAGCCTGAGCTATACCCAGATTGAAATGGGTCTAGATAATCTGTGTCTTCCAAGAATGTCCACAGCTGTTGAACCACATTGTCCCGTCAATTTTGAAAGGATTTAGTGCTTGCCATCTTTAGCATGTTTACTCTGAAGACTACTTATTGCACATGTGACTGTTGCATTAGGTGCAACTAACTTTTTCTAGATTGAGGCAAATATGTTTTGTGATTGGACTGTAAAGTACTTAGCTGTGATCTTCACTTCAGCATCTCTCCTAATAGCGAACTCTGGTGCAGAGTGGAAACAGTAGCCAAAACAAGGCCACTAGAGGGGAAATCAGCATGCTTGAGGGATTTGCAGAAATACGAAAGTTTTTTTTTTTAAAAAAAACCTGGTGGGCAAAACAGACCAATGAGGACTAAGACTGCTAACTATGTAATGATTACAGTAAATTGGAAAAATAAAACAGAATGTGATGGGCATGACTGGAGGGCAGGATGAGATGGCCTGTTTGGAAAGGTCACTGTGGACATCTAGGACCCAAGGATATGTGGGGGACACAGGGGGGCACACAACAGGTGCCTAGAGAAGGGCAAAGGGAGGAGGCAATGGGCATTTTTCTGGTAACAATATAATGTTTCTGGTAACATACCATAATATAGTATGGCAGACCCAACTAGGTGCAGTACAGGAAATAGCACATGGTGTTTGGGAGAGAAGAATGTGGTGTGTTTGTGTGTAAAGCAACACTAATATCTACCAAATCCTGCAAAGAGAAAGTGCAATTCTGTTACCAGTATAAACATGCAGGTCAAGTTACACATTTATAATTTGCATTGCTTTGTTTTGACTGCAGAATTATGAGGCACTAAAACTTTGCATAAGTAATAAGGATCTTGGCTTCTTGGCTTGAGCAGACTTTAGTGGGAACATGGTATTTTTTGCCTGCAACAGATATTTATATACAAGGCACGTTAATAAAGAAACCCCCTTGATTTTCCTGATTAGACTAGAGTTCTAAAAATAACACTATATGTTCTGATTAATATTGCTAATCAGAAAGAAAGCAGTGGGGGGTAGTATATGAGTGCAACGCCTACTAAACCGGCAATGCAACTGGAAGAAAGAAAAGGAAAACTACTTTATGCTGCAGACCAGGACAGATTTCACATGTGCCACTCAAAGCACTTTTGAACATAGGAACATAGGAAGCTGCCCTACACTGTCAGACCACTGGTCCATCCTGCTCAGTAGTCTACAATGATTGGTATTGGCTCTTCAGGTTTCAGGTAAGGGACATTCCCAGACTTACCTGGAGATGCCATTGATTAACCATGGGACCTTCTGCAGATGCTCTTCCACTGAGCACCCCTTCCCCAACTTCTCTCCTACTGTTAATGTGCGCATGTGAAATATCAAAAATACAGAAGAGCAGTGATACATCAGCAGGCAACTACACCAGGTTTCCTCCCACTGCTGAATGAGCAGCGCAAACATCAACAGCAGAGTTGGCAAACACTAGAATGCAAGCAGGAAATGAGGCAAGTCTGTAAGTAGCCCGCTCAGAAAATAAAGCAGCTACTCTGGTCAACCCTGTGTCTCAATAGAGGCCATCCATGTAAGAAATAACCCAAGTGTTAAGTAAATTCCAGTCGTATTTCAGTTCAGTTCATTGTATATAAATCAAGAAAGGGTTTCTACTTTTAATGGTAATATTAGCCTAAAGCCAAAATCCTGTGCAGTCAAAACTCAATGGGTTCAATGGCAGGTGGAATTGCCAAAGTTATTTCCCCCGGAACCTTGTTCCCCTTTCTGCCCTGTCTTTTTTGGTTTTTTTGCCACGTGTTGAATGCTGAATGCATAAAAGTTAAATGCATTTAAGTTGCGGGCTAACGGTAAGAGTAATTTGAGGAAACACATCTATGATCATTCTACCCCTCCAGTGGCATGTACTGTAAGCTTCCTTTAGTCCCATCAGGGGAAAAGGTGGGGTACAAATAAATATATTACTAGTAGTACTAATTATTCATGACATAGTTATGTTTAGTAGCAGGGAGATGTACCACTAACTTTACCTGCATTTTGGTCTGGCACAAATACAAGGGCACAAGTTGCTATTGGAAGGACAGTGGCAGTAGGATATTAATAAAGTGCTTCAGGGACACAGGTGGTGCTGTGGTCTAAACCACTGAGCCTCTTGGGCTTGCTGATCGAAGCTTGGCGCTTTGAATCTACACGGCAGGGTGAGCTCCTGTTGCTCCGTCCCAGCTCCTGCCAACCTAGCAGTTTGAAAGCACGCCAGTGCAAGTAGATAAATAGGTACTGCTGTGGCAGGAAGGTAAACACCATTTCTGTGTGCTCTGGTTTCCATCATGGTGTTCCATTGTGCCAGAAGCGGTTTAGTCCTGTTGCCCGCCTGACCTGGAAAGCTGTCTGTGGACAAATGCCGGCTCCCTCAGTCTGAAGCGAGATGAGTGCCACAACCCCATAGTTGCCTTTGACTGGACTTAACCATACAGGGGTCCTTTACCTTTTACTTTACTCTGCTTCAAACAGTTGCACAAGAGTTGACTAGTCATTAGGGATGGGGTTGCCAACACTGCACCTTTATGAATTTCCTACAGCCTGAAATGCCTCTGAATGCCTTTTTCCATCATCATGAAAGGTATATAGCACACAGCACAGAGCTGGAAGGTGCCCAGAGGGTCACGTGTCCCACCCACTGCAATGCAGGAACCTCATACGTGACAGATGGCCACCCAACTTCTGCTTTAAATCCTCCAAGGAAGGAGAGTGCACAATCTTTCATGAGAGTCTGTTCCACTGTGAATAGCTCTTACTGTCAGAAAGTTCTTCCTGATGTTTAGTTGGAAGCTCCATCTGTCTAATTTGAATCCAGTGGTTTGGGTCCTCCCCTCTGGAGCAGGAGAACAAAACTTTGCTGTCTTACATGCGACAGCCCTGCAGATATTTGAAGATGACTGTCATATCTACTTTCAGTCTCCTCTTTACCGGGATAAATAAACCCAATTCCCTCAGCCATTCCTCATAAGGTTTGGTTTCCAGATTATCTTGGTTACCCTTCTCTGCACATACTCCATCTTGTGAATCTACTTCTTAAATTATGGTGCCCAGAACTGGACACAATAAATTCCAGGTGTGGTTTGAGCAAGGCAGAGTAGAGCAGGACTATGACTTCTCTTGATCTAGACACTAGACTTCTGTTGACGCAGCCTAGAAAAGTATATTTGTTTGCTGCTGCATCACACTGTTGACTCAGGTTCAGTGTGTAGTCTACTCAGAACCAGGACATAACCCACTAACTGAAATGTCAAGTGTAAATTGCCTTAAGGGGAGCCATGGAGAATGACACTCGTTTGAACTGTTAGAATGCGAGACTCACCTCAGGGTCATAGGTTCGAGCCCCCAGGCCTGCATTGCAGGGGGTTGGACTAGATGACCCTCATGTTCCCTTCCAGCTCTACAAATCTTTGAGTCTACCGGCACAGCCAAGATTTTGCTGCTTCCTGGCCATGCTTGTGTGTCAAGACAAGCAAGTGTTGAGAAGTACCGGTAGATTAAGTATATATAAGCTGTGCCACAAGATACTCAGTTAATGTAAACCTCTGTTTCGCAGGTGTGTTGAAAATTATACAGGAAATCGTTGTGAGGAAATTTTACTACCGAGCATCAAGAGCCATCCAAGAGGTGAACTGTTTGCAGCTGTTTTAGCTTCAGTGGTCGTCCTAAGTGTCCTGGTTGCTGGTGCATTCTTCTTTCTTTGCAGGTAAAATGATAGTGCTTATGTCAGACTCTGCCAACCCGGCATCTTCTAGATGTCTTGGAGATGGGAGGGGTTGTAGGGCAGAAGACCTAGAAGGCCCTGGGCAAAGGCTGCCTTAGCGATTCACATAACGCCTCTGATTCTGTCCTGACAGAATTTAAATATTCTACATGATATAAATATTCTCCATTTATAATGCATGCAATATTATTCTTTGAGGTTAATAAAAACATTTCACTATGCTTATGGTTTTTCACTTTTTAAAACTTTAAAAAGCATTGCTGAGGCACCTTGTAACAGCAGTTCTTAAAAGGAAATATTTTGTGACACACTCCCATCTCACATTAGAACCAAGTCCCTTTCAGCAATAGAGAACTGAATGCATTATTTAAACTGCCCATTGTCACCTTTAGAAAATATTACAAGTACAGAAGAATAGCTTAATGGGATAAAACATTTCTGCAATGTACATTTATTTATGTAATTTCTGGAACACCTTCCCTTTTAAAAATATCAAAGCAATTTAATATACATATGAAAGCAGCTTCTGTAAAACCAAACCCAACATACTGTGTATAGGGCAGAAATGATTAGCATAAACTTTATTTCAAATGTCCTGTCTCCACTAAAGAAAGACTTGCAATGACACAGCAAATAATGATGTGGACTTGTAACTTAATAATTAAGATGACTGTGTGATGTGAAAAATGAAAATTAATTAAAAAACTATTCAGATGGCCCATTCAGTGTACACAGCATTTGGTCATGTGCACAGAGGATGCATGACTAAGCCTTGACAGCCCAATCCATGTCTCTATTTCAAACTAACGACTGATTAAATGCTACCTAACTGTGGAGCAGTCAGTCTGAAAGTTCGATGTAAAAGCCCATTAGGCTGTAATAGCAAAAGCCGCAACCGCTAAATGCAATGTGAACTCACATCCACATTTATTCTTTTTAATTTTCCTAATCACTGTCAGGAAGGGCCAGATTCCACGGTCCAGTTCCATAGAGCATGGCAACAACCTGATTGAAGGGAACAGCGGGGATGGTTGCAACAGTAAGTAATTTTCAAATACAGTAATGGTAAAGGGATACAGTAAATGGTAAAGACTTTCTGCCAAAAGATTCTTGATGAAAATAAAATTCTTGTTTTCCCCCGAGATAACTGAATAAAGCAATCAAAACAAGAAATTATGGAACAGCAACAAGCAAAACAGCTATAGACAAGCAAAAGCAATGTTGGAGAATAAGGTAAGAAGACTGAACAGAGAAGACAAGGTGCTGTGTAAATCAGAGGAGAGTTTTCTGTAGGAACCTATCAGGACAAAGTTATATTTAAAAGGGATCCTGGTTACTTCAAAGAAAGAGACATTGTGTACAAATGTCTTATCCGTGAATTCTATGTTTTTGTAAAATGCATTTCAAGCTATTTTCTATTTAATTATTATCTAATATGTACTGATAGGTGATGGGATTGTACCACACCAAACATCTTGTTACCAGAATGACTTAATGGCATCATAGAATTGGGCAGAGTGGTACATATACAATAATCTGAATTTCTATTTAAGACATATCTTGAAGGACCTTTTTTAAAACAACAACAACAACAACAACAACAACAACAACAACAACAACAACAACATTTAAATGAAAACGAGAAACTTGTGAACGATGAGAGTATTTGGGCAAAATTATCCCTAATATTAGACAAAGGGACTTTCTTGATTCTGTTCTTCCTGTCCTGAAATTTTCTTCAAAGAATCTTACTGTAGACTACTTAACCACTAGTTTAAACCTAAAAGTAGGGAACTGGGAAAATTCCAGCCCCACTGACCCATATTTAAAACAAAATGTTTCCCATCTGCTTATACTCATGAACAGCAGGAATCACCCATATCATTCATGCCCAAATGTAGCTCGCACTCCAGTGGATTCTAATTGTGTTTTCACTGAGAATCTTCTGGGGGATAAAAAGAAGAAAGAATGGCCATCGTTGGCCAATGATGATATGTAGATATAAGAAAAGCAATAAAATGGCAAAAAAAAAAGGGAACTCAAAATGCTGCAGTTTGAAGAGGGGTCATGCTAAACGTTCTGAGCAGAAAAACTATTCATTTCATTAATAACAAAAATAGCAAGTTATTTGCAACAATAAATTAGGAGGCGTTTAAAGCAGTACTATAGAAGAGTATCATTGATACAGCTTCTAGAATCAGCAAAGAATAAAATGCAGAGCAGAATTGTCTTTCCTTGGATGCACAACAGTTGAATTCAGTGAAGAGTCAGTTGAAAGGAAAATTATGAAAAAGCATACAACCCCTTAAGGGATATCTAATAGTTCTCTTTTGAGGAAAAGTAGCTCACACTCCCCCCCCCCCCGAACAAACAATAATGTAATGAGATGTGGAATAAAGAACAAAGGATTGCATGTAGGATCAGGTGGAAAAAATAAAAAAAATGCAAATTGCTATCCAAAAGCAAAATATGAAAGCACACCATAAATTAAGCACTGATTCTGCTAAAAAATCCACTGTTTTCTATTTCTAAGAATTCAAAATAGTCACAACTAACTTTGGGCTCATAAGGAAAGCAGATGTGCCAAATGATTTGCTAATTAGATTGTGCATATCTTCATCAGCTAATTTTTACTGCTTCTATGCTCTAGGCTATGTGATTATACTTGTTTTGGAGACTATTTATATTCTTTTAATGATTTTTGTAAATCACCTTGAATAATGGTGGAAAGCCAATAGACTATTTTTTAAAAATAATAACAATAATCACTTCTAATAAAGCTATTCTCTTATATAATTTTCAGGAATCCATAACACTGTTCCCAGACACTGTGAAAGAAGAAGATATTGCTAATATTTTACAAGACCAAATATATACGCATAAATGTGCATTGCTTATGTTCTTGCAGTTGTCAGACACAGAATGTACAAGGTATGTGAAGCTTATCAGAGACAAGTTAGAACGACCTTTATGCATAGTAGTTAAAAAAGATAAAATACTGTTGAATCATGACAGAATACTGTTAGATAATATTGAGAAGCTATGTTTCATTCATCTGTATTTATCAAAGGCAAAAATAGGTATATGCTTTTACCTAGACATGGAAAATGGTAAGGCCTTTGATTGTGTTGAACAGAACTTTAAATGGGAGGGCAGGGCTAGTAAATATATATATATAATGGACCCTATATATGGACCACAAGTTGTAACTGGCTGAAGACATGCAGAACCTTCTCAATGACTTAGTTACTCCTAAGTTTTGTTTGAACTACTCAGAGGGCTTTAGACCTGCACAAAATACAGTGGTTAAAAATCAAGGTCAGTCCGCAAAACAATTTCATTTGTAAATAAAGTTTATCTTTCTCTCTTTAAATGCCTATTCCAGGTCTCTATTAAAAAGCATTCACAAGTTTAAAATCAGTTCTTTCACAGCTTAGCTGGCTGCAAAGGTCATATTAGGAAACAAAACTGTTTTTGTTGGCCAAAAATAAAACCACATAGCATGATGTAACCTCTGAAAATCATTTGCACTTCCTTAAAAAACAACAACACTGCATGAAGTCTAGAGCTGGCTAATTTTTAAACACTAAATATATTGAGATATTGTTAACTGCTGCTTTATAGTTCCAGTTGAACTGGAAAACCATGCTTCCAATTTGAGGCATGAAAGAGATGGTTGATTTGGGGAAACAGTTTTCCAGACTAAAATTGATTATATTTTTAACACAGAACTGTAGTTCAGGGATGACAAACCTGTGGCCCTTTAGATGTTACTGGACTACAGTCCAAGTCATATGTCAGGGAACTGCCATCGGAAGGACAGGAGGTGGAAAGGCTCACTGAGGTTGAGAGAGACGTAGCAGCTGAAGAGGGAACCAGTAGGGGGAGAGAAGGAACTCCAAGGGAAAGTGAGTCGGAGGGATGGCTCAGAGACGCTTCCAGCGAAAACAGTGGGGAGGTCTCAGGACCTCCTATAGGGACACCCACTCCTCGCCGGAAACTGTCACGTAGAGAGTCCAGAAGACGTGTTTCCGTTAAGGAGCTTTTATGTTGGAAGAGATTCCGAAAGCAACCACTTTCGGACTCTGCTAGCGACTGACGCAGCCATGCCGGAGGGGCTCCGTCACAGGCAGAGGTTTGAAAACCTGATCAAACTCTGAGGGACTTGCATTTTACGCACAAGCAGCTCATTATCCCATCACATCATAGTATCAAGATAAACACCAAAATAAAAAAATAAAATGATATAAAATCACATATACATAAAAAGCAGTTATAGGGAGTCATTTATCTGTCAGAAAGGAAACCCTTCTGACCTAGAGAGGTCAATATTATATTATATTATATATAATACTAATGCTTGGCGCTAGTCATTATATGTCGTATTTTGATTGCTGCTGCACAAAATTCGGCTACCTTGTATAACAGGATTTTTTATTAAGGAGCAACAGAGTGGCAAAAAAATGATCAGAGCATCCAGCGTATTTCTGGAGTATTGGCAGAATAAGGTCAGAGCCTAAATCTCTGTAGAACAATGAAGAAGCCTGTGTTATACAGTTTCAATTTGGCCAGAGTCACAGGGGCAGCATCTCTCCAGGTACGAGATCTTTCTGTGGCGTTCTCCAGGAGCAGCAGAAGGGAGAGTTCAGCATTGAGCCAGGGATAAGGTCCTACGATGTGTAGGCAGTTCCAGACTGCTTAGATATGCCATAGGAGCTGAAAGATACCTGCTGTAATCACTGACAATAAAGGAAGGGGACCTGCCCATACCTGTCAGGCGTTCTATATTGATGGATCATTACATAGGGTGGTAGTAGAGATAATGGACTCTTTCGAGGGCTCCTTAGGCTGAGAGTCGTTAGGCATATTGTAGGAGTTATGATGTCTGCAGATATCTTCAGCAGGCTAGTTTTTCAATAATCTGTTGTTGCTCTTGTGTTGGCAAATCTTTAAAGAGCCTTTCAAATGCTCCTCCAATACATAGTTGTCCTTGGTCCTCTGGTTCTGCCAACTGATCAAATCCTCTTGAATGGATTTGCTTAAGCTCTTTTGTGTTCTTTTCATTAGGGTCCTGTTATAATTATGGTGGCTGGCTGCTTTAAAGTTAGTTATTAGTGGTGATAAAATCAGGTTGTTAAAAACATACTGGGAAAATTCCTTTGGCAGTCAACATAGACTTGGTGCGATGTAGCAGTGAGGGAATTTTGAGGCTTCTAAAGTAAGACTTTCTGAGCTTAATTGGAGTAGTTCAGAGGCTACACATTGATTAAGTCTATGTAACCCTAATAAAATCCTCCAATGCTTCTTGGCCAGTCAAATTGTATGAAAGGATGGAACCCAGCCTTTGTTGCTGCGTATTGCAAGACTAAGCTTATTCAGTTGTAACACTAAGTGATGTTGTTCTTTCATTCCACTAACAAGCTTCTGGTTTATATTATCTCGTGATTTGGAACACGTGTCCTGAATCATATATTTAGCTCAAAGTGAGTTAGATAGAGAAGGTTCCTTTGGTTGATTTCTTTTCTGAGTGTCTCTGTGACCTCACTGATTAAAATGTCCATTTTAGAAAGCAATCAGCTAAGCGTTTTACAAATAGAATCAATTGTTTTAGCTGTCAACGGGATCAGATCAGCCAGGTTCTTTTTAGTTGTTTATATATTTGGGACAGCCTCACCGATATATAATGCCACCTATGCAGAAGTTTTAGCAAAGCTTCCTTTCTTTTTGCAGAAACTGATTTCAACGGTCTCCCAGACCACAAAGCCATCCATTTTTAATTTGGTATTTGCACATCTAGGTCCATTTCCCACGGCATTTTTGTGTATAATAGATTGCCATATTCTAGTGTTATTAGAGCTTCATAAATTGAGGACGCTCTGCCCCTAGAGAGTGGAGAGAAGTTAACAAAGATGTGCTCTATTGCTGTTAGTTTTTTGTTTGCTTGAGTGGAAATGTCTGGGTTTAACAGGAATCTTAACAGCTGGTTGAAGTGGTACCATGGCCATTTAAGGTTTGGTATGGCTGCAATGAATTGTTCTTTTTGTAGGGGGGTACCGTTCTTAGTCATGCTGGCCACATGACCCAGAAGCTGTACGCCAGCTCCCTTGGCCAGTAAAGCGAGATGAGCGCTGCAACCCAAGAGTCGTCTGCGACTGGACCTTTACCTTTACCTTTACTGTTTGCATAGAAATCTTTTAATCTATAAAGGCCCACCTGTTCCCAACCGTTCCAATCTAAGCATTGCCCTGCTTCTTTAAAAGATAGGTGAAAGCTAAGGGGAGATATTTGGGGGAGCCAGTTTTTAAAATTTTGCTTTCCACACATTTAGAGTGGTGCGGGAAAAAGGGTTCACAATAGTATGGGTTTTAGTGAGTGAGGAGGGTAGATAGGGATATGCTCTATATACAGGATCTACCCCTGGTTTACCTTCTTGCCTGTGGATCAGTGACATCAAATGCTTTACTTGGAAGGTGCTGTAATAAGTTTGGAGATGCGGGATTCCAATCCCACCATTTTGGACACTTCCATATATAATTCTAGAGCCTAGTCATGCTTTCTTCCCTTCATGAATAAACTTGTTTGTTGAGCACTGCCAAATTTTAAATTGTATGGGTGTAATCATAATTGGCAACACTTGAAAGAGAAACAAAAATTTCGGTAGGAATAGCCATCTTAACTGCAGCTATGCGTCCTGACCATGATAAATGTAGATCTTTCCAAGACTCAAGATTTTGTCATACCTGTAGGAATACTGGTGTGAAGTTTGCTTTCTTTCGAGCGGATAGATTTTTAGTTATCTGCACTCCCAAATATTTTACTACCTTGTAGCAGGTTTTAAAACCTGTTTGGTTTAGAATGTTTAATTAGACAGGTGGACGAATGCCTATCTACATTATTTCTGATTTCATTGATTTTGAATCTGGCCACTTTACCACAATTGCTTAGTTCTTTCATTAATACAGGTGTTGCAGCTTTTGGGTTAGAGAGCATTATTACTATATCATCTGCAAAAAGGCTTATTTTATGCATTTTTTAAAATTTCAACTCCTTTTATCTCCAAATTGTTTCTAATGGAGAGGGCTAGTGGTTCAATTGAGAGGGCAAACAAGAGGGGGTGACAGAGGGCATCCCTGCCACACCCCTCTTGCAACAGAGAAAGCTTTAGAGTCTATGCCATTTACCCCGAGTGTATGAGTTTTTGTACAGTCTCATGATAGAATTCATAAAATGTTCATTTTTGACAACAACCCTTCTAGGAACTACCATATCTAATGATATGACGGCTAGTGGTAAATTTTTCCTTTTGCTATGATGGATAACATTTAGTAGCTGGTGAATTGGGTCACAGATCTGTCTCTGGGGTATGAACCCAACTTGCTCCATGGTGATGTAGGAAGAAATAAACGTGTTGAGCCTTGCAGTAAAGATTGCTGTAAAGATTTTAGCATCCTGATTTAAAAGGATTATTGGTCTATATGATTCTACTGACGCAGGATTTTTCCTGGCTTAGGTATGGTTGTCATTCAATAGAGAGGTTAATCTGTCCAGTTGGGGATCTTGTACAAGATTTAAATCCCCTTCTAATAGCACCTTGCCTCCCTGGAATCCAGATAGTTCTAGCATAGCAAGTCGGAGAAATTGTAAATGTCCTTTGTTCAGAGAGTAAAGTGAGGCTATAGTTAGTGTGATGCCATTATTTGGCCTCTGACAAATACTTAGTGGCCCCTCTCGTCTGTCAAAGTTCTCTTGAGGGTAAAATTCAGACTGTTAGAAATCAGCAGTTACCCCTCTTCCTTTTGATGAGCCAGGAGATGAGATTTGGACATCAAAGCCTTTGAGATGAAAAATTCTATCCATTTGCTTCTTACAGTGGGTTTCCTGTAGGCATATTATTTTAGGTTTTTCCCATTTGAGCATTAGATTGACTCTTTGTCGTTTCACCGGTGAGTTGAGACCGTTTACATTTAGGGTGAGTATTTTTATAGTTTCCAGATCAACCATTGGGCCAGGTTAGAGTATGTTGGCTAGGAAATTGTACAAACATTTTAACGGATGGTTTTGATAGGTGGCAAAATGTAGGTCAGAGTAATAGCGTGTATAGGATAAAATTCAAGCTTCACTATGTAATCCAATGATAAAACACAAAGATCTTGCAAAGTTCTGCTAGAATGGTCATGAGAAGAGGTAGTCTCTCCTCTCAATGTTTAACACCATTCATTTTCTGATAGCAAATATAAGGGGTCACTGAAGTAAAAAACTTAATCAATTTAACAGTTCTCTAAATTTCCCAGTGCCAGGTTGCTTCATTTGCTTTGGGCACCTCCATGTGTCTCAATGCTTCCTTGTTATGCTGACAGCTAATAATGTACATTAGTGGTTATTAGTTCCCTATTGTTGTTTAAGAGAATTGGTATTCTGCTGACCACTGCTCTGGTGTCCTCTTCCAGTTCCCAGGACCCGGTGGGTTTCAGTATGCTGAAAGTGGCACTTTTAAGAAGTTTTTACTTGATGTCACTGCTGCTGCCAACCTAGTCCTATCTCATCATCCGATGAGTCTGAGTTACAGGTGCTGGTTTTGGGGTCGCTTGGTACAGACAGCTTTAGCATGCTCTGGAGTAGTCTTGCCTCCTTGAGTGCTGATGCTTCATGCTGTACCCCATCCAGCAGCACTATCAGATGGAATGGGTAGCCCCATCTCTTGTGGATTCCAGCATTTTGAAGCATTTCTGTACATGGTTTAAAGGAACGTCTGCAATTTAAGGTTGCCAGACACAAATCTTACATAATAGAGATATTCTGGCCTTCCCATGCCAGACTGTCAAGTATACGAAGTCCCTTTAAAATGGCCTGCTTAGTGGAAAGGAGGAAAAAACTTTCAATAACAATGTCTCTGGGCCTGTGGTTGAGTTTGCAAGCACTGGCCTGCTCTGTATGCAAACTCTAGATTGGAGGCCTTAAGTTTTAAGATTAGGGAAGATAAGAGAGTAAATCTTTGCCTTCCAGAAATTCTGGTAGGCCTCTCATTTACAGATGGAAGTGACAAGAATGTCTGCTTCATACAAAGCTGTGTTTCTCTAGTTGTGGCCACCAGTTTCTTGATTTTCGCCTCCTGATTCCTAACTTTAGAGCTTCATTTGCAGTCTTTGAGGCCTCAGAGATCCGGGCTTCTGTTTTGTTGAGTCTTTTCTCACTTGGGAGTCAAAGCTGCTTTTAGTTCTAATGCTAAATCTTCCCTGAGATCCTGTCTCAGCTTTCCCAGGTGGGTAGTGAGCTCAGGGAGAAGGAAACTGGCAAATGCTTCGTCTTAAAAGAGTTTTGCAGTCTTAGCTGCCACGCTTGAGCCTAGTTCTTCTTCCTGCTGCTCAGAAGTTTGCGGTTGATTTCCTGATACATGGCTTTTGTGACTGTTGTGGTGTTAAATGAGATCCCTGGAGCATAATCTGTAGAGATCTTGTTTCACAGAGTCAATTTTTAAGGTTTTCAGCTTAAATGGGAGGTTTGATAGTGCACAGGGTGTTAAGAGTAAGAGAGTTAGGCAGCCATCTTGCTTGATGACATCACACTGTTAAATTAAACCCTCCTGAACTTTTATCAGCATAAGCAGCTGGGGTATGTTTTGTCTGCAATTACCTTTCAACAGCTAAGGTCAGAGGAGCCTTCACTACAGGTATATCTAAGTATGAATATAAACTGTCCCTCTAATTTTATCCTGCTGGTTGTCCACAATTCAGATAGTTAACTTAAATAGATGGCATTTTTAGGGAGGTTTCCTCACTGCCGCTGCTTTGTTGCTGCCATCTTGCTCCGCAAACAAAGATATAAACTACAAGTCCCATCATCCCTAACCATTTGCTAAGACTGAGGCTGATGGGAGTTGAGGGGTTGCACAGATGGCAGATGAAAAGGTTACCAATGGTTGACCAAAATAAGATTGACATCTGCTTTTATTTCTAGCAGGTTACTTAAGACTTTTATTAGTTGTGTTACCCAGAAGGAATTCACCAACACTTCTCTCACCAGTACCATCTGCACGCCAGTAAAAGCTGTACCTGTCAAAATGTTATGCAGACAGCTTTTCCAGAGGAAAAAGAAAAAGAATAATCTAGAGATCCAGATTTGCTTGTTAAAGAGAGCTAAATAATATGTTTTCCATCCTGGTAAAAGAAATGTGCTTCTTCTTCTACAGCTTAGAGAATATTTCTTATATACTTTTCCCCTAGCCTTAAAGATTAAGATTTTAAAAAGGCTAGAGGCAGTACAGTTATATCACATTTCTTATTGTTTGGCAAACTTTTAAAAATAATATTGTTGTTTTTAAATGTGGGAGTTGAGCTTTCAAATGCAGAAAGGACAGTGTTGAGCTGAAGAGAGCCTTATCTCTCTAATTAAAAGCAACAAATTAAAGGAAGCTATTGAGGTTAAGTGAATTAGCTTCTTGTGACTTCAAAAGCGGAGTGGCTAATACCACCTTGAATACTGATTCATTGTGACATAAATTTTATGGGCTACATGTTATTGGCTGGCATAATATGCATTTTAAAATATATATATATGGATGATTGTGAAATACAAAAGGTAACAGGTGGTATGCAGCATCCAAATGTCTCCAAGATCACACCTGATTTTTGAACCCATATTGTAGTAGGTTCTGACCTACAAGAGGTTTTGCCACAATAACCCTGTTAGTCTTTAAGAGGACCACAAGCTCATTTGCTATTTTGGGTGCAAATGAGCAAGATTGCAACAGTTTTCATAGCCTATAGTTGATGGGAAAGGGTCCTGCAGAAATGACCCAGAGATAGGAAGCCCACGCAGAGGGTTCCCCAAATATGCTGTTTATCTGACGGTGACACTGGCACTCCTGAGTAGCTCAGTGAATCAGAGCTAGCTGAACACTTCCAGTAAAGATTGCGGGCTCTTGCTTTCATGTTTTTGCTTCACCTTGTCCCCCACACCGAGATATTCCTTTCATACTGTTCCAAGGAAGCATGTCATCTGTAAGAAGTGGAATTAGTTTTGTAAATCCAACAGTAAGGATATGGAAAACTGTCGTTAGTGCCTTATCAACCCCATTTATTCATTTCCATCTCTTTGTGGGTATCTTTATATAAAGAGCATTGTCTTACATTTCAAACACATCCACTCACGAGGATTTGCCACACAGCAAAGTGATTTATGTGATCATGTGTCCAACAACAGCTTAACCTCCTGCCAAAAGCAGCTTGAGAGGTAGTGTTGCAAACAAGCCAAGGGCAGCATAAGGTTTCATTTCCAACACACCACTAAGACTGGGTGGATTGGTTTGAAGGGTCTTCCTAACCATTTTTTCTAGCTCGAGAATTGTCCTGTTATTCATATGTGATGGCCCAGCCTTCTGCAAAGTAGTGTTGCTGTCACAGTAGAAAATTGTAATGTAATGTTGCTGTAAAACAGAGGCATAGCAACAGCGTTTTTTAAAAACATAACTGAAAGTTCGTTTAATGCTTAACTTGATTGTTGTGTCAAAATCTGGTCCATAAACTGCATGCAGAAATGCTAATTATGTTACTTCTAAAGATATGAGTTCACTTAACTCTGACCTAAATAATTTGCAAATTTAGAAATAAATAAATTCTTTGGGTTGTATTCAACATTTAGTCAGATCACATCCAATGAACTTAGTAGCCATCATTTAGATAGATTTCGGTGGGTCTACTATCAGCAAAAAGTGAGTTGACTAGAACCCTTTACCAGAGATCTGACAAATCTGAAATTTAAAAAAACCCTTTCTTCCTCATCAAATTTAATTTAATATTATGCCACCTAGACACCCTAAGTCAATGGTACAGTGATTACAATTGTTTCAGGATCCACTTCTGTTGGAAGTGTGTACAGTGTTTCAGATTTTGTTTTGTTTTTACATTGCTGGAATTAAAACAGCATCGTTTCTCTGGTGCACATTTACAAGTAAAGGTTTAAGCTTGATTTGCTTTGGCTGAACCCAGATGGATAATGGTCATTACAGTGGTGTAACCATGGAGCAAGTCATCCTTTGTGTCATTATACTCTCGGAGTATAAAATTCCCGGTCACAATTCGATCACATCCTATCTCCCCATGTCCAAAAAAGCCAAAGAGGGGAATGTTAGGAAAGAACTTCCTAAAAGCATCAGCCTCAAGATTCTGTTTGGTTTTATAATGTTGATATCCCCTGCCAACACATGCGAACATAAAACCAAGGCTATTGTGTTCAGGAATGTTGGTGGCTTTGAGGCGCTGCACTGCTGCTTCTGCAGTCCTCTCATCAATTACATCCTGATCTAACAGAACAGTCGCACTCTGGATCTGCGGTCCACTGAAAGCCAAGCCAACAACACCACAAGAATCAGCAGCCTGAGTGTTACTGAAAGAGAAGAGAAACAAAACACCATATTACAAAGGGGAGTTGTCAGAATGGAACAGCATCACCAAGACTCTATACAATACAAAACAAGAAAAACAATGTGAATATTATTATTATACATAAATACTAGGCACTCCACTGTTTCTCTCGGCATGTTCCTGTCCACGTCCCCAAAGTCTTGTTTGAAGGCTGTGAACATTTATGAATCCAGAAAATTTTAACTTCCCAAACAAGCAAATTGTTTTCCAACAGGACCTACTTTGTTATTCTGTTTGTTTATGTGTGCTTCCATTGGGAATATAATTGTAGTATAACATAAAAATACTTATAATACATAACACAACAGTGTTGTAGCTTTTCTTTACTGAATGCCTTCCTGGCTAAATATATCTATATACCCCCCCCCACAAAAATATTTAACAAACAAAAACCCTTTACCAGCCGCCCCGCCCCCCGGTTTAAAAGGCCATAGCTTGTTTAACTAGCCAAGGGCCTCATATAAGAGAAAGGTTTTGCCTGGTGCCAGGTGAGCCTCCCTTGGGAGAGCATCCCACAAGCAGGAGCCACCCTAGAAATGGCCACCATTCTTGTAATGCCACCCTTCAGATCTCCTGTGGGAGTGGCACACAAAGAAGGACCTCAGATGATGATCACAGGGTCTTGGAGTTTGGAAGAATGGAATCTGTACCTTTCCCAACATGCTAGCAACTGGTATCTTAAAATCAGCTCAGACAGATTCATAACCCATGTAGGGCTTCCTTCTATACTTGCTAGCAACTAGATCAACAGATAGCTTATCTTTTGAGGATGTTGACCTACAAGCTCCAAATGGGAGCTAGCCAAGCTAAAATGTTGACAAACAAAAGATATTTGCTCCTGAAAGACTACTATTTTTCAAGGGGAAAGAAATCACAGGTGCTGTAACAGGTAGCTAAACACCCTTTGCTGAAAAGCTACATTATTAACCTTTAAATGGACAGAGTGCAGTTCAACCAATGGCTGCTGTCCAAAAGATGAAAATTCCCCTTACCAAACTAAAGAACTTGCAAAATGCTTTAGAAAAGCAGCACAATGGTTATCTAGCCCGCGCTGTATAAACTTATAAAGTTCTGAAGAGGTTCAGAACTTCGGCCCAGTATACCAGAAGAAACGTCTCCATCCCCATCGTTCTGCCCGGACACTGAGGTCCAGCTCCGAGGGCCTTCTGGTGGTTCCCTCCCTGCAAGAAGTGAGGTTACAGGGAACCAGGCAGAGGGCCTTCTTGGTAGTGGCGCCTGCCCTGTGGAACACCCTCCCATCAGATGTCAAGGAAATAAACAACTACAGTATCTGACTTTCAGAAGATATCTGAAGGCAGCCCTGTTTAAGGAAGTTTTTAATGTTTGACATTTTATGTTTTTAATATTCTGTTGGGAGCAGCTCAGAGTGGCTGGGGAAACCCAGCCAGATTATGATTATCATCATCATCATCATCATCATCATCATCATCATCATCATCATCACCACACCTGCTGTACACTATTGAAGATTTTGTTCTGTGCTGATTTATAGAATGTCATTTTGGGTGGGAGGCATGCCAGGAATACTGCGAACCTACTGGCTGCCAACCCAAATAAATAATACGAGTAAATTACTTCATTATACCAACTGCACTTCATTCTGACAACTGCTAGAACACCACTGGATTGTAAGCTGCTACATCTGTGTTTATATTCGTCCCTACACTATCAGACTTTCAGAAGCCCATGCATTTGCCATGGATTCATTGGGAAAGGGAGAGGATGTACATGGCTTGATATGCCATGCACAAATTAAGATTGCCAAGATTTCAAATGCAAGCCAAAAAACCACAGCAAGCTCATCTAGGAAGCTCACAGCACCTGCACTGCTGGCCCCTGTTCAGCTCAGCAACATTCTTCAGGGAAGGCTGGACTGATTAGTAACCAATCAGGAAAGCTAGGTCCAGGATGCACTTCTGATTAGCAGCCAAACAACCACATGTTGTTTAGCACCCTCTCCTGAATAATTTTCACCAAACAGAAAAGAACGAATCCAACACACAGCTGATCTCCCGCACACTCCCAAGCACAATCATGGATGGGCTAGCGGCTAAAGCGATCTGCTGTGTTTGGAGCTGTGCCTTCCAAGCTTCAAATATCAAAGCAGATACAGTTACCAGCCTCAAAAAAAAAAAGGTTTCATTTGCAACGGCCATGACATAGCTTTTATAAATAAATGCCGCAATCAGTGTTTTAGCAAAAATGAAGAGAAATCTGTAATCTAGCCACGTTTCTTCCAGGCTCAGCTGCTTCAGTTCTATGTTAAGTACAGCTATTAATTCAACAGAGGATTCAGGAATCTTAGGAGTTCCTTGAAACGTTAGAACCAGTGATGTTTTCTATGCCTTCAAAAGGTAGTGATCCGACTCCAATAACCACGATCCAATACCCAGATAATCTATTTTCCAAGACAATGAAAAACAATGAATCCATTGTGCCCTGTTACATACCAAACCAATTATTATTTGAGACAGATGTGGCTGTTAGGGAGATCACAAAGTTCTAAGGGAAAAATTAGATAGCAGTTTTATTCCCTCTTCTAACCCAATGAAATTGACAGGAGAATGAGAACAGATCAAACAAAGCACATGGGATAATGGAACTTCTAGGTTTGGTGGCTCTATGCCACTGAATGCTTGTTGCAGAGGAGATAACAGAAGAGAGATACTGCTTTCATGTCTGCCAGAAGGTCTCTCATATCATCTGACTGACCACTATGCAATACACAGGATGTTGGACCTTTGTTCTGATTCATCATGGCTTTTATTAAGCAATCATCACCACCTCTAGCCTCAAGAGATTTCAGCAGACCTTGAGAGTCAGAAACTTGTTTTTAAATAAACAGAAGCCGAGATTTTCAGAAATGGGTGGAAACTAAATTAACTATCTGGTACACAAGAGATCATTAGGCAATACAGGGTTCTAGTGGACACCTGAGGGCAGAGAGATCCCCCACTTTTCCAAAGATACCCACTTCTCAGAAGTTAGAGATGTAAAGCTCTCCACATGTCCGCCAGCCAAGATGATGCTTTTTTCATTCAAGCGATTGACTATTTGGTGTAGAAACCGGGTTCCTCCTGACTTCCATGTGTTGTACCCAAACAAAAGAACCACTCTGAGATCGGGATTATTCTTCAGGCCTGGTTACAGAAAGAGAAGAGGGGAAGGATTAACCTCTGTAATGTTGTCTTTTGGCAGGAACAACAACAGGCAAGACAGTCTTGCATCTGGACTGGATGAACTGCATCAGTTTTGTTTTCTGTGCTACTTCTCCCTAAAGGCTCAAAGAGCAGAATGCATATCATAAAGGCAGAGGCTCTATAAAGATTTGTTGTTATCATTAAGGCCCTCTAGCTGTTTATGACCTCCTCTTCAGCATATAATCCTGAAGGTTTCGTGCAGCCCCTAATTGTATGTTGTGTTTTGTTTTGCTCTGCACATGGTGATTTTAACCAGTAGCTAGCATTTTACGTGTCAGAATGCACCAACCCCATAGTGCAGGAAGTAACCAACTTCCTTTGAGGTCAGGTAAACAACACACCCAGCATATCTCAGTTACGTTCCCCAAAGTTAAAAAGGCCTATAAAAACAAGTTGGACTTGTTACTCTTCACAAGGGAGATGCTCCAACTGGGACAACAGATCTATTAGATGCTTTAGGTTAAACTGCATGTCCACTGGAGGAAAGATTCTTCCTCTTTTCCCCCCTTTTTTTACTGTGGCTGGTGGGGAAGATGAGGACTGTGGAGAACATTTTTAACAAAACATCTCCATGCTATTATTCCTGAGGGGTTAAAGAATATCCTTTTCCAGGATAATCAGGACAACACAGAATATTTCAAAAACTCCCATGAGAAAAATACCATGGGGAAAAGAGGCTTGGGAAACAATGCAAATTTGCTTCTTCTCGAGAACTGGTTACAAAACATTTATATAAGGGTAATCAGACACTTCTAAGGCTTGCATAGGACACAGGGAAGGTCACCAAAATAACCTAGAATGAGGCCGCTGAGAAAGCATCCACTGCATAATTCAATCCAAGCCTATTTCCCCAATCCTGGATACTTTATATCTAAAACACCCTTGACAAGGGCCTGTTTCCTTTAGAAACACTGAAGGAGGAAGGCGGTTTATTTGGCTGCTGACCTTCACATCTAAAAAGTGTTCTCCCTGGTGTTTTGCCAGAACCCTCCTCCCTTAAGCATAAAACTATGATGCCTCTTCTTCTATCACTTGGCAGTACAGAAAGTACCTGCCCCTTCACTCATTTCAAAGAGGCTTTTAAATATTTGAAAATGATGTGTATGCATTGTAGTCACAATCTTCCTTTCCTTTGTCTAATATAAAGTCAGTTCATTCACCTTTTGCTCATGGTGCTTGTCTCTGTGCCTGCAGAATGCATACAATGGCCCCAATTCTAGCTCTCCAAAGATACTTGCATGGCACACACACATCCAAACACTTTTTGTTGCATTCACACTATATGCACTTAGGTGTATATCTAATATTCTCTTTCAATGTACACTTAAAAACATTTATCACCCTCATAGTTCTCTCCTGAATCCATACTCAGTCAATAGCTTAAATTGCAAATTTGGCTGCTAAGCTTTAATATTTTACTACTACAGTGTTTTAGTCATTAGGTACCTGCTTCAGCAAATTGGCTTTCATCAAAGACCCTGGTCTTCAAGTCTTTACAAAAGTGGAAGGTTTGAATCTTCACCCCATCAATCTTGGGGAACAATATTGCAAAGCCAGCTTCACCATCTTCAACTTCCAGAGGCCGATTGCTGCGAGACCCCATTGGAGTAACTAAGGAGGAGAGTTCAAAAGCAGGTGAATCTTGACATCTGTCTGCTGCTGCTTCCCCACCCCCATGTCATGTAGTTTCACAAGAATTTTTTAAAAAATGGTCCCATTTTGAAAGCAATATGACCCCAAAGCACTGTCAGCTAAACCAAGAAGGCTCTTACTAATCTCTGACACATCCTGCAGGAAGTTTTTAAAAAACCCACACATGTGATTTTAAAATCCACAGGCAAGAGGCTCACAGTGCAGTTGTTAAGAGCACATTCCTAGTAGGCAGAAGGTCCCAGGCTTACTCTCTGGTTAAACAGGATTTCAGACAGCTAGGAATGATTTGGGGTATGAGAGTTCCTAGGTTCATTTCCCAGGCAAACCTATGATCAGAAGGGAAGTGGGGTGGGGGTGTCACACCTCTGGGCAAGAGCAGGTGCTTTGAGTATAAAGAGGCTTGTTCCCTGACATATCTCAGCCAGGCTGCGAAACATTCATGCCTGAAACTGGAGAGACAGAGAAGGCCAGTCAATGTAGACAGTATAGGCAACCCCCAATTTGTGCGGGGGTAGTGTACCTGGCCCCCACGCACGGCAGCAGAGAACACATAAGCCCGCCTTACTCCATTCCACCCTCTTCCAGGTCCAAAAAGACTGCAGATCGGTGGTCACACGTCACCTGAATGTGGGCAAAATGGTTGCCGTCTGTGGCAACCTGTGGACCAATGGTCTGGCTTGGTATAAATGCAGCTGGGGGGGGGCATGCACTCATGGGGCCCATCAACTAGTGTGAACTGTTTCTTACTTTGTGAAGGGTCGGAATTTGCCCCTCCCTCATTTACTTTTACAGAACACCATTGTATTTTGGGCCAGTGGAAGGAGTGGTTTGCAAGTGTGCTAACATTGGGCAAGGTGCAGACAGCTGGATGCATTACTGCTGTTTCTTACCTACAACTCCAGGTGTCACTAGACCAAGGACTTGGCATCGTCTGGGCAATAGTTTTTCTAAGGCAGTGGCTGTTTCTTTGCTATTTCTTCTTCGTGCTACAAGAAAAAAACAATTTGCACAAGTTCACACTGAATCAGCAGTACAGCTGGAAAAAACTGCCAGGTCTCCATGATATTTTTAATTAGCTGCTTTAGCATGCATGGGTACTCCCCAGGTTATGTTTAACCACTTGGCAATCTGTCCACATTTTTTCTAGGAGTGTGAACATTAAGGTGTTGGTTCAGGCTTCTGATAGGGCCAGAATTATAAATGGCCAAAACAGGGATGTATCATGCCATCCAGTATAACCATGTCTCTACAAATGTCTGAAGAAAGCAGGGAAATAACTTGCTACTTTCAAAGCCTTCATGTGACCTTGGAGGCTTCTCTGCTCTGCTCCTGAGCGAGGAAAAGAGCACAAGGAGCCTCACTTTCTGCTGGGCCAGCAAAAGGCTTGAAAAGCACCAATGTGTCTTGTTTTGCAAGCCTCTCCGCAGCTTGATCTCTATCAGTGTCAAACTGTACCCCATCTCCACTGATCAGGGCCAGGACTTGTTGCAACAATGATCCTGGGTCTTGGAGCTCAGGCTTTACCTCTTCCCACAGCATTGGTGGAGACTAAACCTTCTGGCTGGCTGCCAAGGCTATTCAATGCTATTTAAACACAGTACTTCATCCACTGGATAAAACCAGATCCCTCACACAAGTGCTTCCATGTATAAATGTATAAAATCAGAAAGGATGCGGAGCAAAGCTTCTTCAAGGCAGAAGGAAACCCAACATAGATGCTCACCTTTCTTCTGCCTGTGGCTTGGACACTCTTCGTGTTCACTGAAAGTCTCTGCATCTGCGATATACAATACTGTCTGGGGCAGCACCTGAACCTTCTGTAAAGTAAAAGCTGAGTATAAGAAAACAGAAACTGGAGAGGTGAATGAACAGGAACTTCTCTTTCAAAGGAAGAACAAGCATAGCAGGAAATAGGGGGGGCTATTTAAACCCCCTAACATATATCTTGTCTCTTTTTAAAGTTATAGACACCCCAATACAAAGCATGCTTGGTTTCGAGCATAAAGAATCATTTTACTTTTTGAGAGCTCCAGGGCCAGCCCTATCATTAGGTGAAGTGACTTGGCTACCTCAAGCAGCTGATTTGGAGTACCGTGAAATAGTTAGTATTTAATTTATTATTGTGCTTTTTTACTGCTGAAAGGAGAGGGGAAAGAGAAGTGCTTGAGAGATTTTATGCCTCAGGTGCCAAATAACGTGACATACTTTGTGTACTGCATGTATTGAAAATGAGGGGGGTGGGGCATTGCACCATTACCTGCTCTGCCGCAGGCAGCAAAATGTACTGGGCTGGCCCAGAAGAGTCTGAAAGTGTGTCTGTTACTATATGTATTTACACCATCATTCACACACATCCTTTACAAAATATGATTCTTCAGGGCCAAGGTTTTCAACACGCATCTAAAACATTATTGTTAGGGTGACTATCTAATGTCAAGAAGCAGTTCTGGATACAGTCTGCATACGAAGCAGTTTTAAGTTCTCTATGTTTTATGTTCTACCACTCTATATGGTAATCTAGGTCAACACATTTTTTTCTATTAAAATATTGCATACATAAAAGACTATACAGTGGTACCTTGGTTCTCGAACATAATTTGTTCCAGAAGTCCATTCGACTTCCAAAACATTCGCAAACCAAGGCTCCGCTTCCGACTGGCACAGCTCCCCGGAAACAAGCCAACAGCCGGACGGTCGGCTTCCAAAAAACGTTCAAAAACCAGAACACTTACTTCCAGGTTTTCGGCGTTCTGGAGCCGAAATGTTCTAGTACCAAGGCATTCAAGAACCAAGGTTCCACTGTAAATCCTTATAGTTTAGGACTGTAATCCTAAGGACACTTGCCTATTGCAACTCCCACTGAGCTTAGCTGGACTTACTTCTGAATAGATACGTTCAGGAAAACACTATATCACATACAGATAAATGCATGGTTGCTCAGAAGCAAGTTCCAGTGTGTTCAACTGGCTTACTCAAAGGTATATGTGCAGAGAATTTGAGCTGAGAACCCCATGTCAGTATCAAACACCTCCTTAAACCTAAAGACCAGCTGATACTATAGGACAGGACAAGCATTTAAGAACTCAGCTTCTCCAAGTCTGACAATCAACCAAGTAGCAAGTTGCAATAGGTTACAAGTATGATAAGCACTGTCACACCTAAAGCAAAATACACAGCAATGCTACAGAATCAACAGGGAAGCACCAATTGGATTTTAGGAGGTTATACATCAAGAGGAGCAGAGGAGCAGTACTTGTGAGATTACCAATTGTGAATCATAGAATCGTAGAGTTGGAAGGGACCTCAAGGGTCATCTAGTCCAACCCCCTGCAAATGCAGGAATCTCAACCAAGGATCCAAGATCCACATAGTATATAACTGTTCAAAGATGTTCCATTCACTTACCTCAAGCTCCTCTGCCAACACCTGAACCAGAGCATGACTGCTTGAAGGCCCAGGTTCCACTGTGGAGACCCAGACAACACTCTGCTGGGCTCTCAGGATTCTGCGGGAACACTCTCTCCATAAGCGGCACACACTAAAAACAAGAACCCAGAATCAGCATCACTACAGACAGGAAGATAGCGATTTGGAGGATTCAAGGAATATGTCACCCTTGCAATAGCCCAATAAGTGAGGGCAGCATTTCCCCCCAGAAGGCAGGTGGGGGCGGAGGGAGCTAATAAAGACTCCTTATGTTGGTGGTTGAGCTTCCCCACTGCAGCTCACTGTTTCAGCCACTACCAGCTCTGTACATGCCCTGCAAGAGCAGCTGACTCCTTATCTGGAAATGTCTATCATGCATCTTCAGTGGTAGCAAACACTTCTTGCATCTTCTAAAAATGAACCACTTTGAAAGCCCAGCTGTCTCAATCTCAGAATTTTTTTAACAGGTTCCTTCACAGGAGTCTATGGCTTCATGCAGTTCACATGGAAAACTGCTAAAATATTACGTAGCCCCAGTTACCAACTCCACTGGCAATCTGACATTCCTTTTCCTCCTAGTCACACCTGCATTTCTAAGAGAGAAGTTCAGCATCTGTCTTGGAATTTGATCAAGCTTCACCTGTCACTGCCTAGAAAACAAGAGAAGGGCCAAAGCATCTCTTATGTCAGCCATGGGGTCCGTTTGAAAGGCAGCATTCAGAGGAGTCTTGCGATTCCACTCCCCGCACCAGCTGCACTGAATAGGGACAGGTATTGGCAAGCAAAGTTTCCAGGACAAGGGCAACATTTGTCCACCTCTCTTCCCCAGGAGGGACCAGGTGCTATACAGAGCATCTTCCAAGAACTCAAGAGATATATGAGACAGAAACAACTCCATTTTTAATTCCATTCCCCATCAAACACTTACCCTGATGAGTGAAGTATAAAAGCAAGGGACAAGTAATGGTAACATACCTAAGTTATGCCAAGCTCAGCCAATTGTTTCCCTTTCCCAAAGTGAAAGCAGACAGTAACTTACATTGCAAATAAACTTATATTATGATTAAAGTTCTATACGACCCTTTGTCTGAGGATCACAGGAAGTTCACAATATAAAAACACAAATATACATATTACAACAATGAAATAACCACCCACCCAGTTTTAAAGGCCATAGATTGTTTAGCCAAAGGCCTGGATGTAGAGGAATGTTTTTGCCTGGTGCCTAAAGATATGGAACGAAGGTGTCAGGTGAACCTCCCTGGGGAGAGCATTGCACAAATGGGGAGTCACCACGGAAAAGGCCCGTTTTCATGCTGCCAACCTCCGGACCTCTTGTGGAGGCACACAAAGGAGGGTCTCAGATGATGATTGCAGGGTCTGGGTTGGTTCATAAGGGGAGAGGCAGTCCCCGAGGTATTGCAGTCTCAAGCCATTTAAGGCTTTATACTGTAGATCAAAACCAGCACTTTGAATTGGGTCTGGAGACTAATTGGCAGCCACTGCAGTCAAACCAGGATTGGTGTAATATGCTCCAACCATCTTGCCCCAGTGAGCAGCCTGGCCACTGCATTCTGCATCATCTTCAGAGGCAGCCCCAAAGGTTCAGTAAACTAACCTACAGGCCACTGGAGCATAGACAACAGACAATAGGTCAGGCATGGCCAAACATGGTCCTCTAGCTGTTTTGGGACTACAATTCCCATCATCCCTGACCACCGGTCCTGTTAGCTAGGGATGATGGGAGTTGTAGTCCCAAAACAGCTGGAGGGCCAAGTTTGGCCATGCCTGCAATAGGCTATCCCTGTGCAGATAGGAGTGCAGCTGGGCCATCAGCCAAAGCTACCGAGGCTACCTGAGTCTCAAGCAACAACAATGGATTCAGAAGTATCTCCACATCCTTCAGAGGAAGTATATCGCCAACACATGCAGGGAAGCGCTCACCCTTCCAGTCTAGGGAACTAATAGTGCCTCAGTCTTATCTGGATTGAGCTTCAGTTTGTCGGCTCTCATACATCCCAGACAATAGTCCAGGACAACCACTTCCTGCTTGGCTGCTATGATGACCGGCTGCCCATTCCATTGGAGCCGTCTCACACAGAAGATTTTGAGGATGAGATAGAATAGAATAGAATAGAATAGATTCTTTATTGTCATTACACAAGTGCAACATTGCACAAGTGCAACGAAATTGGATGCCATCCCTTAAAAACAACAAAAGCAAAACAACAACAACAACAACCAAACAAACCACATTCCAGCCACACCCACACCAACACCCATCAAACTCCCAGGTCACACTATCGAGTTACAGCATTCAAAAAGGCCACAGCTCTTGGATAGAAACTGTTTTTCAGTCTATTTGTCCTTGACTTGATGTTTCTATATCTCCTGCCAGAAGGCAGTAGTGCAAACAGACTGTGTCCCGGGTGAGATGAATCCTGCAGGATGTTATTTGCTTTCCTAAGACAACGGGAACCGTACAGTTCTTCCAAAGATGGGAGAGGATGACCAATAATCCTTTGGGCTGTGGTTATGACCTTCTGGAGCACCTTCCTCTCCCTAGCTGTACAACTGGAGAACCAAGCACAAATACAGTATGTAAGATGAGATGAGAGTAATCATCCTTCCAACCCCCCCCCCCCAGGGCTTGGGAGGGCAGCTTCACCCGCAGATTGCCCAACACTTGCTCCCAATCTGGAAGGAATGAGGGGGCACTGGGTGGAAAGCACCATGCGTACTTTTGGCAACTCTCCAAAGCTGCCGCCATGAGCAACAAACACCTGTTTTTAAAGATGAAATTTGGACTTAATTAACGGGCATGCTCTGAGCGAGGGGAGGTAAATTACACTGCTAACTGATTCAGCCACTGGGGTGCCAAAGGATTTGAGTGGAAGGATTACCATCACTACGGGATTGGTATGTCAGAACGGAAGGGGGGGGGAGCCTCCATTATTTCTTTTTGATATACTTCGTATTTGCTATCTTACTTGGCAAATCTTCCTGGAAGGACTGACTGCCGGATTGCTTATGTACACAAACGGGACTGGAGAGTATTTTCTTATTGTTATAATTTTGGTCTAATTATTAACTGTGTGGAAATGATTTATGAATTTGCAATTACCTTCAATGGATTGTTAAGAATAGAAGATGGAAATTGGTTTCTAGCTAAAGTACAGACTTATTTGTCTTGGAATGAGATAAAACAAAGAAGTTTGGACATATGTCTGGTACAATTGGCAGAAAGCCAGATTTCCTTCATCTCGGGACGTGTCGCAGTGGAAAATCACAGGTGCGAGAAAGCGAAAGTGAAATGCCACGGACAGACTGTTGGAGTACAAAGAATATAAAGAGAGAAATAAAAAACAAACACCCACAGAGAAACATACGATATTGGCTTAACTCGTTTGCCAGACGAACTCAGAGGCTGTTAAAAATAAATGAAGGATTAACATCCGATTGTTTTATTGGAACTACCTGGACTAATTAAGAGAAGCAGCATAAATGTGAGATCATCATCACCCCCCCGAACCTCAGAGCATAGGAAGCCAACCAAAGACATATAATTTGCCATAAAATTTGGATTGTTTGATTATTTTATAATTTGGAATGTTATTAATGTGGTTTTTATTGGATTGTTAAAATGGAAAACTTAATAAATATTATTATTATTAAAAAAAAATGTCCAGGACAACCACTGCCACACCTCCAGGTGTAAAGGAGAAGCAGAGCTGTGTGTCATCAGCATATTGCAGACAACATATTCCAAACTCCGGATGACTCTGCTCAGCCATTTCATGCAGATGTTGAACAGCATGGGGGATAAAATCAAACCCTGGGGAAATGACCATCCAAGTATGACGAGAACGACAGCAAATCAGAGCCACTCACCCCTAACTTGGACAGCTGCTGCAGAAGGATACCATGGTTGATGGTACTGAAAGCCTCTGAGAGGCCAAGGAGAGGTTAAGGATACATTTCCCCTCTCCTGACAGAGGTCATCATTCAGGATAACCAAAGCAATTTCTGTGCCAAAACTGGGCCTAAACCCTGATTGAAACAGATCTAGAAAATCAATTTCCTCCAAGATCGGCTGGATCAGGTCCACAACCACCTGCTCAAGGAGAGATCAGCAACTGGCCGATAGTGACTTAGATTTTCTGAGTCCAGAGACGGTTTCTTGAGGAGTGGTTTCAGCACTGCCTCCCCCAAGTAGGCAGGAACCAGCCCCTCTTGCAAGGAGGCACAAACCACTTCCCTGGTCCAGCCAGCTGCATCCTCCCTGCTAGTTTTTATCAGCCAAGAGTCCACAATGCCCTGACCGATCCAAGCACCTTGTCCACATCCTTGAGCCTTACTAACTGAAACTAATTCTGCATAACAGGACTAGACAGCACTCTGGAGACCTCTCGAGAGTCATCTGTTGTAATCGTGGAGTCAAGGTCTCAGCAGATGCAAGTGATTTTATGCTCAAAATGCTTTGCAAACACAGTTAGCTACCATCTGCTCTTTCACCTCCATTGGGCCAGACTGTAAAGTGCCTTGCACTACCACGAAAAGTTCTGCTTTCACTATAATATGGTATGATATAATATAATGTCTTTTAAAATTGGCAATAAAAGGAAAGAAGAACAATTACAATTTCGCTACTGCACACTAGCACAGCTAGAAAACGAATGAATTAATTTATCTTACTTCCCTGCAACAGAAGTTCTCTAGATGGCAAACACAACAATTACATAAAATAAAGAGAGAGTTGTATCCAATGCTGGTCATACTCGGAGTAGGCCCATGGACTCTCATTTCAAACTTTGATCCAAGAATCTGCTACAAATAAAACTTAGTTGGAGACAAATCGTATCTTTCCAATCTAAGAGAAAAGCTCCCAGGGGAGGCTTCGCCACCCGCTTCCCCAGCAAAGCAAACCCGGGGGGGGGGGGGGGCTCAGCACCGGCAACTAATTGAGGAGAGGATTAGATGAATTCCTGGGTGTGGAGGCTACCAGTGGCGGGGCTGCTTCCGGGAGCCCCTGGGGGGGGGCGAGGGCTTCCCCGGGGGCACCTGCGAGAAGAGGGCGCTGGGCCGGAGGACGGGTCCCGCAGGGGGAAGGGGGGGTCCCAGGGCCATCTAGTCCACCCGCCGCAGCGCAGGAATCTCGGCCGAAGCCCCCCCCCCCGCCGGCCCCTCGGAGCCCCTCCCTCACCAGGCCGCGCGCAGCAGCGCCTTCGTCGGCAGGAAGCCCAGGATCCTCTCCACCACCTCGGCGAGGTTGCTCAGCACGTAGCCCCCTTTCGGATCGGGCTCCATAGCAACGCCAGGCCGCGCCGGTAGCCGAGCAACCAGCGGAAGCGGAGCGGGGGCCGGAAGCGACCTCGGCGCGCGTCATCAGACCTGCGACAGCCTCGGCACCATAGAGACGGAGCCGAAGGGAATGGTGAGCGCCGCTTCCGGCGGCCCAGGGGCTCCTCGGCGCTCTTGCTCCGCCTCTGGCGCCGGAGAGAAAGGAGTGAGGCGGAGGAAAGCAGCCTCCCTCTGGACCAGGGAGAAGGGAAGCTCTGCGCCTGCTTGACCCTTTCCTCTCTCTCCCGAAGCCGCGAGGGGAAGGAAAGAGGAAGCGGGACCCAACTGGAGGGGAAATAAGCGGGGAAGGGCAGGATGGCGCAAGGCAAACTCAGGCCCTCCGATTCGGGGCTTTTCTTAGCAAATTCTATTAAAATAAAACTCCCAGTATCACGATGTCTCTCTAAAATTCCGGGTTGTGATCCCAGCATGAAACCATTCACAGCTACCACACTCTCTCGCCACTACTTCCAGGGAGCCACAATAGCTCTGCTGGCCTCTTGCCATCACTTCCAAGATTAACCCATTTTCTTATGGCCTAACTTTTCCTAGAGTTCATTTCATGAGATGCATGAAAACCTCCGCATGGAGATTTATAAAACATGCCAGGCTTTTAAGGTGTCCAAAATTCTGTCTGTTTTGCTGTAGCAGACTAATACAGCTGCCCATATGCTTTGAAACTAGTATTTTTAGCCCCACTTAGAATACTGAGCACAGTTTTTGTTGTAGATCTCCAAATGGTAGAAAGGAGTACCAAGACCATGAAGGTAAAGTTATAAGAAAAGGTTACAAAGTATGGAGGGTGTATTTTAGTTCAGAAAAAAGCCCCTCTCACACGACACACGAATCCAGGGTCATTCAGGTAGCAGGAAAGAGATTTTGGATAAGGCAAACAGAAGTCCTTCACCAGCCCATAGTTGAGCTATGAAGTTTGTACAGTGGTACCTCAGGTTACAAACACTTCTGGTTACAAACTCCGCTAACCTGGAAGTAGTACCTCGGGTTGAGAACTTTGCCCCAGGATGAGAACAGAAATCGCACATCGGTGGCAGCAGGAGGCCCCATTAGCTAAAGTGGTTCTTCAGGTTAAGAACTGTTTCAGGTTAAGAACAGACCTCCGTAACAAATTAAGTTCGTAACCAGAGGTACCACTGTAATTGCAAAATGTCATTATGGGTACAAAATTAGATGGCTTTGAAAGGGGATTATACAATTTGTGGAGGATACAACCACCAACAACTACAAGTCATGAGGGTTTCATGGTATAACAGTGATCACTGGAAGTAAGCCCCTGAACAGCACTTGCTGGGAATTTATTGAGAGGCACCTTTTATCCTCATGCTTTGCCTGTGCTCGTGCAATCTCACTGTATACAAGTTGTACAAGTGACAATAAAGTATTTCAATTTCAATCAAAGTAGAGGAAATTGTGCACAAGTGAGACTTCATGCATTACACTTGTATCCCACTTTTCTTCCAAGAAGGTCAAGGTCCTTCCCCCCCCCCCCCCCCCCAATTTTATCATGAGAACCACCCTGGGATGTAGTTGCAGCCGTGTGTTGACTAGAAAATTCCTATAAGGGGTATCTGAAGGAACTGGATATATTTAGCTTGGAGAAGACTAAGAAGGGACAAGATTGCAGTCTTCAAAATAGGCCAACATTTTGCTGTCTACTGGCCCAGTATTCTGGCTCACTACTCACCTCCCCATGAATCCCAGAAACCAGTATTTCAAGGCATACTGTCTTTGACAGTGGAGGGGTGTGTGTGTGTATCCAAGCTGGTGGGAATCACTACCTCTTGAAGGGACAAAGTGCATAGCACTGTGTGTTTGTCCTGAATCCTCAGATACTATGCTGCATTGGGGCCCCAGGTTCCGTATCACAAGATACTGCATACACTTTCTCCATGCCATACATAATTTCACACACCTCTATGATGTCCCTTTACTTAACTTTTCTTGAAACTAAAATGCCCCATATAATAAATCTGTACACGGTTTCCTGCTGTCAAGGATTTTTTCCCCCTCGGGGGCCGGAGGGAACTTTCCCCCTGCCGAAGCAATTTAGGTTTTGTGGGGCACTGAGGGGACTCCACCCTGAGTAACCTGAAGACCCCCCAAACCCTGCATGGCTCTCTGGTTTCTACTTTTGCATTCATTGTCTCAGACTGCAGACAAACAGCTTCAAATATTTTCTTTAAAGCAGCCAACAAAGCTTCAAAATTACTTCAGTCACTAATTTCATGTCTATATGAATCTGTATCACAGAATGTTATGTGTGAGACTGAAAGACAAAACCAACTCTTCATGAGAGCTTTTGAGTGAGAAGTAGGTCATTTAAAATTATCACAGTGCTCTCTCACTTTCACCAAGTTGTGATTCATGCTTTTGGTTTTTTCTAGTTTCTAATTCAGTGACAAAAAAGACAATAACTTAGCTTCTTCGTTTGCAAATGTGAACATGCAGCTTTTATGCAGGCCCATTGAAACTAATGAGCCTATGTTAGCCATATCGATTTACTTCAGTGGGTCTACTCATGGGTTGAATACCACACTATGGGCTTAAACACCACTACTAAAGATTGGTATTATGCTTTTAAAACTATTGTATTAGTGTACAGCATAGTAGATCACCTTTTTAGTACTGTGTGCCATTTCTCATGTTTACAAAACATCAGCTGCAAGATACCACTCAGTCATTGAAAGCAGACTCCTTCCAGAAATAAAGTGACAAACAGAATTCTTAAAATGGTTCTTTATTCATAAACTTGATGCAAGTTTACAGATTACCGTACACTGCTAAATAATTCTGCAATGAAAAATGAAACTCAGAAACAATAAAAAGCAAGCCAAGTGTGCACCTGTCATTCTGCTTGTCCATTAGAATACTAAAGAATTCAATAATGTATTCAAAGTTTTAGCCTCAGCTTTGAAAAGGAGCTGCAGAAATGCTTACAGAATTCGGCCTCTGCCTTATGCCTGCTAACAGGATTTCACTGGAATAATATGTACAATCAAACAAGCAGGGAAGCTGGAAGTCATCCACTCCCTAAAAGACTGCATGAAACAGTCTTTGACCAGGCCAAATCCTTCTAATCCAATCCTCCAAGCTAAAAAAATCCAAACAAAAACAGCATATGTGACCAAATGCCTGGGCACAAAAAAGCACAAATTTAGGATTTTTTTCTCCAAGGTCAAGAAGGAGGGCTGAGGGGCAGAGACATTTCTGGAGACCCCCCCTCCCCCCAAAAAAGTGCTTATACCCTTATTTCCTGTGAACAAAAAGGTCTAGTCAATTTCAGCTACCAAAAAATAAAAATCACACCTGATTTTTTTAAAAAAGGTAAGGCAATGTTATAGCAGTTCCCGACCCACAGCAGCTACAGATCCAGATTCATTTCCTAAATGGAAGAGCAGTTCCCCATTAGTTGTCCAACGAAACCATGGTCACAACTATAGTAACCTTCTTAAAAAAAAACTCTGAATCAAGTGATCCCTGGGACTTGTTACTGTTGCTTTTGTTTAAAAAAACATTTTCAAAGGAGTGTCTTCTTGATTTCTGCCAATTGCTTTTTAAAGTTCATTACTCTACAAATGATTGCAACAACCCGTTAATAGAATCGAATGCCTAAGAAGGTTTCTAGTATTTTAAATAACTTCAAGCTTTATATCTATGGCTCCTCCTTTCAAAGGAGCCAACAAGAGCCAACAAGTAGCAAAGTAGCCCAGCAAAAAACCGATGCCCCAGTGGATATGACTAGTCACAAAGTTCTCTTGGCACAGCCTGGCTCTGCTGAAGCAGCAGGGCACCTCAAGGGCACCTCTGCCCAGAAACAGCTCATATCTTCAATACAGCCATGAAAGAAGAAGGAAAGTTTTACATCAAATTTGGCAATACTATGAATGCTCTCAGTTATAGACCAAGGGGAGGAGGAAGGAGTCTGATTTAATGAGACCTAGAAACGTTGTAACATATTATTAAACTAACTTTATTCAACTTGGTTGGCTTTAAATAAAATAAATTGCAGTTGTCTGCAGTTTGGAAAAACAAATAAGTGCATACAAAAGGGGGGAGATCTTAATGACTGGCGTTTTTGTAAACCCCAAGAGCCCAGTTTGAAGGATTCACACTCTAAAATGGAGTGGGGATTGGTATGCATGGGGACAATAAAGTTTTAAAACTGTTCAGTTGAAGATACTTGACAGAAGAGCAGAATTGTACAGCTGTAGCTTATACTGGATGTGTCAGTCAACAGATTATCCACTAGTTATCTATGAGCTAGAATCTTCAGTATGGCTGTTATGGGGGCATTCATAGTTGAATCTGTGTTGGAAGGAAAATCTTTTACTGACATTGGTCCAAGTGTATGAAAAGTCCACAATGTTAACCATCTTCTTTAGGAGGTGTGAACCAGCCTGCAGGAAGTATATATAAAAAAAGATTTGGCATTAACAAATGTGCAGCAGCGGTGGCAACACCCATTTTGTAATTGCACATGTGCTTAATAACTATATAATATACCATGATACTTGGTTGAAGCACCAGTGCAGACAGGTGTTCTGAGCATCCACATAAGACAACATGAGTTGTTTAATGTGTTTCAGTCTACATATAAATAACTCGGTGCTTAGGAATCCAGTTCTGCAACTGGAAGATATTATGCAAAAACCAGCAACATTTGGAAACAATTTACTTGACGGACTGTCCTAATGATCAAACATGCAAGCAAAGAATTATCAACCCACCTTTATATTAAAAGGTAAAGGTACCCGACTGTTATGTCCAGTTGCGAACGACTGGGGTTGTGGCGCTCATCTCGCTCTATAGGCTGAGGGAGGCAGCATTTGTCCAGTTTTTCTGGGTCATGTGACCAGCATGACTAAGCCGCTTCTGGTGAAACCAGAGCAGTGCATGGAAACGCTGTTTACCTTCTCACCAGAGTGGTACCTATTTATCTACTTGCACTTTGACGTGCTTTAGAACTGCTAGGTGGGCAGGAGCAGGGACCGAGCAACGGGAGCTCACCCCGTCACAGGGATTCGAACCGCTGACCTTCTGATCGGCAAGCCCTAGGCTCAGTGGTTTAGACCACAGTGCCACCTGTGTCCCCTACCTTTATATTACCAGTATCTAATACCAGGACCAGGACCAGTCTTAAGGGGGCTCTCAGTACGGTGCCACCGATGGGCCTCCAGCTCCCCCCAGTGTGGGTCTGCTGGGCATTGCACTTTGCATTGCACTTTGGAGAAGCTAAATGGCAGCTGGCTGTCACAGATGGGAACAGAGAAGTGGTACCACGGCCTACTCAATACTGAAATGGCTGTCCGGGAGCCTGGCAAGGAGAGTGGTAGGGTGGCACAGCTGGGTTGGGCCAGCGTGAGGGGCCCTGGGACAGCTGTCAACCACTAGCACCAGGCCTGACAGGATCTACAATGAAACCAAATCAAAACTACAATTCATTATTAGAAAGGTAAATTTTAACTTCTTTCCCCCACTTCTTTAATTCACTAGACCTCCCCAAAAAGTGTGACCTTAAATTGCTGCCCTACCAGTCTACTGAGATCAATTAGCTGATCTAATTTTCAGATTAAACCTTGGTGGGGGTTGCGATTATATTTATGTATCAGGGAAGTAGGAGTTAAGTTATGACCAACTTCCCAACACACCATTACGCTGTTTACAGAACCAGACTATGCGCAGCTCTGGCTGCCTGCGAAAAACATGCATATGGGGAGCGGAGTGGCTTCTCTCCTCTGACGTTATACTTACACAACTATGTGTTTTACCATAGCATGCATACATACCATACATACCATTTTTCTCATGTAACTGTACTAGAGATTTATAGGATTGCTGTGCTCTTGCTAGGTTATATTGGTTCTGAAAGAAAGAGATGAATGGTTGAAGTACATATCCCAAGCATGACAGAGTAGTTCTGACTCAGCCTGGATGCATGCTGGTGACAGGCTCTCCCCACAGTCTCTTTAAAGTGTCTTTCTTCCCCGACTTCCCAACTGGTGGGATCCTGGGGGACATAAACGTTGCTTGGAATGGTTAAGTTCCCTGAACAGGGGTGGCCTCTTCTGCAATAAGCCCCATCTAAAAACCGCCAAAGCCCAACAACCATTCTTCAGCACACATTACATTATTTCGCAGGTATGGGGTTGCAGTCAACTAGCCAAGGAAATATTGCCAACTGAGTGCCTGTTTTGATCATTTACTGTGGGTCACACACATTCATACCAGGGTAGTCCAACACGTGGCGCTCATAGCCTTTTTTGGTTGCCCCAGGCACGGCAGGGAGCAAGAAGCGGCTCCGGGGGCAGCAGTGGCATTGAGAAGGAGGCAGGAGGGCTCTGACAGGGTCCTTGAGGCTCCCCACCTCCCTCCCCAAGCCTAGCTAGTGCTTTTCCAGCTTTGAAAAAAAGTGCCAATCAGGCTGAGCTTAATTCATAACCACAGCCTCCCATGTTGTTCTTGCTGCGTTGGAGGCACGAAAGTGACCTCTCTGGGGCGCAAGTCCTGGGCCCAGATGACACCCCCCCCCCGGCCTTGCTGCTGATGTGGTCCAAAGGAAAGGAAAGCAATACATTTGGCACCAGGACTGCTCTTACACTAGCTGTTCTACCACAATACATGAACAGCAGAAAAAGAATAAAAAAAAGGTAAAGGTACCCCTGCCCGTACGGGCCAGTCTTGACAGACTCTAGGGTTGTGCGCCCATCTCACTTAAGAGGCCGGGGGCCAGCGCTGTCCAGAGACACTTCCGGGTCACGTGGCCAGCGTGACAAAGCTGCATCTGGCGAGCCAGCGCAGCACACGAAAACGCCGTTTACCTTCCCGCTGGTAAGCGGTCCCTATTTATCTACTTGCACCCGGGGGTGCTTTCGAACTGCTAGGTTGGCAGGCGCTGGGACCGAGCAGCGGGAGCGCACCCCGCCGCGGGGATTCGAACCGCCGACCTTTCGATCGGCAAGCCCTAGGTGCTGAGGCTTTTACCCACAGCGCCACCCGCGTCCCTTAGAAACTGAATACTGAATACTTAGAAAAAGAATACTGGCGTGTATTTACCTTATTTGCTCCAAATTGTACTCTGGCTTTTCCTTTGACTAATGTGGCATTGATCTGCATGATGACAGATTCTGTTGAATAGGCACTACTCCAACCCTGAAAAAAAAGAAAATTCCAGAATAGGACTGCATTTTGTCCGCTTGTCTTTTAGAAAACATTCAATCCCAAACAGACCTCTCTACACTAAACCAGGTTAATTTGGGTTGATGTTCTAACTTTTGAAAATGGCAATTATTTGCCACAAGAGGAGAAAATATGAAATAGGAGTACGTTACAGGGGAGCAAGGAAGAGTAAAAGTCAAAGTTTCCTGGCAAGGCAAAAAATAAAATCGTAAACACAAGTCTCCAAATGCCATGAAAATTCATAACAATTACAATGTTTGTTTAATAAATTAAAAACATATTCAGATCTCATTACTTATAGCTGGAAAGAAAGAATTACTGTGACACACAGTCTAGTGTTCTGGTCTATCTTTCTAATTGTTTTCAGCTACTTTATTTTGATTAGTTTGTATTTTAAACTGTTTTTGTTTTAATTATTTTTATTTGTCTTTAAATTCAGGACTGTTATTGGGGTGTGCCTGGGAAAAGGGGAGCGGGGGAGAACCAATCACAATGGTTCAGGGTAGGGAGAGGTATGGCGCAGGAGGTAGGGCAGGCCAGGTAAGGGGACTGTGTCGTGTGCCAGCCCCTCCTCCAACCTGAGGAACTGTGCTTGTCATATCAGCCTGCCTGGTCTGCAGCTGCTGTTGCTGAATGCCAGCATGAATGAATGCAGCTCGAAGCATTATCCGGTTGTGGGTAAGGAAGCCCATCTGGTCTGTATCACTGATGCCTGGGTGGGTGAGCAGGGTGATCTCACCCAGTTGTCCCCATCAGGCCAGACTTAAGGGTCAGGGAGGGAGAACTGCTGTGGTGTAAAGAAATTCTCTCACTGTCCAGTTGCCGGGGGGGGTGGGGCGGGGCAGAATCTAGAGTGTGTTCCAGGCGTTGGGCAATAGGGACAGAATTGGGATTCTGCTGGTTTACTGCCCACCTTCCTGCTCAGCAGTTTCCCTGCCTGAGCTGACAGAGCTGATGTTGAGGACTCTCAGACGGTTGGTTCTGAGGGACCCATGCCAAGGTGACTGGCTCTGCGGTGGCTCAGGACTTCATGGCTGCCATGATAACCATGGGACTGTCTCAACGTGTCACCAGGCCAAAGCAGGTGGGAGGCCACACTCTGAACGTTGTTTTTTCCATTGGGCAGGAACAGGGTGCTCTGAAAGGGGGGGTATTGACCCTTGTCATGGTCCAGTCACTTCCTGTTGAGGCTTTCAGCATTCTTTCCCTTCTGCAGAGGTGGGGACCTATGAGGATGGTCTGTCCTCGGAGGTTGATGGATGCAATGGGTTTCCAGGTGGCTTGGGGGGATTTTGCAGCTGATATGACTGGCGCTCCTGTTGAAGCCCTGGGCAATCTCGGGAATATATGAATGGCTCAGGCCATTGACATGATCAGCTTGACTGCTCTCTCCCACTTCGTGGAGCCCATTTGACTCCCTGGTAACCTCCAGAGCTTAGGGTGATTAAACAAGTTGGGAGACAGCTCAAACAACTGGAGGAAAGATCTGGCTGCATCATCGAGCTTACCTAAGTAGCAGTGAAGGCAGCAAAGAAGGCATCGAGGGTGGACAAAATGCTTGGATTGGTCAGGGCATTGTGGACTCTTGTCCCTCTTGGCTGAGAAAAACTAGCAGGGAGGGGACAGCTGGCTGGTGATTAATGCCTCCTTGTAAGAGAGGGCGGTCTCTGCCTGCTTGAGGGAGGCAGTGGTAAAACCACTCTTCAAGAAACCACCTCTTGATTCAGAAAATCTAAGTAACTACTGGCCAGTGCTAATCTCCCATTCTTGAGTGAGTGGTCGTGGACCCAATTCAGGCACTCTTGGAGGTAACTGATTTTCTAGATTCATTTCAATCAAGGTATAGGCCCAGTTTGGCACAGAAACTGCTTTAGTAGCCCTGTAAGATGCCATTCTGAGTCAGCTGGACGTTATAAGAATTTGGAAATGGGGGTCGCAGAGGACTTCCATAGGAGCAGACAAATCTGGAGCAAGACTTTTGATTCTGCATGTACCTGTTTAGTAAGCAGCTCCATGCATAATGCACCTCCACCGAGAACATACCTGCAGGACAGAAAAGCAAGTTTAGAGTATGATTTTCAGTAAGACCTTGGAAAGACTAACATATTAATTATGAGACAAGCATTTGTGTACTAGAATCATATTCAACAGAAGGGTTATTCTGAGTTGTACAATCTGGATCTTCCCAGCACTGTTTTGTCTGCTTATGTCATTCAGATGGGAGCCAGCCATTTAGACAGCACGCTCAGACAAGGAGTATTAAAAAGGTTAAATATTGGTGAGCCAAAGTCAAGCTGTCCTCATTGGCTTGGTCTATTGGAATTATTCCGGACACAAAACAATAAAAGCTCGTGAATGTACAAATGAGAAGCTATGTGAACTCAAAGCATCAAACAGAAACAGACTACCCGTGAGACCTGGTGTAGAGCTTCCCTCTCCCCTTCTTCCCTGGCAGGGAGGAGGGTGCCATTTTGTGGTTTGCCTCAGGTGCCAAAAAGCCTTGGGCCAGGCCCTGGCATCCAAGCTATTCAATCCATGGCTTTAAACCCCTTTGGCATCAGCTGTTAAACCCCTTTGGCATCAGCTGTTAAACCCCTTTGGCATCAGCTCTATAATCAGCCCTGATGTAACTGAAAGAGTTAGCCAACTGTGCATAATCACTGCGCACTCACTGTTCTGACAACAACCCAGTCCTCATTTTAGTGCATTTTATTACTGTTACACTTTGCTGTTCTCTTTGTCAGTGGCTTAGAAAATACAACAAAGGAAACATTTAAAAACAATCACCACTTTTAACCTTTGTTCACTTCCCTCCAACTGCAGTAGAAAATTAGCACAGTCGTCTTTGGTTAATCTCTCACATGATTTATTCTGAAGTTATACATGTCAGAGAGTCAAGAGTGGAAGTGCTATCAGATCAACCCTTCCCCCAGCTGGCCACTACCACCAGTTACAAAATGTATGCTAAGAGCCCACAAAGGAAAGCCAGTTTACTAAATGATGGCCCAGTTCAGATGCAAGAGGAAACCATGGCTTCCCATCATGCGAACAAATCTAGAGCTTAGTCCCCCTTAAAATGTGTGTGTGTGTTTATTGAGGCTTTCAATTAAGTACTGACAACAGATAATGTAAGAAAATATTAACATAAATAAGGACATAAGCGGAAACATAAAATGAATACAAACATTTCTTCTTTCATTGGCAACCTGGAAGCAAAGTTCTTAACCCAAGGTAATACTGTATTTTTCGCCCTATAGGATGCACTTTTCCCCCTCCAAAAATGAAGGGGAAGTGTGTGTGCGTCCTATGGGGCGAATGCAGGCTTTCCCTGAAGCCTGGAGAGCGAGAGGGGTCGGTGCGCACCGACCCCTCTCGCTCTCCAGGCTTCAGGAAGCTATCCACAAGCCTTGCAAGCCCGCGGGAGGTCCCGCCGGCTTGCAAAGCTTACGGGCAGCAGCCTGCAGCCCACAAGCTCGGGGGATAGTGGAGAGGCGGAGCGCCGCCACCCCGCTATTCCCCGACCTGATCTGAAGGCTGGCGGGGGCGGGGGGAGAGAAGCAAGCTTGCTTCTCCCCATCGCCAGCCCCATAAGCTCGGGGGATAGCGGGGAGGCGGAGCGCCGTCACCCCGCTATTCGCCAACCTGATCTGGAGGCTGGCGGGGGGGGGGGGAGAGAAGCAAGCTTGCTTCTCCCCATCGCCAGCCCCATAAGCTCGGGGGATAGCGGGGAGGCGGAGCGCCATCACCCCGCTATTTCCCCACCTGATCTGGAGGCTGGCGGGGGGGGGGAGAAGCAAGCTTACTTCTCCCCCCCCCCGCCAGCCCCACAAGCTCGGGGGATAGTGGGGAGGCAGAGTGCCGTCACCCCGCTATTCCCCGACCTGATCTGGAGGCTGGCGGGGGGGAGAAGCAAGCTTGCTTCTCCCCATCGCCAGCCCCATAAGCTCGGGGGACAGCGGGGCAAGCCGCTGCCCCACGGAGGCTAGAGAGGCTGTCCCTGAAGGCAGAAGAGGGAGACGGAGCGCTCCGTCTCCCTCTTCTAGCTTGGGGATGGCTGCGCAAACCTGGGGGGGGGGGGGGAATAAAATTTTTTCCCTTGATTTCCCCCCCCAAAAAGCTAGGTGCGTCCTATGGGCCGGTGCGTCCTATAGGGCGAAAAATACGGTATTTCTGGGTTAGCGGAGTCTGTAACCTGAAGCATCTGTAACCTGAGGTACCACTGTAAAGAGAAATGGAGGCTTGCTTAAAACTGGATATTGTTGAAGAGGAGTCCATTCACATGAAAGTTAAGTACAGGTCGCCAAGACCCCTCTTTTGTGGCTGAAGTATCAGAAGCAGCTGTTCCACTTTTAAGCAAACCTCCATTTCTCTTTACAGTGGTACCTCGGGTTACAGGTGCTTCAGGTTACAGGCGCTTCAGGTTACAGACTCCACTAACCCAGAAATAGTACCTCGTGTTAAGAACTTTGCTTCAGGATGAGAACAGAAATCGCAGTGTGGCAGCAGCGGGAGGCCTCATTAGCTAAAGTGGTACCTCAGGTTAAGAACAGTTTCAGGTTAAGAACAGACCTCCAGAACGAATTAAGTTCTTAACCCGAGGTCCCACTGTATATCAGATTTTGCAAAACTGGTTTGTTTAAACTCTGGATATGGAGGACAGTCCAGGCTCAAAACCATGGTTTCAGACTTAAAGGGGGAAGCAGAAGCTTCTGATCTCCTCCTAGAAGCCCAGCAGAAAAAGGAGGCAGTGGGATTGTGAGACTGAGGGTCACTGCAGCTCATTCACATAACAGGAAGCCGTGTTGTCCTGTTACATCTGAACCAAGTCAGAGTTTAGATCATGCTTGAATTTTTTCAAGTCTCTGTGACCAGAGAAACTGGTCACCAAAACATCCATCATTATGCCTCTGCTTTAGCAACTGCAGCGAAGACTGGCCTCATTATGTTCACAGTGTCATGTGTGAATGTGGGGGAAGGGGGCAAACCTTCTCTCAGAGTCAGCCGGCTGGGAGGTATGAACCAAAGTTGGAAGGAAGCACGACAAAAACCAACTCCAGGTGGTCCTTACAGGCAACTGACAGTCATGCTGCAGTCAGAACAGTATCCAAGGTTTCCAGTAGGAGGCAAGACAAGGCGGGAGCGGGGACAGGTCACAACGCGTGGGAACTGAATTTGTGCACCTGAGCGATAAAGCTGTCAACTCTTGGCACGCGCATCAGAACTGATATGGACAGCAATGCAAAACAAACCATTTCTGCCAAGCTTGTGTATGAAAGTAGCAATCGAGAGAGTGGGGGCTTTAAGTTTTATTCTTCCAGCCAATTGCTGGATTCCTTCCTTGGGCAAAGGGGCATCATCACTAAAGTCTGGTGCCACCATTCTCCAAAACCTTTAAATGTCAAACAAACACGGAGCTTTGCTTTGATAGCAACTCTTCTCACACAGCCGTGGGAACCACTGCTGCTCTTCTCACACCCACACATCCCCCTATCAGCTGGTGACTTTGGAGAGGTCAGCCTCACACAGTTTCTCAGCCAACAAGAGTTCAGCTGGAACTCTGCCCTCCCTCTACTATTCCCAACAAGTCTGTGGGAAGGTGCAGAAGAACCAAAGGCAGCTCCTTTTGATTCCTAGAGCTCCATGATGTTGAAATGGGGATGGGGAATCATGCAAAGATGCGTAGCTTGCTGGACAAGGAAAGTCCCAAGGCTCTATGACACGGAGTACTTGCAACGGAGATCCAGTGACAAAAAGACTACAGAACTGGTACAGGCTGTACCATGGCCTTAGCTAGCCCACCATTAAAGATGAAGAAATATCAAGGCCAACACTGCTCCTGGCACTCTGCCATTTGAGAAAGCAAGTATGGAGATCTCATGTTTGCATGCCCTCAGCCGCCCCATGCAAATTCCTTCTGCAAAGGAGATTAATGGACATGCTAGCTTTCCAAAGGCACAGGGCTTGACACAGTAGAAGTGCATGAGATTGCAACTCAATTCCCCTCCGCCCTCGGTTTATGAAGTGGCATAGTCCTTATAGGGGTGGATTCTTGTCAGCTTCGCTGACGGCCAAGTGGTCGGTCTGTTACTTTACGCTGACCTCCCCACAAAAAGACCAGTGTCACAAACATGGTCTCTCCCTGTCCCTGCCCCCACCCGTTTTATCCTGCCAATTTCACCTGTGGGTTTGCAGCGTGAGTGTCACCCAACGAGCTTCAAGGCTACAGGGGATTTGAGTGTGGGGTCTCCCAGGACAGAGAGAAGTTCACCACTTTCTCACCTAACACTAGAAGGTGGAGCATCCAAGGAAGCTAACTGCTGGGAGTGTTAGGATAGACAAAACCACACACCACAGTTACAGCTCTTGAACTGGCTGCTGCACAATGTGGTGATGGCTACTAGCTAATATGCCTTTGGAAGGGGACTAAGGTAATCTGAATACAAATCATGATGCCTAGATGCCTCAGAATACCAACAGCGTGAGAAAGCCACTGCCCTCATGTCTTAAGGCAGCCCTGTTCAGGGAAGTTTTTAATATGTAACGCTGTACTGTTTTTAACACTGATTGGGAGCCGCCCAGAGTGGCTGGGGAAACTCAGCCAGATGGGCGGAGTATAAATAATAAATTATTATTATTATTATTATTGTTGTTGTTGTTGTTGTTGTTTGCAAGCTTTTCAGAAGCAACTGCATGGCCACTGGGAAAAAAGAGGCTTGACAAGACAGGCCTTTGGTCTGATCTAGCACAACTCTTGTTACACCACAAGCAGTATGAGCCCATGCACCCTGCCTATGGCTGCTGCAAAAAAAGGAGAATGTGCTCAACACCCGCTCCAGCCTCTCAAAAGGCACAAGCGCAGCAAGGGAACATTAATTAAAACTCTGGAGAGAAGAGGGCTGTGTATAAGCAACACATTTTAAAAGAGAGATTAATGTAAGTCAGCCTCATCTTCTTCTCCTCATTGCAGGCAAGTGAGGTGACTTAAAGTAACCTGGTCCCAACTGGGTACCTTATGGGTTGCTTTTTCCTACATGAACCAGCCTGGCAGGAGAGTCAGTCACTGGAGGACCCTTGGAAGAGAGGCAAGTGGCTTTCCTAGGGTTGCACTCCCAGCTGTAAAACTCCCTCCCAAATGGTTTCTATTGTTGCCCTCAGTGCCACCTGATGGAATAACTGCTCACAGGCAGCCTGGCTTTAGTTTTTCTGGTGCTCCTGGTGGTCTTTTTTTGGCATTGCTGTTTTAAATTATCTAGATTTGATATTGCTGTACAATTGCTGTTTCAGGATATTTGTAAGCTGCCTTGAATGCATTTGTAGGGTGGAAATACAGTATTCCATTAAAACAACAGTTCTAGTTAGCTGATTGCAGTCTTTGGGAGCTCATGACCAGGACTTGTAAACAGGGGTGTTTAGAGGGGGAGGTTGGGGTGCTGTCTCATGGGGTACATAGGACCAAGAGACATGGATGGCAAGGGAGCTGCTGCAGTGACCTGCAACAGCTGTACCATGCTTGTCTTCCTGCCCAAGAATGTGCACAGTTGTGGGGTTAGACTAGATGACCCTCATGGTCCCTTCCAACGCTATGATTCTAACAAGAACACTTATCCTGGTAGAGCCAAGTTAGGAAACCTCCTAGGTCACTGCTGTCTATGACAGATGTCTGCACTGCATAAGACTTCCAGTGCAACATCAGGTGGCCACAGAACCATGTGCTAAAACATAACTCCCCAAATGTTAATGTAACAGCTTTGTGATTTATTCTTACGAAACACTGTGTTTGTTTGTTTGTTTGTTTGTGTGTATGTGTTAAAAAAACCAACACCTACCCGCCAGTGAGCACAGGAGAGACCACTCTCACAAATGGAGGATCAAAGGGAAAGTTATCCTAAGAACAAGAAAAGTAAATCCAAAAGTCAAAAACTTTCTAAATTTGATGCCCTGTTGCAAATACAGCATTCTGAAGTCCTATATTTTAATTATTTTTATTTGCAATATGGGATTGTATCCAACCAAGTTGTACTCAAAGGAATCATAGAATCATAGAGTTGGAATAGACCACAAGGGCCATCGAGTCCAACCCCCTGCCAAGCAGGAAACACCATCAGAGCACTCCTGACATATGGTTGTCAAGCCTCTGCTTAAAGACCTCCAAAGACGGAGACTCCACCACACTCCTTGGCAGCAAATTCCACTGTCGAACAGCTCTTACTGTCAGGAAGTTCTTCCTAATGTTTAGGTGGAATCTTCTTTCTTGTAGTTTGGATCCATTTCTCCGTGTCCGCTTCTCTGGAGCAGCAGAAAACAACCTTTCTCCCTCCTCTATATGACATCCTTTTATATATTTGAACATGGCTATCATATCACCCCTTAACCTCCTCTTCTCCAGGCTAAACATGCCCAGCTCCCTTAGCCGTTCCTCATAAGGCATCGTTTCCAGGCCTTTGACCATTTTGGTTGCCCTCCTCTGGACACGTTCCAGTTTGTCAGTGTCCTTCTTGAACTGTGGTGCCCAGAACTGGACACAGTACTCCAGGTGAGGTCTGACCAGAGCAGAATACAGTGGCACTATTACTTCCCTTGATCTAGATGCTATACTCCTATTGATGCAGCCCAGAATTGCATTGGCTTTTTTAGCTGCCGCGTCACACTGTTGGCTCATGCCAAGTTTGTGGTCAACCAAGACTCCTAGATCCTTTTCACATTTTTTTTGCCCAAGTGCAATACTTTACATTTCTCCCTGTTAAAGTTCATCTTGTTTGTTTTGGCACAGTTCTCTAATCTGTCAAGGTCGTTTTGAAGTGTGATCCTGTCCTCTGGGGTGTTAGCCGCCCCCCCCCCCCCCCAGTTTGGTGTCATCTGCAAATTTGATCAGGATGCCCTTGAGTCCATCATCCAAGTCGTTGATAAAGATGTTGAATAAGACCGGGCCCAAGACAGAACCCTGTGGCACCCCACTAGTCACTCTTCTCCAGGATGAAGAGGAACCATTGATGAGCACCCTTTGGGTTCGGTCAGTCAGCCAGTTACAAATCCACTGAGTGGTAGCATAATCAAGACCGCATTTTACCAGCTTCTTTAGACTCAATAAAATTAAAGAACATAATTCTCGTTAACTATTTTTTTCACACACTGGATACTATTTTCCTCTTACCTTAAAAGAGAAGTTGAGCAAAATATATTCTACACCTTCTTTTTCTTTTAAGACTTGAAGATCACTATGCAAAGGGCTGTCAGGATCAACCCTGCCAAAGGAGAATGAGGAAAAGCAGAAGGATTGAGTCGCTCAGTTCTGAGTGGTTGTCACTACCTTTCGCAAACAACTAGGCCGTGCCATGCTGAGTGAAGCATTTCCTTCAGAACGAAAGGCCAGCTGTTTACAGGGTGTGGCTCACCTGCAGTTAAGGGTCCTAATGAACATCCTGGCTGCAGGCAAGTGTTTCTCTGGAGGGCAGTGCTGGAGTCATCAGAGAATAGGGAATATTCCTGCACATCAGCTGCAGACTTAGGAGTCTTGAGGAACAGATTCCATATCCTAAGACTCTCTGTTTCACAGGAATCTCAAAGAATGTATGACTTAATTAAAAAAAATGCCCACCAAGTCTCTAGACTTTGCATTCTTAAAGATGGATGTTAATTAACAGTTTAAAATTTTTATTTTCTTTATGTTTTGGTGCATATTTTTAAAACTGTTTTTGGAAGAATTCTTTCTTGAGAACAGTTTATAAACCTGTTAGATAAATAGCAAGCAGTTTGAAATGCTCCTTATGTATTTATTGAAATGTATAAGGAACAATTTGTAGCCTTGGGGAGGAGGAAGGGGTTTTTGGGTGAGGAGGAGAATAGATGAGGTGCAGCATTCAGGGCTGCTGCGCCTTGTTTAGCACCTCTTGTATGGATAAAAACAAGGCTTAGACAATATACAGTGGTACCTCAGTTTTCAAACAGCTTAGTTCCCGAACAACTCAGAACTCGAATGCTGCAAACCCGGAAGTAGGTGTTCCGGTTTTCAAACTTTGCCCCAGAAGCCGAACGTGCTCCTGAGCTTCTGTTTTCACTGTTGCGCAGCTAATTTGAGTCCTTTGCATAGTAATTAAGGCTTTTTTCATCCCGTTTTACCCTTGCGCAGCAAATTTAAGCCCCCCCCCCCCATCGTAATAAAGGCTTTTTTCATTCCATTTGCATCATTGAGCAGCTAATTTAAGGCCTGCCCCTACCATAATTAGAGCCTTCTGTTTCTGATTGCAGTGTTCTGAGGTGATATTTGGTGCTTTTGTTTTTGCTATTTTTTGCTTTTTTGTTTGTGTGGCTTTTTCATTTTTGTGACTGTGGCTTGTTTTTCATTTTATGATTGATTGATTGATTGATTGATTGTGTGACTGTGGAAATGGATAAAAGCCCCCCCCCTCCAAACAATGACTATCATCAGTGCAGGCAAGAAAAAAAATAATTTTAATTTTTATCACCTACAATACTGTCTTATTTATTTTATAGTACAGAACATTGATTATTGCTTTCATTTTATGGATCAATTATCTTGTTAGATTGTAAAAAGTTTTGGAACAGACTTACGGAGCTAATTAAATTTGAGAATTAAAGGTACCACTGTACACTGCGTCACAATGGGGACTGATTTACGTGACACAGGAAGGAATGCCTCTCCTGCAGGAGTATCAGCCCTCGGCAGTTTTATAAGCACTTAAAAGTCTGTTTTTTAAAAGAGATGCACTGGCTAATCAAGTGACCTAGCCAATTAGAGCTACAAAAAAGTCTAGAGTGACAACCCTAACCTTAAGCAAATATGCTAATCTGCAACACAGTATACAACTTTCCTAGGTGCGGACATCAAATTATTATCATCATGCACCTTCATCCACCAACCCAGCTATCCATCAATAGCAAAACCACTGATTTAGCACAGTGTTGGGGTGGGGAAAAGTGAACTTACCTTAGAAGTTTTACATGCCAGTCATATAGGCTGTCATTTACAAGTTCCACTGAATAAATCCCTGCAGAAAATGGAAATGAAAAGAGTGGCTTGCTTCCGTTGTTACTAGAAAACACACCCACACCCAAACCCAAGATAGCGATCTGGAACTCCACAAAGGTTGAATGCAAAGAGATGCTGAGTTCTGAATGAGCAAGGTCCTCTCTTTTCCTCAGCAGCACAGAGCTGTTTGGATGAAAGCAGAACTTCACTAATAAGAGCAATCCTACCTTTGTATCTGAGGGCAAAATTATATCTTGCTCCTACATGGCGCTCCTAATACCCTCCATTACAAGACTGACTGGCTCCACATGTGCCTAGCTTCAGAAAACCTACAGCATCTGTTTTGACACTATTTACAGTACCATGAATTATATGTGCCTGGACAACCTCTTGCAGCCTTTTTCCACGACAAGTTAGGGTTTCCATTACTCTTTCCCCACCTTTCCTCCATAAACTCTCCTCTATTTTGCAGCAGAAATTCACACCAGGGAAACCTCCTGCTGCAGGAAAGAACAGCTTGCAGAGAATGTCTCAGGGAAAGAGCTTATTGATTCATTCTACTTGCACCTTCAGTAAAAATAATAACAGCAACACTCTAACGGCAGCAACTGCACACATATTGAATGACTGCGCCTTCTCCCAGCTCAGGGGTCTGCAACCTTTAAGACAAAAAGAGCCACTTGGACCCGTTTCCGAAGAAAAAAAACCTGGGAGCCGCAAAACCATTGCATGCGTGCCGCTGCCCTCCGATCTGACAGCGGGCGGGAAGGTGATGTCGGGACTCTGCGTGACTAACGCACGCACCGTCCCCATGCGACGTCACAGCCAGTACAGCGCCCGCCACAGTGGGGAGTGTCGGGGCACACAATGCACCTCCTCCCCTCGCTAGTATCCGCCTTGGAGCCGCGGCAAAGGTGTAAAAGAGCCACATGCGGCTCTGGAGCCGCGGGTTGCTGACCCCTGTCCCAGCTGATCTGCAAGCAGACACATCCGCTGAGGTTCCCGGAGCAGCACCTGCTGCTGAATCAGGCAAATAAGCATATAGAAAATCCCCAAGAATGTATTTTTAAAACGAGGGAATTCTGTGGCTTTCAAAATGCCACACACAAATATGTGGAAGAGAAGATAAAGCAAAGAAAAAGGCCAGGAAAATCCCATCCAGTTTCTTTCCTGCATTTGCATTAATAGAAGAAGCTACAAAATTTAGCCAGTTTATGCAGTCTTTCCAGTGCCAAACAGTCTATGTTGCCAGCCCCAGCTAAAGAAGAAAGTCCTGGAGAGATGCTCTCTCTAGAGGCAAATCTCCTAGTTAGTTTAAAATGACTTACAAATAATAAAAAGTAGGGTCTTAGCAGTTGCGATTATGATGCGAAAAGTAGGCAGGCCTCTCTCTGCCTGCTCAAGCAATAATAGTAATATCTGGGAGCCGTCCAGAGCGGCTGGGGTATAAATAAATAATTAATACCCCGCCCATCTGGCTGGGTTTCCCCAGCCACTCTGGACGGCTCCCAACAGAATTAAAAGCACAATAAAACATCAAGCATTAAAAACCTCCCTGAACAGTGCTGCCTTCAGGTGTCAAGGAAGTAACTATCTGACTTTTAGAAGACATCTGATGGGAGGGCATTCCAAAGGGCTGGCACCACTACTGAGAAGGCCCTCTGCCTGGTTCCCTGTAACCTCACTTCTCACGGTGAGGGAACCACCAGAAGGCCCTCGGCGCTGGACCTCAGTGTCCGGGCTGGAGATGCTTCTTCAGGGATACTGGGCCAAGCGTTTAGGGCTTTCAAGGTCAGTACCAACACTTTGAATTGTTCTCAGAAACATACTGGGAGCCAAAGTAGGTCTTTCAAGACCGGTGTTATGTGGTCTTGGTGGCCACTCCATCACCAGTCTAGCTGCCACATTCTGGATTAGCTGGAAGTTTCCGGGTCACCTTCAAAGGTAGCCCCACGTAGAGCACATTGCAGGAGTCCAAGAGGGAGATAACCAGAGCAAGGGGCTGCTAGGTTCCCTTAGTGAAGAATGGCTTACAAATGCATAGAAGAAGGCAGTGATTCAGGAGCAGCACTTGCAGTTCTTGCCAGTGCCATCATGCCTTACAGTTGCCTTTTCTGATCTCTGTTGGCCTTAGTAGAACACAAGATTACACTTGGGGCGAGGAGAAGAGTTTGGGAAGGGAGTTTCTGTAAAACTAAGTTTCCCATAAAAACTGGTTAAGGATTAAAGGAAACAGAGTTGCAGAGGCATCGAGTGGTTGAAAGATTATTTAAAGAAATGAAGGATTTTGTCTATGCAAGATTGCACTGGTTCATCCCACACCCACCCAAACAAATGACTGCAGCAGGCCTCCTTGAACAGGCATGGCATTTCCCCCCCAAATGATTTTTATTAATGTTCCAAATTTTAAACAAATAAACAACAAATTAATTCAAAGGGCAGGCATAGGAAGCCGAACCACCAGTCGATACATATAATGGTCCACTATGCAAATGATCAGCAGACAACTCCCTTGTTTGTGGGTTGTCTTCCTGGGCTGCCATCTTTTGAACTTCCAAGAATGGTTGCATCTACCTAGGCGCTCTAGAGCAGGGATGGGAATTCTGTGGCCCTCCAGCTGATGTTGGGCTCCCAATTCCCATCAGCCCCAAACTATATCTGGAGGGACACAGGTTCCCCATCTCAGCTATAGAGGGAAGAGCGGATTTGTGGTCAAGGTGGGAAAATGAACTGGGAACTTTAGTGGAGGTGGGACGCCAGAAGCACTACTCCTGTATTTTTAATTAGGCTGGCCAGGCCCCTAAAAGCAAGAATCCTTCCATTTTGTGAATATTTCACTGTTATCTCCAGCTCAGCTCAGATACAGTCTGAAGATGAAGCATCTGGAGACTGTCAAAATGCACAGCTGATAGAAGCTCCACTCTCAAGCCACTTCTATTCCAAGGTGCACCGGTTCATATGGGGGCCTTTCGTAAGAGCAAATACAACACACTACCTCGGGATTACTAGCTAACTGTGTGGCAAGGGCTTATATCTATAGATAGCAAACACCCTGGCACTGATTAAGAATGCCGCGTCTTAAGGATGCATTCTTTCTAGCACGGATAAGTAAGTCCCCAGACATGAAATGAAACCAGGAACACCCCAGGAAGCACAAGTACCATGCAAGCCTTATTAAAAGCAGATGCAATGCATCTCGATAGTCTTTATTCCAGAGCTAGACACATTTAAGTCGAAAACTAGAGAGAGTAACTAGAAAGCAGAGGCTGGATGGTCATCTGTCATGGATGCTTTAGTTGAGATTCCTGCATTGCAAGGGGTTGGACTAGATGACCCTTGGGGTTATTTCCAACTTTACAATTCCATGATTTTATGACAGGCAGGGACCCTCGGGAAAATCCTGGCTCCTTTTAAGGCTTATTAAAAAACTTTCTTAATTTCAAAGGGTTTTTAAGTTTCTAAATCCCGCAGAGATGTATAATCCCTGAAAGCAATGCCATTATATAAGTTATAGCAACCTTTCCCCCCACTCTTATACTCCCATTTCATATCTCTTGTTAATAAAATCTTAGCACAAGTGTTCAAATCTAATATAAGAAATTAAAGCCACCTACAAACATGAATCATATTTCAAAGAGTAATTTTTTAAAAATGTGTGCAATTAATTTAAATTACCTTTTTTGTCAATATCCATTAAGAAGACTCAAAGCTCAGTTCAATAAATCCAAGTATTACTCTACAAAAGCCTCTCCTTCTTTCCGTATCTTCAGTGGGCTGCACTTTCCAGTTATTCTGGCTACCCTTTTCGGGCTGTTTAAGGTATCTAACTGTTGGAAATGCAATAGGGATAATACTTCTCTAAAACATATGTTATTTCATTGTCCTATACTGACATATTTTTGGCAGAAGGTAACTGTAACCATCAACAGAACTGTATGGAACAACCTTACATTTACAGAGCAAAGTATCCTCTTGAATATTTTCAAGCACATGGAACCCTACGAAAGGACAATATGAGTGGACTCTCCGTGCCCTGACCACAGCTAAAAGACGGATACTGAAGAATTGGAAAAATTAAAATGCTGCTCCCTTCTACGATTGGATTGAAGACTTATACAAACTCGCCACGTAAGAACAACTTGCATATAAACACAGACTTGCCATGGACAAATTCAATGATATTTGGAATCCATTCTTACAAATAGTGTAATAGGTTAAGATCTGGTGGAGTACAATAACAACTTTGTAAAGTATAATTTTGGGTTTCCTCCCCTCCCCCCTTTATTTTCCCTTCTACAGGGGTGCTGTTTCTCTTTTTCTCTCTTTTATTTATGTCTCGTCATGTTTAGTGCACATATAAGTATGTACTTTTTGATCTTTCAGTAAAGATGTCTGGATAAAATTTTAAAAATCTAGCTACCCTTTTTAGGTGGCTTTTTAGCCACCCAATTCAAACTCTCATAGAAGCGCAAAAGGCCAGTTTTTGACAGCCTCTGGGAACCCTTGTGATATTTCTGCAGCTGCAAGGACACACTCAGATGTATACAGCTTTGCCAGCACCAAATGCCTGGTTTTGTGCTCAGTATTAACACCCTATGAATGCCACTGAGGCTCCTAGACACAGCCTGACCTTGTGAAAAAATCACTACTGAAAAGAAGCCTTAAAACTCAATATGGGGGTAGCTCAAACAATGTCTTACGCCTCTACTGTGCTATTTCAGGAACTGAACTACGTACAGAATGAAGAGGACAGTCAGATAATTGGCTGGCTGTGCTGATCTATAGGAGAAAATCTACAAGCATTTGTTTACCAAGTAAATGCACAATTCTTCTCAAGAGAACATAGGGCAAAAGCCCTGGAGCATGCCAGTGTCATATATGATAATAAACATAGGGAACTGAAGGATTCTGCACAACTTGTTGTATTATATTGGAAGGATCATGCTGTAGTCTTTGAACAAGGTTTTAACTCTGTGTTAAGGAGAGAGAGCGAGAGCGCAATGGCAGAAAATTTCCGCCTTCACCCCTCATACGCAAAGTTAGGGAGTGCTGCCTTTAAAATACGCAGCAGCCATGAGAGGTGGAGGAAATCAACTGGTGATTTAGACCTGCAGAATGTGGAGTACATACTAGGAATGCAACACAAGGACTTTCTGGTAAACTGGGAGAGTAAACGGTCAACTGTGATTTGATTAACAAGAGACAAGGAGAATGGTTTTCTCAGGAAAAGCATTTTCAAGGCCAGGCCATTTGTAAGCAAATACAGAGACAGACTAGATATTACACTCTTCAGATAAAAGCTGGGGTTTCCCACACTTTCTTTCTGTGTGGGAATTTGCAATTGATTTTTGATTTAGAGAGGGAGTCCTGTGACTGGTGGACAGGACTGTGAAATTTGAGGGTATTTGTGCTTTCTTTACTTAACACAGATTTCAAACTGTTTGATGGTTGTTTAGTATTTCACCTGAGACACTTTGATAAAGTGCACAACGTTTATAATTTCATTAAAAAAAAATTCTTAAAAGTATGAATGCCGAACTGAGTGCAACAGAGGAATAGCTCAGAATCTGATAGCACAGACACTAGGAAAGAAGGCAAAACAAGCCACTTACTCAGTTTCAGATTTGGGCACATTTACAACGGAAATCTATGCATGTCTACTCATAGCTATGTCCCAGATAGTTCAGCACAAGCAAGTCTACTCTACATCAAGTGCAGCCACCCTGACACCCTCCAGATGTTTTGGACTCCAACTCCCAACAGCCCCACTCAGCATGGCAAAAGGCACCACAATGGCCACCCCTGCCATACATTATATAGGATTGCAGCCTTAATTTTGCATATCATAGCCCAGATCAGAATAGAACGTTATGATTTTGCTCATAAAAGATGCAGATACTTACCTGACTTGTAACTCTGCGACCTATAGATATCCCTGAGTTCTTTCATAAGTCGATCTGAAGCCTGGACAGACCCAGAGACTGCACCCTAAAAATAAGTTAAGGGTAGCTTGATTTGATAAAACTCTTAAAAGAACAGTACCAGGGCCATTAAAAGGCTGTTTAAAAGAAGACTACGAATGATCAATATTGAAAAACTGGCACAATCATTTAGTACACTAATTTTAAATATTTAACAAGTTGGAAGGTAGAAAAAACAGTACATTTTTGGTAACGTGATTTAAATTCTTTCTATATGTGTAAGTAGAATAAGTACATACACAGAAAGAATGGAGAGACTGTAACATTATAACTCCCAATATAGCTATGAAATTTATGGAAGTGTGCTAAAAGTACATACATTCCTGCAAGAAACGGTGCAGAAAATGAAATGCTGTATGCATTCTACAGCATGCTCTTATTTGTTTAATTGCCTCTTACATTTAGGTGGTCTTGCCTTTGACTCTTTCGAATTTTTTCTAGGATTGCCAGGTTCTCTTTCTCAATGCCATCATCCTCTGTCTTCTTTCCATCAACAGGTTCTTCCTCCTTCATATCATAATGATCCAGATCAATATCCTACAAGACAAAATTACTATACTACTTAAGAAGAACAAGGCCAACAAAAGCAAAATTCATGTGCCTTAGTGCTTTGCATGAGTCAGGGTTTCTCATACAGGGCAGGGATGGGGGAGAACACAAGCAAGGGCAAAAATGCGGGTGTATCTCATTGGCAAAATGCTTACAAAAGCAATTGAGACTTCATGGCTGTTTCTCTCACCCTGCCCTAAATGTGCACTATTGGATCAGGTGAAAGGGAAGCACAAGCCCCCCGTTGCTTTGAACCCAGTTATCTCAGGCTGCAAACAGAATATGCACACAGGGAGGAGAGTGCATAGGAGCGAAGGGAAGCTCTACTGCAGGGTCCCTGGGAGTCAGACAGATATGCACAATGCTGTTTGGGTGGGCTAAGGATTGCACACAGAAGGGTTATTGAACTTTAGGAGGGCAGATCTTCAATTGATTCCCCATGGTTTCCACTCCTCCTTCCCTAGACAGATTCAAGAATGATAGAAGCCAGAATAAGAATAACAAAGACACTGAGGTCCAGCTCCAAGGGCCTTCTGGCGGTTCTCTCCCTGCGAGAAGTGAGGTTACAGGGAACCAGGCAGAGGGCCTTCTCAGTAGTGGCGCCTGCTCTGTGGAACACCTTCCCATCAGTTGTCAAGGAAATAAGCAACTATCCTACTTTTAAAAGACATCTGAAGGCAGCCATGTTTAGGGACGTTTTTAATGTTTAATGCTGTATTGTGTTTTTAATATTCGATTGGGAGCAGCCCAGAGTGGCTGGGGAAACCCAGCCAGATGGGCAGGATATAAATAATAAATTTATTTACTACTACTACTACTACTACTACTACTACTACTACTACTACTACAAGGAAAGCATGCGCGTGCATGCAGACGTGCGTGCACAGGTGCGCACACAGACATACTTCACCCATATCTTCCTCCTCCTCTTCTTCTGATGTAACCTCTTCCGTTGTTCCATTCTGGAACAGAACAAAATCAGATTCTTTGTTACTATCACTTTCAGTTTAAAAAAGAAAGAAAAGAAAAAGTATGCTAGCGGCCAAGAGGCTGAGTCAGTTTAAATTCGACCTCTGCTATAATCTCACTAGATGGCCACAACACATGCTAGCTTGAGCACCCCATTCCCAGTAACAACACTCGCTTACTTTTCAGGGAGGTTTCGTCCCGTAGGGTTTACAAGATAATGCACATTATATGCTTTGAACACTCAAAAGCATGTTACAAATGCTAAACACCATTACTGAAAATAGGAATTGAGCTTATGAGCTATAAAGAAGCACACACAAAGATGCAAACATATGCACACACTGACTGCACTTGGATAAAGAACTATCAGTTTTGGAAAAAACATTAGAAACAGAGGTGTCTAGTGGCGAGAGATTAAATTCTCAATGAGGCAGCGCTACGAAGGCCACAGTCAGCTTCTTAAAGCTGGAGGAGAGTAAGCATCTTGCATGTAAGGGAGGAACAAGAAGACAGGAAAGCTTTCATTGGAACTGACTAAGCAGCAGAACCTAAAAGTTCTTTATAAGCCTACCCTGCTTTGTTCCATCACAAAGATAAACACAATACTCATCTCAAACAATGAGGAATGTTGTTTTCCTTAACAAGACAATGAGTACCACTTGCTCTGCATAGAAATGATTTGTGAATTAGTCACCTTTACACACCACAAAAGATAACCCATGTTGCACTCCTATGTCTGGTCAGCAGCATGCTTAAGGGGGGTTCAATAATCTGTGCCCACAGCCCAAACATCAAGCAGACCCATTAGCACCTGTGAGTCAGAGGAACATTAGGATTTACCTGGCCGGTCGGCAATGGTTGATCTAACATTTCAACATCAGGATGCTGAGGAAGATTATATAGTCTGCAGAGGTCACATATCAATCGTTTCAACTGTTGGAGAAGCTACAAAACAAGTAAAATGGCTTGTGAATGGTTTGTTCTCATGTTTTATTTGAATGAAAGTTTGCCGTGCTGTGCCCTGAATCCTGTGCCCAACAAAGAGGATACCCACCTCTTAAACAAATGACTATAATAAACCCTATAATATACAAAGGCTATAAGTTGTTAAGTCTTAGATTTCCTGGTACTCAGATTAATAAAGCAACAGCCTCCATCTTGTATCTATCCAGCTATTCTGGGAGGGCACGCAGAACGGTCCTCTTGACCTGCCAGCACCACCTGGAGGAACTGCTCAATTGAAAGCACATACCCTGAGCATTGAAGTGTGCACATCAGAGACAAGGATTCGCTTGAACCCTTCTCCATGATGTATCAGAGTTCCATACGCACAGGAGACAGAGAGGAGATGTGTTAGCTATCTTCAAATATCTCAAGGACTGTCATAGGGAAGAGAGAGCATGCTTGTTTTCTCCTGCTTTGGAGGGTAGGACTCAAGGCAATGGCTTTGCAGACATTGTGATATATCAGCATATTTCAGTATTCAGCTGCTGATATATCATGATGTTGAAAACCAGACATCACCCAGCCCTAGTCTTAACTGCACCGGAACAGACAGACTCATTAGGCATATGCTTCAAAAACTAACAAACATCTAGTTTGTTTACAGAAATAAATTTATAGAAATTCGGTGTCTGACAGAATATTTGGTACCAGGAATAAATTTTCTCTGTGGCTTGTGCCATCCGGACCCACCTGTCCTGCAAGACCCTGGAAATGGAACACCTTGCTTACTCCAGCCCTTTGCTGCCCGGATCAGGTGTCCTGCTCTGCAGAGCATTCTGCCTTGGCCTGGCAATTGCACTTCCTTCCAGCCCTATGAAAATTACCACTTTTACACACACACACACTCACACACACACTCAAAGCACCTATTCATCTGGGCCTTAAGTGCTTTTACTTTTACCACATACACACAATTCCTAGTTTTTATCAAGTGTTAAGTAAGGGCAAGAGGAGAGGATCCATTTGCTGGCGGCAGCCCAAAACAGACAGAATTTTGTCTCCCAATAAGCTACATGTAACCTGAGTTTTGCACCTATGGTAGCACAGATTAACAGCTGGGAATAACATGACCACCTGTGACCACCTATGGATCTTGGGCAATACATCAGTGTTTTGCTTCTTGACACCCTGCTCAGAGCCCATAGGATACTATTTTTAGCCTGCAAAATGCTGTTTCCCTTTAAATACCCCTCCATTCAAAGACAGGTTTAGGAATTGCACATTCAGCGTGGAAGTGTCAATGAAAGATCTATTAGACCGATTTGCAGATTTTTGTTTGGGCAAAATGTACAGCACTTACTGTGTAATTCTTTATGAATGTTAAAGCTGCAACCCTACGCATGCTTACTAGATAGTTCTATCCCACTGTATCAAGTATGATTTACTTTCAAGGTTTTTCAGACTTCTTTAGGATTAGCCCATTAAACAACAAGGCAGATTTAGTGGCATCCATAAGACCCCATGTCAAGTCTGGCTTTGTCGTGCAGTGCCACTGTTTCCCCAAGCACCCGAAGCTCCTTTTTAAATAAGAGTGAGCAGGTTTCAACTCCTCATTTTTACTGTGGAGAAATAATGACCAGCTACTGTTAAATGCTTAAGCAACCAACAGAAGGCACTGGCTTCTGCAACCCAAACAGTCCCCCTCAGTAGATTTTAACTATAGCATAGGATTCTAGCAGGCAAATCAATTAAATTTCAGTACAGTTGTACCTTGGTTGTCGAACTCACTGAAACTTAGACGTTTTGGCTCCTGAACGCCGCAAACCCAGAAATGATTGTTCCGGTTTGCGAATGTCCTTTTCGAACCTGAACGTTTGAAGGGGCTTCCATGGCTTCTGATTGGCGAAGCCGTGATTTGGTTTTCAAACGTTTTGGAAGTCAAATGGACTTCCAGAACGTATTCCATTCGACTTCCAAGGTACGACTGTATGCAGAGCATGGCAGACAGAGGAGGGAGAATTAAAGCTTCTGGATCTCTAGGTCAAGGCAGGGCCTCTACCAACACTTGCTTGGGAAGGTAACATGCTTGGCTTACAGAAGCAGAACTAGCTAAGGCCCCAGTTTGAGCTACAAACTCATGTCGTAGAAAGTTGGTCACATCCTTCCCTGCCCAGCAACCTTAGATAACCAGGAAATGTGGCTCTATTGTGGGATGCTATTAAGCAGCAGATGAAGCCACAGGCTAGGAAACAAGCATAGAATTGTTGGATGCAGAAAGCATAATGCACTCATGGGTAGGAATGAACAGTGTCGCTTGCTCCTATTTAGAACCAGCTACCTTCCAGGCAGCCTTGAAAGAGGCAGAACTAGTACAGGTCCAACAAGGCGAATCTGGGATAATAATGCCAAAATGTTATAGTTATCTTTCTTGGAACTGTTTCTGAAAACACAACTTTCCAGATGAGCTTGCTGCTGCATCAGGACTCTTTCCAACTCATCTGAAGCTGTAAAGCCTAACAGCGAGTCTAGCCCAGACCCTTTGATTTTTGTAATCTATTCTTATTCAAAATATGCACGAAGAAACTTAAGCAGATGCCCCAACATCTCATCTTTAGAACAGCCTATCCCGCCTGCCTGGCAATGGACACATGAACCCTGATGTCACATCTACACATCAGCATTAGATGTCCTACGCAATACTGTATGCATTGGTCTAAAACATGTTACACTTATCGATAGTCCACAGTTCAGATTTAAGATGCAGTATGAAGCAGTTACAGACTGGAAAATGTTTAACCAAAAGTGTTTAAACTCCAGGAGTGCAGAGTAAGAGCGACAGTAACATCTGGTACTACTACGTTGCTGTGGATCTATAGACAATTCAGGATACTATGAAGCAGGATGTGTCTCAAATGTTTTCAGCTCAACTGGCTTCACAGTGCTGGCAAACCCTGAGAATGGTAAACATTGCTCATTACAAGAGACTCCAGCAAAACAGAATCTATGCTCATGAGCAGCTGGAGAGCCTTCTTGATGTCTTGGAACAAAATTAAATCATGAAGGAGTTTGCCAATAAATACTAAATATCATTTAATAGATTTTCCAGTTGTAACCTTCTTTCTGGAATGCTATTATTGCTATACTTCTTTTTATATTATAACTTGTGATCAACTCCAACACACTGCTTAGACTCCCCTCTCTCTCTCTCTCTCTCTCTCTCTCTCTCTCTCTCTCTCTCTCTCATCCTCACCAACAGGGACGTGTAAATGATATCAACTGGAACACTAATCCAAAGCATCAGAAGACGTCTCCTTCCTAAAAGCAGCCAAGTAAGGGAAGCAGCAGCAACACCTGTTTCTAGATGCTCTACCATCCTACTGCTGCTCCAGAATTCCCATGGTTAAGATTTTTGGGACTGTAGCATCAAATCAGGGATGCGGGTGGCGCTGTGGGTAAAAGCCTCTGCGCCTAGGGCTTGCTGATCGAAAGGTCGGCGGTTCGAATCCCCGCGGTGGGGTGCGCTCCCGCTGCTCGGTCCCAGCACCTGCCAACCTAGCAGTTCGAAAGCACCCCCGGGTGCAAGTAGATAAATAGGGACCGCTTACTAGCGGGAAGGTAAACGGCGTTTCCGTGTGCGGCTCTGGCTCGCCAGAGCAGCGATGTCACGCTGGCCACGTGACCCGGAAGTGTCTCCGGACAGCGCTGGCCCCCGGCCTCTTGAGTGAGATGGGCGCACAACCCCACAGTCTGTCAAGACTGGCCTGTACGGGCAGGGGTACCTTTACCTTTACCTAGCATCAAATCATGGCTGCCAAGAAGGTGGCTTGGGCTTTGCATGTGTATACCACCCATCCAGAAGACAGCAGTCCCACAAGCCAAGAATTTTGGCTAGGAAGAAATATTATTTCCCAATAGTGCATATTATGAATTGCCCCTTGGTTAACACCCCCAATTTGATTTCAAGAATTGGTAGTAGAAATACATACGTTGGAAAGCCCAGTAGGACTTCAGCCCTCTGCTTTGGTCACGGGTAAAGGCAGGGTAGCTTTAAAACTAAATACAAGAAACCACTATGATTTCTTGAAGAAGCCTTTCCCAACCTGATGCCCTCCATGTTTTAGAGTGTAATTCATATTATCCCTAACCATTGGTCATGCTAGCTGGGGCCAATGAGAGCTGCACTCCCACAACAACGGGAGGGAACTGGGTCAGAGAAAGCAGCATGAAGGAATCACACTCTGAAGCTCTTCTTCTCCTGCTTGCAAGTCATAATACAGCCAGCTATGCTAAGAAAAGAGGGCAGCACTAGTTTCAGTTTTGGCACTACGTGTTAAGAAGTACTGTCACAATATCTAGAAATTATTTTTGACAGGAAAGCATGAAAAATCCCACCTGCTTTCTCCCATACAAATGGACAATTTTGTTATTTATAACATGCCCCCCTCTCCACGCAAAGCACACTTGTTTTCTGGCTTCTGCTTTTTGCAATTGCTAAAACATTTGTGGTAGTTACCCTTCATGAGCCTTTGCTGTGAATAAATGGTTTCTGCAAACTGAAAGAGACACTATTCTAGATCAAATATTTTTAGATGGCCAGCTGGTGAAGGAGTGCCACTTGTGAAACCACAAGCAATATTTTTTCTTAAAACAAAAAAGGCACCACCAAACAATGGCATGGCTGTGGGATTCTGACCTAATACCTAGTTCATAACCAAATGCCAGATTAAGCAAAGGAGGACAGGTGATCACTTACCAGAGTATTGCTTTTTTTAATATCATCTAAACGCTCCAATACTGAAGTCAAGTTGGGGTCATCTGAGTCCACGAACCATATTGGCGATGAAGAGGGATAAGACTCCTGCTTTAAATAAATAAGTAAGTAAGTAAGTAAGTAAGTAAGTAAGTAAGTATTATGCCTGAACTACACATTCATATTTCAAAGCTTCTGGAGAACTGCACTTGTTAAAATATAAAGTATGTCCCATTATCAAGGTGAGAGAAAGAATGCTTTTTAAAAAACCAATAAAGCAGACCTCTGCAGCTCCCCATCTCAACTCCAGACAGACACAGAAAGTCAATTATGTAGAGTGGGCAACTGTTTTCCAAAGCAGGGAGCACACTTGGCTATGAAGATTTAACTAATTGCCTGAAAAGAAAAAGCACCAACTTCTTCAACCGCCATCTCAACTTTTCCTTCTTTTTCTGAGGCTACAACCATTTTCTTCTAGGAAAGGGTCACTAAGACAGTTGTGCAAATTATGCTCACATGAGCCACTAGCCAAAGGGTGTGTGTGAAAAATTGCCTGCCTACATATCGTAGTAATTTGTCGTCAAAATCAGAAGGTAAGTGTTCCTGCTAGTCAGCAGGAAGCAGTTTGCGTCTGGCCAATTTGAGATGTGCAACCCCTCCATTGGCTTTTTGAGCATACCAGTGAACACCAGGAGCCCCATTGTCCTAATCCCCCGCCAAAGAGATAAGAACTGTGAACACATTCCCCTTCCTAATTTTAGCCTCACAACAATTCTGTGAAGTAGGTTGGCCTGAGGTAACCCAGTGAGCTTCAGAACAGAGTGAGGATTTCAACCTAGTTTGATATTGTTAACCACCGTACCACACAGGCCTTGCCTCCAGCTCAGTTTGCACATAAAGCTAAGTCAAACTATGGTTTAGTGAGAATGAGCAAGAGTGAAAATTGTGCCTGCTTCACTCCTTGTCGTCTGGCTGGTACAATACTCAGAACTGTGTCAAAGTGAGCCCTCTACCGCTTCTTGCCTACTTCCCCAAGGTGAAGCCTTTCCCCTCCAGCAGGGGAGGGGAGGGTCTGTAAAAGAAAGCAGAGCAGCAGCAGAGATAGGGAGTGAATCCCAGATCCAGCTTGAAGGGGGCTGACTCCAACTTGAAATGAGACTACGCATTCCATCTGGAGCTCCTCCTCCAAGGTCTCATCCCATCCCAAGAAGAGTGGTTATTTACAAGCCTATGCTCAAAAATGGCACTAATAAATGCATGAGGAATCCCAGAGCAGAGCAGGGCAGGGTTGGTGCAAGGTTTGGATGCTGGAAACAGATTAAAATCACTGGATAGCCATGAAGCTCTTCAAAGGGCCTTGGGCCAAACACTGTCCCCTCAGCCTAACAGGGTTTTTCTAAGGTAACACAGAATGTGGCTACTTTCACGGCAGCAAATTTCTTATAGGAATAATTAATATAACACTTCTTTCCATTTCAGATGAAGCTTTCAGGCATAATTCGCTCCCTCTTGTTCTTTCTTCACCCTCCCCAATGCTAATTAATACTCTCCATACATAAACCTTCACTGGAGAAACAGAATTTGGTGGAGGAGAATCCATACTTGAGCCACTAATTACTCCAGTAAGTAATTATATAAAAACTGAACAGGTTAAGCGTGGCTAAAAAGATATGGGACTAACCTATCTCGAAGGAACTCAAAAACAACCCCAATTCCAATCAGAAAAGTATGTCATCTCAGACATACACACACTCTTCTTAAATGAGATGTCAGGCCTAATGCTAAAAGAAAAGAATCAATGCAAACCTAAAATAAGATTTGTTTGCTTTTAAAAAAAACCAAAGTAGCTTGGCTTTGTACCACATTCAAGAGACAATCCAGGCTCACCCTCATTTATAATGCAACTCTTGAGGCTTGTTTGCTAGTCTGTGGACACCGGCACCCCCCAAAGTGAGAAGGCTCAGGAGAACACCAGACACAACGCCTGACTGACATGAATGTAATGAATACAGACTGGGAGCACAGGGGAGAAGGAAGAAAAGTTCAACATTTCCACTGTCCCAACAACAAAAGGTTGCTCCCTTGAAACTGCATGCAAACAGCACCTTCAGAGCTGCCACTTTTTGTCAGGGAGGGAGAATTAAACTCATCCACCCCACTCACTCTGGCTCCAATGCTGCCTAGGCCCCACTCCCTGGCAGCTAAAGAATATGCATCAAACGCATTCACACATCTTATGCCTAATTTGGCCCTTAGTAAAGGTCTAACATACAGTATCTTAACGGCTAGAAGTGGAAGATCTACCAATAGCTGCTCACATGGGACACAAAGCAATTGTCTCCAGAGAGATGTGGCAACTGGAGCAGAGAATCCCAGGTCAGCAGGACTGTTCTCAGTGCTTGTAATCTGCAAAATCTTCAAAGGCAGCCTCTGTCTAACACTCTGGGGAGCAGCAGCAGACAAGCTAGACAGGTCTGCTACTGGGCAGCTTCTTGTGCACAGAAATTTTTTATTTTAATTATGTATCCTCAAAAAATCCTATCTGAAAATGGATTATGACCAAGCGCAAGAAGGTCTCTCCTTACTTTGTTAGTGAACTTGCTTCCCCCACTCCCTTGCTACTATATGTATGATAAACATCTATCAAGTTTGTCACAAACAGCAGATGGATGTGCTAAATCTGTTTCTGCGATACATTATATCAGATTGCAGATAGGGGACCCAAATGATCAAATGCTCCTCCATACAGAAGAATAAATAGATCAGAAAGAAGAGTTTTAGACGCTTTCCTATGTGCAGGGAAATATCTATACAGAGGCTGTTCCTGTACAGCCCAGTCACAAATGAACTGCTGTTTATCAGAACTAAACCCCGTTGAAGACATAACAAAAGCTCATGTTTATTCTGCAAAACTAGCATATTCTAAAACAAACATCCCTAATGACCAACAGTTCTACACACCTTTAGATCAAAGAGTTCCTGGTTTCCCTTAATACTGGATTTCTGCTACTTGAATGCTGACCCTCTAAAGGAAGCATGTAACGCTTAGCACAGGTCTTAGCAAAAGTCAAGACGGTCTGCAGTTTTCAAAAAGGGAACAGATTCATGCAGTTTTTGCCATAGGTTGCACCAAGTTCCACTGTTTATATTAGAAGCAGATGGGTCATGTTGCTTGGCACCAGTTTTTATTTTGCAAGATTCCTGCCATGATTCAGGATGCTTGCTATTTATTAAAACATGTTGAAGGAAGCAGGAGCTATTTAGGGTGTCTGACAATTTAGAACTATGGTCAGAAGGTACGGTATATGGAGTCTGGTCTGTGCTTGGATGGGAAATGACTGTGAACACTGTAAGTCTCCTTTAGCTTCCCTCCCTTGTGGAAGAGAGGCAGGATGAATGGATATTTATTATCAGCTAGCAATTGCCCACTCCTTCCTTTGGAGTGAGGCGGGGGAGAGAGCTCTGCATTTAATACAGTACCTGCATTTCTTCACTGTGCAGTTCTATGGAGGCCCAGAGGCTTCAGCCAAAAAAACAAGTTGATAATACCTAATCCAGTCCACAGAGGAGGTTTAGAATGCAGAAAATATCTCCCCTTCCTACAAGTATAGGTAAATATAGGTATAGATAAATATGCCAATATCTCTTTTGGGGTAGGGGCAGAAACAATCAAGGCAGCTTTTACAGATTGCTTTACACCTCTGAAGGGAAATTACTGCAACTCTGAGCTCTATAGTACTACTGATGCTGCCTACAAACTATCAAGCCTTTGGGTTCACACAAACTACCTCCAGGAGTCTTCTCTTAGGAAGAAGATTAATTCCCCAACTTTTGGCTATGTGATCATGATGCAAGTCACCCTGGGCCAGTAAAGACTCAGATGGCCAGCTGCTGCCAGTAGTCCTATGCCCCAAAATGCCTTACTGGCCATGGAAAAAAGAACACAACATTAGAATTACACCCCATGGCATAAAATGAGTCTAACTGCCTATGACAAGCTGGCACAGCCATTTTCAATTATCCAGTGTGTCAACGCCTTCATCTGTTTATTGCGTAAGGACCACATACAAACACAATTCTGTGTAGCAGGGACAGTAGTTCCAGGCAGAACAGACAATTCCCTCTTGAAGCAGCATGAGCTAAAGTACATCTTGTTTGCTGTAAACAGTACGACACCTCTGTACCAAAGGCACGCTGACATTGCTAAGGAAGTCCCAAGAACAGCTTAAGTCAGCTTTTCCCAAGGTAGGGCAGGTGCCTGACCTGGCACTCAAGTTCTAGTGCGCAGACCCCTTGGGGGAGCAGGGGAGGGACAACAGGCACCTCAAGACTATTGACTCCTTTCGCTCTTGAGACCCTCATGGGACTCACAGGGCTTCCTGCTGTTAAGTGTGGCTGCCAGACAGTGAAAGCTTTTTAGCATAATAAACCTGTTTATGGTGTCAGCACACTTACTTGGCCCTTGACTCAGAAATAAACCCAAATTTGGTTCAATGGGTTTAGAACCACAATCCAAGTCAAATAAATGGTTACGGCTGCTTAAATCAGGGAGCTGAACTTATATTTGTGGTAGTAAACAATAATGGCTACCTCATCAATATGTTTCAGATGTGTTTCTTGCACTGTTTTCTGGATCAGGTTGGAAGAACTGGCATGAGCCAGTGGACAAGTCTTGGAACACAGCCAGGGAGACTCGGGTTCAAATGCCCATCCAGTCACGAAGCTAACTAGATGACCAAGCACCAGTCACTAACCTACACTCCAAGGGTTGTTGCAAGGATAAAACGGGGGGAACCGACCTGAGTTTCTTGGAGTAAAGGCAGGATTTAAAATAATAATAATAATAATAATAATAATAATAATAATAATAATAATAATAATAATCTGTATCACAGCATTGTTCCCTGCAGCCTTTTTTTAAGTGAAGTGCTGACTTGTCAGCTCTCTCATTCCTGGATGAACAGGAAAACAAGGGGGCGGGGAGCTACCACTACTCTCATCTCTGCCATTTCAGTTTTCACCAGCAATTAATATTTGTCCCCAAGTCCTCTGCCTATTATTTGACATCATACACTATCCCACCCCAGTTCTACAATTATGTTTAGGGGCAAATCAGACACACATTATGGTCCACTGGTATACTACAATTCAAGGATTGTTCACAATATGGATTTGTGGGAGTAAATATTGGGATATGCCTCCATTAAAGATTAATATTTCAGTATATTAAAAGTTCACCTTTTGCTTTCTGTATAAGAAAGATGACAAGGCCAAGCAGGGAGCTAGAACATCTTCAGTTTGAGTACTTAAGAGAAGTGTAACTAGCAAATTCCCAAATATGCTGGAGATTTCCATTGCTCCCTTGGCTGAGGCTGATGGAAGCTGAAGTCCAACACAGCTGGAGGGCACCAGGTTGGGGAAGGCTGGAATAAAGGATCTCAACCAGTTAAGATCCAATAGGGATTCCTCTCCTACACAAAGAGAAGCAGAGTTTCTGCATTCCTACAACAGCGATGGTTGATATTTAGTCTGCAGAGCAGCTTGACATGGCTAGAATTTCTATGTTTGTATAGAACAATCCTGAGTTTCTCCTATCTGAAAGAGCTCACTTTCATCACATGTCACATTAAAACAGCACTGAGCCAAGTTGAGCATTAGTTGTATAAAACTACAGTCCTAACACACTGCAAGCAAGCGGGGACCTTTTCAGTTTCTCCTACACAATGACAGTAAGCCATCAGCATCACCACAACCGCTCCTTCCCACCCTGGGCATATTTAGGACAGAGAAATGAACGGTTGTTGGCATGAACTTACTGTCTCCTCTTCTTCCACAAAATAAGCAAGACTCATCATGGAAGCCCAGTGCCATACACAGCCATTTCAACCAACATGTAACCTGATCCTATCTGTGTTTAATCAGAAACAAGCTCCACCAATTTCACTGAGGCTTACTTTGAAGTGTGCATAGGACTGCTGGCTCAAAACCCTTTGCCAGTTTACCGGTGGCATTGAATTCCTAGAATGTTTACAGCTTTGCAGGAAGGTATGGCACCAACGTGCAAGCCTGCAAAAAGAGTTATGCCACTTCACAGCTGAGTGTCACAGGGCTGTTTTACCAGTAGGGGTGGCAAGCTGTTAGCCAACATTAATTTAAATTTATTTATAATAGCATTTATATACTGCCTTCATATAAACTATCAAGGCAGCGTACAACAATATGTACACAATAGGAACCATATGACATTTGCCTTGTGGGAGAAGAAAACTTCCAAAGGGGTGGGAACTACGATGGTGTGTGGCAATTCAGGATTCAGTAGGCTGCACTAGTGGCTCCCATCAACAGGTACCTACCACTCCTACAAGAGTTTATCAAATCCTGTAACTCTAGTGTTAGTTTTTGGCTAATAAATCTTTTGATGGTTTCAAACTTGTGTACCTCTGCTCTTAACTCACCTTTGATGCTTAGTATATAGACCAAACAAACTGAAACTGAGAAAAGAGGGAGATTCAACAGGGTGGGGGGAAATCACGTTTTAAATTTATGTCATATTACAAAAGTAGTAAATTTGCATGCTGTATCTAAATAACTTTTTCCCCAAGCGTGATCAGACAGGCTCCATTGCTTCAAATGGACCTTGAAAACTTATTTGTTTACTGTGGCCTTTTTGTAACTATTTTAATTGGACCTGCAATCTGTGATGCTGTTTTATAGTGGTTGCATTATAATTCTAAGGTTCTGTTGCAGCTGATTTTATTTTAATGTGTTTCATTGCCTGCATGTTCATTAGAACTTTTAATTTTAGTGCTCTGCTTTATATTTTTATGTATGTGTGTGTGTATATATAGTTATACGACATAACAGTCTGAGTGATATATCTGTGTGCTTTCCTTATGAGAAAGTTGTCTTTTAAAAAGGTGGGCTCTAAATCTATAAACATTAAGGACAATGTTCCCAGCTCACAGCCCTTCATGGCCCTACATTGGGTTGCTACCCATTCCTTTCTAGTAGGGCTCCTACACCTTTAAATGCTGAATAGGAAGCAGAAATTCAACACATGTAGTTTCTCAGAGGAGAGAGAGCCAGTAGCAGAGTGTGGGTTTAGTGGCAGAGAAGTCTGGCCAGGGGCCACTCTAGCCTTCTACCTTGCCCACCTCTCTTCAACTGGGTCTTTTCCTTAAGTGATCTCAAGTCCTGCTTTCTCCAGCCATCCTGGGACCGAGTTACGTCTGGGTTTTCAGTGTTCGAAAACCGAAACGTTCGACTTCCAAGATGTTCAAGAACCAAAACGTTCGACTTCCAAGACATTCAAAAACTGAGGTATCACTATACTGCTGTGGCAGGAAGATAAATGGCGTTTCTATGTGCTCTGGCTTCCCTCACAGTGTCCCGTTGCACCAGAAGCAGTTTAGTCATGACCCGGAAAGTTGTCTGTGGACAAACACTGGCTCCCTCAGCCTGAAAGCGAGATGAGCGCCGCACCCCACAGTCACCTTTGACTGGACTTAATCGTCCAGGGATCCCTTACCTTTTACCCCAAACAGAGAATTCCTGACTTGCTTTCAAGCTAGTACCTCCAGTACAGCTGGTGGAAAGGCAAGTTACTCAGCTCATGCCTTGTTTTAAAAGCAGGTCACACATTCAACAATATGGGCACACTCCTTGTTCTCTCTGGGCTTCCACCTATCATGGGTGGAGAGAAATTACTTAATCTAACTTCCAACTAATCAGGGAGGAGCACTTTGCCCACATTCTGCTCTCTCTCACACACAGATACACCCGCCCTGCAACACTTTTGTTTCAATTTAAAGAAACAAAATCTTCTAGCTTCTTTTGTCAAAGCTGTCTGTTGCAAGCACTCCTATACTTAAAGAAGTTGAATGGCTGAAGAGGAGGGAAGTATATTTCCTCTCAGACTGCCCTTCCCAAAACTTCAGTAATGTAAATCGTATTTCCAGAGAGAAAACAAAGGGAAAAACAGAGAGGGAAAGAGAGGCAATATGCCTACTGCGTAGTCGAAGAAGAGCAAAGAAAGGTTCTAAAAAACAAATTAACGAAGGGATAACTGTTCAACTTTGAAGGAGAAAATGAAGTTCTGAGTAGTAAGTTTTTACACTATGAAGTTTCAGAATTTACACACAAAAAACCAAGTGTAGCCATGTGAGATCTGGATGGTAACGTAGTTCCCTTCATATTTAAGAACACAGCCTCAACAGAGCCTCTCTTGTCGCCACCTGATCTTCTGGGAGTAGCCCCCATGTATGCTCCACCAAAGGACTATTGATCTTAGGCACCCCATGCTTCAAAGACCCAGTTTGGAACACCTAGAATACACACACACACAGGCTGGGAGCCTCAATGGCGCCCCTCTGGGACATAATACCTGGCTAGTCCCCTCCCCAAAGGGACGCGGGTGGCGCTGTGGGTTAAAGCCTCAGCGCCTAGGGCTTGCCGATCGAAAGGTCGCCGGTTCGAATCCCCGCGGCAGGGTGCGCTCCCGTCATTCGGTCCCAGCGCCTGCCAACCTAGCAGTTCGAAAGCACCCCCGGGTGCAAGTAGATAAATAGGGACCGCTTACAAGCGGGAAGGTAAACGGCGTTTCCGTGTGCGGCTCTGACTCGCCAGAGCAGCGATGTCACGCTGGCCATGTGACCCGGAAGTGTCTCCGGACAGCGCTGGCCCCCGGCCTCTTGAGTGAGATGGGCGCACAACCCTAGAGTCTGGCAAGACTGGCCCGTACGGGCAGGGGTACCTTTACCTTTAAGTCCCCTCCCCCCCCCCAATAGCTACGGATGAGCCACCAGCTCATCTGACTGAAACAGGAAGAGAAAAGAACCTTGGGTATCTTTTCTTCTCTGCTTCATTAGGAATGACTCTCTGCCTCCCCGCCTGCCACCCCATAACTAAGCAAGCCCTAGAGTAACATAAGAAATCACCCCTCCTCATCTACCCTCTATCAATCTTCCCTACCTCAAGAAATGATGCCTCCCCCAACCCTTTCTCTAGAATGGCAAGGTCCTAAAGTCTGGGATGGGGAGGAAAACAGGATTAAATTTAAAATATTAACTGATGCTTAAAAAAGAGGAGGAATTTTACTGCCAGACTTATAACTATGTTATAAAGCTGCCTGTATGAGTTGGAAGAAGGAATGGCTGGTACTGAAAAACAATAGGTTATTTCAGGTATGTCCAAAGTCTGTTTCGGGGGCCTAATCCGGCCCACCGGTTGATTTAATCTGGCCCCAGTGGCAGTTTCTTTCCTTAAAAAAAACCTCAACAACTTCAATCCTTAAAAAAATGGCCAACAACTTTGGTTCGCCCTCATGGCCCTTTACTTCATCAAATCTGGCCCCCTTTGAAAAAAGTTTGGACACCAATGGGTTATTTGATCTAGAAGGTTTGGGTGGCATGCATATTTATGGTATGAGAAGGGTAAGGTTCACAAAGAATTTTTAAATCGCAAGTAGTGTGTGAACCCAATATAAAAATTTATTCGAAAGGAAAACACCATTGTGGTTATCTCCAATAGAGGCATGTGCACAAAAGAAATTGAATGTGGAAGCAAAATGGGGTACATATAGAGGTTTTACATATTAAGGTTTTCTGGAGACTGTTGTGAGTTGAAACAACAAGAAGTCCAAAAGTGAGTGATGGGATGGCTCTAATATCATCAAGTAAATGAACTATGCAAGAAAGATAGGACATGTGGCTTTATACAGTGGTACCTCTGGATACGAACGGGATCCGTTCTGGAGCCCCGTTCACATCCTGAAGCGAACGCAACCCGCGTCTGCACGCGTCGCGATTCGTCGCTTCTGCGCATATGTCTGACGTCATTTTAACAGTCTGCACATGCGGCAAAACCCAGAAGTAATGCGTTCCATTACTTCCGGGTCGCCACGGAGCACAACCTGAAAACGCTTAACCTGAATCAACTTCAACTCGAGGTATGACTGCAGACCAAAGATCTGAATCTGAATTAACACTGTTAAAAGGTAAAGGAAAAATGATTTTGAAAATGTACAAAATGTTATTAGAATGGGAAACGAAAGACAAATTGGTTAAGTCTGCAATGATACACTGGGCTAAAAGATTTGGGACATAATATTGATATGGTTGTATGGGAAAAGTTGTGGAAAGTAGATATGAAATTTACTACTTGCTACACATTAAAGGAAAACTATTTGAAAATGATATACAGATGGTATTTAATACCTAACAAACTGGCTAAAATGTATAAGACTATATCAAGTAAATGTTGGAAATGAAAACAGTCCCAATGGTTATTTTTTCATGCGTGGTGGACTTGTAAAACAACAACAAGCTTTTGGGAGATGATACACAATGAATTAAAAAAGATCTTTAAAACAGTCATCCCCCAAAAGCCTGAAGCATTTCTTTTGGGAATAATTGGGGCAGAGGTCTCAAAAAAGTTGGTTAATTTTTTATGTATACTTCCACTGCAACCAGAATATTGTATATGCAGAAATGGACAGAAGTTCCAACAAAAGAGGAGATTTAGACTCTATGGAGATGGCAAAAATAAGAGACCAAAGAGATAAAATGTTTGTGGAAGAGTGGAGGCAATTTTTAGACTATCTGATAAAATATTATAGCCAAATGAAATCACAGGCAGAACCGGAAATATAAGCAAAGGAATAAGAACAATAAAGGAATGTAATGTAGGATATAGGTTATAGAAATATGTATTATATCTAAGGCAGTAGATCAAAGGATTTGAACAGAAACATCATGGAAGTGAGGATGGGAAATCAAAATGCGAAGGGAATATTGTATGAAAACTGAATTTGTTAAATTGTATGAAAATCAATAAAAAATTATGTCAAAAAAGGGTTGGACCATCACCAGTCTCATTCTAATCCCCAGAAATTGAGGCCTTCTCCAGACTCTGGAGTGACTCAGCCTCACAATCTCAGCTCATGGCTCTCTACCCCACCCTGACTCCTGGGCTGCCTCCTACTCCCAGTCCCCAAAGCTCCCTTTCCTAGGCGGCCAAATCAAACCACTGTGGGGTGTCCCCCCCCCCCAGCAGAACTCTTATTTCCCAAAGTGACAAGCCCCAAACCTGGGCCAGCCCCAATCTCCAACTCCCAGGATTTCTCCCTGGCATAGTAAACCTAGCCTGTCTCAAATTAATAACCCCCCAGGTCCCTTGAAGGGTATGTCCCAAACCTGTGGCTATGGCCACCTCCCAACCCCATTTCTCAATCCTTGGACTGTTCCCCACCTCCTGCCCCTTCTAGCAGGGCTCCTGCTTCCTCACTAAGGGGGCTGAGGACACAGCCCCCACCAGCCCTCCTGGGTGCTCCTTACCCCACATCCTGGAGAATTACCCCTCTTCTGAAAATTTGGGCAAAAAGGTGAGAGAGCCAGTGCAGTGTCGTGGGAGAGACCAGCGTTCAAATCTCACTTGGTGAGCCTTGGGCCAAGCGCTGCCTCTGCCCTCTAATCCAGGCACAGGGCTGTTGCACCGGGGAGAACCAGGTACCCCGCCTTGTGCTCCTTGGGAGGAACAGGTTGGGAGATAAGTGCAAAAAGACAACAGAGAAAGTATGGAAGCCCCAGCCCTCAACTCCTGGGTTGCCTTCACCCCTTGCACAGTACCCGGTTTCCCACACTCCTGGGGGGCAGCGGGGAGGCAGCCAGAGCCCCTCTTCCCTCCTAGGTGCTTCTGACCCTCCTTCGCTGCCCCGGAGCAATTACTCCAGAGGAACTCTCCCTCCCCTCCAGACGGGCATGAAGCTCCGTGGGAGCCCAGCCCCCCTCGGCCTGCCCTACATCGCAGGGCGGTTGTGAGGATGGGGAAGGGGAGACCCGGGTCAAGGGGGGGGGAGGGAGAAAGGCAAAACAAAGCTGGGCAACCCCCCTCGGCCCCCCCGCAGGGTATGAGGCCTCCCGCGGCTCCCCTTGGCCCCCCGAGGCGCGGCGGCGGCACCCACCGTGATGTTGCAGTGGATGGTGAGCGGCGGCGGCGGCGGGGGCAGTGGCGGCGTGGGGAGGCCGCCTCCCCCGGCGCTGGCGGGGCCGGCGGGGGTGGTCGGGGCGGCGGCGGCGGCGGGGAGCAGCACGAACTGGCAGTGGAGCTCGTCGAGCTTCCAGGAGACGATGCGGAAGCGCTCGTGGTCCTTGTCGAAGATGGACTCGAGCAGCTTCAGCTCGGCCTTCAGCCCAGACACAGACATCCTGGCCGCATCTCCGGGGCCCGCCGGCCGCGGCCTGCCTTGCCTGCCCGCCTCGCTGCCGCCCGGCCTGCGCTTGCGGCTCGGCCTCGAGGGCGGCGGGGGCGCCTCGCCGAAGCCGGCCGGCCCCGCGGGAGGCCCCCGCCCGCCGGGGAGCAGCGCAAACACCGCCGCCGCCGCCGCCTCGGCCCGCTGCGCTGAGGGAAGTCGGCGCGCTGAGGGAAGCCGCGCTCTCCGCTCGCTCGCTCGCCCGCCGGCCGGCCGACTTGTGGCTCTGGAGGACTAGGCCGGGGCGGCTGGTCTCCGGGCTCCTCGCTCTCTCTCTCGCTGGCTGGCTGGCTGGCTCGCCCTCTTGCTGGGCCGGCCCCTTCCTCCCAGGCAGGGTCAGACCCACCCACGGGGCAGGGTTTGGGCCGACCCCGAGGAGCAGGCGGCGCACCGCCTTCCCCACCGCATCACAAGGGGTCTCTCCCGGGGGGCGGGAGGAGGCGGAGGCCGGGCTGTTTCGCGAGGAGGTCGGAAGCCCCGCGAAGCTGAAGCGAAACAGATGAGGGGCTCGCAGAAGGGGAGGAAGAAAGCGGCCTCTTCCCGCGGGGTCGGCCTTTCCGTGGGGTGGAAATGTTACAGAATCACAGAGCCGGGTCATCTAGAATTCTAGTCCAACCCCTACAATGCAAAGCATCCAGGACCGATGGCCATCCGACCTCTGCTTAAAAATCTCCACAGCCTCCCAAGGGAGTCCATTCCACCGTCGAACAGAAGGTTCTTAAGTGAGGTTTAGTCGGAATTTCCTTTCTTATAACTTGAAGCCTCCCCCAAGCAGGAGAAAACAAGTTTGCCCCATCCATCACGTGACAGCCATTTGAAGATGGCCAGCCTATCTCTTCTCCAATCTCCTTTTTTCCATTCTAAACATACCCAAACTCCCTCAACCATTCCTCGGCGTAAGGCTTGGTTTCCAGACCCTGGATCATCTTGGTTGCCATCCACTTCACACCTTCCAGCTCATCAATATCCTTCTTAAATTGTGGCACCCAAAACTGGACACTGGACTCCAGGTGTGGCCTGACCAAGACAGGATAGAGCAGGACTATGACTTCCTGTGATTGGGACACGATAGTAGTCTTGATGCAGCCTAGAATAGCATTCACATTTTTTGCTGCTGCATTACACTGTTGTGTGTTAAGCTTGAGGTCTGCCAAGACCACCTAGATCCTTTCCATATTGTAATGGCTTGGGTCTTTCCCACACAAGTGAGACGACTCTGGCAGTTACTTATTTCAGATTTATTAGTCAAATCAAAAGGTCCTGGTCAGAGCTCAGCTAATCTCCTTCATCCTCAGAAAGCACAGTTGCCGGAACTGAGGCCCGCCCCCTTTTCCCCCAACAGGAAAACTCCCCACCTTCTCTTTCTGTCCCTTTTGCGCTTCTTGGCCAATCTACTGATCCTATGAGATTTTGGAGAGGGCACTCCATGTATTCCTGTGTCTGTATCACTGTCTGAGCTGACAAGTTGCATTCTTTCACTTTGGCTCTCTCTTTCATTTCCCCTGTGTCAGAGATCAGGTTTTTGATTCTCCCTGGTGCTGCTCCCTCCCCTCTGCATTCCACTCTTACCTGCTCTCTCTCTCTCTAGGCCTGCGTTCTCACTCTCTGTTGGTGAAGGAACGGAGCTGACACATATGTACTACTGGCAAGCCAGGTGTCCCCCATCTTATATTTTTACAGCTGGTTCTTTCTGTCTAAGTGCAGAACCTGACATTTGTCCCTATTGAAATTCATTTTGTTAGTTTTGGCCCAGTTTGTCTTCTGTGGCGTTGGCTACCCCTCCCAGTTTTGTGGCACCTGCAGATTGGATGAGCATCCCCTCAATGTGTTTATCCAAGTTGTTTATAAAGATGTTAACCAAAAACAGGCCCAGGAAAGAACCCTGCAGCACCCCACTTGTCACTTTTTTCCAAGATGACAAGGAACCGTTGGTCAGCACTCTTTGGGTTTGGTCAGTCAACCAGCTGCAAACCCACCTAACAGTTATCTTGTCCAGCCCACTTTATACCAGCTTCTCCGCAAGAATATCATTTGTCAAAAGCCCTACTGAAATCAAGATGCACAACATCCACAGCATCCCCCTGATCCACCAAGTTTGTAAGGCTATAAAGAATGAGATTCATCTGGCATGACTTGTTTTTGAGAAACCCATGTTGGATCTTAGTAATCACAACATCCTTTTCTAAGTGCTCACAGACTGACTGTTTAATTATCTGGTTACAGATGGGTAGCCGTGTTGGTCTGCCATAGTCAAAACAAAAAAAATTCCTTGCAGTAGCACCTTAAAGACCAACTAAGTTAGTTCTTGGTATGAGCTTTCGTGTGCATGCACACTTCTTCAGATACACAGAAGTGTGTATCTGAAGAAGTGTGCATGCACACGAAAGCTCATACCAAGAACTAACTTAGTTGGTCTTTAAGGTGCTACTGCAAGGAATTTTTTTTGTTTTGTTTAATTATCTGTTTTTGAACCTTTCCTGGTAACAACATCAAGCTCACCAGTCAGTAGTTACCTGGGACTTCTTCCCCTTCCCTTTGAAGATGGGGACAACATTTGCAGGGACCTCACCTGTTTTATAGACAGAAGCTCTGAGATTACATACATAAGCTCCTTTACTACTCTTGAGTGTAGCTCATCAGGCCCTAGAGATTTGAACTCATTTAAAGTAGCCTGGTGTTCCCTTACCACCTCTTTTCCTATTTTGGGATGCAGCTCCCTCCTTGCGAGCCAGTGTGGTGTAGTGGTTAAGAGCGCTAGTCTCGTAATCTGGTGAACCGGGTTCGCATCTCCGCTCCTCCACCTGCAGCTGCTGGGTGACCTTGGGCCAGTCACACTTCTCTGAAGTCTCTCAGCCCCACTCACCTCACAGAGTGTTTGTTGTGGGGGAGGAAGGGAAAGGAGAATGTGAGCCGCTTTGAGACTCCTGAAGGGGAGTGAAAGGCGGGATATCAAATCCAAACTCTTATTCTTATTCTTCTTGCATCATTTATTATGTTATCACCAGGTTGGGCATTGCTTTCCTTTTGGGTGAAGACAAAGTAGGCGTTGAAGAGTTCCACCTTCTTTTTGTCACCTGATAATATTTCTCTGTATTTCCCATGCAAGGGGCTTACTATTTGCTTGATCATATTGTTTCAAACATAGCCGAGGAAACCTTTTTGATTATTTTAAACTGCTCTTGCAAGCCTAAGTTCATTCTGAGCTTTGAGGAACTATTTTATTGCATTGGGGTCTCGGGGGGAATTGGATGAGAGTTTAAAAGGGTGTGGAAAGGACTCTTCCTCATGCCTCCTAGAAGCTGTCAGCATGCCCCACACCCTAGGAACAGCTTTCACTGGTGTCTTAAGCAGGTGAGGGTAGCCAATGGGTCTCAAACCTTCAGTGAGCTAGGGACTTCCTCTGCAGGCAAAGACAGGCTCCAGCCTATTGAGCGGAGGCGACCAGTAGTGGATCCAACGACTGAGAAGGCGGTTTCTGTACGTTCTGTAGAGGGAAGTGAGGGACAGGTGGGGCTTATCAACCTGGTAAGGTATCCCATCTAGGAGAAGGAAAATTCTGATCCTAAACCTCCACTACTTTGCGGGATATCTTCAGGAGAAGAAAAGGCTAAGAAGTAAACTCTACACAAATCCCGAGTGGAGTCCCTTAGTTGGAGGGCGCCTTGTAACCTCTTTCTGGCAATTCCTGCAGCCCAACTGGTGACAAATGCCTTGCTCTGCTTTCCTGTAGACCATAGTGAGGACAAGAGGCGGCCTTGTTGTCTGGGCAGCCCAGGACACACTGCCCAGACTTACGCCCCTGGGAGGTAATTTTGGTGCTGCTAACGCAGCAGTTTGACTTCACCTACAAAAGTGCACTCCATTTTCTTTTGAGATAGATGGATGCCAACAACAAATGTGTGTCTGTGTGTGTTAAAAAAGGGGTGTCAGAAGAAACCTTTCAACTTCAAACTATGCAAAGTAAACAAAGTAACAAACAATGAAACAAAGGGATAAAGATATGACACAAACTCATCCAGGAAGTGTCTTGGATGATGGACTCAAGGGCATCCTGATCAAATTTGCAGATGACACCAAACTGGGAGGGGTGGCTAACACCCCAGAGGACAGGATCACACTTCAAAACGACCTTGACAGATTAGAGAACTGGGCCAAAACAAACAAGATGAATTTTAACAGGGAGAAATGTAAAGTATTGCACTTGGGCAAAAAAAATGAGAGGCACAAATACAAGATGGGTGACACCTGGCTTGAGAGCAGTACATGTGAAAAGGATCTAGGAGTCTTGGTTGACCACAAACTTGACATGAGCCAACAGTGTGACGCGGCAGCTAAAAAAGCCAATGCAATTCTGGGCCTCATCAATAGGAGTATAGCATCTAGATCAAGGGAAGTAATAGTGCCACTGTATTCTGCTCTGGTCAGACCTCACCTGGAGTACTGTGTCCAGTTCTGGGCACCACAGTTTAAGAAGGACACTGACAAACTGGAACGTGTCCAGAGGAGGGCAACCAAAATGGTCAAAGGCCTGGAAATGATGTCTTATGAGGAACGGCTAAGGGAGCTGGGCATGTTTAGCCTGGAGAAGAGGAGGTTAAGGGGTGATATGATAGCCATGTTCAAATATATAAAAGGATGTCACATAGAGGAGGGAGAAAGGCTGTTTTCTGCTGCTCCAGAGAAGCGGACACGGAGCAATGGATCCAAACTACAAGAAAGAAGATTCCACCTAAACATTAGGAAGAACTTCCTGACAGTAAGAGCTGTTCGACAGTGGAATTTGCTGCCAAGGAGTGTGGTGGAGTCTCCTTCTTTGGAGGTCTTTAAGCAGAGGCTTGACAACCATATGTCAGGAGTGCTCTGATGGTGTTTCCTGCTTGGCAGGGGGTTGGACTCGATGGCCCTTGTGGTCTCTTCCAACTCTATGATTCTATGATTCTATGATTCTAGGAAGGCCCCTCCCCTCACAATATGGTAGCATTGGCTCAAAATAACGTTTAAACTGCATACTTTTAAAAGTGGTATGATGATGATGATGATGATGATGATGATGATGATGAATAATAACACCCTTCATCCAAAGATCTCAGGGCAGTTCACAAGATATTGATACATATTATACATCATATGGATGTTGAGAGAGAGAAATAGATAATAAGGATGTCCTGGGGTTGCCAGTTTTGAAGAGCAAAAAGAGCATTTGCTGGCTCCTGGGGGAGGGGGTGCAGGAGCAGCTGCATTCTACAATGTCCCTTCAAAATGTACAGAAACAAGGACCTGGTCCTTTCCTGCATAATGCAAAACTCATACAGTATGTATATGTTTTGCACTTAGTTGTCTAGTACAGCATATTCAACATATAAAGTGGCCCACTCCCGCACTCCCGGACATTTTGGCAAATTCAAAAAATCCACCTGGACAGAAATTTTACCCCTGAAAAAGAGGCCATGTCCTGGAAAAAGAGGACATGTGTCAACCCTATGTTCCTACTGGTTTGGGGTTGCTATTATTGAAAGAAAAGCAAAAATGGTGAGTCTTATTACAGATCTCATGCAGCATGCCTAATTTGTCCCTTTCTAGTGGCCTTTGTGCACAGCATTTATCTGTTTATCACATAAATATATAAATAAGTGCCACATAGTGTTAATGGACACTAGTTGTTTTTCCCCTCATTAATTATTTCAATGCATTTTTATTCTGCTCTTCAGTTGGAAAGGCTCCTCAAAATATCAATAAAAGTGAAAATATCAGCTTTCAAAATATCGGTGAACAAGCAACACAGCCCATGCCTTTGGGCTTACCAGTCTAAAACTTCACTGAATAAATTTCCATAAATTAAATACAATCTGTCTATTTATATTTTTTTATAAAATATTTATTAGCATTTTCACAAGTTTTATAAAACATAAAAATCACACAAAAAAGACACAAAAAAGAAAATCAAAAATACATACAAAAAATCAGAAAACAAACAAAAACCACATGTATAACTTCATTCCCTTATATTCGTGAAAATAACTTTCCCGACCTCCTCTGCATTCCATTCTCTAATTAATTCTCTTCAACAAATCCTTCCCTTAATTTTGGTTAAATTTTAAAGCTTTCTTTTCATATTGCATAATAATTGCAGCTAGTAACCCCTTAATTTCAGAATCAACATCGTCTTAACATTCAACAATTTTACAATATTTCTTAAGATAGTCTTTAAATTTCTTCCAATCTTCTTCCACAGTCTCTTTCCCCTGGTCTCGGATTCTGCCAGTCATCTCTGCCAGTCCCATATAGTCTATAACTTTCATCTGCCATTCTTCCACGGTGGGTAGTTCTTCTGTCTTCCAATACTTTGCGATAAGTATTCTTGCTGCCGTTGTAGCATACATAAAAAAAGTCCTGTCCTTCTTTGACACCAATCGGCCGACCATACCCAGGAGAAAGGCCTCTGGTTTCTTTAAGAAGGTATATTTAAATACTTTTTTCATTTCATTATAAATCTTCTCCCAGAAAGCCTTAATCCTTGGGCACGTCCACCAGAGCTGAAAGAATGTACCTTCAGTCTCTTTACATTTCCAACATTTATTGTCAGACAAGTGGTATATTTTTGCAAGTTTGACTGGGGTCATGTACCACCTATCAATCTGTCTATTTATATTGTGTCTGTCCAAACAATAAGAGATGGAGGGGGAGAGAGGAAAAAACTATCAATTTTTTCCTACTATGAATTAGCCCTTGGAGGCACCTTCTGCCAGCTTTATATTTTCATTCCTGAACTGCAAAAGGTGCTGGGGGAAGGAACACAGCCTGGTGCTGTATTTATCCATTCTTCCCCTTCAAGAGGAAAATGAGCCTTTATACAAGTTCATTCTGTCCTCTAGTAAGTATAAAATACTTGTAATGAGGGAGATGCCAAAAGACCTGCCCCTTAGTGGTAGGTGGTGCATCTGCTTTTTTTGCATATGCATAAAGCTTGCATAGGAACCCGGAATGTAAGAACCATGAACCTTGGTAAGTTGGATGTGGTCAAAAATGAGATGGCAAGAATAAATATTGACATCCTGGGCATCAGTGAACTAAAATGGACGGGAATGGGCGAATTCAGTTCGGATGACCATCATATCTACTACTGTGGGCAAGAATCCCGTAAAAGAAATGGAGTGGCCCTCATAGTCAACAAAAGAGTGGTGAAAGCTGTACTGGGATGCAATCTCAAAAATGATAGAATGATCTCGATATGAATCCAAGGCAGACCTTTTAACATCACAGTAATCCAAGTTTATGGACCAATTACTGGTGCTGAAGAAACTGAAATTGACCAATTCTATGAAGACTTACAAGACCTTATAGAAGTGACACCAAAGAAGGATGTTCTTCTCATTATTGGGGATTGGAATGCTAAAGTAGTGAGTCAAGAGATAAAAGGAACAACTGGCAAGTTTGGCCCTGGAGTTCAAAACGAAGCAGGGCAAAGGCAAATAGAGTTCTGTCAAGAGAACAAGCTGGTCATCACAAACACGCTTTTCCAACCACACAAGAGACGACTCTACACGTGGACATCACCAAATGGGCAGCATCAAAATCAGATTGATTATATTCTCTGCAGCCAAAGGTGGAGAACTCTATACGGTCAGCAAAAACAAGACCAAGAGCTGACTGTGGCTCAGATCATCAGCTTCTTATAGCAAAATTCAAGCTTAAACTGAAGAAAGCAGGAAAAACCACTGGGCCGGTAAGATACAATCTAAATCAAATCCCTTATGAATACACAGTGGAAGTGAGGAACAGGTTTAAGGATTTAGATTTGGTGGACAGAGTGCCTGAAGAACTATGGATGGAGGCTCGTAACATTATACAGGAGGCAGCAACTAAAACCATCCCAATGAAAAGGAAATGCAAGAAAGCAAAGTGGCTGTCCAACGAGGCCTTACAAATAGCAGGGGAGAGAAGGCAAGCAAAATGCGAGGGAGATAGTGAAAGATGCAGGAAACTGAATGCAAATTTCCAAAAAATAGCAAGGAGAGACGAGAAGGCCTTCTTGAACGAGCAATGCAAAGAAATAGAGGAAAACAACAGAATGGGAAAAACCAGAGATCTGTTCAAGAAAATTGGAGAAATGAAAGGAACATTTCGTACAAAGATTACCATAATAAAGGACAAAAGTGGTAAGGACCTAACAGAAGCAGAAGACATCAAGAAGAGGTGGCAAGAATACACAGAGGAATTATACCAGAAAGATATGGATGTCTCGTACACCCCAGGTAGTGTGGTTGCTGACCTTGAGCCAGACATCCTGGAGAGTGAAGTCAAATGGGCCTTAGAAAGCACTGCAAATAACAAGGCCAGTGGAAGTGATGGTATTCCAGCTGAACTATTTAAAATTTTAAAAGATGCTACACTGTTAAGGTGCTACACTCAATATGCCAGCAAATTTGGAAAACTCAGCAGTGGCCAGAAGATTGGAGAAGATCAGTCTACATCCCAATCCCAAAGAAGGGCAGTGCCAAAGAATGCTCCAACTACCGCACAATTGCACTCATTTCACACGCTAGCAAGGTTATGCTTAAAATTCTACAAGGAAGGCTCAAGCAGTATGTGGACCGAGAACTCCCAGAAGTGCAAGCTGGATTTAGAAGAGGCAGAGGAACCAGAGACCAAATTGCAAACATGCGCTGGATTGTGGAGAAAGCTAGAGAGTTCCAGAAAGACATCTACTTCTGCTTCATTGACTATGCAAAAGCCTTTGACTGTGTTGACCACAGCAAACTATGGCAAGTTCTTAAAGAAATGGGAGTGCCTGATCACCTCATCTGTCTCCTGAGAAATCTCTACGTGGGACAAGAAGCTACAGTTAGAACTGGATATGGAACAACTGATTGGTTCAAAATTGGGAAAGGAGTATGACAAGGCTGTATATTGTCTCCCTGCTTATTTAACTTATATGCAGAATTCATCATGCGAAAGGCTGGGCTGGATGAATCCCTTGTTGGGATATGAGTACTACGCAGCTGCAAACTAGCAGCTCGGTGTTTACATCACATGATGGCCCTGACCGTGGGACAGGATGTTTCAGGGAGTTCACAGGGTGATTCACAGGGATTTGTTCTTTGTGTAAGATGAGACCTTCCTGTTGCTTTTGTGAAGGAAGTCTCTGGCAGTTGCTTGGAGGAGACTGAACTGAATGGACATGTTTTTGTACAGATGTACAGACAGAAATAAACTAGAGATGTAGACTTTCTGACTTTCTTCTTTCTCCTGCTGGTATGCAAGGGGGAAGGGGGGGTGCATCTTCCACGCTGGGAGATGTCGCCTATCAAGAACTTCCTGGACTGTGGGGATGCCAGCCAGGGTAGATCACCGGCAAACAAACCCCGGGAGCCGGGGAGAGGGACCAGCCTCTCCTGAGGGGGCGAGTTTTCCAACATCCCTAGCCGGAATTAAGATCGCCGGAAGAAATATCAAAAACCTCAGATATGCAGATGACACAACCTTGATGGCAGAAAGTGAGGAGGAATTAAAGAACCTTTTATTGAGGGTGAAAGAGGAGAGCGCAAAATATGGTCTGAAGCTCAACATCAAAAAAACGAAGATCATGGCCACTGGTCCCATCACCTCCTGGCAAATAGAAGGGGAAGAAATGGAGGCAGTGAGAGATTTTACTTTCTTGGGCTCCATGATCACTGCAGATGGTGACAGCAGCCACGAAATTAAAAGACGCCTGCTTCTTGGGAGAAAAGCAATGACAACCTAGACAGCATCTTAAAAAGTAGAGACATCACCTTGCCAACAAAGGTCCGTATAGTAAAAGCTATGGTTTTCCCAGTAGTGATGTATGGAGGTGAGAGCTGGACCATAAAGAAGGCTGATCGCCGAAGAATGGATGCTTTTGAATTATGGTGCTGGAGGAGACTCTTGAGAGTCCCATGGACTGCAAGAAGAACAAACCTATCCATTCTTAAGGAAATCAGCCCTGAGTGCTCACTGGAAGGATAGATCGTGAAGCTGAGGCTCCAATACTTTGGCCACCTCATGAGAAGAGACGACTCCCTGGAAAAGACCCTGATGTTGGGAAAGATGGAGGGCACAAGGAGAAGGGGACGACAGAGGACGAGATGGTTGGATAGTGTTCTCGAAGCTACCAGCATGAGTTTGACCAAACTGTGGGAGGCAGTGGAAGACAGAAGTGCCTGGCGTGCTCTGGTCCATGGGGTCACGAAGAGTCGGACACGACTAAACAACAACAAAGTGCTCAGTGTTTGATCCCTGGCACAGGGGCAACCAGGCACACTTCCATATCAAGATGATATGGAAAGGTGTTTCCCCTCATTCACACTGCATGCCCCCCTTGCTTGTGAAACATGGACCACTTATAAACTCCACCTCCAGCTCCTCCCAAGATACCATCAACTGTGTCTCTGAAAATTTTTACACATCACTTGGGAAGACAGTCAAACTAATGCCAGGGTACTGGAAGAGGCAAAGATCACCAGTGTCGAAGCAATGATTCTTCAACATCAACTTTGTCATGTTGTGTGGATGCCTGATTATTGTATTCCAAGCAACTATTCTATTCCAAACTTAAAAATGGAAAGTGTAATGCTTTTAAATAAAAGAGGTTTAAAGGCTCTCTCAAGGCAAATCTAAATAAAATGTAGTATAAACACTGACAACTGGGAAACGCTGGCCTGCGAGTGCTCCAATTGGAGAACAGCCTTTACCAAAGGCGTCGTGGACTTTGAAGACGCTTGAACTCAGGATGAAAGGGGAAAACATGCTAAGAGGAAGGCATGTTTGGCAAACCCTCAACGTGATCAACTCCTGCTCAGAAACCTATGTTCCCACTGTGGAAGGACGTGTGGATCCAGAATTGGCCTCCACAGTCACTTACAGACTCACGGTTAAGACTGTGATCATGGAAGACACTCAGCTACGAGTGATTGCCAAAGAAAGGTAGAAGCCCCCCTCTCTGCCACCAAAGCCTCGCTTACCAGGATCATGCAACAGTGGCGTCCACATTCAAGCAAGATCTCTCATGGCTCTCATAGAATCATAGAATCATAGAGTTGGAAGAGACCACAAGGGCCATCGAGTCCAACCCCCTGCCAAGCAGGAAACACCATCAGAGCACTCCTGACATATGGTTGTCAAGCCTCTGCTTAAAGACCTCCAAAGAAGGAGACTCCACCACACTCCTTGGCAGCAAATTCCACTGTCAAACAGCTCTTACTGTCAGGAAGTTCTTCCTAATGTTTAGGTGGAATCTTCTTTCTTGTAGTTTGAATCCATTGCTCCGTGTCCGCTTCTCTGGAGCAGCAGAAAACTCTCATGAGTTCTCGCCAGAATCCAGAAGCCATTGCAGTCGCTTCTCCTCGTTTCTCCAGCAGTGGTGAAGGGCGCCTGCTCACGGAGGCAGCCCTTGCATTCCACTGCCTCAGTTTGCCTCCTAGATCATGGAGCAACCCTGCCCTGGCATCTCCAGACCACATGGCCAGGTCCCATCTTTCACCTGCCCAAACTGTGATGGGGAGATGGGTGTATACTGTAGAAACCAAATACATTTTGTGGCGGCAGTGTACAGTTCTGTTTGAAGGTAAGATGTACACCCACTGCCCCACCTGCCTTGCTTCTGGCCCAACCCCAAACCAGCATGTAACCCCTCAAAGGTCAAGAGGGAATGCTGCTGCCCTCAGATTGATAAAGGTTTCCTACACCTGAGTTAGAAGGATCTGCGGCAGCAGAAGGGAAGCTGTATTGGGGACTATGCATTGCTGCCCAGGACTGACCCGCTGGGAGCCTGAAGGGCCCTGCCCTGCCTCTCTCCCGTTTGGCAGGGCCGGGGCCTGGAGGGCTCCATAAAGGACTGCTGCTCAACAGAGATGGATCCTTAAAAAATGTTTTTATTTTAAATTGTTTTTATTTTTTATCTCTGTAGTTTAAATTGTTATTGATATTAATGTTGTATTTTTTTAGTTTTAGATTTTATGATTTATGTGGAAATTGTTTTCCATTAGGTTGTGTACCTTTTGATGTGCTTTATTTATTGTTTATGACTTTTGTTAAGTTGGTAATTATGTAAATCTTGTCATGCCTTGAGCATTGTTTTCAGTATGGAAAGGCGACCTACAAATAAAATGATGATGATTATGAGAGACCTCCATTAAAGACTTGGGGGAGTCACTGCTGGCCAGAGGATGAAGACATTCCTGGGCAAGATGGTGAACAACCCCCCCCCCCTGAATCTGTCCCCTCCTATGATGCCGTGGTGTCATGCAGAACTGTAGGGGTTTGGAACTGCATGGCCTGGAGGGGGGGGGGTCTGCCTTTGGGGACTGTGTGGATCCTTCCTGGAAGTTTTGCCATTGTTTTCTAGTGTGTGTTTTTGTTTGTTTTTTTGAAATGCTGTTGACTTGTTTTTATTTAATGTTGATGATGATGATGCGATCCACTTAATGGTTTTTAAGGAATTGTTCTGACAACTACAGTGGTACCTCAGTTTTTGAACAGCTTAGTTCCCAAACAACTCGGAACTCGAACGCTGCAAACCCGGAAGTAGGTGTTCTGGTTTTTGAACTTTGCTGTGAAAACCAAACGTGCTTCTGGGCTTCTGTTTTCACTGTTGCGCATCTCATTTGAGTCCCCTGCATTGTAATTATGGCTTTTTTCATCCTGTTTTTACCCTTGTGCAGCTAATTTAAGTCCCCCCATCATAATTAAGGCTTTTTTCCTCCTGTTTTTACCCTTGCACAGCTCATTTGAGTCCCCCCCCCATCGTAATTAAAGACTTCTGTTGCCAATTGCAGTGTTCTGAGATCATATTTGGTCTGATACTGTCTTATTTATTATATAGTACAGAACATTGATTATTGCTTTCATTTTATGGATCAATGGTCTTGTTTGATAGTAAAATTCATGTTAAATTGCTCTTTGAGGTATTGTTTTTAAAAGTCTTTTAAAAGTCTGGAACGGATTGATCCGTTTGGCATTACTTTCTATGGGAAAGTGCGCCTTGGTTTTGGAACGCGTTGGTTTTGGAAGGGACTTCTGGAACGGATTAAGTTTGAGAACCAAGATACCACTCTATGTGTGTGTGTTTGAAAGCTGCTCTGTGCTGTGGGAATACCAAGGAGAAAGAGGAAGGCCTGAAGTTACAGTGATGGGATGGAAATTTGCATGAAAAGAATAAGCGGTTACTGTGCTGGTATTGGGTTAAAGGTGTGACTGTACTTTCTTATCATTCATGATGATGTGTGTTCTAATGTTTTTGCTAGACTACCTGTTATTTTTCTTCAAGGAAGCTGTGTTTTGTTTCCTCACCTGGGACAGATGTGTCTCTCTTGGGAGGGTGTAGTATTATGAGTTTGCAGGTGGGTCAGACTCCCCTAATTCCTGAAACCAGTAAAGGGTTAGAATTTAATATAGCCGCCTGAATCCACAGATCAAGCAGAGATTCAATTGCTGAAATAGCCAAGCCAGCTTGATAATGGCTGAGCTGTTAAACCAACAAAGGCAAGGATATGAGCCATTCCCCAGACCCTTGGAGTGTTAATGCTGTGAACCCCTGCACCCCGCTTCATTTTCCAAAAGAAAGTACAGACCCTGGGTAGGTGCAGCACCTGGTACCCCTGGAACCTGGTAATTAGGGTCGCCATATTTTGAAGAGCAAAAAAGAGGACATGTTTGCCGACTTCTGCTTTTAACTATGTATAGCTATGATGACTCTCATTTTACATACCCAGTGAAAAGGAGGGTGTATCCGGGGAAAAGAGGACATATGGCAACCCTGCTATGGTTCAGGTGGAGCAATTGGTCAGGAGGTGGCAGCAGAGTGACAGTAATACAAACATTTTCAGTAGAATGAGCCCAGTGGCTTCAGTTCCTTGATCACTTGGGTTGTCTTTCCCAGCACATCACAGTCATTTCTGAAATAAGGCAGAAGCTGCCACCCTCTGCTTGCTGCTCTCCAGATGTTTTGGAATGCATTACTTGTGAATTGAGCGGGGCCTTGGTAAGAGAGGCTGAATGTGGAAGGGGTCATAAATAAAAGCAAACATGCTTCAAAATGTGCTGCTGTCTTTTTGTTTGTTTATTTGTGGCCATTTTATTGTTTTTAAATGCATCACACTGTAGTTTTGTTTGATGTTGAATTGTATTCTATTAAAGAAGCAAAATACCAATGCTAGCTTAAAAGATTTTTCTTTAGACAAGCCTATCTAGGGCAACATAGATGTTGACATGTTTTAATCTTTTGTTGATAATTCATCTTTATTCATTTATTTCATTGCTTGATACTCCATAGTCACTAACTGCTTGCAAAATAAGAAACACAATATGCTTATATAAGGAACAATGAACCCAAGAAACTACATTTAACAAAAAATATCTATCACTCCTTGTAGTAAAATCTCTTAAGAGGTTTACATGAAAGATTAAAATTATCGATAGAAAAAAATTAACAACAAACAACAACTTTTTAAAATAATTAAAATTAACTTCAAAAATGTTCCCTATAATAAATATTAGCTTTCTTCTTTTCCAAAACTCTGTGTAAACTTTGTGCAAGCAAATGAGGATGAAAGCACCATAAATATGTCAGGAAGAGCCATTGGATGGGCACACAGACACATGTATTTGTGTGTTTGTCAGATATCATACTAAATAAGTGTTTTTAGTGATTAACTGCATCCTTCCCAGATCTAGAGGAAACTGGCAGGTTATGAAAATCACAATACCAGACCCAAGTTGCTCAGGCTGAGGACCAAGGTGGGCCTGGTGGGCCCTATAAGGCTGGCATCCTTCGAACACGGAGCTCGGTCGGCTGCTTCTGGAGCGAGACTGCGGGGCGGCTCAGGAAACGAGGTGCTGAAGGCTGATCCCAGGGAGCCCCCGTCAAAACCCTCCTCCATCACCCAATGCCTTCTAGTCCAATGAGGTTAATTGGAAACGGGGTTTATTCCTGTGATTTGTTTTAGTGCTGCAGCTATGCTCCGGAAAGGTATGAACTCATTAGAAAGAAAGAAATGTCTCTGAACATGTGCAAAGTGCCTTTTTCTCACCATTGGGAGCTGTAGTGTGGAGATCAATATCAGTCAGAACACTTGTCTGCTCAGACACTAGTCTCTGCACAGAAAGCTGTGCCATTTTTGTTATATACTTTGCCCAAATCCACCGGAAATTGATCCTTGGGTGGAAAGAACTGGCAGTATTTTCTAATGCTATTACATTTTTACGTGGGTGGATATGGTCTGGGCATTTCTTCTCATCTTTCCTTTGACTTGAGTACACAGTGAATAAAACCACTGATTAAATTTGTAACATACTTTAAAGCATTTTCCATTAGAGGAGAACTTCCTCATTGCTCCTTTCTGATACTTAATGATTTTCTTTTTTTGTCTGACTGTTTCTTTTCAGAATTCTGAAAGGGCCAATAAAATAAATAGCTGTTCTATGCAATTTACAACTCACCAAATTGAACACAGCCCCACCAGTTGTAGTTGGAGCTGCTCCAGCAGTTCTTCGGGGAAACTTGCTTTTGGACTTGAAGCAGAGCTCTTGATGGGGAAAGAGCGGCTGGGGCAAGCCAGTCAGATGGGTGGCACAGAAATAATGCATTATTATTAGTATTAGTATTCATGGAATCTGCATTCCTACCACTCACTCTCATTTTGCTGTCTCCATTGCATGCTCATCATAGTCATGGTTCAGCCTGCCTGACCTGGGGAAACAGACCACAGAGGGCTTACAGGGCATTGAGGTGACTGGAGAGAGGACACAGCTGCAGAGTCTGGTTCTCCTGGGCTCAGGTGCCAAACATTCTTTCTATGGGCCAGCAGAGGAGTCTTCCTGACACCGGGCCTCAGGTCTGCTTGGCATTCTGCAGCTCTGCAGAGGTCTGAGACATTGCACCACCCAGAAAACAATGCAATCCACAAGGAAAAGCAGAAGGCAGCCAGCTGTGCCTTTCTGAAGCAGGGATGAGGAACCAGTGGCGTTCTGTATGTTGTCAGACTCCAGCTCCCATCAGCCCTTGCCAATGTGGTTCATGGGACTAGCAACACAGCTGCAGGTTTGCCGTTCCTGTTATGAGTTTGCAGTGGACAAAGATCCCTGAAAATTCCTGGGTGCTAGGTCCTCCCCCCCCCCATAATTTCTGAAATGAGTAAATGTGGAAGTTGAAGTCAAGCCAGAATCCTCAGGAGCTGGACTTAGGGAGGTGGCACCCAAGAACAAAAACAACTGAGACCAGAGACATTCAGCATCAGACAAGAAAGGGAAGGTTGCCAGGATTACAGGGGGCGTGAGGTCCCACAGGAAAAAGTGCCTTTTGCAGGAGGCTTTTGAAATGGAGGTTGCCAAAGTGACGGGGGGGGGGGGGGTGCTGGAAGCGGAAGAGTTGTTTTCTGCAAAGGCTGCTGTGAAGAAGGAGCAGAAGGCAGAACTCCATGCAGCGCTGGCTGGGGGAAACTGCCATGACTGGCTGCTGCTTTGGGCCCAGGCTCGCTCTAGGGGTGTGATGTTCACCACCCTTCACCCCCTCCATTTACACTTTAGGTGTAACTATATGTAAAATGAACCATATTTCTTAAAGACACTTGAGTCTCGGTTTTCCAATGGAAGCACAACTCTGAGTGCCTGGAACTCCCTGGAATCTTGCTATCACTTGGCAGAGATTGGGGGGGGGGCATGTCACAATGCTATAAATAGAACATCAACAACACACAAAAACAGCCTTCTCATGATGCTGCTCACAGGCCTTCTCTGCAGCAGCTTCCAAGGGCAGGGAGCGGGGGAGATGGAAACATCCCCCCACTAAATGCAATGGAGGGAGTGCCAATAGCAGCCCTCTCTTGGGGCACCATGGGGCAGTGGGGGTCTCCAGATAGTGTGGACTCCAACTCCCATCTTTCCTGATGGTTGGCCATGTTGGATGAGGAGGGCACCATGTTGACTATTCCTGGTCTAGTGCCAGCTTTGGCGGGGGCGGGGGGTAGTGGCAGCATGGCCCCAGCATATTCTGGAAAGGCAGGAGACGTCAACCCTCCAAGTCACCCACCCATTCACCACCTGAGGAAAGACAGGCAGGTCCCCCCAACCCCCATCAAAGCCTGAGCGGTGGCGGGGGCAGGTGGGGCACCCACAGGGGCACCACCCCACAAGATTCTGCTCCCCAAGGTGGCTGCTCCAGCCCACCTCGTAGGCGTATTTTTTGGAACTGGAGATGAGGAGACAGTGAATCGCTTCTGTCCACACCTCTGTTTCCTCATCAGCTCCTGGTAACAAGTCAAGCAGTCAACTAACTAATAACTGAAGAATTGCTTGCATTCATTATTTATTGGCCTTTGGGATTTCCATGCCGCTCAGAATTAGTCTGCATTCCCCATAAATCATTCAGCTTGTTACAGTTCAGTGGTGCCACGTACAGATCAGAGCACGTACATTTCACATAGGAGATGCTCACTTGAGCTTTCTTTGCAGCTAGCCCTACTTCCACAATGTTCTTCTCAAGCATCCCCCTTTGGCAGCTGCCAGATTTTAAAGATTTAGTTCAGCACTTGCTGGAGAGGCAGGAGCCTTGCCTTTCTTTGCCGCAGCAGAAGCTTGGCCAGCTTGGCCGCCTGCAGAGACCAGTGGACTGCAGCTCCCAGTATCCCTGAGGGAGAGGGGACTAGGAGGGTCCAACAGCATTTGGAGGGTTGGATATCCCTATTTTCATTTTTTTTTAATATAAATTTTTATTGATTTTCCAAACACATAATAAAAACAAACAATACACAAAACAAGGACATACAAACATATAAACATGTATAATTTCATAATCTTATTTTCATACACCTTACTTCCCGGACTTCCCCATACCTCCCCTTTTCTGCATCCTTGTTTTACATTTCTTCAGCAACTCCTCCAATTAACTAATTATTTAATTCACTTTCATTAGATTCTTTTTTCTTTAAGTTATTGATTACAGCTGCAATTCTCTATTTCTTAGTTCCTTAACATCTTAACACTCCTCAATTTTACAGCAATTTTTAAGATATATTTTAAATTTCTTCCAGTCTTCTTCCACTGTCTCTTTCCCCTGGTCACGGATTCTGCCGGTCATCTCTGCCAGTCCCATATAGTCAATCACCTTCGTCTGCCATTCTTCCAGAGTGGGTAGTTCTTGTGTCTTCCAATACTTTGCCAAAAGAATTCTTGCTGCTGTAGTAGCATACATGAAAAACGTCCTATCCTTCCTTGACACCAATTGGCCAACCATGCCCAGGAGAAAAGCCTCAGGTTTCTTAGGAAAGGTCCACTTAAGGACTTTCTTGATTTCATTATAGATCATTTCCCAAAAGGCTTTAATCTTCGGGCAGGTCCACCAAAGGTGATAAAAGGTACCTTCAGTCTCATTACATTTCCAGCATTTATTATTGGGCGAATGGTAAATTTTTGCAAGCTTGACTGGGGTCATGTACCACCTGTAAATCATTTTCATTATGTTTTCTCTTAAGGCATTACATGCCGTAAACTTAACACCGGTGGTCCATAACTGTTCCCAGTCAGCAAACATAATGTCATGACCAATGTCTTGTGCCCATTTAATCATAGCTGATTTCACCGTTTCATCCTGTGTATTCCACTTCAACAGCAAATTATACATTCTTGACAAGTTCTTAGTATTGGGTTCTAACAGTTCTGTTTCTAATTTTGACCTCTCCATCTGGAAGCCTATTTTCCTGTCCTGTGGATATCCCTATTTTCAATGCCTATACACCACGAGGGTGATAATTTTGCCAGCTGACACTCTAATAGTAAGTTAAGAAATGGAAGTGGGGGCAAGAAGAGTATACCTGTCCTTAACTGTGTGTGTGTTCATTCCTTGTGAGCACCGAATGAAGGTCCTCGTTAAAGCTGGCAGAGCCATAATAACCAACTACTGAAAATCTGGGTTTTAAAAAATATTTCTTGCTATGGCATCTTAGTGGGGAAAGGAGGGGCTGTGAGATGCACAACTCCTGTATTTCATAGAATCATAGAACTGTAGAGTTGGAAGGGACCACAAGCATCATCTCGTCCAACCCCCGGCAAGGCAGGAATCTTCTGCCCAACACTGGGCTCAAACCCACAACCCTGAAATTAAGAGTCTCATGCTCTACAGACTGAGCTACCCAGAGTTTCCTGCCCATTTCTCACCTTGTCCATATTGCAAATTGAGAGTGTGAAAGCAAGTCATCCTAGTGGGCTGTGACTGAACTGGCTGTCTTCAATCTGCTTTCTGCCTGATCATTACCTTGACCTTGACCTTGACGGACCCCATTTAGAAGTTTGAATATACTATACTTGGCAACAAAATTTGCATTTGTTGACCTTTACAAGGTGTGAGGAACTCAGGATGTCTCCCTGAATGTCTTCCGGACCCTTTTTGAGAGGAGACTGGTATCAGGCTTGTACCAAGGCCAAGAAAGATTCATGATGGAAACTCTTAAGTTATGTCAATCTTTATACTTATGCTATGATCTACAACAGACATGTCCAAGGCATCCATCATGATCGACCAGTCAATCCTGGGATGAATTTTGGTCAATTGTCACACACACACACACCCGCTGGAGATGGGCCTGAGCAGCAGCCACCACCTCCTCCTGAGCTCAGGGGAAGCACGCTGTTTGCAACCACCCCTGCCATGGCGGGGGAAGCAGCCAGCGCCCACCTGCCCACCCGGCACCCATCCCTGGGGGGGGGGGTAGATCACTGCCAGTTTTTATATTGGATTGTAGATCACAGCCTACTTCAAGATGGACATGCCTGATCTACAGAAATAAACCAAAGAAATATGGTAAGTTCATTCACACATCTGTTCACAGGATGGCTGTTCATCCAGGTATCTATCTGAATTATAGAATTGTGGAGTTGAAAGGGACTCCAAGGGTCATCTAGTCTGACCCCCTGCAGTGCAGAAATCTCAGCTGAAGAATCCCTGACAGGTGACTGTCCAACCTCTGTTCTAAAGCTCTCACTGGTGCCCTCGCTTTCTTAAGCTGATCAGGCAACAAGTGGAGTGAGGGCCTTCTTGGTGGTGGCACCCCAATGACCCTCTCCTGACACTGGCTCCATTAGTTTTTAGGTACTGGATAGATCTTTTTCTTCCAAGTGGGTGTTCAGTGGATGCTGGAACCAGAAGTCCTGCCAATCATTCACCAATTATCTGTTGGTTGGAGAAGGAACTGCAGGCAGTTTTCGTTGGGACATTTGCACAACAGCACTTAATCCTCTTGGCCTGGGAAGTCTGGTGATACCAAAGAACCAACGTGCACCCTGTCATATAAAAGGTCCCAGATTTGCTACCTTTCCTCAGTATGGGTAACTTGTCCTTAGAGAGAGCACTCAATCTTTTTGTGTGAGGGTGTCTACACTTTGGAACTCCCTGCCTATTGATATCAGTCAGGTGCCTCCACTATACTCTTTTTGGTGCCCACCAAAAACATTCTTGTTTAGATGCTTGGAAAGTCAATGCAAGTTTTAATCTGTTTTTTAGTCTATTGTTATTTTAACTTTTTAAATGTTTTAAATTATTGTTCATTTTTCTTAGTGATAATTTTGTGGTTTTATCTTTTAATTGCTTTGAGGTTTGTTTCTTTTTGTAGTTGTTTTCTACAATCATGCAGTGTATGTATAAATCTTATGAAATAAAATAAATGAATTCCCTATTATTTGAGCACTCAGATTCTCCCTCTTCACCACCAGCAGTCTCCCTTGCAAACTGCCTTTTTGTCCCAGGCCTGTCAGTAACAGAGGGATGGATTGACTCTAACCCCCCATTCTTGGGCTCCAGAGTCTTTAAATACAGATCCATTCCAGCATCCTTTACTGACTTTATTCCAAAAGCCATAAACTCTCCACCCAAGCGTGGAGCATGAAACCATGTATTAAATTGTCCTTCTGCTGTGCAGCAATCATGTGTGAAGCCTCTCCCTTTCAAAATAGCTGCATTTGACAAGAGCCCGCTCAATGTTTCATAACTCAGCGCAGCCCATTTCAACGAAGGAAGCGTTTCCCCCTTTGTGCCTCCAAACATCCCTCTTCTAAATATTTCATTAGGGATCTGTCCCTCAAGTGGTGGTAAAAGGCTGGATGCCAAGCGACGCGCAGCAAAGTTACTTCCTTGGAGAACAAGAACAGCCCAGTTAGGATTCATGGAAGAGTTTTCTTCCTGGTTTTGACATGTCTGTGTGTTTATAATGGTGAATTATTGAAACGTGCAAAGTGAGGAATATATGAGGGATCAGATCCATCCCAAGGTGGCAGTGCTTGCCTTTTGGTTTTTGTTTAAAGAGGAACTAGTCCTCATGATCTGCAAGGCAATGGTACTCAGGGGCTGAGCGCCAATGGTTATGTAGCCAACTTGGGGATACCGAGGAATGAAAGGAGGCATCAGGAGCAAGCCTGAGGGGGGACCCCAAGGTTTGCAGAAATGGAGCACCAGAAAAGAGGACTGAGCATGCTCAGTGGCCATGGATTGTTAGTGACTGTTGGGGAAGGACCGGAGCTCAATGAGAGAGCGTCTGCCATGCAAGCAGATGATTCCAGGCCTCTCCATATAGGGCTGGGTGAGACTCCTAGCTTATATCCTGGAGGGGTGCTGCCAGCCAGTGCAGCCTATACTGAACTAGATGGACCAAAGGTCTGAGTCCATATAAGGCAGCTTGCTATGTTCCTATGGGCGAGAGGCGGAATGGAAAACTAGGGGGAATGACTCCACTTGCAAAATATGCAAGGAAATGAAATTGCCGATTAGGAATACGTGGTGGGATTTGACAGGAGCATTGCAGCCCTCCTCTTCGTCTCTCTCCATCCCTCTGTGTGTGTTCCAATAGAAGGAGAAAATGTCCCAGGGAAACTGAAAGACAGCCCATGCGTTTTTCTTCTGGTGTGCTTCCCAAGCAGAGTGGCCCCATGTTGATGCTTAGGATTCAGATGGGTATCTTATTGCTAAACGTCTCTGTGGTACTAAAGCACTGAATGATAGCTGAGCAAAGAATCATGCATAACTAAATGCTATGCCCAAAGTACTATAACTGATCTCCCAAACTTCCATTTAAAAAACCCCAAACAAACGAGAGCAATGCAACTCCAGTGCAGAAGGCTGCTTTCCCCTCTGCATCATTTCCCATAATTTAAAGCTCCGATTTGGTCCACAGGAAAAACATATGCACCATAATTTCTTCTTTGCCCCAACAATGCAGCTCTCCTGCCTTTGAGCAGAGTCGTAGTTCCGGGGTGGGGTGAGGGGGCTAGCCAGCTTTTCTGCCCCGGGTGAAGCCTCCAGAGGGGCACCATTGAGGCCCCCGGCCTGTGCATGCGTGTACACAAATGTGCATGGGTGTGTGTGCCAAACTGTGTGAAATAAAGCCTAGTTTCACCCCAGCCTTTGAGATCTATCATTTTCTGCCACGGAAGGTGACTGGACTGAGCATACAAATCTTTGGTGGCTGGGAAAAGACAAAAGCCTAAAGGCTGGGTAGCCAACATGGTGCTCTCCCAACAGCTGCAGGCAGCATGGCCAATGGCCAAGGAGTTGGATTCCAACATCATCTGGAATTGCCTACCCAGGGCCTAACCGGACAGATGTTTTCTCCAAATTGTATAGCCATTTGTTGTGTTTGAAGACGCGTGTGGCCATAGAAAGGCCCACCTCTGCCTATGGAGTGGCTGGTGAGGGAAACCAGCTGAGGGCTGAAACAGTGGGAGTACATAACACTGAGCATGTGTTGTGACCATGGTGCTCCTCTCTTCTCTTGCCCCGTCACACGTTGTCATCAGGGCAAGGTGCTATTTGCCCTTAACCTGCCTCCTGGGGCACATGTTCTTGCCCCCCCCCCGCCCCGTGCCACTGCCAGTTGGTTATACCAGCTATTTCACCCGGGGTGGGTGGCATTCCTCCCAATATCCCTGGCCTTGGACTGTGCTGAGTAATGTCTGAAGGTCCACAAATTAACTGCTCCCAGTGCTGGCTATACTGAACTAAAGGGACCAATGGCCTGATTCATAGAATCATAGAACTGTAGAGTTGGAAGGGACCTCTACTCTAACCCCTGCATTGCAGGAATCACAGCTAAAAATCCCTGACAGACGGGATCTTCCTATGTTCCTATTATAGCAGGGGGGAAATGGCATGGCCCAGATATGAGCTCTATCTGCACTGAAATATTTGATTCCAAGGGTATTCCTCTTCCTTTTTCACTCGTTTTCTCTTTGTTTAGATTATCTGCCTTTCTACAGCACATTTGGACATTTCCCTCTGATTTCCATCATGAGCTGGTGGAACTCTCTCTCTCTCTTTTTTTAAAATGATATTTATTAAAGTTTAAGAATTACAACAAAGAAAAGAAAAAACAAACAATAAAGAAATTACAATACTTCAAAATTAAAAAAAGAAAAAAGAAAAAAATACAATAAAAGAACAATACAACAGATCAATAAAAAGAGAAAAAACAAAAACATTTAAAAACAAAAACATTTTAAAAAGGAAAAAAAAACAGATCCGATATTTTCATATCTTTATCTTTCATTTACTTATTTCCTCGACTTCCTCACACCTCCCTTTTTTGTATTCTAATTCAATTAGCTGTTTCAGCAAATCCTTTCCCTCTTTCTCAGATTTTGTTCTATAATTTATCTTGACACAGTTTACCCTTAAATTTTACACTTAAAAGACCCTAAAAACTTAGGACTTATTTGAACTTATCTCCTTATAGCATTTCTACTAAAGCCAAATAGTTTCATTCCAACATTTTCCTAAGACTCATTAACTTTACAATGTTTCTTTAAATAAATTTTTAAAACTTTCTTCCAATCTTCATCCACCGTCTCTTCTTCCTGGTCTCGGGTTCTGTCAGTCCTTTCTGTCCATTCCCTCTAGTCCATCAACCTGGTGATCTTCTGTCCGAGGCTCTTAACTCTTCTCCATGTCCCTTCTGCAGATCTTCTTCAAATTTGTACTTGCCCTTTACTTTGTCATCTGTTGATCTTATTCTCAATTTCTTTCCTTTGACACTGAGGAGTAGATCTCTGGGAAGCTCCAACTTAACAATGTCTTTAGCCCTTTTCGGCAGATCAGCCCATTCTCCATGGTCAGCATTAAAATCCAAAGGAAGTTTCACAGCATGCTTCAATGTCCCTCCAAGGTTGAAGGCGCCCACAGCTCCAGTTTCTCCCTGGCCCAGGACCAAATCCCATAGGTCTGGACATCCCTGCATAGGGGAATCGAACCCACTTCCCATCTCCAATCCAGCTGGGACTCCATCTCTCCAGATATTACTCACTCCAGGCTCGGGCATCAGAGACAACAGCTTATAATCCTGCAAGGCCACAGCTCTCTCAACATATATTACTTGAGGTTTAACGACAACCTCCTTCTTTGTCTTCTCCACAACTTGCCCTGTCAATGCAAATTCCTGGGTCAGTTCCTGAGGGGTTTCCATATAAGTATTCACTGTTTGTCCAAAATTGTCAGTTGCAATAATCATCAAATCCATCTTTGCATGAAACAAATCCATCTTTGCATGAAGCTGCTCCAACAAAGCACTTGTCCTGCACAATGCAGACACTAAGGCTTCCTGTGTCGACATTCTTGTCCAAGGTCAAAAACTATTTCTCACGATCCTTAATCTCTAGAGCTGGCAAGTTTCCCAGGTCCACTCCAACAGCAATTTCAAAAGCTCCCTCTAGGGGATTCAATTTCTAATTGTATCCGTCCTTTTAGAAGCATATCCGGCAAGAAAATTACCTTCTTTTTTCAGCTATTTTGCTCCTTTTAAATGCAAAGGGAAACATTGGAGTCAATATGTTTCTCTTACTTAACTATCTGTCAACACACATTTTATTCACGGTCGATGAACTTTCCCAAAACGTCTGTCTTTTGACAGCCCACTCCCAGGTTCAAGACAGTAGAAATTTATTTTTCTTTACTCTCTATCCTGCAGGCTCAAACAATTTAAAATTTCCCCCCTCTTCTCCTGCTTCCAAGGGGGGTTTAGTGGTTTTGACCGATGGAAATTTAGCCCTTTACAAATAACTTTCCAGACTTTAGCTTATGATGTCTTTGCTTCAAACTAATTACAAAAGCGGAAGGCGGACTTCCTGTTTAGACCTTCCCGCTCTGGTGCCAAATAACGAAGTTTTATAATCCAATTTTCCGTTCTACTCACGGGTACTTGTTTAAAGTCCAATTGTCCACAGGAAAAAGTCAGCGCTCTCCGGCAACAGCAATGCGGCTTCACTTCGTAAAAAGAGCAGTCAATTCGAAGCACCGCGCCACTCACCCCACGTCGCTCCGGATCCCTGAAACCGGGTTTCCCTGTGAGTAGGGGAGGCGCAAAAGGTGCCAGCCGAATCCCAGGTCCACAGGCTTCTCCCGCCTGTGGTTTTTAGTGGGTCTCCGCCTCGCCATGGCGGTCAGACCCTGATTTTCACGGAGCGGATTCCTCCTGATCAGAGGAAATCCGCCATTGCTGGAGGCGCTAACCCGGAAGTCCGCTGGTGGAACTCTCTTGTCTCTGGGCTGTTTTGATAGTTTCTACCATGCTAGGTTGATAATACATTTTAATAAATAAGCTGGAATTGTTGGTGTTCTAAAACTGTTAAATGGTTCCATACACAAAGCTTTGGTGATAAATCGAGGCTGTTGCGGGGGGGGGGGGGAGACGGGACACCTCGAGTTTGTTAGGAGGTCAGAATTCAGCACCTTGGGAGGGATACGGAAATGGTTTTGTATTTGCCAAAGGATTACTAGATAAGGAGGGAATGATCCCTGAGAAAAGTAGGGAGCCTTGTTAGCTGAGCTCTCCCTCTGCTGCAAGCCAGTTCTGAGAGGAGCCCCATGGCAGCTGGTCCCACGGAGCCAATGAAGTGAGCCTCTCCCTCTGAGGCAGACGGCTATCCATAGACGGTGGTCCATAGATGGAGGCTCAGACCACAAAAAATAATATTTAGAATATACTGGACCCCATTACGTTTGTTTAAAAAAGGGCTATCTAAGGTATCTAACTGTTCGAAATGCAATAGGGATAATACTTCTCTAAAGCATATGTTATTTTATTGTCCTATACTGACATATTTTTGGCAAAAGGTAACTGTAATCATCAACAGAACTGTACGGAACAACCTTACATTTACAGAGCAAAGTATCCTCTTGAATATTTTCAAGCGCATGGAACCCTACGAAAGGACAATATGAGTGGACTCTCCGTGCCCTGACCACAGCTAAAAGACGGATACTGAAGAATTGGAAAAATAAAAATGCTGCTCCCTTCTACGATTGGATTGAAGACTTATACAAACTCGCCACGTAAGAACAACTTGCATATCAGGGCCATCTTTACCCAGGGGTGCAAGGGGTGCGGGGCACCCGGGCGCCAAATTCTGGGGGGTGCCAGGCCCGCTGCTGAAGCCGCCTAAGCTCTTAACTATCTACCTGTTATGAAATAATAAATAATTTTGATCAAGCCAGAAAAACAAAATACATACATACCTAGGTATTACTGAAATGTATACCTACTGTTTCACTAAAGGACTTTCAACTTTGTGTGCTCATTTACCAATTAGCGGTGGCGCTTGTCATTTACAACGGCGGTGCTTGTCATTCTCAATGGCAGCGCTGGTCATTCTCAGCGGTGCAGTGCAAGCGAAATTAACTCTTACATATTAACATATTATGTTACGTATTGTATTGAGCTGCTACATGGCAGCGGGGTCAGCGGCACCTTTGATACCTTTGGGGGTGGCTAAAATAAATTTGGGGGCGCTGGGCGGATCTTTGCACCCCCGGCAGCGCAAATGCTAAAGACGGCACTGTTGCATATAAACGCAAATTCAATGATATTTGGAATCCATTCTTACAAATAGTGTAATAGGTTAAGATCTGGTGGTGTACAATAACAACTTTGTAAAGTATACAGTTTTGGGTTTCCCCCCTCCCCCCTTTATTTCCCCTTCTACCCGGGGGCTGTTTCTCTTTTTCTCTCTTCTATTTACGTCTCATCATGATTAGTGCTCATATAAGGATGTACTTTTTGAACTTTCAATAAAGATGTATGAAAAAAAGTTCATTAATTTTTTTAAAGAATTAATCAAACTCAATAGGTTTAATTGGCTTCTGAAGAAATGTGCAATTGATTGTTATTGTTTTGAAATTTATTGTGCTATCACCTTCCTTTGTGGGTTGTGCAAACTGCCCTTCTGCATAATGCTTTTCATAGGGGAGGGGGCACTGGAGATGAGTTCATGGAACCAAGGGGGTGATGGCACAAAAAAGTTTGGGCACAATGTTTCAAATTGTTTTGAAGTGTTCCAGAATAAGCATTTTCAGCTTAGAAAAAAACAAAACAAATTCAATTATATTGTAGTTTGACACCATTACTCCCTTGTGCCATTAAAAACAAAATTAAAAACCACAGTTGATTAATTTCCCATGCTCATCTGCTGAACCATAAAGTGCAGATGGACTTTGTACATCAGCAATACAATGCAAAGTCCAAACAGAGCTCACACCCACAAGCACAATACATTTAAACCCCTCATTATAACATTTTAGCAGTTGTGGCTTTCCCCAAGGAATTTTGAAAACTGTAGCTTGCGAAAGGAGCTATAATTCCCAATAATAATAATAATAATAATAATAATAATAATAATGTATTATTTGTACTCCGCCCATCTGGCTGGGTTTCCCCAGCCACTCTGGGCGCGTCCACCAGAACACTAAAATACAATAACCTATTAAACATTAAAAGCTTCCCTAAACAGAGCTGCCTACAGATGGTAGTTGTTTTTCTCTTTGACATCTGATGGGAGGGCGTTCCACAGGGCGGGTGCCACTGCCAAGAAGGCCCTCTGCCTGGTTCCCTGTAACTTGGCTTCTCGCAGTGAGGGAACCGCCAGAAGGCCCTTGGAGCTGGACCTCAGTGTCCGGGCTGAACAATGGGGTGTAGACACTCCTTCAGGTATACTGGGCCGTGGCCATTTAGGGCTTTCAAGGTCAGCACCAACACTTTGAATTGTGCTCGGAAACGTACTGGAAACCAATGTAGGACTTTCAGGACAGGTGTTATATGGTCCCGGTGGCCACTCCCAGTCGCCAGTCTGGCTGCCACATTCTGGATCAGTTGTAGTCTCTGGGTCACCTTCAAAGGTAGCCCCACGTAGAGCACATTGCAGTAGTCCAAGCGGGAGATAACTAGAGCATGCACCATTCTCAGATTCTCTGGGGGGAACCATGGCTGTTAGAATGGTACAAGAGTGCTTTAATTGTATGGTTTAATTTTAATTTCTCTGTACATGCTCTGTACATGCTTCCATGAAATTAAACTAAGGAGTAGCCTGCGCTTTTGGCAAAACTTACAAGCAAATGCCTTTGGGGGGCTGCCATTTGAAACTGTTGGCAGAGGGAGGAAGCACACTTGTGAATGCTGCACCGCGTGTGGTTTTTTAAAAAACAACTCGCTGCATGTTGAAAATCAGCATGTCAAGGAAACTGCTAGCCTAGAAAAATCTCTATTTGATTTCTTTAGTACATTCAATTGCTGCATTTAGTAAAATTTCAGACCAACTTCCATCCATTCTGTTTCTCAGTTGTGTGTGTGTGCAAATAATATCACAGACAATTACTATATCCAACCCAAAAAATAAATAATTTAAGTAAAATAGGTACAACACAACAGCAGCCAAAATTTAAATTAAATTTGTAACGCGATTTTTTAAAATTATTGCACCAGTGAAACCTTACACTAAGAACGCAACAAGAGCCGCACTGCAGTTTTCTTCAGCTTTTAAAGAACTCCTGGGCCCAGCCTTGAACCTGACTATGCATTTGGAGACCCATTCCTTAATTTTAAAAAAATCATTCTGTTGATGTGCTAATGGTGCTGCTTTTGTGAAACCCTTGCTTCCCCTTGTACAAAGAGGCTCCCACCAGGCACCCCCCAAATAGGCTCAGGGGGTGGGGTGGTATAATATTTGCCCTCATGAAACACTTGCCACAGAGCAATGCTGATTTCCTCCCCACGAATTCCTGGAGTTGTCTTGGTTTCAAATTGTCTTGGTGTCAGTTTAATTTTGTATTTGTCTGACTCTTAGTGGCATCTTTTCTCATGAAAAGCTGATTATAATTAATAAACCACGCCTTATGAGGAAGGGTTGAGGGAACTGGGTACATTTTAGCTGGCGAAGAGAAGAATCACAGACTAGATTTGGCGGGTCATCCAGTCCACCCCCTGCACTGCAGAAATCTCAACTAAAGCATCAGAGGTGATATGACAGCCATCTTCAAATATCTGCAGGGCTGGCACATGGAAGATGGAGCAAGTTTGTTTTCTTCTACTCTGGAGGGTAGGACTGGATTCAAATTGCAAGGAGGACGAGTCCGGCCAAACGTTAGGGATAACTTTGTGACAGTTACAGCCATTCAGCAGTGGAATGGACTCCCTCGGAAGGTGGTGGACTCTCCTTCAGTGGAGGTATTCAAGCAGTGGTTGGAGGGCCACCTGTCAGGGATTCTTGAGCTGTGATTCCTGCTTTGCAGGGGTTGGACGATGACGCTTGGGAATCCTTCCCACTCATGAGTCTATCACAGCAATGGGCACCAGCCTTGTCTGGGTTTGCTGAGCTTCAGCATGGCTGATTCATCGTGTGCCACCACACCATGGCCTGGATTGTATTTCTACATGTCTTATACACAATTCTCGCTGCTCCTTTAAAACAAAGCCATAAATTTTTTATCTTCTATTAAAGATCTTTGGAACAGCTATCACATGGACATGAATAACGTCACTGAAACACAATTTTGCCAGTTATTAGAATGAGTCAGAAAAGCATCCAGGGGACAAGCAAGAGCAGAACCACTTCTCCTCTAATAGCCTATCCTTCATGCTTAGTCCTTCCTCAAGAGTTCCCATTATGCACCTAATAACTCAAGTGAAGGACTGGAGAGCCATTTAGTCTTTGGCCATGATATAATAGAAAAGGTGAGATGAAGATTAAAAACATGGCATGGAAACGGTGACTCTTTTCCTGTTCAGGAGGGCATGGAAGATGGATAAATGAAGCGTGAGGAGCAGTCCATGATCTCCTGCCAAGAGACTTTATTTTAAATGCAAAGGTGCAAGGAGGTGACAGTCAGAACGAGGGGAAGTTGGGAGGCAGACTTCTGGTCTGATGCGACGCAGACTTCATTGTGATACGAACCCAACATTGTTGTCACTGCAGTTGTTACATGTACACCCAAGACCTCGGGTTGACGGACCTGGAAGGAAAGGAAAAGACAGAGCCAAACTAGAACAATCACTTTTGCTGGTCAATCCCAGCGGATGCGACCCACTGTTGCATTCTGAAGTCTTTTCATTTAGAATGAAGGCAGCCTTCTGTTGCTGGAATGCTGACAGCTGCTTTTCAAGGTCACTGGGCTGAAATGTCACATGAGTGCAGGCAGAGAGGAAGGGTGGCGTTTTGAAGGGACATAAGGGACCAAGGGACCAAGGGACCCATATCACCCAGCATCCTGTGGCCAGACAACTACTCCTGGGAAGCCCGCAAAGAGAAAGCCCTCGGCCACAGCTGCTTCCTGACAGCTGGCATCTTTGTTTGGTGACACAACTGCAGCCATTTCTGGACTGGGGTAGCTTGACGACTGTGATCCAGGCATTGGTACCTCAAAATTAGACTGCTTCAATGTTCTGTAGGGAGGGCTTTCCTTGTGTTTGATCCAGAAGCTGCAGTTGAGTGCCTAATGTGCTTCCCATCAGCAATATATGACACCTTTGTTTAAGGATCTCCACACGCTGCCTCTATGCTGCTGAGCTAAATTCAAGGTCTTACTCTTAGTCTATAGAACTCTGAACAGCTTGAGACCAGCTTACCTGAGGGAACCACTTTGCCCCCTGTATAGCTGCCCACATAAAACATAGACTTAATGACACAATTCAAATAGGATATAATGAAAAATTATGTATAGCTCGGTCCACATCACTATCCTGATGTTACGCATTTTTGTGGTGTTTTATGGGTGTGTGACGTTCACCATCTTAGCATATTGGGGGTTTTGTTTTCTGTTTTGTTCTTATTATGTTATGTACTTTGTGTTTTTATTTTGTGAACTGTCCTGCGATCTTCAGATGAAGGGTGGTATGCAAATTTAATAAATAATAAAAATATTTTATTGTCCAGTTTATAGGAAATAAACAAACAAACCAAGCCTCTGAACATGACACTTTCAGAAATTCATCAAGACTAACAACCACGGATAGACTAATCTCCCATGACTTTGTCTAATCCCCTTTTAAAGACATCTAAGCTGGTGTCATGCCCTTTCTCATGGCAATAAATTCAAATTGATTGTAACAAGAACAAGGGTTGACAAATATGCCTAGAGAAGTTGGAAGGCTGGTGAACTGTCAGCATTTATTAGTAGAATCAAATGCACAACTCAGCTGATAAGCAACAGTTTTAGAAGCTCAGGAACAATGTGATAAAGCATGACTGAGTTCATGCAAGTCACCAGTCATGGGTTGACTCAGATAGGCAGGTTGTTGCTCAGCTTTGCTACCCAGACACTGTTGGGCAGCTCTCTTGCTGGTCCAGATCTCCTGACTCAGTTCCTGTTCTTGCTGTCCACATCCTGTTGGACAGTTCTCCTAGCTGGTTTAGGACTTCTGCTTGATGCTCCCTTCTGGCCTGCATTGCTCAGGGTTGCTGGAAAGGAAGGCCACCTTTGCATCCAGATTCCTTCCCCCCCTCATACTTTGGGTGATGAGCAAACTCCATCATTGAAAATAAACAGAGGGAAGGCAGGTCATAACTCCAAGATATCCAATATCCTGTCATGGCTGCGGCCTGGAACTGAGAGTCAAGCGTGGATAGATTGGCAGGGCCCAGAGGTTCAGAACCACCAGATGATGAACTGGACCTAAGCTCCTGATACTGAACCTGAGGCTTGTTGCCAGTTGCCTGTGGAGCCTGAGCCAGTACCTTCATAAATGCTTTCCCTGAAGAAGGAAGTGCCCTCTGCTGCACTGCACCTGCCCAAATGTTCATTGTGGAGGCCACGGGGGTTGTTGTTTCCAGGCAAAGGGCTTAGCCCTTGAAGGATTCACACTCTTCAGCCGGCCATGTTCTTGTGGAATGCCAGAGCCCACAGAGAAAGAGGCCAGACTGGAGGCAGCTCAGAAGTTGCAGGACCTCAGATAGCGCCCAGCGAGCAATGTGCTCTTGTAAAGGTTGTCAGCGGACTGAAAGCTTGCAAGCCTCTGTCTCCAGACTGCCTCCTCCAGGCCCCACCCCCTCATGGGGAACTTCAGAACCTTAAAGGGCAAACCCTCTGACCTGAAGATGGACACGCCTCCTCTGTCGCAGGCTGGGCTGGCCATGTGCAGTGAGAGGCATCTGGTTCCTCAGGCTCAGGGCAAGGAATCTCTGAGGATCTGGGCTCTGGTTGTTTGGACCCTAGTGGTCCAGGAGGTTCTTCTGGGGGGTTCCTGTCTGATGGACCCAGGGACAGTGTTTCCTTGATCACCATCAGACAGTTCAGAGGCCTGAACTTGAACCTGGTGCTTCTGCAACCTCCAACTCTGTGTCTGCCGGATTCAGAGATAATGGCATCCCCACCAGGATAGACTTGGGAGGGATGCAGGGATGCTTCAAGACAAAGCACACCTCCAGCCTTTGTTGCTCACTCAGAGCTTGTCCTGGCTTCTGGCTCCTGGAGGAAAAAATGCAAGGCAAAATTTTTCCCCCAAAGGTTTTTATATTTAGGGTAAGGTAAAAGTTAAAGGGACCCCTGACCATTAGGTCCAGTCGTGACTGACTCTGGGGTTGCGGCGCTCATCTCGCTTTACTGGCCGAGGGAGCCGGCGTACAGCTTCCGGGTCATGTCACCAGCAGGACTAAGCCGCTTCTGGCGAACCAGAGCAGCACACAGAAATGCCATTTACCTTCCCACCGGAGCGGTACCGATTTATGTACTTGCACTCTGATGTGCTTTCGAACTGCTAGGTTGGCAGGAGTTATTTAGGGTACTGCACTACATAAACAGATTAAGGCAATTCAGGCAATCGCACAATGCTAATCCTATTCAGTGCTACACAAAGGTGAGTGACCTAACTTGCTTGAGGCCTCAGAAGTTGATCCAGTGCTGGGCAAACTTTCCCCTTCTGGGCTGACACAGCTGTAGCCAACCTCTGGCTGCACTGAGAAACTTATTGGTGCACAGCTCATCCCCATCTGGAAAGTCTGGCAGGGGCTGAAGGACAGGAGGGACACACCACAAAGAAGATTGGAGTGAGGGAGTAGATTCAGAAACCTTCCTTGGATTCCCACCCTCCCCACCCCTCAGGCTCCCCCCAACCCACTGGATCCATCCCTTGAGTCATTGTAATCCTGACTTGGCCAGCCCATGACAGAACTATCCATGGGGCTGCAGCTGCTTTGGGGGCACCAACTAAGCTGCATAAGAAGAGTCCCTTGTTTTGCTAGACACCCCCTCTCCCCGAAACTAGAAGCAATCATGTATTCTTAAATACTTTATAGGCACAAAAACACTCTATTCACTAAATGCATAGACCAGACTCAGACTTACAGACACAATCCAGCCAAGGGAGATCCAGGCACAAAGCCAACTTGCACTCATGCAGTGGATACATGCGCAGATGGACACCTGCAGTGTTGCTCTGACCCCTGTTGAACGAGCTCAATGAATCTTCAGGCGCTGATGGGAATGGTCATCTAGTCATTGCACAGGAAGGTATGCAGAACTTAGCACTGGATCGTGACCAGGCTCCACCATACAACTGATTATGCAATGGAGCAGTGATAATGATATGGTGATGACAAACCTGGAGCCATGTAATTTTAATCGCCAGGCTGACTGCCAAATCCAGAAGACAAAATGGCTCCAGTTAGGTTGCTTATCTTGCAAAATTAGAATGAATATAAATAATCAGACTGTACCCTGAATGTCCATGAAAATTCTGCAGACACAAAAACAACTCAAAGGATAATCTGTTAGGATCTGCCGGTGATCATTTAGCATGAAATTTGTTACAACGGTATATGCAAGGCTGAAAGAGAAAAGAGAAGACATGATAGCTGTCTCCATATACCTGAAGGGCTGTCACATGGAAGACGGAGCCAGCTTGTCTTCTGTTGCTCCAGAGGGTGGGGCCCAAACCAATGGAGTCAAAAGACAAGGAAGGAGATTCTGGCTAAACATTAGGAAGAATTTTCTGATGGTCAGAGCTGTTTGACATGGAAACAGAAACCCTCAGAAGGTGGTAAGCGCTCCTTCCTCTGCCAGGGATTCTTCAGCTATGATTCCTCCATTGCAGGGGGTTGGACTAGGTGTACCTTCCAACTTTATGATTCTTTATTGCAGAGAGAATGGAAGTTTTGGACACACCTGTGGACCTCCAGATGCTGTTGGACTCCAGCTCCCATCAGCCATCAGCCATGATGGCCAATGGTCAAAGATGACAAAGTCCAGCAACATCTTGCAGGCCATGAGTTACCAATCCCTGGATTTAAACAAGGAACGAGGGGGGGGTGGCATATTACAAGATGGTGGGTGGTGAATAACCTAGAAGGGGGTGGGGGGAACAAAGATTAGCATAAGGTTTTCGCCACTTCCTTATATTCTGCATTCTTGTACCAGGGCATGGTGTGGAGACACCTGGTCCATTCACCTTGCTGAAGCCAAACAGATCAGAGCCTGTGAGGGGCCAGGAACCCATAAACACCCCTCTCCCTTCTTCAGCATTGACTGGCCCTCTTTTAGAGGAACGGGCTGCCAGCAGCGATGCTCATACCATCTGGCATGTGGAGAACATCAGGGTCAAATGCAGCCCTCAGGTCTCTTTTTGGCCCTTTCAATCCTCCCCAGGCAGCATCTCCCCCCACCAAAGGCTAGAGCCTCCTTGAGCGCTTTTGCCTGGGTGCAATGTGTCCCTGGGCTCTTCCTTGCCTGGAAGGAGATGCAGAGGGGGGTGACTTTTGCGTGGCAAGAAGGCAAGCTATTGCACAAAGGAAAGACTCAGATCTATTGTTCTGCCCACTTCTGCATCCGGCACTGGCCCCGAGAAGGCTGCCCATGAAGGAATGTGGCCCTTTGGTTGAAAAAGATTCCCAACCCTGGCCATATGTTTAGTTCTCCAACTATAAATGCCTATATGTACAATAGGAAAACATCAGTGGACTTGGGGGAGCCCCCAGGGCTTTGCTGAAGAACAGAAAATCTTTAGAAAAGAAAGCTTCAGGGGAGGCAGACTCACAAAAGCAGGCCCTTGAGGACCATGTATGCTCAGTGGTGACAGAAGAAGGCGGGGGGGGGGGGGAGAAGAGAAAATAGAAAAACACACTGCAGCATTTTGTTGCAGAGCCCACTTTTAATTACTGAAATATTTATCCCTGTGAGCCAGGAGAGAAAGTGGTCAGCGTCTCCCATGGACTGTTGTGCTCTTGCCAAATGGCTTACTCACACCTTCAGCAAAAGTGGCATATGGTGGAAAATACAACCTGGAGCATGCTCCCAAGGGGGGGGGGGCGTGATACCTGCACTGGGGCTGTGGGGAATGAGTGCTTTTTGCAGTAGGTTGGAAGCAGATGTAGCTGCAGACCCTGGAGCACAGGCAGCCTTATAGAGAATCAGACTCTTGCTTCACTGAGCTCAGCACTATCTGTCAGGCTGGCTCTCATTCAATGCTTTCAGACATTAGTCTTTGCCAGCCTCATTTGGAGAGGCCAGGAATCGAACCTGGAGCCTGCTGAGTGCAAAACAGGCACCTCCCACTGAGCCACGGACACTCACCTTTCAGAGTTGGAGTCCTTTTCCAGTTGTGTATCCATTAACCCTAAGCGTAAGTGTTCCATGTTCATTCAAACAATACTGGCAGCTTCCAGGAGCCACAGGTGAGAGATGAGTGCAGAGGTGGACAAACTACCCCAGAAGGTGCATGACATGTCCCCCACCAGAGGTACAAACCCTCCCCTAAATGCTTTCCGTTTAGCCTGGACTATTACTAGGGCAACATCCCTCAGCCCTCTGCTCCTAGTTTGTCTTCAAGATAGCATGGCTTTCAGGCAGCCCTAGTTGTTGTTGTTGTTGTTGTCCTGCTTTTCCCCCAGTCCAGGAGTCAAGGCAGCTTACATAGATGAAACAGAACAAGCTAAAAACATAGAAAGGATAATCATTAAAATGTAATTAAACATTCATAGAATTGAAATCATATTTAAAAATCCCTTAAACACAGACAATAACAATAAAACATCACAGCACCATCCCTTTCCTCAAAAACAGCCAGTTCCCAAAGGCATGTTGGAAGAGAAAGGTTTCCACTTGCCGGCAGAAGAATAGCAAGGAGGGAGCCAGTCTGGCTTCTCTAGGGAGGGAGTTCCAAAGTTGTCTGGGAGCAGCCACCACTGAGGAGGCCCTCTCCCACGTCCCCCCCCCCAAGCCACAAAACGCTTGCTTACTTTTGCTGTAACAGACTAACCTGGCGACCTGATCTGGAAACAAGCAAGCAAACAAAAAATGTTGGCAGTCTTTATTGGTAATCTTGCATGACAAGTAAGAGTATTCTGCCCAGGAAGACTGTTCTAGGGTTAAGAAATGAAAATAGCAGCGTATACAGCTAGCCTGGCCCACAAAATGCAATTTATTGCTCTTGAGAATTCACTGCAAAATCAGTCTAGCTGACAGCTTTGAAAGCAATTAAATTTCAGATTTGTTTAGCCTGCCTTTCCATTTGCAAGGCAAACTATATCTCAATGAGTTCCAAGAAATAGTCTGCAAGCTGCTTGAAATCCCATGCACCACAGATATATAAATTATAAACAATGCTGGAGGGGAAAAGAGAGATAACAATATTGAAAAAGCACAAGTGGGCCAAAGTATTGTTTGAATGAACATGGAAATGGCATTTGGAGAAAGCAAGCAGCCAGCAGCAATGCAGCCAAACTCAGAATCCGTAATTAAGGTTATTTCCTTCTGCCCCCCCCCCTTAACCCCTGGCCTGCCTGGCAGCAAGTCCCACTGGCCTATGCAGTATGTCAAGTCCAAACAGGAGCACCATGGGGGGGGGGGGGTTAAGGCGTGTGTCAGGCCCCCTCGACATCCCATGGCTTGCTTTCGTAATTCTGGGGCTGTTCCTGGAAAACTGGGACGCTTGAAGGGTATGAGAGGCACTAGTCAAATGCAATGCAAAAGAATTCAGGGAAGGCAAATGTATAAGCCCCATGAACTCTGCACTATTGAATTTGTTTCCTCCTCCCTCCCGTCCCCTCTCTCTTTACCACCTTCTTTTTCATTTAACATCACTAATACCAGGAGCTATTTGCAATTCTGCCCACCCCTTTAAGTTAGGAACCAAGGAGCAGGAGCTGGAGTCCCGTCAATCTGGCAGTTGGTAAAAATTAATGGCCAGTGGAAAGGTTGCCAGTGATAGATGACACTTTCATGGAAAGAAAATTGAAAATGCAAGCAAAGAGAGGCAGCTGAGCGTGCCAGGACTGAGTTGGGGTACTGCCAACAACAGAGTGAGAAATATCCACCCTGCACATTTTTACAACTTAGAGGGATCCGGCCCAACAGCGGCCAAGTACTGACTGCTCCACAGCAGCCAGAAACTGCTCAGCATGTGGAAATGTCACAATGGAACAGGCAGAGTTGATTATGAGGCTCAGCAAGTGACAGGGATAAGGAGCCAGTGATTGAAAGAGGAAGTGTTTGGGGAGCAGGAAGATGGAGCCGTGAGAAGCTCCAGGGGCAACAGCAGGACACATTTCCTTTCGAGGAGAACACTGGCCAGCAATGGGAAGGCCTGCCCACAGTAGTCCATGCACTGGAGACTTTGAGACGGGATTACTGCAATGTACCGTAGGTGGGGCTTGTACTTGAGCCAGAAGCTGCAGGATTGCTGACAGGAGGGAGGCCTTGGCAGTATGTAATGCCTGTGCCTGCCAATTTGCTACTGGGCCAATTTCAAGGTGTTACTATTACAATTGCTGCTGCTGTTGTTGTTAATTATTATTATCATTTATACCCTGCCCATCTGGCTGAGTTTCCCCAGCCACTCTGGGCGGCTCCCAACAGAATATTAAAACCACAATAAAACATCACACATTAAAAACTTCACTAAACAGGGTTGCCTTCAGATGTCTTCTAAAAGTCAGGTAGTTGTTTATCTCCTTTACATCTGGTGGGAGGGCGTTCCACAGGGCGGGCGCCACTACCGAGAAGGCCCTCTGCCTGGTTCCCTGTAACTTGGCTTCTCGCAGGGAGGGAACCGCCAGAAGGCCCTCAGCGCTGGACCTCTGTGTCCGGGCTGTACAATGGGGTGTAGACACTCCTTCAGGTATACTGGGTCGAGGCCATTTAGGGCTTTCAAGAGCACCAACACTTTGAATTGTGCTCGGAAACGTACTGGGAGCCAATGTAGGACTTTCAGGACCGGTGTTATATGGTCCCGGTGGCCACTCCCAGTCGCCAGTCTGGCTGCCACATTCTGGATCAGTTGTAGTTTCTGGGTCACCACATAGAGCGCATTGTAGTTCTATATTGCTATAGAAAGCCCTTAACAACTTGGGGCCAGTTTACCTGAAAGATTGCCTTTCCCCATATGCACCTACTCAGACACTTAAATCTGCAGAACTGGCACTATTACGGGTGCCACATAACACCCATTCTGCAATCTTCTCATGTAGCAGCTCCTACATTTTGGAACTCCCTGCCTATGAACATCAGGCAGGTGCCTTGCTTGTGTAACTGGTGGAACTCTCCGCCACTGTACCCTCACTCCTTTTAGCCATTAAAGAGAAGGCAAAAGGAAGGAAGGAAGGAAGGAAGGAAGGAAGGAAGGAAGGAAGGAAGGAAGAAGGAAGGAATTGAAAAAGCAGTTTATTTAGATGTTGCAATATCAAGATGACTCAGTGGGATCTCTTTGCAAAGACTGAGCTACACAGGTCAATTATAATGTTAAAAATGTGTTATAAAAATATGACACCAGGGGGTGCTGTACAGCAGTCAATGGAAATTTGCATTGAGAGCTATATACTGTAACCGTTTTTTTCTTAGCGTTTTTTTTTTTTAGATCCATGTAGATCCAGCCTGAGTGCCTGTTAGAAATACAAGACACATTATATACTGTTGTACAACAATGTCCCACCAGTCAGTCCCCTCCAGTTGGTGGAAATGTATAAAATCAGCACAAACAGAGCTTAACAGTCCCCTTCTATGGCTTGGTTTCCTGATTTAATCATGTTCTAGTCACTTAAGCAATTTAGTGCTTTTCATCTAATCAGCTGAGATAAGCCAGCAGGTCTCTATGTGTGCACTTGCATCCCAAAATAATTCCAGACAGGCTTGTGGTCACTCTTCACCTGACCCCTCCCCTAGGGCACTGTATTCTTGACACAACACAGGAATATCGCTTGATCAGCATTTGCCAGATGCAGATCTACCTTTTAGGTGGCAGATTAAATCCTTACTATGCATTTCTATAGATAGCAAATGTTACCTATGCAAATAATAATTATCAAATTACTAACTACTCTTCTACGTGCACAGGGACCTCCTATGCCTTTTAATGTAAATACTAACTTAATGGAAGAGGTTTACGGACTTGAGCAGAGGATGAGCCTAGCAGATGGCTAATGGGGCCCCTTCTTGCCCAAGGCTATAGATGGCTAATATTAGAACTTAACCCAACTCAGCAGCTGTTTACGGGATAAACAGACTTGTACCAAGAGGGTCTTCTCCCTCTCTGTGTAGTCTAGGTCCATAGGCCCAGAAAAAGTCCTAAAATCCAGGTATCACTTGAACTCTTTTCGGTGTCTGCTAAAAATATTTTTCCTTATATAAGCCTATCCAGATATCTAGAATGGAGATATGTTCTAAGTTTATTGCTGGTTTTAATATTTTGAATATTTTTAATGGCTGTTTTAATTCTTTTTACCAATAAATTTATTGTTTTATTCTTTTTGTAAACCACTTTGGGGTTTTTTCTTTACAATCGAGTGGCATATGAATTTTAAGAAATAAATAAATGAATAAAAACTCACACTGACAAAAAAATAATAATGTGACATCTCCTCAAAACTAAAACAGGGACTGTCATTTCCCCAGGACAGGCAGCAGGCAACGGTGGTTGTCCCTGGTAAATAGGGGCAGGTGGTTCACCTGAGTCAGGTGGGAGCAGCAGGGCACAGCAAATGACTAGAACATTGTCTAGTCTGGTGGTTGTTTAGTTTGAAATCCACCAAACACTCTAAAACCATGAGGATGCAAGGCTGTTTTCAAGTCTAAACAATCTGAAGGGCTTTTGCTGCCTCTTTCAAGGCCACACAACACACGGCATTTCTTCTGGGTGCCCACGCTGTCCTGATGTCAACTAATATGAAATGACAGGAACTTTCCTCTGCCGTTCCCCAAATAGGCTTCTGATGGTCAATCAGGAAAAGAGGGGTTTTCAAACTACTATCTGCTCGTTGGTCCCACAGGGAGCAGTGACAGCCACCAGCCGAAACGGCTTTGAAGGAGAAGTAGACATACGGACAGAGGAGGGCTACTGAAGGTGGAAGCCAGGATGGCTCTGCTCTGCTTCCACAGTTGGAGGCAGTAAATTCTTCAAAGTGCCAGATGCTGGAAAGCACAGGAAGGGAGAGGGCTGCTCTTGTGCTCGGATCCTGCTTGTGGGTTTCCCATTGGAGCATCTGATTGGCTACTGTGAGAACAGGATGCTGGACTCGATGGGCCATGGGCCTCATCCTGCAGGTTCTTCTTATGCTCTCCTATCAAGGAGTGGTTGTTGCTTTCTCCAATTGCCCAGCTGATATTTCTTGCCAAACATGGGGGCACCTACAAAATCAGAGCCAAGCCAAATGTGTTAAAATACAACTTTAGACTGCCTAATGTTTAACACAGGGATTGGGAACCTCCGGCCCAGGGACAGAATTTGGCTTTCTAGGACTGGCTTCCCTGCTCCCTGTCCTTGCTTAACTCCCCCTGAGACTGTTTTTGCCTAGCTGGGAGGTGTCATTGATCTCTGACAATACCTTTTCTTGTCTGGATGGCGAATGCAGAGTAGTGTAGAACCTAGCCTACCTTTGTAAACCAGTTTGTGGTTTTCTTGCAATCAGGTGGTCTACCCATTTTGTTAAAAATAAATGCTTTGTTCACTTTTACCTCTGGCCCCATCCAAAAGGGAATGCAACCCCCTGGCTGAAAAAGGTTGCCCATCCCTGGTTTAAGATGCTGGTAAAGGTAAAGGTACCCCTGCCCGTACGGGCCAGTCTTGCCAGACTCTAGGGTTGTGCGCCCATCTCACTTAAGAGGCCGGGGGCCAGCGCTGTCCAAAGACACTTCCGGGTCACGTGGCCAGCGTGACATCGCTGCTCTAGCGAGCCAGAGCCGCACACGGAAACGCCGTTTACCTTCCCGCTAGTAAGCGGTCCCTATTTATCTACTTGCACCCGGGGGTGCTTTCGAACTGCTAGGTTGGCAGGCGCTGGGACCGAGCAACGGGAGCGCACCCCGCCGCGGGGATTCAAACCGCCGACCTTTCGATCGGCAAGCCCTAGGTGCTGAGGCTTTTACCCACAGCGCCACCCGCGTCCCCTAAGATGCTGGTAGCAAGTTTTAAAGGTGGGAATCTCTCCTCAAAGGTCATATTGAAAGTTACCAAACTGAAATCCAAAGGATCCCCAGGATTTTTCAACAAGGAGAAGGATGGGGGTGACAGTTTAGAGAAAAGGTGAGTATGATGTGACACGATAGAAGATTATAACATTATGTCTGGCACTGAGAAAGTGGATAGAGAAAAGTTGTTCTTCCTAACAACTTGTGGACATCCAGTAAAGCTGAATGTTGGGAGATGCAGGAAAAAAGAAAGTCCTTCTTCACACAGCGCAGAGTTAAACTATGGAACTGCCTGGAGGCAGGAATGGCCACCAACCAAGATGGCTTTAAAAGACAATTAGACAAATCCATGGAGGAGAGGGCCATGGATAGCATGGTCACAATGACTGCTCAGAATCCGCAGTTGGACTCTTGGGCTGGAATCCTGCTCCCTGGTTTCCCATTGGGGCATCTTGATAGCCACTGTGAGATGGGCCATTGGCCTGATCCAGCAGGCTTTTCTGATGTTGTTATGTTCCAGTGAGCAGACCATGCATGTCCCGCTTCTGTGGAGGAGTTCCCGTTGGCTTCCCCATCCTGAGGGTTGGGACATTGGCCATGGGAATAAGCCATGCCCACCCCACGCTGCAAAAGGAGAGCACAGCACACATGTCAAAGGTCAGATCAATGTCTTAGCTAGGCCCAGCCAGGTATCTTGGCATTCTGCTGTGCTTTACCTGCTTGTAACCTGTAGACCCATGTGGGGACAGTGTACTGATTTCATCAATAAAACTTTCAAAGCCTTCAATGGTGGTTTGAGTTCTGCACCCAAGAAGGAGAGCCAGGAACAGGTGCATTCCAGATGTTTTGGACTGCAACTCCCAGCACCCCTGACCATTGGTCATGCTGGTTGGGGCTGGTGGGAGTTATAGTCCAGAACTCTTCTTCTTTTTTAGCGATCACTCGTAGCCGAGTAAGATTGTCTTCCATAAACACGGTTTTAACAATGAGTCCGTAAGTGACTGTGGAGGCCAATTTTGGACCCACACGTCCTTCCACAGTGGGGACATTGGTTCCCGGGCGGGAGTTGATCACATCAGGAATGGGACAGCAGGCACAATCCCCTTCTCTCCACCCCTCCACATACACAAATCCAGTTCAACAAGTGAACAGTCATCAAGTCTGTAGCCTCTGAAGGACCCATTCGCCTTTATCAAAGTCACATAATTTGAAAAAATGTGAAGGCTCTTTTTTCATGCATCAGAGCCAGAAGGTAAATTCACAGGTCTGAGCAGCACTGGATTTTAAGACCTTTTTTCCTTGAAGTTTTCCAAATGAGTTCCAAAGACAAACATAAATACCAGACCCTGAGGGCCTGATTTTGATAGGACTGAATTGAATTATCTGTTGGAGGAAGCTGACATCTGGCTAGCGCTTGGCTTAATTCAGGCTGTCAGGGCCTGCTTTAGTGTGCTGTGCCCAAGCCTTCCTGATGGCCCAAGACTGATAGTCTTGCTCTGTAAATTGAATTCTCTGGTGCATATTGAGCTCTTGACTGCATCAGGGTTTTATTTACCAGCATAACCTCCTCTTCTTTGCTCTCTGGATTGGACTGATGAAGAACACATTTCCTCCTGCTTAGAAAACGCATAACAACAGCTCAAGCCCAACCTGAGAAGGTGTTGGCTGGCTGCCCCATCTCTCTTTAGCTTTTGTGGATGCTCAGTAAGTGTTCAAAGAATCATAGAATCGCAGAGTTGGAAGGGACCCAAGGGTCATCTAGCCCAACCCCTTGCAATGCAGGAATCTCAGCTAGAGAATCCCTGAAATGTTGGACATCTTAGATCCCTTGACACTGGCTTTCTGTGGCTTCAGTCTCTCCTGATACGTTTTACATTGGTGATGTTGTCTGCTGAACCTTAACTGCTAATACAGCTTCCACAAAGGTGTTGGTAGCAAAACAGCATCATTGAACAGTGTATATAGAGCAGAGGTAGCCAACCTGGTTTGGACTACACCAGCTCCACACAATATGTTTCCTGTTACTCTCCCCATCAAAGAATCATAGTGTTACAGCCAATGCTGGTTGGAATGCTAGTCCTACTCAGAGGAGACCCATTGAAATAAATGAACACCTCATGCATTCTAAATAATTCAAGCAGAAGTTCTGAGGATTTGGTGTCAACAGCTGAGCATGTTAAGAAATCCTTGGTTTTCATTAATCCCATGTGATTAACCAGCTGCTCATCTAGGACACCAGAGAGAGGAGAGGGAGGGTGTCATTTTTCACTTGCAGAATAAAAACAAAAGGCAGGTTTGTTACATTTTAAGGGTTTATTTCAAGCCTGCCTGGATTTCTGGGTTGCTTAAATTCCTTTTGACGCCTGAGCCCTCTGCAGCCATCGACTGCGGGCCAGGGAGGTTAAAAGCAGCTTCTAGCGCAGAGCCTGCTGGCTCCAGGGGTCACTGCACAACAAGGCTTGTACTTAGCAGCTTCTGTGGAGCAGAAATTCTTTCTGATGCTGTTCCCTCCCCTGCCTAAAAACAGGTTTCGGCCCTTTAAGTTATTTCCTTTACAAGTTGAACTAAAATAGGCAGCTCCTCTTGATTGCGGCTTGTTTCTTGATCAAAACGTACACAATTACTGGAAGCGTCAGGGGCTCTGACCACATGGAGGATTACGTTTCCCACATTTCAGAAGTGCTGCCTCTCTCCTGGCTCTGCTCTGCCTCCACACTTGGAAGCAGAAATGCTTCCAGAAACGCTGGAAACTACGGAAGGGGAAAGTCCTGGGCAGGGGTTGGCAGCCTAAGGCCCATGGGCCACAAGTGGCCCACAGGGGTTGTTTAACCGGCCGCCCCCCATGAGCCGCCCCCCCAACCGAGCCGCCCGCTTGGCAAGTTCCTGCGCGCTGCGCTAAATCAGCACAGTGTGGCCCAGGGACTCACTTCCGCGGTGCTGAATATTGCGTCTGCGCAGACGCAGATGCCAGAAATGGCGGGCGTGGGGTCGTCCCTGGAGTGAACTGGCCCAGGCGTGGTCAACCTTGCCGCCCCCTGGTTCTGGGGGATCTGGTCACTGTGAAAACTGGCCCACATGGGCCAATGGCCTGATCCAGGTGGTCTTCTTAGGTATTTATTCAAAAAAGCAGAAAAAGAGACACAATTCCTAAACACAATTCTCCACATTTTCATGTCAGTTTTTAAATGCATTTTGGCACATATTACCCACCTGGAGAACTGTATCACATTTTGAAAGATGGCTGCATTTCATTTCTGTCATTGTTTCGAAAGGTATTAATTGTGTAGGTTAAACGCAAGCTGGGCTGAATTCATTCCTGTTTTCAAAGCCTTGTCCCCACTCCCCATGCCATCACAAGCCTGAAGGGTTTCTTTGCTTCTGCAGCTCACGCAGGGCTGCAGCTCCAAAATAGTAGAGCTCTGCAGCCCAGATGCAGACAACTGAAAGCCTGCAATGATTTCCCCCAAAATGCACTTTCCAGGCTTGCTGCACTGATGAGGAAGGACAGCCTTCATCTATTATGTGCCAGGCTGCTGGGGCTGCCCTTGAGCAGAGAGAGAGAGAGAGAAGGGCTGTTGGTGCAAACCTTTGGGTAGCTGCAAGCAGGGAAATGCAAGAGAGACCTTGCAACTAATGGTAGCCCAGGTAGAAGCTGGGCTCAGGGGAATTGTAAAGATAAATGAATAGCAGCAAAGCTGTCTATGCACATTTCTGCATTATTTATTTATCTGGACAATTTATTGTTAAGCTAAATACACCACATAAAAATCAGCGACAAAATGACAGTGAAAATGCATAGTAAATGACTAAACAAAATATCTTCATGCAAAAATTATACAAAAAAATGATTGTACAGATATTAGGTAAAGGTAAAGGTACCCCTGCCCGTACGGGCCAGTCTTGACAGACTCTAGGGTTGTGCGCTCATCTCACTCTATAGGCCGGGAGCCAGCGCTGTCTGCAGACACTTCCGGGTCACGTGGCCAGCGTGACAAGCTGCATCTGGCGAGCCAGCGCAGCACACGGAACGCCGTTTACCTTCCCGCTGGTAAGCGGTCCCTATTTATCTACTTGCACCCGACGGTGCTTTCGAACTGCTAGGTTGGCAGGCGCTGGGACCGAACGACGGGAGCGCACCCCGCCGCAGGGATTCGAACCGCCGACCTGACAATCGGCAAGTCCTAGGCGCTGAGGCTTTAACCCACAGCGCCACCCGCGTCCCTGTACAGATATTGCATGATGTTTATTTGGTGGTCTAATTATAGTTTAAATTCATACATCATCATTGTTGTTGTTACTATTATTAATTTAATAATAATTTATTGCCTGCCCTTCACGAGCACCTCCCAGGGTGGATTACAACAATTTAAAATTCAGAATTAAACAGATCAGAAACCCAGGATTAGGGATTCAACATCCATCATAAAGTTGTTGATCTTCATGGTTTTTTTTAAGTAACTCATTTATCTGATGGTAGAATATTCTGTTTATCCTTAGTTTTCATTATCAAAGGTGCCAATGTTTCTCTTGGCTGTTACTGAGAGTCAGCAAAAAGTTCCAAGCAGCCTGCACAAATGTAGTACACAGCTGGATTTGTGATCCTTCTGGGACTGTCATGGCTGCTTTGTCATTTGATGGCTGCGACTGTTCCTGAGACCTAGCAGGGTCCAGATTAACAGATGGGGGGGGGGGGATACCCAGCATGGTATTTGCACATGTGAGGAGGCTTGCTGCTGATCACAGGCTGCAAAAAATCCTGACGGGATTCTGGGATGCATTGCAGGAAAAATAGTTTCTACGTCACATGAAAATAAGATTTCCACTTTATTTTGCACTAGTCCGCTCTCTTCTGGAGAACTATGTCCTGTTGAGAGTGTCACAGTTCTAAAAACCACATGGGCAAATTGGAATGAATTTTGAGGAGGACAACAAAGATGGTCAGCGCTATGGAAAACAAAATCTATGAGAAAATGTTGTAGATGCCAGGTAGGTCCAGCCTGGAGAAGAAACAACCGCAGAGGAGGATGCTTAGCTAGGTCCACAGAATCCCTTTTCTCTCTCTCCACCTTCCTAAATCGGTAATTGGTTCTGAAATACAAAACTGAGTTCTTCCTCTTAGTTAGCCACAACCCTGTGCTTAAATGGCATTTTGGCCTTCCATATTCCTGGCAATGGTGCTTTACCTCTTACCTCTGGGCTTTGATACTTGGCCCTCTGCCTCCTGCCCAGCACTTAGCCTGGCACAAATTCTGACACTTCACACGTTGTCAGCTCTTATTGCTGGCACTGCACAGAGTTAAACTGGCTCCAGCAACTTGTCAGCAAGTGTCCACAAATGCGTGTCCACAAATGGACAGATGCTGTTATGCTCACCCCAGTTCTTAGAGTATTGGGAATTCTAGAAGCACAGCACCCTCCAAGGTTGTTTCATTTGGAAGGAGGAAACTGGAGACGTCCAGTGATTCCAGATGGCCTGCTTGAATGGGGAGTGCCCTGTGCCACCCAGGGATTTTTTGAAACAAACAAAAAGAAAAGTGATTTTTGAATGGATGGGGTAATTTGTGAGTTCAGACATGTCACACCAAAAATTGGGTGAAATCATGCCAAAGTCATATTCAGTCTACATCTTGTTTCAAAATGGTGCCCAGAGTCCAAATGGTGACAAAGTCTAGTGCCTTCACCTTGTGAACCCTCGTGTCAAATTTGATAACAGTATCTCAAGAAGCAGATGAACCTAAGCTATAAAATGGGTGAAGTCATGTTTTGGTCCACTATCTTGATGCAGTGTCCAAACAGTAAGAAAGCTTTGGAAGTTTCTGCCAAGTTTTGGGACAATATCTCAAGAGGCGGATGAATCTATTGCCAAAAAATGGGTGAATTCGTGCTAAATTCACATTTTGGTCTGCCATTGTGAATCAAAATGGTGTCTGCATCCAAATGCCAATGACGACCACTGCTCCCACCTCAGGAATGCTTGGGCCAAGTTTGGCAATGATATCCTGAGAGGTACCTGAATGCATAGCAAACAAATGGAGAAACAGACAAACCACTTTCCAAAATACAGTATATTGTAGATTCATCCTGATTAGTTTGCAGGGAGACTAGATGAGTTTTCACCAAAGCTTAGCAAGGTTAAGCATGAAAATGTAAGATGAGGGATACCTGGCTTACTAGCAGTACACGTGAAAAGGATCTTGGGGTCTTGGTGGACCACAGGCTTAACATGAATCAACAGTGTGATGCAGCAGCAAAGAAGTGAAGGCTATTCTAGACTACATTAACAGAAGTATAGTGTCCAGTTCAAGGGAGGTCATAGTCCCACTATTTTGCCTTGATCAGACCACACCTGGAATTCTGTGTCCACTTCTGGGCAGCACAATTTATGAAGGATGTTGACAAGCTGGAAGATGTGCAGAGGAGAGAGACCAAGGTGATCAAGAGTCTGGAAACCAAGGCTTATGAGGAACGGTTGATGGAGCTGGGTATGTTTAACCTGAAAAGAGAAGACTGAGAGGAAATATGAGAGCCATTGTCAAGTATCTCAAGGGCTGTCTCATGGAAGATGGAGCAAGCTTGCTTTCCGCTGCTCTGGAGGTTAGGACTTGAATCAATGGCTTAAAGTTACAAGAAAGGAGATTCTGACTAAACATCAGGGAAAATTTTTTTAACAGTAAGAGCTATTCAACAGTGGAATTCTCCCTCAGGAAGTGGCGGACTCTCCTTCCTTGGAGGTCTTAGGCAGAGGTTGGATGCTTTATCAGATATTCCTGCATTGCAGGGGGTTGGACTAAATGACCCTTGGGATCCCTTCCAACTCCACAATTCTATGATTCTAAGTGCTTGATTACCGTAGTTAATTGCTGCTCACCAAAGGCCCCGGCAAATGAAAGTGCTTTAATTTACTGTCTGAAAGATGGGAGCCACCCGCTGTCTTTGGGGAAGCCATTTCACAGTGTCAACACAAAGAAGGCTCTGCTTGTACTTGCTAGTGGCAGCCATGGAACCTACGTTGGTTTATCATCCCAATAAGTGACTGCATCACAGACGCTTCCCAGGAGCAGGTGTAACTTTTGTATCCATTTGAGCACAGGTGAGAGAAATGAATAGGGGCATCAGAAAGCCCAAATCTTTGGTGAGGAAGTTGCTATTAGCAATTTGTTCCAGCTAAGTTTACAGTCATGATTTAAAATGGTTGGGATAATTCAGCACGTTGATCAGCTGCTGGGAGCCTATCAACTGGCTAGCATGGCAATGGACCATGCAGGCGTGTTGCAAAGCCTAGAATGTCAGGTTTCCCACGCCTGACAGAGGGCCACAAATAGAAGCAATGTTTTCTCCTCTTCCCCCAGCAAATGGGATCAAACCCCCCATTTATAAAAACACAGGCATCTGGGCTTACTCTTGTGGTGTGGAAAAGAGGCTGAGGCCACAAAGTTCCTTTTCTCCTTAGCAGAACCAGACCCTGATTCTACCAGGATTCAAGACTAGAGATTTGGCGTACCTTTTCCCTTGCTGAAAAGGAGACAATTTTCTCAGATTTTAAGGGAGCCTGGGTTTCTTCCTCCCAGGGCCTTGTGTTCTACCACAAAGTGTGGGCTGGGGCAGCCAAGAGAAAGAAATAACTAGATAAGGAGGAAATGCAGCAAGGGAAATTTGACAGCTGTTATCTTGCCATTATTGGCCATCAGCTTCTGCAGGTGCTCCCCTGGCCTAACTGCAAAGTGGATCACGTCTCTGCTTCCTAATTGGAGCATCTGATTAAGCAGCCTAATAGCATTTAGGAAGTAATTATGGGTGGGGAGAATTGCAGGGAGAAGGGATGCATTTTAAAAATGATGTCTTTCATAATATTAGAACCAATAGCTTCCTGTAGAGCCTCCTGTGCTTTTAACTTGGCTGTATCACAGCAGCGTGAAATTTGACAAGTGTAACTTTTCTCTTTTTTTCTAATTTATATTTAATTCTTCAGTTATAGCCAAAATAGATATAAAAAACCAACAAAAGAAAAAGAAAGAGAGAAAACAATATTAACCACAGCAAGTTGGCGTACAGAGCCATCACAAGAAAAATATGGTTCAGCAGTCAGATGAAAATGCCATTCCACCCTCTTCCATGGGATGATGGCGGGTGGAAGCCGGGCTCAATAGTTTGTGCGTATACAGTAAAAGGACACCACGTTCATAAAGGTTTGTGGTGTATTTTCCAGTGGGTGTTCTCATTGCAAGGCTGTTAGTTTGTCCATAAGGATAGAGTTTCATATCTGTGACAGCCAAGCTTCAAAGAGAGTAACATTAAGACAAAATGCAGGGCTTTAAGAACGCACTCACAACTGTGCTTTAAATCTAGTCCCTGTCCCCATCAAATCAGAAGCACAGTTGGTGGTGACCCAAGAGGGAGGCTCTTCTGTGTCTTCTCTTATATTGTGGAATTTCCCCCCAAGAGAGGTTAGATTGGCTCCTTCTTTGTTATCCTATATCTGGCAGGCTGAGACCTTTCTATTCTGGCAGGATTATGGAAAAGAAGGCAGTGCTGACCAGCGGGTTGCCATCAGGGCATTAATGGGATATTAAGGGCTGGTTCTAATTTTTCTTTTGGTATATTTCAACTATTGTTTTTATTGTTTTAAATATTGGAAGCCGCCTTGAATCTCAGCTTGGGAGAAAGCTGGAATATAAATACACATAGCTGTCAACTTACAGATTTGAAAATAAGGGACCAGCAGCCTTGAAAATAAGGGACCAGCAGCCTTGAAAATAAGGGACCTGCAGCCTCACCTGTTCCAGGCACTCCAGTCTTCCTGTCCTCCTGCAGTCTGGTCAAACTCATGCTGGTAGCTTCGAGAACACTGTCCAACCAACTTTGTAACCAGAGGTTCAACTGAATAGAATCTGAATCACATGCACCACAAGGCCTATGCAGCCTCAACTTAAGATGGCTCCCCAGCCTGGCTTTGCACTGCAAAGTTTGCAGCAGCACGTGCACCAAAATGGCATCCAGCATTCAAAAAACCCCTCAGCTTGCATTAACTAGCCACACACACACAGCCTCCCCCCCTCGCCACGAGATCGCCAGTTACCCACCATTTTAGTCAACCAGCTCCTTCCCCCCCATAAGTCAATCGAAGGAGCCTCCAAAACAAATTCAAAAGCCCCCCCCACGAGATCTCCTTTCCTTTTCCCTCATCATGTGCCCCCACTCCAGACAGACCTTTTCGCCGGCAAGGGTGAGTGGGCCGTCGATGACGTATCCATCCAACTCCGATCCGAGCACTCAGCACAGGTATGTTCAACTTCTGAGCCCCTCTGAGCCAAAGGCAGAAAGCCCAACCAGCAGCTCATTCACAGCATGTTACACGTTGAAAGAAAACTATAAGAAAATGATGTGATGTTGGTATTTAACTCCAAGCAAATTAGCAAAAATGTATAAAACAGGGTCAAATGTATGCTGGAAATGTAAGGAAAAAGAAGGAACCTTTTATCATATGTGGTGGAAATGTAAGGTAGTAAAAGAATTTTGGGAAATGATATATAATGAGTTGGAAAAAAATGTTTAAAATAACCTTTTCTAACCCCCCCCCCCGAAGCCTTCCTTTTAGGAATTCTAGGAATTCTAGGTGCCGAAATCCCAAGGGAGCAGAAAAGACTATTTACAGCTGTGCGGATGTTACTGGCCCAGAGATGGAAAGAAGATAAAGTCCTGACCAGAGAAGAATGGCAGATCAAGTTGATAAAGGTAAAGGTACCCCTGCCCATACGGGCCAGTCTTGACAGACTCTAGGGTTGTGTGCCCATCTCACTCAAGAGGCTGGGGGCCAGCGCTGTCCGAAGACACTTCCGGGTCACGTGGCCAGCGTGACAAAGCTGCATCTGGCGAGCCAGAGCCGCACACGGAAACGCCGTTTACCTTCCTGCTAGTAAGCGGTCCCTATTTATCTACTTGCACCCGGGGGTGCTTTCGAACTGCTAGGTTGGCAGGCGCTGGGACCGAGCAACGGGAGCGCACCCCGCCGCGGGGATTCGAACCGCCGACCTTTCAATCGGCAAGCCCTAGGCGCTGAGGCTTTTACCCACAGCACCACCCGCATCCCCATCAAGTTGATGGATTATGCTAAAATGGCTAAAATGACTGGAAGAATCAGAAATCAGGAAGAACAAAGTTTTAATAAGGAATGGGGAAAATTTATAACTTAAAAACCATTGTAACAGTTAAATTCGTTAGTAGGATTGGAATAACACTTGTAGTTTAATGGTGAATTTTGGATACAATGGAGATGTAAATGATTTGGATTCTCATAAAAGATGCAGGAGGAAATGATTCACAACAGGACCCACAAAGGGGAAGAGGGAAGTCCAGGAGATTCTCTGAAATCTTGTTTCTATGTTGTATGTTGGATATATGACTGTAAAATGTTAATCTGAAAACCATATATATATATATATATATATATATATATATATATATATCCATCCCCGGCAAGAAAAGAAAATTATTGGAAAAGTTCTCAGAAAATTGTGAGAAATTCTCCAGCTGGACCAGCAGGTGGCAGCCCAAAGTCTCTGGTCAGCTCAGCCCTGGGAAGATTCTCTAGGGAATCTGGAAAGCGCTCTTATTTGGAAATAATCAAGAGAGCAGGCCTTATGTAATTTGTTAATGCAGAAAGATGCATTGCACTGTTAAGGCCCTCCAAATTCCAGTCGCTCACGTGCAAGAATGCTGGATCATGGAACAAGTGAGATCATATCTGTACTTACAGAAATGGATGTTTAAAATGCTGAAAATGAACGTTGGAATCACACAAGGCTGTGAGGTGGAGGGAATCAATGCTGACTCAGCTTTGCTGCCTGGTCTTTCACCAGCCAACTCTGCAGAGCCTTTAATACCACAATAGAAATGGAAAGGAGCTGGAGTTACTTAATTAGATTGCATTAATTAGATTCTAGTTTCTGGAAAAGCTAACCTGGAGTCAAAGCATTAAATGAAGTGTGTGTGTGAGTGAGTGAGAGAGAGAGAGAGAGAGAGTGCGTAGACGGACCAGAGGGACCTTCAACAAAAGGTTGCAGCGTGGAATGGTCACAATCCTCCTCCAGGAAACTCCATTCCATTCCTTCTTCCTCCATCAACATTCGGTGGCCGCTAAGCCTGTTCAGTCCACATTTGGCTGCATTTGGCAGGTTTCCCCCTCCCACGTGAAGGTTTCCTCTCCTAAAGAGTTCTTGTAGTTCTGCAAATCATGAGATTTCCCAAGACTGCTGTTGCCGCTCTTCTTTGACTTTGGCTGAATGAAAGCAACAGAGCTGACCACATGAAGATTAGAATGATTAGTATTTATGATGGAGAGATAGATAATCAATAACATGATAACCAAATGCTAAGACGCTTCTGAACCCGTTGCAGAGAGCAGCAGCAATGAGAGCTGAAATGTAACAGAGAGTGCATTACTGCATTTGCAAAGCGGGCATAATCTTAGTCATTGGCCCAAGGGGGGCAGATGTGGGGAACATGTCCTACAGGCCTTCACTCGACACCCACAAAGCCCTTAAACCTCCCCACTCATTGCCTCCTAGCTCATAAGGTTGTGAGGGTGGCTACCTTCTGCCTCCTTGGAAATGGAAGAAGTGGCCTCTTTCCCACTTCCTCTTTCAGCTCCATGTGCTTTTCAAGGCTCAGGTTCATTCTGTTGGATCTAACATGTACTCAGATTTCTTGGGAAAGGGAAATGTGTATGCATGTCTTCTCTCCTTTTCCAGGCCGGGGGCTGATCCAGGGAGGAAAAGAGAAGTCACCGGAAGGGGCACCCAACATCTTCACTCAAATATCCGAATGTGCCCACAAGCCTAAGACGGTTGGCAACCCATGCACTATATAATGGAGGTACCCTAGCCGTGGGCCAAAGGCAGGGAGGCTGACAGTAGGTTGTGCCAGAGTCAGTGACTGGTTGTGCTGGAGCCAAAGACAGGCAGAGCCGACCATTCTAGGTTTGTCCCCATCCTCTTCCATGCTGAGTTCTATTGGGGCAACGCTAAGACTAAGGAGAAGGGGGCTGAGAGGCAAGGCTGCCCCCTGAATTGGTGAAAGCAGACAAAACTTGTGGGGGGCAGGGAGCAGTGCCCCATTTGGCTTAATAGACAACCAAGTGTACAGAGGGCCAATCTGACAAACCTACCCAGGAGACAACTCACAATTCCCAAAAAGTTGTGAATCCTTCCCAGCACTTCTGGGACCCAAAGGTGGCAAGTTAAGAGTTGGCAGCCTTTGCTTGAAGTGCTGGTGCCTTCCCATTCTGCCCCATCTCTGTGCCCCACTGCACTTTTTCAGCACAGCCCCAAATTGCAGATCAATGTCCGCTTTGCTCCTGAATAAGTCATGTCTGAATCTCAAAACTGACATGATTTCTGCTTCCTTTCATCCATCGACTTCTGGCAAGCACTTATCCAGAGTGTCTTGCGGTGTTCTGTACTGTGATGGGCAGCCCCGAGTCCACCTTTTAAAATGCTCTATGTGCTAATGCAGAGGTGTGTTCAATGTGATTTGCTTCCAGGTCACTTCCCTACATCTTCCAAAGTGGCTTATCTGGGAGATTCTAAAGTTAAGGCAATCACATTGTGTAGAACAGTGGCTCCCTACTGGTGATCCACAGACTCCAGGGGGTCCACATAACCCCCCCCCCAGGGGGTCTGTCGCACCCTTCACAGAACAAAAGCTACCACAGAGACATCACAGTTTTCAAAAGTAGGGAGTCCTTGGCTTGGCTTTGGGAAAACAGGGGGGCTGCATTACTTAGGTAATTGGGAATCACTGTGTAGAACATTCAATTGCAGCTTGTCAATAATAATAATAATAATAATAATAATAATAATAATAATAATAATAATAATATATTACTTATACCCTGCCCATCTGGCAGGGCCTCTCCAGCCACTCTGGGCAGCTTCCAACAGGATATGAAAAACACAATAAAAGATCACTTACCAGCCTCCCCATTTGACTTGTGTTAATCTATATTATTTGTCCATTCAAATTCATTAACTCGGGTTTGCACATCAGAAGGAGAGGCTAGCACTCAATAGCACCTGGTTTATGGAATGTCAGGTGACTTTTTATCTTTCTCTTTGCGAAGAGCAACTCCTTTCCTGCATCCCAACAAGGCAGAGGGGCTGCGAAGGACAATGTGGCCGGGTGGCTATGAACATTAAAATAACCTGCATAATAATTCCCTTCCTGTCACAACTTATTACAGCCCCACAAACAAGCAACATTTGCCATTTCTAATGGAGGCAGATTATGTCTCCATTCTCAGATGCTGTAATGACTCAGGAATTAAACTCCATCATTATCCTAAACTATTTCTCTTTTCCTTTCCTTTCCTTGTTTTGTTTTTTCTTCTTTCAAGTTGCTGATTTGAAACTTTTCTTCTCCCTTTTTGCCTGCAGGGCACTTAGATAATGTCATCACAAATTACTGTTTTCCACACAGCGCAGATGATAAGACCAGAGGCATTGAAGGAGCATAAATGGGGAAAACAAGATCAGAAGATCAAGGAAGCCACTTTCCTTGACTTGTAAATAACAAATGTTCATAATAATGTCATGGGGAAGGCAAAGCAACTATAAACATTTAGGTCATTCAAGGATCTTTTACAAGTGCTGTTTAAACACATCTCAGAAGAAAATCATGTCTGCAACAATGGCAGTGAGAATGCTGCTAGCCCAGAGATGGAAGGAAGGAGAGGTACCAACAAAAGAAGAATGGCAGATGAAACTGGTGGAGGAGCAGAGATGGCGAAACTGATGGATGGGGAAGATCCAAAACCAGGAAGATTGAGTATTTTCTAAAGACTGGAGCAAATTTGTAATTTATTTAAAAGACCTCTGTAAAAAGTTAAAATCTTTCGGAGGAATGCAGTGACACTTGTAATGTGGAATTATTTATGCTAATTATGGTTATATAATAGATGGATAATGGTAAAAGATGTAGCAAATTTAAACTCAAACATGGAAACCCGTAGAGGAAGGAAAGGAGGTACGAAGGTTCAAAAGAACCTTGTATTTTAATGTTTGAAATGGTAATGAAATAAAATCATCAAAAACCCTATACAAAATGATAAAAAAGGAAATTGTCAGGGGCTCAGGAGCAGAGGCACAGGGGAGAGAGGAAATGGAGAGCGAAGGGGAAGAATCTGAGGGCAGCGGAGGGGAGAATGACAGTGACCCGAGAGATTCCATGAGCCTCTCCAGCGAATCAGAAGATTCCCAGAAGGGGGCGCCAATGGTCAGGGCAAGGGGGGTCCCAGGGGGGACGCACCAGAAGCAAGGGGCCAGCGGGGACTCCCAAAGCAGCAGCTGGAGATCAGGACCAGCTTCCCCACCAGAGCGCAGTGGGGGGGAAGAGTCCCATGTGTCAGGGCCAGCGTCTCCTCCAGCAGGGAGGGAAGAGGAGTCAGGGCTAACCACGCCTCTATCGGAGAGTGGGGGAATGGAGGGGAGGTCAGACCCAGATAGCCTCCCCGAAGGGGGAAGCAGTGACAGGAGCAGTGTAACGGTCAGGAGGAAGGTGGCCGGCTGGGCGCGCGCGCCAAGTTCAAATGTACAGGCGCGCGGGACAGCAGAAAACCCAGATTGGGAACCAGGTCCCAAAGCCCGCCGAAGGCAGGGGGAAGACTCAGGGGACTCAGCGTCAGAAGAGTCTAGGAAGGGCAAAACCCCAGCGGACAGGCGGACCCAGAGGAGGAAAGAGCAAAGGAAGAGGTGGAGCACAGGCTAGAGTCTTAAACTGGTGTCTGGGGGGAGGAGACTCAGACGGAGCTTCGGCGGTCTAGAGTTTGAGACGTAGAGCTGCGCGCCGCGGCTGTGAAAGAGAAACTGAACTTCAATAAAGACTTTTGTATATAACAACGGAGTGGCGTTGGTCCTTTGTGAGCTGGGACCTAGGGCAGCTCTGACAGAAATCATAATGGAAATCCTTACCTTTAAAGAAGAGAACATATAATCTATTCAATGTGCTTGCACTGGCAATAAAAACATCTGAGAGTTCTGCTACCAGCAGACATAGGTATGGATATTCCCTCCATTCATACGTCCAGGCACTGGCGAAGGAACAGGGATGCGGGGGGAGTGCACTGCCCCGGCAGGCACACCCCCAGGATGTGCGACACGCCCCCGCCTGCTCTCCGCCCCCCCGACAGAGCTTGAAGCTCCGCCCCTGTGTCCAGGAAGAGAATTCCTTAACCCTAACCTAAACCCAAACCCTAACCCTAAACCTAACTCTAACCCTAACCCCACCCCGACGGAGCTTGAAGCTCCGCCCCTGTGTCCAGGAAGAGAATTCCTTAACCCTAACCCTAACCTAAACCTAAACCTAAACCCAAACTCTAACCCTAACCCTAACCCTAACCCTAACCCTAACCTAAACCCAAACCCTAACCCTAGCTCTACCCTAACTCTACCCTAACTCTAACCTCAACCTCAACCCTAATCCTAATCCTAATCCTAACACAAACCTCTACCCTAACCCTAACCCCAACCCTAACCATAACTCTAACCTTAACCCTAACCCTAACCCTAATACAAACCTCAACATCTACCTCTACCCTAACGCTAACCCTAACCTCAACCCCAACCCCAACCCTAACCCTAACCCTAACCCTAACCCTAACCCCCTAACCCTAACCCTAACCATAACTCTAACCTTAACCCTAACCCTAACCCTAATACAAACCTCAACATCTACCTCTACCCTAACGCTAACCCTAAACTCTACCCGAACCCTAACCCTAACCCTAACCGTAACCGTAACCCTAACCCTAACCCTAACTGTCAGGGGTGCCTCAGGTCCCAGCTCACAAAGGACCAACGCCAGTGTCTCTTTATATACAAAGGTCTTTATTGAAGTTCATTGTTGGTTTTACATCCGTGGCGCGCATCCCTACGTCTGTAACTCTAGACCGTCGAAGCTCCGTCTGACTCTTCCCCTCCCCTACACCAGTTTAACACCCTACCTTTGCTCCACCTCTTCCTCTGCTCTTTTCTCCTCTGGGTCCTCCGGCCCCTGGGGTTCCACCCCCTCCTGGACTCTTCGGAGGCGGATTCCTCTGACTCCTCCCCCTGTCTCCGGCGGGCTTTGGGACCTGGCTCCCAATCCGGATTTTCTGCTGACCCGCGCCCCTGCACATTTGAACTTGGTGCGCGCGCCCAGCCGGCCACTTTCCTCCTAACGGCTACACTGCTCCTGTCACTGCTTCCCCCTTCGGGGGGCTGGCTGGAACTGACCTCCGCTCCGCCCCTCCACTCTCCGACGGAGGCGTGGTCAGTTCTGACTCTCTCTCTCTCCCTGCTGGAGAAGACGCTGGTTCTGATCTGTGGGCTTCTTCCCCCCCGCTACGCTCTGGCAGGGAAGCTGGCCCTGATCTCCAGCTGCCGCTTGGGGACTCACCGCTGGCCCCCCTTGCCCTGACCCTGGGTGCCTCTTTCTGGGAATCTTCTGATTCGCTGGAGAGACTCATGGAATCTCCCGGGTCACTGTCATACCCTCCTAAGCTCCCCTCAGATCCTTCCCCTTCGCTCTCCAATTCCTCTTTCCCCTGTGGCTCTGCCCCTGAGCCCCTGACACTAACCATAACCCTAACTCTAACCTTAATCCTAACCCTAATCCAAACCTCTACCTCTACCTCTACCTTTACCCTAACCCTAACCCTAACCCTAACCTCTACCCTAACCACAACCCAAACCCTAACCATAACCCTAACCCTAAACTGTACCCTAACCCTAACCCTAACCCAAATCTCTACCCTAACCTATACTCAAACCCTAACCCTAACCCAAATCTCTACCCTAACCCTAACCCAAACCCTAACCCTAACCTTAAACTCTACCCTAACCCTAACCTAACCTTAAATCTAACCCTAATCCAAACCTCAACCTCTACCTCTACCCTAACCTTAAACTCTACCCTAACCTCTACCCTAACCCTAGCCCTTGCCCTAACTCTAAACTCAAACCTAACCCTAACCCTAACCCTAAACCTAACCTCAAACCTAACCATAACCCTAACTTTAATTCTAACCCTAGCCTGTACCCAAATCCAAACCTCAACCTCTACCTCTACCTCTACCCTAACCCTAACCCTAACCCTAAGCCCATCCATAACCCTTACCTTTATCATAAACTCAATCCTAACCCTATCTCTATCCCTGACCCTGATCCTAAACTCAACACCAAGCCTGACCCTAACCCTAACCCTAACCACAACCACAACCACAACCCTAACCCTGACCCTGACCCTGACCCTGACCCTGACCCTAACCCTCAACCTCAACACGTAACCTAATCCTAACATTAACCTCTACCCTAACCCTAACCTAAACCTAAACCCGAACCCGAACCTCTACCTTAACCTTAACCTTGTGATTTATTTTTTTAAAGTGATGGAATGCCATTGTTGGTCATTGTTGTTCTTTTTACTTGGAAGAAATGGTTTTATCTGTGCTCATTTGGTAACGTCCTACCCTTTACCAAATGCATTTGCATTTGACTGTCAGTTGTTGACCACCCAAAATCATCATTTTAAAATTCATTTCTCCTCCCTTCTTGAATTCTAACTAAACTGTCCCTTCCTGAAGACAATTTAGGATGACATGTTTATAGAGAAATATAAGAAAATTATTGGGCGCGCGCAGCGGAAACGTCCTCCGCCGGTGACGTCACCTGGGCCTTGCGGAAAAGGCGCTGCGGGAGTCGCCGCGGCGGCGGCGGGGCCGCTGCAGAAGGGTGAGTGGCGAGGGCGGGACGGGGCTGCGCGCTCCTTTCCTTGGCTGCCCTCGTCGCGCGCATTGGCTCCCGCGGCCAGCGAGGGGAGCCCGGGCCGCGCGCGGCTGCTGCTGCCACCGCCGCCTCTCCTGGGGGCGCCGCCTCCCCGGGCGGGAACGCTGCGGGTGCGCGAGGGAGGAGGGCGGCCCCCGGGGGCTGGGAGAGCCTGGCTGCCGTGGCCGAGAGGGCTGCTCTGCCGGGCGCCGCTGACATTGGAACTTAGAAAACTTCCCGGGGCAGGACCCCGGTATGGGCCCCCCCAATATTTTTTATAAGTCGGCGCCCCTGAACCTCACTTAGCACTGAATTAAATGGGACGGATATCTAAGTAGCCATTGTTAGGTTACAATGTGGTAGCACCCTGAAACTGTCTTTATTTACTTTGGTGTAATAAAAGCATGGGACGCCGGTGGCGCTGTGGGTAAAAGCCTCAGCGCCTAGGACTTGCTGATCGAAAGGTCGGCGGTTCGAATCCCCGCGGCGGGGGGCGCTCCCGTCTTTCGGTCCCAGCTCCTGCCCACCTAGCAGTTTGAAAGCACCCCTAAGTGCAAGTAGATAAATAGGTACCGCTTTATAGCGGGAAGGTAAACGGCGTTCCGTGTGCTGCGCTGGCTCGCCAGAGCAGCTTCGTCACGCTGGCCACGTGACCCGGAAGTGTCTGCGGACGGCGCCGGCTCATGGCCTCTAGAGTGAGATGAGCGCACAACCCTAGAGTCTGTCAAGACTGGCCCGTACGGGCAGGGGTACCTTTACCTTTTAATAAAAGCATTGGCTTTCTTTGTCTTATTATGTTCTCCCTGTTTCCTTAAGCAAAGGGAAATTCCAGGGACAGCACTAAAGTGTTTCCTTTTCTCTGGATGAGAGCATCAGAGACTTACAGTGTCTTCGTCATATTTGCTTTATTTACAAACATGCAAATGGAGCATTAAGGGAAGCAAACAGCAGGCTTGCCTACAGCTGATCCTGGGGGAGCACATGTCACAACTCCTTCCTTAGCCACTTTCAGCCAATTATTACAGCTCTCTTCTCTCCATCTTCCTTTCCTTTCTCTCCAGCAAACTACAAACTCATAATCCCCGCTCCAAACACACACACACACACACACACACACACACACACACACAACCTGCACAGCATTGTTCTGAGATACCAGCCCTGCAGGTAGAACATCTGCGGCGATTACTGTGTGCTCAACATCTCACAGACAGGTTTGTATTGCCTGATTCTCTTAGCAAGGGCCAAGACCCCGTTCCCCACTCAGTGCTCAGCCTATGGGAGGAAAGTCTTTAATCAAATTAGCAAGCCCTATTGAGTGTTGGGTGGCCACTTCCACCTCAACAATAAAAGGACTGGAATCCGGCCCACCCGCCGATTTAAACCGGCCCCCGTGGCAGTATATGTCCTGGGGTAAAATCCTTAAAAAAGCTCAAAAACTTTGGGGTAAAATTATTATAAAAACCCAACAACTTCAATCCTAAAAAACAACAACTTTGGTCAGCCCTTACGTATGTTCAATTCATCAAATCTAGCCCTCTTTGAAAAAAGTTTGGGCACCCCTGGGTTAGGGTTAGGGTTGGTGTTGAGTTTAGGGTTAGAGTTAGGGTTAGGGATATGGTTAGGGCTGAGGTTAGGGTTAGGGTTAGTGTTTGGGTTGATCTTAGGGTTAGGGTTAGGGTTAAGGTTACTGTGAGTATTAGGGCTGAAGTTACAGTTAGGGTTAGGGCTGGCATTAAGTTTAGCGTTAGGGTTAGGGTTAGAGTTAGGGTTTGGGTTAATGTTAGGGTTAGGATGAGGGTTAGGGTTTGGGTTTGATTTGAGGTTAGGGTTAGGGTTGAGGTTAGGGTAGAGGTTAGGGTTAGGTTTTAGGTTAAGGTTAGGGTGAGTTTTAGGGTTAGGGTCAGGCTTGGGGTTGAGTTTAGGGTCAGGGATAGAGATAGGATTAGGGTTGAGGTTATGGTAAAGGTAAGGGCTATGGATGGGCTTAGTGTTAGGGTTAGGGTAGAGTTTAGGGTTAGGGTTAGGGTTACGGTAGAGGTTGTGGTTTGGATTAGAGTTGAGATTGAGGTTTGGATTAGGGTTAGGGTTTGGGTTGAGTTTAGGGTTAGGGTTAGGGTTAGGTTTGAGGTTAGAGTTAGGGTTATGGTTAGGTTTAATGTTCAGGTTAGGGTAGAGGTTAGGGTTAGGTTTTGGGTTTGAGTTTAGGTTAGGGTAGAGGTTAAGGTTAGGGTTGAGGTTAGGGTTAGTGTTATGGTTGGGGTTGAGGTTAGGGTTAGGGTAAAAGTTACGGTTAGGGTTGAGGTTGAGGTTTGGGTTAGGGTAGGGTTAGAGTTAATGTTAGGGTTATATTTGAGGTTAGGTTTGAGGTTGAGGTTTGGTTTAGGGCAGGGTTAGGGTTAATGTTAGGGTTAGGGTTAGGGTTAGGGTTGTGGTTAGGTTTAGGGTTGAAGTCGAGGTTTGGATTAGGGTAGGGTTAGAATTAATGTTAGGGTCAGGGTTGGTGTTGAGTTTAGGGTTAGGATTAGGGTTAGGGTTAGGGTCAGGGTCAGGGATAGGGTTAGGGTTGAGTTTCGGGTTAGGGTTGAGTTTCGGGTTCGGGTTCGGGTTCAGGTTGTGGTTTGCATTAGCGTTGAGGTTGAGGTTTTTTTTTTTTTTTTTGATATCTTTTTATTAAGTTCATTTAACACATACAAAAAGAAAAAACAAATACAAAAACAAATACATTCATCAAAGTAAAACAAGAAGAAAATAACTAAGAAGATAGAAAAGACAAAAAAGAAATAAATACAACACTGAAAACAACGACTTCCTTCCCTACTGATTTCGGGTTCATACTTTCAATGGGTTTGTTATTACTGCTGGTATTGATTTTTGGTATGAGCATCGGAAGTTTTATAACACTCCTGCTATAGTTGGTAGGTTTCTAAAATTATCTTCAAAATAAACCATAAGCTTGTCCCAATCCTTTTTTAACTTTGTATTTTTTTGATCCCTAATTCTTTGCGTCATCCTTGCCAATTCTAT